>NC_000080.6:31066770-31666770 GCF_000001635.26 Mus musculus
TAAACTATATTAATACTTTGATATTCAAGTTTTAAGAATTTTCACACTTCAATTTGTTTCAACAACTTTTATCTTTTTCCTGAAGTGAAATTCTCAGTTCTCCAGGGTGTCAGAGGTGATAATAACGTCAGAATGTCAGAGATACTCGTTTGCTGAGCCCATTCACAGCTCTCTCATCATGAAAGTATTTGCTCTCACATCAAAATAGAGTGACCAGCTTTTGTGTCAACTTTACATCTTTAATCCTAGCCCTTAGGGGCTGGGGCAGGAGGGTTCAAAGCCCACCTATGTTATATGAGACTCAGTCTCAAAATGTTTATATACATATATAAATTTTATTTATATATAAATTATATTGCTGAAGGGTAAAGGTTTTCTTCCAGGTCTATTTTTGTCTATGAGATCTATCTTACTAAAGAGATGCTGAATACTGTGGTTTTACAAATCATTTAGGATAACCCCTTTCTTATGGTTGTGCTACCAACTATGTAAAAAGTTATGCTTATGCCATTTTTTCCACTTCGCATGACAATACCTCTCTCTCTCTCCAGGTAGGAAGAGTGGTGTTTCTCCTAAGAAATCAAAGTACATGACTCCAATGCAGCAGAAACTGAATGAAGTGTATGAAGCTGTAAAGAACTATACTGATAAGAGGGGTCGCCGCCTTAGTGCTATATTTCTAAGACTCCCCTCTAGATCAGAGCTGCCTGACTACTACCTGACCATTAAAAAGCCCATGGACATGGAAAAAATTCGAAGTCACATGATGGCAAACAAGTACCAAGACATAGATTCTATGGTAGAGGACTTTGTCATGATGTTTAATAATGCCTGTACCTACAATGAACCAGAGTCTTTGATCTACAAAGATGCCCTTGTACTGCATAAAGTCCTCCTTGAGACTCGGAGAGACCTGGAGGGAGATGAGGATTCTCATGTCCCTAATGTGACGTTGCTGATTCAAGAGCTCATCCATAACCTTTTTGTGTCAGTCATGAGTCATCAGGATGACGAAGGGAGGTGTTACAGCGACTCCTTAGCAGAAATTCCTGCTGTGGATCCCAACTCTCCCAATAAACCTCCCCTTACATTTGACATTATCAGGAAAAATGTTGAAAGTAATCGGTATCGGCGACTTGATTTATTTCAGGAGCATATGTTTGAAGTATTGGAACGGGCAAGAAGGATGAACCGGTATGTTTTCAAACCCATCTCTTTATGATAAATACATGTGATTTTTAATGCAAAACAGATGAGAGAGTTATGCTTTGATAAACTTTCTGCTTAGGTACATGGTTATAGTAGGTAGCCTTCCTCTTTTTTTTCTTCAAAATATTTATTTATTATTATACATAAGTACACTGTTGCTGTCTTCAGACACACCAGAAGAGGGCGTCAGATCTCATTACAGATGGTTGTGAACCACCATGTTGTTGCTGGGATTTGATCTCAGGACCTTTAAAAGAGCAGTCAGTGCTCTTACCTTCTGAGCTATCTCACCAGCCTGTAGATAGCCTTCTATCCTGAATTCTTGGTAGGCAAAACATATGCTCCCCCCACCCCTTTTACAGTGTTGGAGGGGTCAAAACTTATAAAGAGGGAGTTGAACGGTGGTCACCTTTAACCCCATCATTCAGGAGGCAGAGGCAGATAGATCTCTTGAGTTCAAGGACAGCCTGGTCTACAGAGCAAGTTCCAGGACAGCCAAGACCACACAGAGAAACTGTCTACAAAAAACAAACAACAACAACAACAAACTTGTAAAGAGCACTACTGAGTTGTCATCATAAGTGCCGGTGAGAGGGGCAGGACTGAAGCTCTTGCATAATGCAGAAACCTAAAATGCAGCCTTTCGCAGAAGATGTCTTTTAAAGGATCAATAATACAGTCTGTAATAAAACTAAAAGTAGGATTTTTTTTTTCTTTGAAAATTAGTCTTAAGAATGTTTTAAATGAATTAGAGAGCTTGGAGTTATTCTTTGAGGATAGACTGGTCTAAATCCATTCACTTTTTTAAAAACTTGCTTATTTTTATTTTATGTGTACTGAGATGGTGTGCCTGTATGTATGTCTATGCAGCACATATATCCAGTGCCCACAGTGGCCAGAAAAGGGAGTTAGTTTCTTTGGGACTAGAGTTACAGATGGTTGTTACCCACCATGTGGGTGCAGTAAATTGAACCTGGGTCCTCTGGAAGAACACCAGTGCTCCTTCTCAGCCCCCTCAATCTCTATTTCAGTTACTTAATAAGGCCTTTTGTTTTTTTATCTCATTTATCAATTTAAGAGCATAGTGTAGGACTATAAATGGTTTAAAAGAATAAATTTAATTTACTAAAATTCCTTCAGCTTTTTAGCCTGCGTATCTTTGGCACTTACTGGAAGAATACCCAGTGTAATCCAGCAATCGCAGTATAAGTTCTATATGCTCTTACAGGCACTTGGTTAAATTGAACTTACAGATAGTAAATCCTGCCCTCTTCTGAAGTACTGAGAGCTAGAACTTTAGACTGTTTAATTGCATCTAGGAGATCTTTGCTCTAGACCGTGAAGGAAAAGTAAATATTAATGATTGCTTTTCCTAGTGACAACTTTTGTAAAATATCATGGTAAAGCCCTTCGTGAAGATCATCTCTAAGTCATCTGTACTTGTCTATGGGACTGATAATCTTTTCAGTTTTTATTTGAAGAATTGGAGATGTGCAAGCAATAAAATTCATAATCTAACATCTAGTAGGTGATATGCCTTGGCTTGTTTCCCACTGAGAGCACTGCTGCTGATAGTTACCAGTTATGGAACACAGACATGAATGATAAGCATTGTTGAGCTCTATATTAAAGAGCTTGAAATCTCATGGTTAGACTGATACTTAAGGAAATGTGAAGTAGCCTATTAAAACCCAACATGATCACTTTCAACATGATCATGTAAGAAACTTTGTGGGCCAGAGTTTACCTAAAAAGGCACAAAGTATCATAAAAGAGTTGGAAGATGAATAGAGAGGCTGATACTCTGCATATGATAAATGGTATAAAGAAAGTGAGCCAGGCGTGGTGGCGCATGCCTCCAATCCCAGCACTTGGCAGGCAAATTTCTGAGTTCAAGGCCAGCCTGGTCTACAGAGTAAGTTCTAGGACAGCCAGGGCTACACAGAGAAACCCTGTCACAAAAAAAAAAAAAAAAACCACAAAAGAAAGGGAAAGGTTAGGGTGTAAATATGCTGTGTTTCAGAGTTTGAGGTGGATCCTTGATTAGCATGTTTAGGAAATGGTTCCTTGTGAAGAACTAGGGATAGAAATAAAGAGGAGAGTGGAGGCATCTTACAGTCAAATTCTATACGAGGTTTCATTCAAGAAATTTTTGTTGGGTGTTGATACTAGTTGATGAACATGCTCTAGTTCATGGGATGTAGCAGTACTTTAATAATGAAATTTAAGCTGGGCGGTGGTGGCACACGCCTTTAATCCCAGCACTCGGGAGGCAGAGGCAGGCAGATTCCTGAGTTCGAGGACAGCCAGGGCTATAAAGAGAAACCCTGTCTCGAAAAACCAAAAATAATAATAATAATAATAATGAAATGTAAATGCCACTCCTGTGGTTCACAGTTGCTTGAGTCCAGTGAATCTTCTAAAGAGCACATGTCTCATAGATTATGGGGAACTCTGTTAAGAAGTACACAGATTGATTTTTTTACGAAATAAGATCTTTTTATTCTCCCATTATTGATATGATAGGCTTTTGCTTTTGAGGGCTGGAAGATACAACCCATGACACATATAGAAACAGAAATCCTTATAGTTTATCTCATGCCCTGAGTTCTGTTGAGAAACGGAACAGGGGCCTGGAGCATGGCTCAGCAATTAAGAGGGCTAGTTACTCTTCCCAGAGGTCTGTGTACACCAGCACTCACATGCTGGTTCCTCCCCATCTGTAACTCCATTCTGACGGCACCTGACACCCTCTTCTGGCCTCCATAGGCACTAGGCATGTAAGTGATACAAAGATATATGTACAGGGAAAACACCCATAAACCTCAATTTTTTAAATGTTTAAGAAAGATAACAAAAGCCATTTTAATTTTTGTAAATGAAAATAGTATTGGGACTTCTTGTGGCATAAGAATCAATAAAAAGAGCTAGATGTTTAGTGTGTAAAGTTCTTGCCATGCAAGACCTGAGTTTAGATCCCTGGCACCCATATAAAAGCCAAGCATGCTGGACAGGCTTGTAGCTGCAGTGCTCGAGATGGAGGTAGCTGAGTGTTGACAACGGAAGACCCCAGGAACCAGTCAAGCCAGTCAGTACAAGACCCTGTCTCAGGAAATAGAATAGGAAGTAGGAGACACCTGACCTTGACCTCTGATCTCTATACACATGTACACACACCCACAAACAAATGACATACAAATGAACATGTATGTACCCATATGACCACACACACAAAGAAAAAATTATAATAGTTTCTTAAGAAGAATTGATAGGGCTGGTGAGATGGCTTAGCGAGTAAGAGCACTGACTGCTCTTCCGAAGGTCCTGAGTTCAAATCCCAGCAACCACATGGTGGCTCACAACTATCCGTAATGAGCTCCGATGCCCTCTTCTGGTGTGTCTGAAGTCAGCTAGAGTGTACTTATGTATAATAATAAATAAATCTTTTTTAAAAAAGAAGAAGAATTGATAAACCAAATGTAATGGTTTATATCTGAAATCCCAGCTCATGGAACCAGAGATGGAAGGATCTGAATTTTAGGCCAGCCTGAGCTATACAGTGAGAGCTGGTCTCACAAAACCAAAAGAAAGGAAAAAAGAAATAGCTTCAAATCCATCTGTTTAGTGAATTTATCTAATATAAATATTTAGACATTTATCTAGTATATTCACATTAATTTTAGGCATGAATACACATTTAGATGTTTAAGTATTCATTGGTAAATAAATCCATGTGAAATATACACATGTAGATTTCCAGAATAGTCTTCCTTCATCACCACATAACCCCTACCCACCAGTACTACTGACAGTTATGGAATACTAGAATCTGAGCAGTTACAGGCGGCAGTGGATCATTCTCAGCAGCTGGGAACAGCACAGTGCTGAGGCAGGACTGGTGACCAGTGCGTGGGCAGGGTTCCTAAAGAAGCACTCTGGCTCCCTTGCAGGTAAAAAGACTCCATAGGAAGACAAGTACAGAGAAGAGAAGAACTTCTCTTACAAGTTTAATTATTTCTTTTTGCTGAATGTCTGATTTACCTGAAAGGATTACTTAACAATTGAAGGAAATTAGAGTTGGTTGTTTTTCTGTCTTGAATTTTTGCTCTTGCATAGTCAACACCTGGTTTCTCAGGCTAAAAAAAAATTCTTTTTTTTTTTTTTTTTTTTTTTTTTTTTTTAAAAAACAACTAGTTATTTAGTTAGTTTTGAGCACGGTTTCATTGTCTAGCCCTAGGTATCCTGAACTTCCTGTGCCTCTGAGTGCTGGGACTTACAGTGTGCTACACTGCTCATGGCTTCTTAGTATTTTCCTGACAGGGTTTCACTGTTTACTTTTTTCCCGACAGAATGTTTTTGAAATCTATAATTATATTGCAGAAATCTTTAAGAACAACCAAAGCAAAGATTAATAAATTATTTACAATACTTTTTAAATAAACAATTTAAAGTATATGCTTAGTGTTTTATATAAAATTTAATTACATCAGGTAGCCTGATACTATATATCTGCTCTTTCAGTGTAACAGTAATTTACCAAATGTGTATTTTCACTTATAATTTCCACTAAAATTGTAAGCTATTATGAAATTAATTTAATTTTAAGAAAACAAACTTCATCCCAGCACTCGGGAGGCAGAGGCAGGCGGATTTCTGAGTCTGAGGACAGCCAGGGCTACACAGAGAAACCCTGTCTCGAAAAAAAAAAAAAAGAAAGAAAGCAAACTTCAGATATCTTTGGTCAAGAAAGATTTCAAAATCGGTATCTTAGGGAACTCTTCCTTACTTAATTTTGTTTTTATTGCTTTCCCAAAAGTACTAGCATCTTCAGATCCCAGAGCATGTTTCTAGAACCTTTCTAGAACACCCATGTAGGTTATTGGCAGTGTTAATTCTTCATCAGCTCCCATTGTTGACAGGAGAGTCGTCCAAAGTGTATCTGATAACTGGTGCTCAAGTGTCCATGTTTCAAAAGACAGCTGATGGGCCTTGCTTTGTCTGCCATACTCCCCCAGCCAGAAAGTCTGCATAACTGTTAATAATATATTTGCCATTACCCCTGATAACTTACGCCTATAATCCCAACATTTGGAAGGCGGAAGCAGAAAGATCATACAAGTTCATACAAGTTCAGAGCTAACCTAGGCTTCCTACTTTCTTACAGGCCAGTTTGAGTATCAGTAAAACTGTGTCTCAATAAAGCTTATTTTTCATAGCTTCCCAATAACAAGGAAAGAAATTTAGACAAATATTAAATATGACACAAAACTTTTCCCATCTTGGAGTTTTGCATCTACCAATTTCCTCCAAATCAGTTACTTTTGAGAAACTAAATTTAGAGTAACTCTCAGGCCTATACTTGTTAATACACAGAATATTCTCATGCCTTTAAAATTTAGCTTCTGTTCTCAATGAGTCCTGTGAGTCAAGGTAGCAATGCTTTAGGACTAAAAAGAAGAAAGACATTAACCTAAGTCTTTTATCACTTTCTATAAATTGGGTCTAGAGTTAAGAAAATAGATACAGCCAGGTAATAGTGGACCATGCCTTTAATTCCAGCACTCAGGAGGCAGAGGCAGTTAGATCTCATCTTGAATTCACACCACCACCACCCCCAAAAAGAAAAAGAAAATTAATGCAAATTAAGTATTGGATTTGGTCTCAAGAGCAATAGTACAGTTTTTGATTCTGCTAGCTCCTTCTGCCCTGGTTGAATCATAGGCCTATATATCTGACAAATGTAGGAGGCCTTTCCTTTGACATGTGTAAGAAAGGAACATACCTTGAGCAAAAGGAGACACAGACAACTCAGGTACTCAATTGTATGTTTTTTCACTCATTCTTTTGTTTGTTTGTTTTTTGTTTTTGAGACAGGGTCTCTTGTAGGCCAGACTGGCCTCAAACTCACTATGTAAATGGGGATGACTCTGAACTCCTGGTCCTTTTACCTCCACCTTATTTTTTAAAAGATTTATTTATTTTATGTAGAAGAGGACACCAGACCCCATAACAGATGGTTGTGAGCCACCATGTGGTTGCTGGGAGTTGAACTCAGGACCTCTGGAAGAGCAGTCAGTGCTCTTAACCATTGAGCCATCTCTCCAGCCCTTACCTCCACTTTCTAAAAGTGATGGATCACTGACATGTATCACAATGTGTGGCTCAGATACTCTGGAGGGTGTTTTGTTTGTTTGTTTGTTTTTTAAACAGCAACAAGCGACATGGGCCTTTCATTTCTATTTATTTTGTGTATGTGAGTGAAGATACTGTCGCTGTCTTTAGACACACCAGAAGAGGGCATCAGATCCCATTGTGAACCACCATGTGGGTGCTGGGAATTGAACTCAGGACCTTTGGAAGAGCAGTCAGTGCTCTTAACAGCTGAGCCATCTCTCCAGCCCCCTGGAGGGTGTTTTTTGTTTTGTTATAATACTATTTTATTTTTTTGTCTGTATAATTTATGTATGTTTGTACCCCACTTATGTGCAATGTCCAAGGAAGCCAGAAGATCTTCTGGAACTGGAGTTGCAGATAGACGTAAGCTTACATGGGTGCTGGGAACTGAACCTAGGTTCTCTGGGAAAACAGCCAGTGCTCTTAACCACTTAGCCATCTCTTGAGTCCCCAGATACTTGTTTTAACAAACTTAATGGGGCACCCTTCTAACTGAGCCTCAGTATTGTTAGTATATCAATGAACATAGTAAAATATTTGATATGATTTAACGTGTAATTGAAGTATTATGAAAGAAGCAGTTCATGTGTCAATGGATACTCTTAATGCCATTATAGGACAGATTCCGAAATATATGAGGATGCTGTAGAACTTCAGCAGTTTTTTATTAGAATTCGTGATGAACTCTGCAAAAATGGAGAGATCCTTCTTTCTCCAGCACTCAGCTATACCACAAAACACTTGCATAACGATGTGGAAAAAGAAAAAAAGGAAAAATTGCCTAAAGAAATAGAGGAAGATAAACTAAAACGCGAAGAAGAAAAAAGAGGTTGGTTCCTTTTTATTTATTAAATATGAAGAAATATTAAAGTGTTCTAGCAGGTACCACAGTTAGCTCTGGAGAGTCTATGATTGAGGATTTAGATGGTTGACTATTTGCAGAAGATATGATGATATAGAAAGCTTGTTGTCGGCATCTGTTCAGTTGTCACATCAAGTTACTTCTGACACAGCTGATAGTCTAGGAGCACAGTGTTAAGTGACAAGTATGGGGACCTTATGCCACATACTTGAGAGGCTTTTGTTGCCATAGAGCTTTCCTCTTAAACACGTGAGAACCTGACAGGTAGGTGAGACTTCAGTTGAACTATACTCCTAGCTTTGCTTTAATCATGCCACCCTAAATGGGGTACTTTGAATCATACTCCAAATTTGCAATATTTGACAATGGGATTATGTCATTGCAAAAGTCTTATTTTCTGGGGTGATGAGGGTAGAGAGCTTGAGGCAGGACCTCCCTGTGTAACCCAAGCTGGTGCTGGTGCTGCAGTGATCCTCCTTCCCTGTGCCCCAGTGCCAGCACTGTAGGCATGTATTAACACAGTGGCACAATTTGGATAACACTTCTGTTTACACAGTTAACTAGAAGTATATAACTCTACAAAAGTTGTGTTACTCTGTAACATCAGACTTACTTAGATTATTTTCTCCCTGGACCAGAAAACAGAATTGACTTGAAGCACGAAATCTTTCTCTGATTCGTCACTTAATCTGCCCCTTGGTTAGTTGTCACTTTCAAACATGGCTGTTCCTATACAAACTAACCTTACCTTCATATTCTGTAATCCAGGGTGTGTCAGTATTCCAGCTGGATCCTGTCTTTGGATGTGATCCCTTGCCCAAATAACCATGCTGCTGGATTAACATTCTTCTATACCATTGTTAGTACAGTTTTCTGGTTCTGTTTAACAAAATTCTCAAGAACTTTGTAGATCTGTCTGTACATCACAGGGTTTTACTCTGTTAATCAGCTATTGAATACCTTTTTTTTTTTTTAATTGCCAAAACTTTTTGCTTTATTTGTTTTTTGAGACAGGATTTCTCTGTGTGTCGCTGGCTGTCCTGGAACTCACTTTGTAGACCAGGCAGGCCAGCCTCAAACTCAGAGATTCACCTGCCTCTGCCTCCCCAGTGTTGGGGCTAAAGGCATGTGCCCTCACTGCCTAGCATGTTTTTTACTATAATGTCACTATTAGAGAGAGAGAGAGAGAGAGTGGGGAACCAAAACCCTTAGATACTCCGGAACTTAGGTTGGTGTAAACTTTTGGAAATTAATTTGGAATATGCGCTTACATTTAAATTTTAAGGTCGGCAGCATTTTAATTTACGGGAACCTATCCTTAAGAAGTTACAGATGTGGAAAGAGTCTTTAAGCACAAGTTTCTTAGAGTGAGAAACATTAGAAGAGCTTCTGGTCAAGTGCTAAGTGCAATACCAACAGGCACAGGCAAGACTCAGAAGGTTTACAGTTTATAAATGAGATGTACCTTTTTCAGCTACATTCTATTAGTATTTAAAATAGAATATACATTTACTAGAATTTCAACCACAGCATCCTTACTACATGCTCATTTTTACTTCTTTGTATTGATTTTTTTTAATTTTGTAATTATATTTATGTACAGAAAATTTAGTGTACATTTAACCCAATTTAGTGGCGAGTTCTTTAGCCTTTGCTTTTTCCAGCTTGGCAATGCGAGCCACAGACTTAGGACCCAGGACGTTGCCTCTCCAGTGGCGACGGATCTCGTCATATCTGTCATTATAATTGGTCCTAATAGCTTCCACCAGCTTAGCCAGAGCACCCTTGTCTTCCGAGTTAACCTGTGTGAAGGCAACAGTGGTGCATGTCTTCCTGTGGACCAGGTGCCCCAGCCTGGCCTTTCCCTTGATGATGCAGTAGGGCACCCCTATCTTTCGACACAGGGCAGGTAGGAAAACCACCAGCTCAATGGGGTCTATGTCATGGGCAATCACCACCAGCTGAGCCTTCTTGTTCTCCACAAGAACTGTATTGACTGTGGTGACTGTATTGACTCCTGCTCGGAGGACAGGTGGTCTCTTAGTTGGGACGTCGCCTTTGCCAGCAGCTTTCTTCTCAGTATGGGTCAGTAGCCTTTGCTTCTTCTCTTGCTTTGTCTCTGGCCTGTACTTGTGGGCAAGCTTAAGCAGCTGAGTAGCTGTCTGCCTATCCAGCGCCTGGGTGAACTGGTTAATGGCAGGAGGGACTTTGAACCGCTTGTAGAGGATAGCTCTTTGCCGCTGCAGCCTGATGTAGCAGGGCCATTTGACGAAGCACATTAAATCTCTTTTGGGCTGGATGTCCTGTCCAATGCCGAAGTTCTTGGGCCTCTTCTCGAACAGAGGGTTGACCACCTTCTTGGCCTCCTGCTTCTTGACGACGGCGGGGTCCGGGGCCACCTTCTTCCCTTTGGGCATCTTGCTCGGCTGCTGGAGAGAGCCTTTGTATTGATCTTAAACCTTGTCAAAGATGTTCCTACTTTCTAGAAGTTTGGTTATAGTATCAGAAGGGAAGGCAGCATCTGAACCACGTGCTCATAGGAGGCATCACCACAGGGTAAATGCTTTATTTATTTCTTTATGTCTGGGATCATGCCACACTGATGTGGCAGAATCTGGTAGAACTGGCATTGGCCATGAACACCAATATGGCTGTAAAAGGAAGATGGGGTGAGCATACAGGAAAAACCAATAGAGTTTATGTGGATGATCTGTGCTAACTGACCAGGTGACAGAAGGTACCCAGAAAGAAAATAGTACCTGCAAGACATCATTGACTACATACTCCATGATAAAGAACAGTAGGGAGGACTATATGCTTTGGCCAAAGTAAGATATTTCAAAACAAGGCTTTGTGTGCAGATCAGTAGTAGAAAGCTTGCCTAATACAGTTATGGCCTTATTTGATTTCTATCACTGCTAGAACATTTAAAAATATGCTTTCAATAGATAAACATCTGTAAATTTTTTACCTACTAGAGTGTTAAGCTTTCTTTAATTCTTTGGGGGCAAAAAAAAGAGTTTGAGTGAATAGTTTGTGCCTGTCCCACTCTGAAGTCTCCTTCTGGGCCTGAAAAGCCAGAGCCAGAGTGTAAAGCAAGGAACAAAGCTTTAGATGAGGCTGGCCAGTTGTCACGGAATCAGGCTACACGCACAAATCCACACTCATATATAATCTTTCTTGGAATCTTTCTTGAAAAGAAACTATCTCTCAGCCGGGCATGGTGGTGCACGCCTTTAATCCCAGCACTTGGGAGGCAGAGGCAGGCAGATTTCTGAGTTCAAGGCCAGCCTGGTCTACAAAGTGAGTTCCAGGACAGCCAGGGCTACACAGAAACCCTGTCTCGAAAAACAAAAAAACAAAAAACAAAAAAAAAAACCAAAAAAACAAAAAAAAAAAAAAAAGAAGAAACTATCTCTCAGAGGCTCCAGGCTCCATTTTATATTCCATAAGAGACTCAGAAAAGCTGGGACTTGTATGTTTTGGTTTTTTTGTTTTGCTTCGTTTTAATTTTTTATTTTACATGCTGACCCAGTTTCCCCTCTCTCCTCTCCTCCTGTTCTCCCCTCCCCCATCCACTCCTCCTCTATTTCTCTTCAGCATAGGGAAGGCTTCCCATGGATATCAACCAGCCATTGCATATCAAGTTGTAGTAAGGTCTCCTCTTCTATTAAGACAAGGGTCCCAAAGGCAGGCAACAGAGTCCAAGACAGCCCCTGCTCCCATGGTTAGGAGTCCCACAAGAAAACCATGCTATACAACTCTAACATGTGGGTGGAGAGCCTGGGTCAGTCCCATGCAGGCTCCCTGGTTGGCAGTTCAACTTCTGTGATCCCCTATGGGCTCAGAATAGTTGATTCTGTGGGGGTTTCTTGTGGTGTCCTTGATTCCTCTGTCTACTGGCTCCAACAATCCTTCCCCCCCATCTTCCACAGGATTCCCCAAGCTCTGCCAAATGTTTAGCTGTGTGTCTCTACATCTGTTTCAATCAGTTGCTGGGTGAAGCCTCTCTGATGACAGCTAGGCTAGACACCAATGCACAGTGTCTGGGTCCTCCCAAGGAGGATCTTCATAACCAAATTTTGAAGTCTACCAAATGACTCTCACACAAAGACCCTCACTCACAAAGACCATAGAGACTGCTATCGCTGCAAACCGCAAGAGGATTTTTATTGATCCAACACGTTGGGGAACCCCTCAGCACGCAGGCAAGAGGAGAGACCCCAAACAAAGAAAGAACACACTTTTTATACCTTGTAAGGGGCAGATTTAGGCAACAGGGCTAGCTGGCTTATTTTCATTGTAGCAAGTAACCTTTTCAGGCATTGGTTGGTTTATATAGCGTGACTACCTTTGGCCTAGTCCCTCACTCTGCCTGCCCTTATGGTGGGTTATTATGGTTGGTCAGCAAAGCAGCAGTACATTTTGAACTTATGGGTCAGCTATTAACATCACAGGGAATTCTAGCGACAAGGTCAGGGCAGTTTGTGGTTTTTCTCAGAATTCAGTGTGGGGCAGGGGAGGAGAATTTTTCTGGGAACTGCTAATCTTGTTTTGGCAGCTGCAGGCTTAGTCTGGTCATTTTGACCACTAAAACTGTGTAGTTTGGAAAGTCCCTTGGGGGTTGGGGGGAAAGGACTAAGTGGTCTTGAATTTCTTTTGGATTCTACAGCAGAAGGATGGATCCTGTTTTTATATCCATTCTGTTAGCCTGTGTCTTTATTGGGGATTTGGGTCCATTGATGTTGAAAGATTTTAATGACACGTGATTGATAATTCCTGCTATTTTGATGATGGTGATGGTGGTGGTGGTGGTGGTGTATGTGTGTGTGTGTTTCTCTCTTCTGGTCTTGCTGGTGTGAAATTATTTATTTCCCATGTTTTCTTGTGTGTAGTTAACTTCCTTGGGTTGGAGTTTTCCTTGTAGTATCTTCTGTAGGGCTGGATTTATAGATGAATAAGTGGAAAATGTTTAAATTTAGTTTTGTCATGAAATAGCTTGTTTTCTCCATCTTTGGTGATTGAAACTTTTCCTGGGTATATTAGTCTGGGTTGGCATCTGTTCTTTTAGAGTCTGCAAAACATCTGTCCTAGTCCTTCTGGCTTTTAGAATTTATGTGCAGAAGTCATGAGTAACTTTAATAGGTCTGCTTTTACATGTTACTTGGCTTTTTCCCCTTGCAGCTTTTAATATTCTTTCTTCTGTATATTTAGTGTTTTGATTATTATGTAGTGGAGGGGGCAAAGGAGACTTCTGTTTTCTGGTCCAACTTATTTGGTGTTCTGTAAGCTTCTTATCTGTTTATGGGCATCTCTTTCTTTAGGGAAATTTTCTTCGATTTTGGTGAGAATATTTTCTGGGCCTTTGAACTGAAAGTCTTTTCCTTCTATTCCGATTATTTTTAGGTTTGGTCTTTTCATGGTGTCCTAGATTTTCTGCATATTTTCTGTCAGGATCTTTTTAGATGACTTATACCGACGAATATCTTCTATTATATCTTCTGTTTTCTATCTCTTATATTCTATTGGTGATCTTTCATTTGTAGTTTCTGTTTGCTTACTTAGATTTTCCATTTCCGGAATTCCCTTAGTTGGTGTTTTCTTTATTGCTTCTAAGTTCAATTTTAAGGTCATGAAGAGTTTCCTTTACCTGTTTGTTTTGTCTCGGCATTCTTTTCTTCGATTTCTTTTCTGTCATCTTCCTAAAGTTGGTTTTGTTTTGTTTTGTTGATTTTTCAAGACAGGGTTTCTCTGTGTAGCCCTTGCTTTCCTGGAACTCACTCTGTAGACCAGGCTGGCCTCGAACTCAGAAATCTGCCTGTCTCTGCCTCCCAAGTGCTGGGATTAAAGGTGTGCGCCACCACTGCCCAGTTTGTTTTGTTTTTTTTTAAATCACCCTGACCAGAAGCAACACAGGGGGAAGAAGGCTTTATTTCAATGTACAGTTCCAGGCGGCAATCCAGTTTTTTAAAAGATTTACTTATGTATGTGAGTACACTGTATCTTCAGACACACCAGAGAAAGGCTTCAGATCTCATTACAGATGGTTGTGAGCCACCATGTTGCTGGAAATTGAACTCAGGACCTCTGGGAGAGCGGTCAGTGCTCTTCTGCTGAGCCATCTCTCCAGCCCCTAAAATTGGTTTTAAGGTCATTTTCTTGGGCTTTAGCTGCATTTGTTGAAGAAGTGTTTTCTTCCTTGGTTTCTGTTTTTTCTTTGGTCCTCTGAGCTTTGTGGTCTCAATTTCTGGTGACCTGCTTGACCTCTGACTCACTAGGAAGTCTCTGGTTGGAGGATTGACTTCTGGCTACTTGCCAGGCCTTTGGTGCAGCAGGGGGTCTCTGTTCATCTGAGTGGTGTGGGCTGCACCTGAGCAGCTGGAGACTGTCAGAATTAGGGGCAGGGGTGTAACTAAGGGGCAGGTGGTTAGTTGAGAGGGAGCTGTGGCAGAACTGGTCTTGGGGAACAAGTCTAGGGAGTTCAGTTAAGCTGGCACAGACCCACTCACCTGAGACTTGCTATCTTCAGAGAGTGTTTTATTTGACTATCATCTGTATATAGTAATATCAAGTGTGTTTTACTTTCAGAAAAGTAATATAGTCTGAAGTATTTGCAGATAGCAAATGTATTAGGACCATTAAAAGATGATTTTTTGACAAAAATAACGGCTGGGATATGTAGCACACATTGGTAAAGTACTTGCCTACAATGCATAACTAGTGTACATAAGACACTGGTTTCACTCCCAGGTTCACAAAGGAGGGAAGGGCAGGAAGATCTTACATAACAAAATGAGAATATTGCTTATAAATATTTCATCTCAAGAGAAAATGTTTATGGTATTTTATAAACACTTGGCTTACCATTATAGGCCATACACATTTATTTCTAAAATCACTAAATTTAATATAGTCAGTTAATAATTTAGAAGAAATAATTTAGAAACATCTGTATGGGAAAGAGGTATATCACATTTTTTATAGGGTTATGTGATTTATGCTGAATTCTTGAAAATTAGTAAGTGTACATTATTAAGGTGGTTAGTTTTGTTCTGTAGAATGGTTGCTTAAATTAATGTCAGTTTGTTTTCATTCAGAAAGGCCATATTGAGGCTAGCTATATTGGTGAACACATATAATCCCAGCTACATGGGAAGCTGAGGCAGGACTAGAACACTTGAGCCTGTGAATTCAAGAACAGGACAGTTTAGTGAGATCCTCCCCCACCTCAAAATTCCAGCTACAGCTTGAGGTACAGACTGTTGAGAATATGCTGATGGTGCTATTTTTCCTGATTCCTCTCTTTGAATGCCACTGTGGTGCTTTATCCCCACAGTCCCAGCAGCTAGTGCAAGAGGACCCCAAATTTGAGGCTAGCTTGGGCTATGTAGAGAGACCCTGTCTCAAAAAGGGGAGAGGGGGAAGGAGGGAAGAGACTGGATTAAATGTATTAATTTGATGTGTTGTTTGAATGTTTTTCTGACAACCACAATCTTTTACTGAGTGTCTTTTATTTACTTATTTTTAACCCAAGAAGCTGAAAAAAGTGAAGATTCCTCAGGTACTACAGGCCTCTCAGGCTTACATCGTACATACAGCCAGGACTGCAGCTTTAAGAACAGCATGTATCATGTCGGAGATTATGTCTATGTTGAACCTGCGGAGGCCAATCTACAACCACATATAGTGTGTATTGAGAGACTGTGGGAGGATTCAGCTGGTAAGTTTGATTTAAATTGAAGGTCAGGTGCTAGAAAGATGGCTCAGTGGCTAAGAGCAGTTGCTGCTCTTGCCAGGGTCCTGGCTTCAGTTCTCAATCCCTACATCATGGCTCACAACCATCCTTAACTCTAGTTCCAGGTGATCTGAAGCCTTCATATGGCACACACATGATACACAGTCATACATGCAGGCAAAACTCTCATACATGCGTGTTGGATTTTTGTTTGTTTTTAAAGAGTTACTTATTTTGTATTAGTACACTGTTGCATAGAATCCCATTTTAAATGGTTGTGAGCCACCATGTGGGTTTTGAGAATTAAACTGAGGACCTCTGAAAGAGCAGCCAGTGCTTTTAACTGTTGAGCCATCTCTCTAGCCCCACATGTACATTTGTTTTTAATCCTAAAAAATGGGGGGTGGGGGGGGGATTTCTTTTTCCATGATCATCAGGAAGAAAAAAATTTTAACTCATATTTAAGCCTTTTAACAATAGCTACATCAATAAATTTACTGTTCAGTGTATCAGTAAATATAATTAACCACCCAGCCATATGCAAACATGGTATGTAGCATTGTTGGGCAATGTCACAATTGAGTCAGAAATGTAACTTCTTAATGGGGAGAAAGAGTCAATTATTCAGTAATACTTAGAGCCAAACTCTGTGTAGGATGGCAAAGATTTAAGAAGAGCAAAAGACTCATTTTTTTAATCTAGCAAATTTTTTCCAATATGTAACTGAGCTTAGAATTTATTGTCAAAAAAGCCTTCCTTTAAAAATGCTTGTAAGCTGGTTTGGTAGCACATACCTGTCCTTCGCAAAACTCAAGACATTGAGGCAGGGGAATAAGCTTGAGGCCAGTCTAGGATACAGTGAAACCTTTCTCAACAGAAAACTAAATAAAATATAAAAAAAAAAAAAAAGTTGCCTCTGAGACAAAGAATAAAGACAAAGGTAAGAATGACGCCAGCATCAGTGTTGTAGGCAGTCTGATTGTTTAAGCTGCCAGTCAGGTGGAATGCTTTTGGATTCTACACCTTCTTGCTACAAATGTCCTTCCCTATCCCTGCATGCTCAGTGAGAGAGTGTGGATTGGGCCAAGCAGCCCTCTAGCCTCCTCTCTGTTGCATGTCACTAAAGGGTGAAAGGACGTTTTCTAGGCCTCTTTGTGCTTTTTTGTTTGAAAATATTATTTCCTCTAAAATAATTCTATTAAGAAATTTTCATCTAAAACCAGTGTGTTTAAGCCTTGGCATAATGGCTTTCTAAAATACTTTCTAGTTTTACAAAGAATATGTGATTTCTGTTAATAATTTTTTTCTTTCTCTGTTTTTGAGGTGAAAAATGGTTGTACGGCTGTTGGTTTTATCGGCCAAATGAAACATTCCATTTGGCTACACGAAAATTTCTAGAAAAAGAAGTTTTTAAGAGTGACTACTACAATAAAGTACCTGTTAGTAAAATTCTAGGCAAATGTGTAGTCATGTTTGTCAAGGTAAGAAACTCATTCATTCCAATGATATCATTCATTAAATGGAGATACCATTTAAGAATATAAAAATCTGTGTTTACAAAATCAGAAAATGTTTCAAACATTTTTATTCTGTGTCTATATATAAGAAATTAACATGAATATACTTACGAGAGACCATTTGCTGTGTGTAGTTTATCTATATACAATTACTAACATTTTTATGGTGCTGGGATAATTTCTAAGGATGATATTTTTTGAAAGTAATCATTATCAAATGCCAGTTTTGCTTTTAGATAATAAAATGTATTATCTGTCATATATGCACTGTACAAAGCATTAAGACATTTTAACTATAGAAAGTAATATATTTTCAAAGGGCAGTTGACAAAAAATAAATAAATAAAATTCATAATTAAAGGGAATATAGCCAAGGAAATAGCCCTACTATCTGGCCATTTACTTTTTATTGTCTGAAAGTTTTTATAGTTCAATGTTAGGTTAATTAACATTTGTTTTTTTATTTTTGAGTAAATTTTCAAAAAATGTACTTATTTGTATTATTATTCCTATTCCAGGAATACTTTAAATTATGTCCAGAAAACTTTCGCGATGAGGATGTTTTTGTCTGTGAATCGAGGTATTCTGCCAAAACCAAATCTTTTAAGAAAATTAAACTGTGGACCATGCCCATCAGTTCAGTTAGATTTGTCCCTCGGGATGTGCCTTTGCCTGTGGTCCGAGTGGCCTCTGTGTTTGCAAATGCAGATAAAGGGGATGATGAGAAGAATACAGACAACTCAGATGACAATAGAGCTGAAGACAATTTTAACTTGGAAAAGGTATGTGGGTGGTAGCTACCTAGAAAAGGATTTTAACCTTAAAATATCTATTCTAGAAAGTAAATTAATATATTCAAACTCAAAAAAACAAAACAAAAAGCAAGTTGAGGGTAGAAAACCTTAGTCAAACAAAGTGGAAGAACCTAAGGGAAAAGAAAAGGGAAACATTTAACTTAAACTAGTATTTAGAAGTAAATTGAGGATGGAGGATAAAGAAATGGATTTGACTGCTCTTCCAAAGGACCCAGATTTGATCCCAGCACCCGCATGGAGCTTAACCGTAATTCTAGTTCCAGGCTGTCTGACTTCTACAGGCATCAGGCACACACCTGGTGCACACTGGTGCACAGACATACATGACATACATGCAGGCAAAATACTCATAAAGTAAACCAAGGAGACCAGTGAGATGCCCAGTGAGTAGTGAGTAGGCGAACTCTTTGTATGATTGCTGTAATTAAAAGCTGTAACCTAGGCATGATGGCACATGTCTTTAATCCCAGATATCAGAGGCAGATGGATCTGAGTTTAAGGCCAGCCTGGTCTGCAGAGTGAGTTCTAGGGCTACACAGAGAAACCCTGTCTCAAAAAAATAGCTCTTTAAACTACTTGATATTATAGAGACAAAAATCCTTCGTTCATTGTATAAAGTCAGAGCAAACTGTATTCCACACCCTACAAAATTCAACAGAAGACTACCCCAATCTCAAGGATGAATATCAATATAAAAATTGAGGAAATGGTTTGGTCTGGACTGGTCTGGTTTGGTTTGGTTTGGTTTTCAAAACAGAGTTTTTTTGTGTAGCCTTGGCTGTCCTGGAACTTTCTGTATAGACCAGACTGGCCTTGAACTCACAGAGATTTGCCTGCCTCCACCTCCTGAGTGCTGGGATCAAAAAGGTGGCTACCACTGCCTGGCTGAAGAAATGTTATTTTTATAAGCAAGATTGCGCCATTTTAAAACATGATCAAGGAAGGAAATGTTCCACTTAAAAGGGCAAGGATTATTCAAAATAAACTTTTATTTCATTCAATTACTAGGTTTTTTTTTTTTTACTAACATTTCTATATCACTTATGCTTTCCAACAATGAAAGCCCATCTGAGGGGCCCACAAGAAATCAGGTCATTTGCCCTTTATCACCTACAGCTAGTAGGTGACAGATTTAGTTATTTAGTCAAAGCCAGAATGCATCATGTTTATATCACAGAACTATATTGTTTCTTGCTATGATGGAATTAATAAAAATAATAAAAATGTAAAACCTATCAGTTGTTAACATTAAGAAATGAAAACAATATAGTAGAGACCAGGGAAAAGTCCAAGCTAGTGTTTAGCCTTCCTTTCTCTCTAAGGGTAGTAGGTAAGAAGCCAGCGTAGAAGAATATTGTACCTTTTGGGAACAGAGGATTAGTTAAAAAAAAAAAAGAGGAAGACATATCCTGGACTCTCTCCTTTCGGCTTTTCTCCTCAGATAGCGCCTCCTATCCTCCCAGTCTGTGCTCATCTGCCCTCCCAGGAATGTAGGACAGGTCTATGAATAGTAAGCTTCAGGCAGACATTCCAAAGGGGCCTCAACCCTGTCACTCTGTCATGTCTCCTGGAGTTTATCTGCTCTAGCATTCCTCTTTTTCTATTTAGTCTGGAGATGAGTTTGCTATGTGCTGCTGTGGTGTGAAAAACTACTCCTTATACTCATTTCTGTTGTACTAATGGTAGCTTTCCCTGGGGGTCTACTAGAGATTTAATCAGATTAGGACAGAAACTACAGAGACTCGGTATCATAAAGGCAAGTTAAAAGCCAACTTGTTATATTTCTAAATCCCGCAGGGATCAGAAAGAAGTATTATTTTTCAGAGTGGGAGCTAAATGAGCTATGTCATTAGAAGAGACTGAATAAGCTTAATTTTTATATTAGAAAGCAGCTGATCTGGTGGCATGTGCTTGTTAGAATACTGAAGTAAGAAAAAGAAAAGCTCAGGACCTGCTTGAACTATTGAATGAGTTCAAGGCCAGCTTAGTAAGACCCAGGTTTAAAAATACATAAAGGGTTTGAGATATCAGTACCTGCCTGTTACACAGAGTCCCAGGTTCTGTCTCTATTACCACAAAGAGAAGGAAGAAATTCTGTAACATTAAATACAATAAAGAAGATAGTATAAAGAATTTGTTTCTTGTACTGTGTGTTGTGTGAATTTGTCCACTTTGAAGTAAATGCTAATAAGTTCTTTCCAGTACTTTATTCTGAAAAGATCAATTCTATAGGAATGGGGGGGCAGATATAAAAATTTCTTAGTAACATTTTATGAAAATTATAAATTTGAAATGAATACAATACCTGATTATGATTTTGATTTTAACAATTTAATGTTTGGTTTCTCAACTTTGATAAAAGCTTACTTAGAGTTGTTGTTTCTTGTGCCTCTTGCTAGTTTCCTGCCTTTATTTACCAGTTCCTCTCCACAGGAAAAAGAAGATGTTCCTGTGGAGATGTCCAATGGTGAGCCAGGTTGCCACTACTTTGAGCAGCTTCGGTACAATGACATGTGGCTGAAGGTTGGTGATTGTGTCTTCATCAAATCCCACGGCTTGGTGCGCCCTCGTGTGGGCAGGTGAGTTACAGAAGATGAGGTTGGGTCTAAGATTTGAGACTTAGTATTCCACATGCATAGAATGAAGACAGAATTCCCTTCCCTGGCAATTTCTCAAGCTTCCTCACACCACATTTTCCCTGTTCCTACTTCTGTGGCAAGTAGATGGGCGCACACGTGTGTATAATCCCAGCAA
Source organism: Mus musculus (assembly GCF_000001635.26). NCBI lineage: Eukaryota > Metazoa > Chordata > Mammalia > Rodentia > Muridae > Mus > Mus musculus. Next base: position 31,087,837 of record NC_000080.6, read on the forward strand.
TTAGAAAACTAAGGAAGGGGGCCTGGAGAGATGGCTCAGTGCATTGACTGCTCTTCCACAGGTCCCGAGTTCAAATCCCAGCAACCTCATGGTGGCTCACAACCATCCATAATGAGATCTGATACCCTCTTCTGGAGTGTCTGAAGTCAGCTATATTGTACTTGCATATAATAATAAATAAATAAATCTTTAAAAAAAAAAAAAGAAAGAAAAAGAAAACTAAGGAAGGAAGAGCAAGGGATCCAGATCAGAGCCTGTCCCAAAATAAACACTCAAAGATTGAAAGATAATTTTACTTCAGTAGAGCTTTATTCAAATGGGGTACATATAATATTCAGATGTGTGTACCAAACATGATACATACTGTTGAAATTGTGAGGTGCTCAGAACAGAGAGAATGGTTTGAATAGATTTCACAAAGAATGTGGCAGTTGGGTTACTGTGAAGAAATGTAAGAATTGTGACTATCAGGGAAAGCATTCCAGGCAGAATTAATAACCAGAATAAAGGCCTGAGAGATAAGTACATCACTCTTAACCTGTAATTCACTTATCAGCATAGTGAGCCCTATAAAAGGTGGTAGATGGGGTAATGGGCAGATCATGTAAGGTTTCAGAAACCATGTGAGCCCTTGAACTATTACAGAGTTACAAAAAGTGTCTTTGTTATTGTTTCAAGCAGAGAAGTAACATTTGACTTCTGGTTTAATAGGGTTGCTCTGCTTTCTCCTTATTGAGATGAGACTGTAAAGGGGCCAAGAGTAGAAGCAAGGAGATCTGCTAGAAGGCTATTGTGATAAGCCAAGCAAGAATGATGGCCTCTTTAGTGTGACTAATTACAAACAGTAGTATTCAGGAGGGCAGGCTAACAGCAGTCTTAGTAAATACAATGTGGAGTTCCAGGGTAGAGCTTTCAAGGATGACTCACTCCTGTGAGTAGTTAGGAAACTGGAAGATTGGAGTTATTATTCACTGAAATGAAAATGTTGCTCTATGTCTAGAACCCTGCAAATGTGGGACAATAATACTGATTTTAAGTTGATAAATAGGACAGTACAACATCGCAACGGGAAAGTACTTTAGTGCTGGATCTTGCACAAAGATCTGTGATCCTCTGTTTTGAAGGAATGTTTGCCAAATCCAATGACAAATGTTTAGTTGTTTTCATCTTGAACATCTCAGGAAGAAAACCTGGAATTAAATAAAATGATCTAATTACATACTTTGATACTATGTTAAAGTTTTTGTTTTTGTTTTTTTTTTCCCAGAGTGGCCAAATGTCCTTTTCTCTTTTTCAGAGTATCTTCTCTGAAAGGTCTCTTAAAGGGTGAGGAGAATCCATGAAATTTCTCTTAATGCTATATGCTGCTACATTTTAGGGGTCTGGAGAGATAGCTCAGTGATTAACAGCACTGGCTGCTCTTCTAGAGGTTCTGAGTTCAGTTCCTAGCACCCACATGGTGGCTCACAACTGTTTATAGAGGAGCTGATTCCCACTTCTAATGGAGGGAATTAGCAACAGAGCACTCATTTAAACAAGGAAACATTTTAGTTAGTGGGGTTTTAATTAGATAATCATTCAAAATTGAAATTATTATAACTTAATTTCTCTATCCCCCTACCCCCAAGAATTGAGAAAGTATGGGTCCGAGATGGAGCTGCATATTTTTATGGCCCTATCTTCATTCATCCAGAAGAAACAGAACATGAGCCCACAAAAATGTTCTACAAAAAAGAAGTGTTTCTGAGTAATCTGGAAGAGACCTGCCCTATGAGTTGTATTCTGGGTAGGTATTTGTCCTTTTTCATCACAGTTGTTCTGTAAAACTTGGATTAAGTACTGCTGCTATGCAGGGCATGCTTCTAGATAGTGGGTCTATAGCAGCATAAAAATATTAAAAGTCTTTGCTTTCATAAAGACATTGGGGTGAAGGTTGGGAGATAGTAAATAAATAGCAGAGAACACCAGGTAGTAATTAGAGTTTTAAATGAAAATAAAACAAAGAAGATTGACAATAAATGTTTAGATGAGGTCACATGATCAGCCAAAATGAACCCTTGAAGAAGTTTTCAAATAAACAAAAGAAAATTATTTGAGGCTCTCTTCTAGGAACAGCAAAAGAGTTGTCTTAGATTATCTGTTCTTGTTTGGAATCTCAGAGGGTTGGAGAACTAGAGCAAGGGAAGGGATGTGTTGTAAAGAATGAGCCCTTTGAACTTTATGGAGACTCAGACATAGTAGATCTTGTAGATAGTGATTGGGCTTGAAAGGAAATCATAGTGGGGTTGAGCAGAGCTGTGAAGTGAGTCATCATGGCTGCTGTGTGAACAGTGTAATACGAGTAAGGTAGGAAGTAGAGAGAATAGCCTCATTTTTCAGTTTCTGTTAGACTTTTTTTGAGGATTATTTACTTATTTTATTATATGAATACAGTGTAGCTGTTTTCAGACACACCAGAAGAAGGGATCAGATCCCATTACAGATGGTTGTGAGCCACCATGTGGTTGCTGGGAATTGAACTCAGGACCTCTAGAATAGCAGTCAGTGCTCTTAAGGGCTGAGCCCTCTCTCCAGCCCTCTGTTAGATTCTTAAAACTTGATCATTTTATTGTCTCCATTATCGTGGTTTCTCTTTGGTCATCTATCAAGTATTTCCAGTGGTATTTTGTTTCTAAGATCTAATTGTATGCATCATCATATACTAACAATATTGCTAGCTGTTATGTTTCTCCAAGCCCTGAGAGCCACTAGATCATACACTAGCCACACTATATCCCTTGAGATGGCATCCTAAAAGATTACTAGATCATACACTAGCCACTAGATCATACACTAGCCACACTATATCCCTTGAGATGGCATCCTAAAAGATTACTAGATCATACACTAGATCATACACTAGCCACTAGATCATACACTAGCCACACTCTATCCCTTGAGATGGCATCCTAAAAGATTACTAGATCATACACTAGATCATACACTAGATCATACACTAGCCACTAGATCATACACTAGCCACACTATCCCTTGAGATGGCATCCTAAAAGATTACTAGCTATAGGCTTTACATCGGTGCTTGGAGTTTTGTGGGTCCCCCACCAACACACCAATTCAGAGATTGAACCCAGGGCCTTGTATATGCCAAGTGCACACTCTACCATTAACCTGCATAGCTAAATCTAGTCCCCACAGATTGTTGATGGTTTTAAAGAAGCCACCATAGATCACAACCAAAGAAAAATTTGCAGATTCAAACATATGTTAGTCTTTATTCGATGCTGCTGCTCATAATTATTTTCAGGATTAGATATGGCAAACTGCTTAGTAATTCAGCACATTTTCAACTTTCTACCACAGGGGAAGTGAACTAAGCAGTAAAGTCATTAAACTCTTGCCTTTCTGTAGCAGAAAATATCTTCCTTTTAAATTCTGATCCAGACTAAAGTAATACCCAAAGTTACTTCCTAGTGTAAATCCAGCAAGGAGATTAAAATGGAGCATGATGAAAGTGAGACTGAAGTTTGCTTGTGTTAGGGCAGCTATATGATTTGTTGGGTTAATTTCTATTTTATTAGGGTTTGTTTGTTTTTTGGGGGGGGGGTTGGGGTTTTTTGGGGGGGTGTCTTTTTGTTTTTTTATCAAGACAGGGTTTCTCTATGTAGCCCTGGCTGTCCTGGAACTCACTTTGCAGACCAGTCTGGCCTCAAACTCAGAAATCCGCCTGCCTCTGCCTCCCGAGTACTGGGATTAAAGGCGTGTGCCACCACACCCGGCTAATTTTAGGTTTTATGCAACTTTTCAAATGACTTTTTTACCTTTTATTCTTTAACAGTAGAAAATCATGGCCACTCAGTAGAATCCAAAGAACATTGCTTCTAGCCCTATATTTATAGGACCTTAGAAGACTCAAGAAGCATAACTCATCACAAAATAATATATACTGCTTCAGGAACTGTATTGAGTGATATCAAAAGAATTTCAGAAAAAAATAACTGTGACATAACTGTCCCAGTGTTTTGAGTTTGTTTGTTTTTGGTTTTGAATAGTTATAGTTATGAATGTCCTAGAACTCACTAAATAGACCAGGCTGGCCTCAAACTCATAGAGATCTGCCTCCCAAGTGTACACCATAATGCCTGGCTCTGGCTCTTTTTAAGGTGTGTGTGTGTATTTTCCTTGCATATATGTCTGTGTACCACGTGTGTTTCCCATGGAGGCAAGAAGAGGGCATTGGATCTTCTGGAACTGTAGTCACAGATACGCCATCTTGTAGGTGCTGGGAATCAAACCTGGGTCTTCTGCGGGACAGCAGCCAATGCTTTTATTGCTGGGCTATCACCACCACCACCACTCCAAACGAGTTCTTGATTCAGAAAAAAAAAAAAAAAGTGTAGAGAAGCTATATTCTGAGCAACAATAGTCATCTATGTCTCCACAATATAGACTGGATCATGGTTCAGATGAAACTAGTACACAAACATATATACACCTCTCTCCATAATATTCCTGTCAGCCCTTGAAGTGATACTAGAAATGACACTTAAGCATTTGCTTGTAGAATCTACTTGTAATTTGGAAGAAGGCATGTTTCAATATGTAGTTTTAATGTCAACACAATAACTAAGGTAGAAATTTACATCCCTTATTTGGGGCTGGGCACGCAGTAGTAGAATCCTTAACATGAAACCCTGGGCTCCATCCCCAGGGTTGCAGAGACACAGAACAGTTCTTAAAGCATCTCAGTCCCCACTTTTTCTCCCCACATTTTAAATGTGTGTCATTTGATAACTTAAGCCCAAATGACAATACATGGTTAATTTGCCTTTTAATGTGCTAAGGCTTCAATATATGTGTTCCTCCAGGACTCATAAGTCTAAACTTAATGCCAGTGGGATCTTGTGGGAGGTGCTGAGGTCCAAAGAGCCATGCACTGAGTAGATAGACACTGTTTCAGGCAGGGATCATACAAGTTGGTTTACTCTCCTGTCTTTGTCTTTGTGCTTCTGCTGTCCATCATGCATCAGACACCTAGAATTTTCCTGTGCAGTAAACAGGAATATGTCAGATACTGGCACCTTCATTTTTAGGACTTCCTATCTCCCAGAACTGGAAAATTTTCTGTTCTTTAGAAATTGCCCAGTCCACAGTAGTATTGCTATAGTAGCAATATAGTAGGACTTTTTTTTTTTTAAGTATGATCATGCCATCTTTCTGAGAGAATTTCATATTTGACAAAAACAGGTAAATTCTTTGCAAGGGTCATCCTTCAGGAAGCTCCCCACAAGTCAAGCAGTCAGCTAAAATGTATTTGAGAAGTTAGGAAGGAAGGGGAATGTTCCACTCTACTCTGCCCTTGGCATCAGAAACTTCATACCAGGATCCCAGGCTGTCTTTTTCAAAACTGTTGCTGAAGCCAAGAAAAAAAAGTGTGTGTGTATGTGTGGGGAGAGCTGGAGTGATGGCTCAGCAGTTAAGAGCACTCCCTGTTCTTCAATTTCCAGCACCCACATGGCAACTCACAACTGTCTATGACTCCAGTTTCAGGCTATTCAACACCCTTTTCTGGCCTCCATGGGCACCAGGCATGCATGTAATGTCACATACGTGTATACAAGCAAAATACAGATAAACCTTTTTTTTTTTTTTTTTTTTTTTTTTTTTTACAATCTAGCCAGTGCCCTGCCTCCTGGTCCCACTCCTGAAGTTCCTCATCTCATTACTCTTTCCCCCTAAGCCATTCTCTGCTACATATGCAGCTGGAGCCATGAGTCGCACCATGTGTACTCTTTGGTTGGTGGTTTAGTCCCTGAGAGCTCTGGGGGTATTGGTTGGTTCATACTGCTGTTCCTCCTATAGGGCTGCAAACCCCTTCAGCTCCTTGGGTCCTTTCTCTAGCTCCTCCATTGGGCACCCTGTGCTCAGTCCAGTGGTTGGCTGACAGCATCCACCTCTGTATTTGTCAGGCACTGGCAGAGCCTCTCAGAAGACAGCCATATTAGGCTCCTGTCAGCAAGCACTTGTTAGCATCCACAATAGTGTCTGGGATTGGTGACTGTATATGGGATGGATCCCCAGGTGGGGCAGTCTCTGGATGGTCTTTCCTTCAGTCTCTGCTCCACACTTTGTCTCTGTATCTCCTCCCATGGGTATTTTGTTCCCCCTTCTAAGAAGGACTGAAGTATCCACACTTTGGTCTTCCTTCTTCTTGAGCTTCATGTGGTCTGTGAATTGTATCTTGGTTATTCTGAGCTTCTGGGCTAATATCCACTTATCAGTGAGTGCATACCACGTGTGTTCTTTTGTGATTGGGTTACCTCACTCACGATGATAATTTCATGTTCCATTCATTTGCCTAAGAATTTCATAAATTCATTGTTTTTAATAGCTGAGTAGTATTCCATTGTGTAAATATACCACATTTTCTATATCCATTCCTCTATTGAAGGACATCTAGGTTCTTTGTAGCTTCTGGCTATTTTAAGTAAGGCTGCTATGAACATAGTAGAGCATGTGTCCTTATTACATGTTGGAGCATCTTCTGGGTATATGCCCAGGAGTGGTATTGCTGGCTATGTCCAGTTTTCTGAGGAACTGCCAAACTGATTTCCAGAGTAGTTGTACCAGCTTGCAATCCCACCAGCAGTGGAAGAATGTCCTCTTTCTCCACATCCTCGCCAGCATATCTGCTGTCACCTGAGTTTTTGATCTTAGCCATTCTGACTGTTGTGAGGTAGACTCTCAGGGTTGTTTTGATTCGCATTTTCCTGATGACTGAGGATGTTGAACATTGCTTTAAGTGCTTCTCAACCATTAGGTATTCCTCAGTTGAAAATCTTTTGTTTAACTCTGTACCCAATTTTTAGTAGGGTTATTTGGTTCTCCGGAGTCTAATTTCTTGAGTTCATTATATATATTGGCTATTAGCCCTCTTTCAGATGTAGAGTTAGTAAAGATCTTTTCCCAATCTGTTGGTCGCCGTTTTGTCCTATTGACAGTGTCCTTTGCCTTACAGAAGCTTTGTAATTTTATGAGGTCCTATTTGTTGATTCTTGATCTTATAGCATAAACCATTGATGTTCTGTTCAGGAACTTTTTCCCTGTGCTCATGTGCTCAAGGCTCTTCCCCACTTTCTCTTCTATGAGTTTCATTGTATCTGGTTTTATGTGGGCGTCCTTGATCCACTTGGACTTGAACTTTGTACAAGGAGATAAGAATGGGTCGATTTGTATTCTTCTACATGCTAACCTGGTTCAACCAGCACCATTTGTTGAAAATGCTGTCTTTTTTCTACTGGATGTTTTTAGCTCCTTTGTCAAAGATCAAGTGACCATTGGTTTGTTGGTTCATTTCTGGGTCTTCAATTCTATTCCATTGATCTACCTGCTTGTCACTGTACCAATACCATGCAGTTTTTATCACAATTGTGATAATACAGTTTGAGGTCAGAGATGATGATTCCCCCAGAAATTCTTTTATTGTTTAGAACAGTTTTTGCTCTCCTGGTTTTTTGTTATTCCAGATCAATTTGCAAATTGCTCTTTCTAACTCTACAAAGAATTGATTTGGAATTTTGATGGGGATTGCATTGAATCTATAAATTGTTTTTGACAAGATGGCCATTTTTACTATATTAATTCTGCCAGTCCATGAGCATGGGAGATCTTTCCATCTTCTGAGATCTTCTTTGATTTCTGTCTTCAGAGACTTAAAGTTCTTGTCATACAAATCTTTCACTTGCTTAGAGTCACACCAAGGTATTTTGTATTATTTGTGACTATTGTGAAGGGTGTTGTTTCCCTAATTTCTTTCTCAGCCTGTTTATCCTTTGAGTAGAGGAAGGGCACTGATTTGTTTGAGTTAATTTTATATCCAGCCTCTTTGCTGAAGTTGTTTATCAGGTTTAGGAGTTCTCTGATGGAATTTTTGGGGTCACTTGAGTATACTATCATATCATCTGCAAAGAGTGATATTTTGACTCCTTCCTTTCCAATTTGAATCCCTTTGACCTCCTTTTGTTGTCTTAATTGCTCTGGGTAGGACTTCAAGTACTATATTGGATAGGTAGGGAAAGAGTGGGCAGCCTTGTCTAGTCCCTGATTTTAGTGGCATTGCTTCAAGTTTCTTTCCATTTAGTTTGATGTTGGCTACTGGTTTGCTGTATATTGCTTTTATCATGTTTAGGTATGGGCCTTGAATTCCTGGCCTTTCCAAGACTTTTATCATGAAAGGGTGTTGGATTTCATCAAATGCTTTCTCAGCATCTGATGAAATGATCATGTGGTTTTTTGGTTTTTTGGTTTTTTTTTTAGTTTGTTTATATAATGGATTACCTTGATGGATCTTCGTATATTGAACCATTCCTGCATCCCTAGGATGAAGGCTACTCGATCATGATGGATGATCAGTTTGATGTGTTCTTAGATTTGATTTGTGAGGATTTTATTAAATATTTTTGCATCGAAATTCACAAGGGAAATTGGTCTAAAATTCTCTTTCTTTGTTGGGTCTTTGTGTGGTTTAGGGATCAGAGTAATTGTGACTTCATAGAACGAATTGGGTAGTGTTCCTTCTGTTTCTATTTTGTGGAATATTTTGAAGAGTTCTGGTATTAAGTCTTCTTTGAAGGTCTGATAGAACTCTACACCAAACCCATCTGATCCTGGGCTTTTTTTGGTTGGGAGAATATTAATGACTACTTCTTTTTCATTAGGGGTTCTGGGACTATTTAGATGGTTTATCTGATCCTGTTTTAACTTTGGTACCTGGAATCTGTCTAGAAAATTGTCTATTTCATCCAGATTTTCCAGTTTTATTGAGTATAGGCTTTTGAAGTAGGACTTGATGATTTTTTGGATTTCCTTGTTTTCTGTTGTTATGTCTCGCTTTTCATTTCTTATTTTGTTAATCTGGATACTGTGTCTGTGCCCTCTGGTTAGTCTGGGTAAGGGCTTATCTATCTTGTTGATTTTCTTGAAGAACCAGCTCCTGGTTTTGTTGATTCTTTATATAGTTCTTTTTGTTTCTATTTGGTTGATTTCAGCCCTGAGTTTGATTATTTCCTGTCGTCTACTCCTCTTGGGTGTATTTGCTTCTTTTTGTTCTAGAACTTTCATATATACTGTTAAGTTGCTAGTGTATGCTCTGTCCAGTTTCTTTTTGGGCACTCAGAGCTATGAGTTTTCCTCTTAGCACTGTTTTCATTGTGTTCATTTCAGTTTTGGGTATGTTTTGGCTTCATTTTCATTGAACTCTAAAAAAGTCTTTAATTTCTTTATTTCTTCCTTGACCAAGTTATCATTGATTGTAGAGTGTTGTTCAGCTTCCACGTGTATGTGGGCTTTCTATTGTTTATGTTGTTATTTAAGACCAGCCTTAGTCCATGGTGATCTGATAGGATGCATGGAATTGTGTAAATCTTTTTGTATCTGTTGAGGCCTATGACCGATTATATGGTCAGTTTTGGAGATGGTACCGTGAGGTGCTGAAGAAGGTGGTATTTTTTTGTTTGTTTGTTTTAGGATGATGTGTTCTATAGATATCTGTTAAATACATTTGGTTCACTGTGCCTCTGTTTAGTTTCCATTTCCATGGTCTGTCAATTGGTGAGAGTTAGGTGATGAAGTCTCCCACTATTATTGTGTGAGGTTCAATGTGTGCTTTGAGCTTTTGTAAAGTTTCTTTTATGAATGTGGGTACCCATGCATTAGGAGTGTAGATGTTCAGAATTGAGAGTTCTTCTTGGTATATTTTTCTTTTGATGAGTATGAAGCGTCCTTCTTTATCTTTTTAGATAACTTTAGGTTGAACGTCTATTTTATTAGATATTAGAATGGCTACTCCAGCTTGTTTCTTGGTACCATTTACTTGGAGAATTGTTTTTCCACCTTTTACTCTGAGGTAGTGTCTGTCTTTGTCACTGAGGTGGGTTTCCTATATGCAGCAAAATGTTGGGCCCTGTTTACATATCCAGTCTGTTAGTCCATGTCTTTTATTGGGGAATTGGCTCCATTGATATTAAGAGATATTAAGGAAAATTGAGTGTTGCTTCCTGTTATTTTTGTTGTTAGAGGTGGAATTATGTGTATGTGGCCATCTTCATTTTGGTTTGTTGAAATTACTTTCTTGCTTTTCTAGGGAGTAGTTTCCCTCCTTGTGTTGGAGTTTTTCATTATCCTTTGAAGGGCTGGATTTGTGGAAAGATACTGTGTAAATTTGGTTTTATCATGGAATACCTTGGTTTCTCCGGCTATGGAAGTTGACAGTTTTGCTGGGTATAGTAGCCTGGCATTTGTGTTCCTGTTTGTCTGTATCACATCTGTCCAGGATCTTCTGGCTTTCATAGTCTCTGGCGAGATGTCTGATGTAATTCTGATAAGTCTGCCTCTATATGTTATTTGACCTTTTTCCCTTACTTCTTTTAATACTCTATCTTTGTTTTGTGCATTTGGTGTTTTGACTATTATGTGACAGAAGGAATTTCTTTTCTGGTCCAATCTATTTGGAGTTCTGTAGGCTTCTTGTATGTTTATGGGCATCTCTTTCTTTAGGTTAGGGAAGTATTCTTCTTTAATTTTGTTGAGGATATTTACTGGCCTTTTAAGTTGGGAACCTTCTCTCTCTTCTATACCTATTTTCCTTAGTCTTCTATTTTCCTTGGTCTTCTCATTGTGTCCTGGATTTCCTGTATATTTGGGTTAGGAACTTTTTGCATTTTCTTTGACTGTTGTGTCAATGTTGTCTATGGTATCTTCTGCACCTGAGATTCTCTCTTCTATTTCTTATATTCTGTTGCTGATGCTTGCATCTATAACTCCTAATCTCTTTCCTAGGTGTTCTATCTCCAGAGTTGACTTCCTTTGTGATTTCTCTATTGTTTCTGCTCCCATTTTTAGATCCTAGATGGTTTTCTTAAATTCCTTCACTTGTTTGGTTGTGTTTTCCTGTAATTCTGTTAAGTGATTTTTTGTGTTTCCTCTTTAAGGGCTTCTACCTGGTTACCAGTGTTCTCCTGTGTTTCTTTTTTCTTTTTTTCTTTTTCTTTTTTTAGTTTTTCAAGACAGGGTTTCTCTGTGTAGCCCTGGCTGTCCTGGAACTCACTTTGTAGACCAGACTGGCCTCGAACTCAGAAATCCACCTGCCTCTGCCTTCCAAGTGCTGGCATTAAAGGCATGTGCCACCACTGCTCGGCCTCTCCTGTATTTAAGGAAATTATTTATGATGTTCTTAAAATCCTCTACCAGCATCATTAGATGTGATTTTAAATCCAAATCTTGCTTTTCTGGTATGTTGGGATATCCAGGACTTGCTGTGGTGGGAGAACTGGGTTCTGATGTTGCCAAGTAACCTTGGTTTCTGATGGTAAGGTTCTTGAGCTTGTCTTTCGCCATCTGGTTGTCTCTGGTGTTAGTTGGTCTTGTTGTCTCTGCCTGGAGCTTGTCCCTCCTGTAGGCCTGTAAGCTTGTGTCAGCACTCCTGGGAGACCAGTTCTCTACCACCAGAACCTGTGCACAGAAGGCTTTATAAAAGTCCTAGCTCTGGGTGCAGATGGTGACTGGTACCCCGCCCCCCCCCCCGCCCCCCCCCGCTCCCACTTTTTTTTAATAGAGGGTAAGTTGAGGCTAAGTTACAAAGTCACCTGTCAGATTTCAGCTACATTTTCATAATTAAACATTATATGGTTGTGAACCTTTGGCTTTTGATTTAAAAAAGAATTGTTGATTCTAGTCAAATGAGGTAACTGAGTAGGTAATCTGAATTCTATGCCTCTGTCCTAGGTGATGAAATGAAGGAGTCACAAGTATTCTCTGACATACATGTGCCACTACACATGTGTTATGGCATGTACATAAACACATAATAAATGAAATAATATTTAGAATATATATGTGATGTGTTTGTCCGTCAGTATATCCATGTGTTCCCACAGAGGCCCAAAGAGGACACTAGACCAAGCTGGGGATATTGTGGGTGCTGGGTATTGAACATGGTCTTCTGGAAGAGCAGTAAACCCTCTTAACCACTGAGATGTGTCTGTCCAATCCCTCAAAAGACATGTTTATTCTAACAGTTTTTGCCAGCTTTTCTTCTGTGAAGAAATGACTGTTGATGTACTCCCTATACTACTGTTTCCACTAATATAACTTGGATAAATCTTTTCTCTAGAGTTTCTGTTAAAATGCATTGCCTCCTACAATATTTAAGCCATTTTTATATCTGGAATCAACATGATTATATAAGATAGTATTTTCCGGAAAGGTAAAATAACTGCCCAAGAATGGGTCAGAACTAAAGCCTGGGTCCTCTGTCTCACTTCTGTGTTGGTCTCATTAAGTGATTGATAGCCAGTTGGGATACATGTGTATGTACTGATGAGCCTGCAGTATTGAGCAGGATGAGAGATGCACAGTGAGACATGGTTGTTTTGTTTTATAAACCCCACTTAGTGCTCACAAAGTAAGATCCAGGGGCTGGAGAGATGATTCAGCAGTTAAGAGCACTGACTGCTCTTCCAGAGGTACTGAGTTCAGTTCCCAGCAACCATGTGGTAGGTCACAACCATCTGTAATGGGATCTCATGCCCTTTTCACAGTGTACTCATATAAATAAATAAAATAAGTAAATCTTAGCCGGGCGGTGGTGGCCCATGCCTTTAATCCCAACACTTGGGAGGCAGAAGCAGTCAGATTTCTGAGTTCGAGGCCAGCCTGGTCTACAAAGTGAGTTCCAGGACAGCCAGGGCTATACAGAGAAACCCTGTCTCGAAAAACAAACAAAAAAGTAAATCTTTAAAAAAAAAAAAAAAAAAGCTCCATTTTTACAGTTTGGTATGCACCAACTACCAAAGGGCCTTATTCTATAAATTTCAAAGGACTTATAATTCCATGATGTTAACTTTGTTCAGTGTTGAATGTAAATCTTACTTTTGTACTTTTTTTTTCTGTCTCAAACAAGTTTTAAAAATATTAAGTACACTGATTTTTGGGGTTCCCTGGTAGAATTGGAAGGCTTATTTAGAAGAAAAGTCTTAGAACTGTCTTAGAAGACCCACCGAGAAGACAGTTTTGACACCTTTATAGGGAATATCACTTCTGGGAAGAATGATCCAAGTGACCAGATATGGTAGCACACGCCTTTGATCCCAACACTTGGGAGCCAGAGGCAAGTGAATCTCTGAGTTTGAGGGCAGCCTGGTCCACATAAACAGTTCAAAGTCAGCCAAGGCAACAACAATAATAGTAATGGTAGTGATCCGATAGACACAGAGGAATTACTTGAGAATGAGCATGGGCTTACCTGCCAGAGAGTATACCTCTACTGTTGACCACTAAGATTATAATAATTTCAGTAATGGAGCCTGGGCATTCCTTTTTTAATATAATTATAGGTTGTTTTCCTTCTTTATAAATTTATTTAATGCTTTATCATTTTTATCAGCAAAGCAAAAAAAATAAATAATTCAAGAATAAATGCTTTAAATTTTTGAAAGGGAAAACAGGCCAGGGTATTTTGTTTGTTTTTAAATCATACAGAGAAAATCTAAGAGATGGTCTCATATATCATTTCCTTTTTGCCTCAGTGGAGACTTATCACAGGATTATTGCCCAGGGCTCCCTCACCAGGTCAGATCTTGATACAGCCACCTGTTGGAAATAGAGGTTCAGGACCCTGTGGTGTCCATTCTTTACCAGAAGCTCCCTCTTCTGAAAAGCTCTGGGGCACCCCCTAGGAACTGAGGGCTACTTTCCTGATCTGCACCCAGTTCCTTATGCTCAGACTATGAGCAAGCAGCCTTCATTAAACCTTGGCTTCCTGAAGGCACTAGAGCAGAAACAGGCCTCAATAAGCAGAATGCCAAGAGAAGCAGACTGCCTCTTCCCTCGAACGGCCATACCAGAGAGGCCAAAGACAGAACTAAGAATAGCCACGGTGTTGGAGCTAAAGAGTGAAGAAAAGGTGCTTGGTGGCACCCTGGAGGGGAAGAACAGGATTGAGGCATTCATGCAAAGGACAGGATTGAATGATTTGAATGGCTATGGATTGGCCTGGTATAGGTGTCCAAGATTTTTCCAACCTGGACTTAGAGAAGGAAGAGAGCTAGCATCATAATTCCCCTTACCTCTCAGGAGTTCTGAAGAGAGAAAGGCCATTTATCCAAACATTGCATTAGTTTATGTGTTTTGATTTCCTTCCTAGAAACAGGGTTGATGTCCACTGGGTGCAATAAAACAATAACTATTGGGTGACTTTGGTGGTGTTTGTCTAAAATCCCAGCATTTGGAAGGTAGAGACTGAGGATCACTGCAAGTTCCAGGCTAGCCAGGACTGCATCACAAAACTGTCTTGTAATGCATTAATTAATTATGAAGCAAAAATAAAAGATACCTACATACACACCACTTTAAGAAATTTTAATGGCAAATAATGCCTGTAAGCTCTCAGAACTTAACAATATAAGAGAAATCATTTTAAACATACTCCTCAAATGTACACTTAATCCTTCAATTAACAAACAGGGATTGCATAGCCAGTATTGGGGAAAGGGGGAAAGGACTGGAAACAGAATAATGAAGTTACCTTACTGATCACACACAACCTATTAGGCAGATAATAGGTAGACAAATGCATTAAAATATTTTGTTGAGGCTACTATAATATTGTATACTTATCTACTATATTATAAACATGTAAGTATCTGGGCAGTGATGGCGCATACCTTTAATCCCAGCACTTGGGAGGCAGAGGCAGGAGGATTTCTGAGTTTGAGGACAGCCTAGTCTACAGAGTGAGTTCCAGGACAGCAAGGGCGATACAGAGAAACCCTGTCTTGAAAAGCCAAAAAAACAGAACAAAACAAAGCAAAACAAAACAAAAAAGTAAGTATTTATCTCTACTGCCTTTTAAAAGGATCAGGAAATGTATGAAATCTAAAGAGCAAAAAGGTGACAGAAGGATAACAAAAAACTTCATATTAAAAAGATAATAGGAACTTAATATGACTTAGCATACCAGAGAAAGCTGATACCTAATCCCCTACAAGCAAACCCAGCAGAGAACTCTAGAAGAGACAGGAATTGTCAACAACAGGAAGTTTTTTCTACATGGTTTTCCTTGTTGTTGACTTGTATGAATTGTTTGTATATTGTAAAAACAAATCCTTTGCCAGTTATATGGCTCATAAATATTTCCTCGTGGAGGAGGACTTATATTTTTATTTTCTTAATTATGTCTTTTGAAAAACAGGAAATTATTTTGCTGAGGCCCAATTTGCATATGCTAATTTTTTCTTCTATGTATTACTTAAATCTTAATGTCTCATGGTTGCACAAATTTTTATCTTGTTTTCTATGGGAAGTTTTCCTTTTACTTCACACCTGTTATAATTTATCCATTGCAGTAGCCACTAGCCACTGTAATTCTTGTTTTGTTTTGTTTTGTTTTCCAAACAGGGTTTCTCTGTGTAGCCCTGGCCATCCTGGAACTCACTCTGTAGACCAGGCTGGCCTTGAACTCAGAAATCCACCTGCTTCTGCCTCCCAAGTGCTGGGATTAAAGGCATGCGCCACCACTGCTCAGCCACATGTAATTCTTAAGCAAATAAAATGGGACTAGTCTAGATTAAGTTATATATATTATAAATATGAAATATATGAAAAAGAATGATTAATATGTTAATCTTTATTATATAATAAATGTTATGTGGATATATGGAGCTGAACAAAATATGTTGGTAAGTTTAAAAGTATATAAATAAAATTTTTACACAAATTATAAAAGACCCAAATAAATAAAAATGACCTATTATAAAGGAAGAACTCAATATTTTAAATATGTCCATTCTCCCAAAGTTGATCTATCAAGATCATTTTTATGTGTATGGGCAAATCCACATGTATATCTGTGTGGCTTGTGTATGGTGTATGCCTTGGAGGCCAAAAGATTTGCTTCAGCTCACAAATCTAATAGCTTATAAAGAAAAATGTTACTATTAAGTGAAATCAAGGCTTTCTTTTACCAGTGTTTAAGAGCCCAGCACAGAATCACCACATTTATTTCAGGACTACCAGTCACTTGGCTTTTGTTTTGAAATGGGAATTTCATATTGTCCAGGCTGGCTTGGAACTCAATTTGTGTCTGAGAATGAACTTGAACTCTTCTCCTGCCTCCACCTCTGCTGGGGTTATGGGCACATGTTGATAATGCTTTGTACGCACTAGGCAAGTATTCAGCCAGCTGAGCCACACCCCATCTCCAACTAATAATTTGACTCCTTAACTGTGGAGAGAATTTTTACCATTTTTGCATCTCCATTTTTTCCTTCTTTAAGCATGAAGAATGGCTATTCCTAACTGTTGAGTTAGGTAAATAAATACTATGTATTTCTAAGGTAGTGAAAGCACTTTGGAACTTCTGAAATGTTTCTGACCTGTTTTGAATGTACATATTCAAGAAGTTCTTGACCATGAGCATTTCTAGTATGTTCAGTAGCAAATAGCAAAAATAAGTGTTCTAAGTGTTGTTAGTGTTCTTTTTTGTTTTTTCAGATTGAACCTAGGGCTTGCTCGCTCCCCCTCCCAGGTGCATGCATGTGTGAGTGTGTTTGTTTGCCTGTCTGTCTGACTATATGGGAGTCCATGTAACATGTAACACTCAGTATATGAGTGGAGGATAGGACAACTTGTAGAACTTAGTTCGCCTTCTACCATGTAGGTCCCAGGAATTGAACTCAGCTTGTCAAGCTTGTAGGCAGACACCCTCCCCACCCGCCCTCCCCTGAGACAGGGTTTCTCTGTGTAGCCCTAGCTGTCCTGGAACTCACTCTGTAGACCAGGCTGGCCTCGAACTCAGAAATCCACCTGCCTCTGCCTCCCAAGTGCGCCACCATTGCCCGGCAGCAGACACCTTTTATCCACTGATCCATCCATCTTGCCAGTCCATGAACCCAGGGTTTTGTGCATGCTAGGTGACCATTACTTTAGCATTCATTATTACATGGGTGGTGGTATTGTTGTTTGGTTGGTGTGGTTTGGTTTAGTTTTTAATTATGTATATATGGGAAGGTATGTGCATGCATGAGTGCAGATGTCAGTGGATCCAGGAGACAAAGTCCCTGTAAGTTGGAGCCACAGGCAATTGTGAGCCACCTAGTGTCAGTGCTAAGAGCTGAGTTTGAGTTCTCTGTAACTCTGTATACTCCTAGCTGCTGAGCCATCTCTCTATCTGAGCCCCTTCTCTATCACTCTTACTTAACTGTGAACTAAAATATAATAATATAAAATTTGGGACGGGGGAAAAAGAGTTCTGCTGGTAAAGTATTTTTCTTGCAAGTTCAGTCTCTAGAACCACACTTTAAAAAGCCAAGTTTGGTGGTACACACTTGTAATCCCGGCACTGGAGAGGTAGAGACAGATCCCAGGGGCTCACTAGCTGCCAGCCTAGCCTGTTTGGCAAGTTCCAGGCTGTTAACATGACAGGAGTTAACTCCTTTATTTCTATATTACTCTTTCAGGGAAATGTGCAGTGCTGTCATTCAAGGACTTCCTCTCCTGCAGGCCAACTGAAATACCAGAAAATGACATTCTGCTTTGTGAGAGCCGCTATAATGAGAGTGACAAGCAGATGAAGAAGTTCAAGGGTTTGAAGAGGTTTTCACTCTCTGCTAAAGTTGTAGATGATGAAATCTACTACTTCAGGTAAAGCTTGTAAAACTAAGGAAGAAAGGGCACTGGGCTAACTTACCAGTCATGTTACCCAGTGTTCTGAGTTGTTTTACTAGGTCTTGTCATATCACATAATTCCAATAGAAAATATCAGTTCAGTGAGATGGGGTAATTCCTAGACTTGGGAGGCTGAGGCAGTAGATAGTATTATGTTTGAGTCAACTTTTTTTGTTTTGGTTTGTTTTGTTACAGAGAGAAAAAGTATTGAGTTAAAAAAAAGTTAGCAATTGTTTTAATAGTACCTTGGATTAGACACAAGCAGTTGTAGAATGAAGACAGCACTTGGTTCTATTGGCAGCCTCTCTGTGGGAAGATTTTCTCAGTTTCATAGATTATGACAATTCCTTTTTAACATATAGTCCACTAGACCTGACCCGCACCTCTGTGGGTATTAATCAGAATTGTTAATAAGTAGAAGTGACATCACAAATACCCACTGAAGCTAATTTGTTAGCCTTATAGAGTGTTTGTGGCAGGTTATAATAATACATCATTTGTAAATATTTTCAGGTCTGCCCTCTGACCAGTCCTGGAAGTGGTTGGCAACTTTTCACTTACTTGTTTTGTCACTGTTTTTCAGAAAACCAATCATTCCTCAGAAGGAACCCTCACCTTTGTTAGAAAAGAAGATACAATTGCTAGAAGCTAAATTTGCAGAGTTAGAAGGAGGAGATGATGATATTGAGGAGATGGGAGAAGAGGATAGTGAAGTCATTGAAGCTCCATCTCTACCTCAACTGCAGACACCCCTGGCCAATGAGTTGGACCTCATGCCCTATACACCCCCACAGGTACAGTGATACGCCCATGACTTGCCTTTTTAGTTCTAGCCCTTAGCAGACTTAAACCAGAGTAGTAGACATTTTTTGTTTGAGATATCAGTTAGCCTAGGCTGGCTTCAGACTTCTTGTGTATTTAAGGTGGGCCTTGAACTCTTAGTCTTCTTGCCTCCATTTCCCAAACAAGCACTTCGAGTACAGGGGTACACTACCACACTTGATGTGTGAATTTTTGCCTAATTATTTTTAATTAGCAAAAAGCATACTTATATCATTAAGCCAATAATAATTTCTTTTACATTTCATAGTGATGGTTTAATAGGAGTTTAGAAGATTCTTGCCTTGTAGACAAGAAGCAATAAGGAATGTTATTATGCTCTTACACCTTAGCTTTCAGCGCCCACACACAAGATCTTGTCTCCACTTCAGCCTCCTGAGCAATAGGACTATAGATACAGTCTGCCACACCTGGATGCCTATATCTTTAATTTCCCCTTCCTTAGGACTTCATCTTTTTGTTGAGGTGATCCTTCTTATATTTATTTTCCTCATTCAGAATTTTCTTGAGATTTAATTGTGAGGTCACCATTGTAGACTGTAGTCATGGAATTCAGTGAAATTTTTACTTACTTTGCACAAGACAAGGTAGAGGTATATTTTGGCCAAGAAAATGTCAGCTACAAGCTGAATATGTCTATAAAACTTCATTGTATCATATATGTCTGGCTTCTAGAAACTGTAAGGTAACCTATAATAGCTTTCTGTCTTACAGTCTACCCCAAAGTCTGCCAAAGGCAGTGCAAAGAAGGAAAGTTCTAAACGAAAAATCAACATGAGTGGCTACATTTTGTTCAGCAGTGAAATGAGAGCTGTGATTAAAGCCCAGCACCCAGACTACTCTTTTGGGGAGCTCAGCAGACTGGTGGGGACAGAATGGAGAAACCTTGAAACAGCCAAGAAAGCAGAATATGAAGGTAAATAAAGACTAGGCACAACTCTCTCTACTTTGTAAGCAAGGGGTGTTTTCAGGAATGCACATGCATATACAGGCTTTACTCTGTTGTTCTTACCACATGCACATGAATCTGGTGTTGTGGACTGTCCGAGCTGGCATTAGATGCCAGTACCTGGAGTGTTGCCTCTGACTTGGCCTCATATCCTTGTGGCGTTGCCCCTCCTGGCAAATTTCTCAAACAAAAATATGTTGCTGTTAAAAATTGCATGATTTTATTTTATTTATCCCTATAGGCACATACATGTTGAGCTGGGGAATGATTGTTCAATAATAATGTTAATTATAATTTTTATTAAAATTCACCTGAATGCGGCCTTTTAAAATAAGTGATTGTATTGCTCTTGATAAGCCAAAGCTGTAAGTTAAAGTATAGGTGGAGTCATGGTATGCCTGGTTTTCTAGGCCAGCCCTGACCTGTGTACTGTGTCTGTGTTCATAGCTGCTCTTAAGATACTTGGATGGCTTTGGCTGAGCTCAGACGCCTTCATTTCCCCCTTCCTCTATGATAGATCACTTTAAACCCTGAGCTGTTTTACTCAAGGATTTGCTGATTCATAGTTGTAAAAAATTAATTCCTTAGAGATTTTTGGTGGTTGGGATTTTTATTGTTCTAGTTAATATTAGGTACAGCTTTAATAAGTGAGAGTACGCATTACTTTAGGCAATACTTTCAAATTTCGTATGTTAGATAATTTTCCAATATAGTCTTCCTCTCTAACTTGACTAAGTCCAAATTCATTATTTTCCAGCAAGCATACATTATGAAAGCTGCTCCTTTTATTGAAGCTTATGAAGTCTCCAAAGTAACTCTTTTGTAAAAAAACTTACATTCCTTTCATTTGTTACTATTTATTATTATGAAATTATCTGACAGACTTCCTTAAGGATCTTCTGCTGAAGCCTAATCCTACAAGACCCTCAGCCCAGAAAGATTTTGTGGCAGAATCAGTTTCAGAAGCATTTCAAACTCTGGGCATAGTCCTAAGTTAAAGTCACTAAGGCCTACAGTAAAGAACCTGGTTTTTTATTATCTGGTATTTCCTGAAAATTGCCCAGGTATTTATGTGGCATCTATTAATACCCTAGAACATTCTTTGAGAAAGTCTAGTCCAATCCCATAAGAACCTAGAACTCTGGGACACTTTGATATTTCAGGGCTTACTGCAAGTTAAGACCAAATGTACTACTAAGTTGGAGGACTGTTGTCTAAGAAGCTCGGCTAACATAGTGTCTCAAGGCAAACAAAGCTAGGACTGTGTGGCTGGTTATTTAGGGTACAAATAGGACAAAGAGATCTAGATCTAGATCTGAAGTCAGAAAATCTAGAGCATGGCTGAGGGAAGAAGAGATGATATTTGAACAATTCTCTCATTTAATGGGGTGTCTGAAATTAGGAAGAGCCTAGTGAGAGGTGAGTTATATGTCTCAGTCACCTGAAATTCAAACTCTGAACTTTAGATGTTTCTGCCCACTGAATTCAAAACACAAAGTTGGGAGTTTGGCTGGTGTAATTTTAGTAATTCTGAATTCCAAAGCAGCCTAGTTCAGCTTCTTTCAGGAAGAACTAATATTTTATCCACATGCCTGAACTTTTCTTTTTTTCCAACTTTAATTTTTCTTTTTCCCTCCAGTTTATTGTTTCATTTGTGTAATGAAAAAACTAGCATTTAATATTGGGGTATCTAGACCACAGATAGTTTTTTTTTTTAAGTACTAGAGAATAGGTTGTTAGAATGGCTTTGCTTCTCGTACTGTGCAGAAGGTATCAGGCTGAGACAGTCCTAGTGAGTGATGCTAAGTGTCTACAAGCAACTTCATCACAGCCTCAGGAGCTTTGAATTGCACAATTTTCACATTCTTACCATAAAGGAGTGGAGCTGTTGCTTCTTGAGTCTTTAAATCCATGTACCTCAAACTGTTTTCCCCAAATAGCTGTAGTCTTTGAATTTCATGTTGGAGAGATAACTGTGGAAGGTGAAGTGTGACACCAGGCGTCGGGGCCATGAGTTGCCGTTTCTCCTGTATTCTTGGACAAGTCACTGCCTGTACCCCAGCTTCTGTGTGCCCATCTGAAGAGTGGGAAGGACTTCCTGCTTAGAATGTGAAGCTGAATAAGCCCTGTATAGTGGGAGCTTTGGGAATATGCCCTCACAGAAGGTCCGGCGTGCTGAGAGCATGACTGTTGAGGGTGCTGGCTCTAGAGGTGCAGCATAGCCTAAGGAAGTAAAGAGGCTATCGGTTAATAGCGAGAGGCTCCAGAAGCGTTCCTCTTGCATTTCAAGTGCTTGAATTCTTGCTGATTTAGGATTCATGGTCGGTTTTGAACTCAGCTCAGGGAACCTGGTTCTTTCAGAGTATTGTCCATTGCTACATACACGTATGTATTAGTTCCCCTCTTCTGATGACTATAGTGTAGCTAATCACGTATTTTCCTCCCTCGGAGTTAGTTAATGATGAACTCTTTCTTTGCTTCATTACAATATAGAAACTGGCTGTTTACTTTTCCTAAAGTCTTAAGGCAGAGGCAGTAAGCTACTTTTCCCTTACAGAGTTAATTTTCTTCAGCTGCTAAACTTGTGATATTAATGATGAGTCCTCAAATTTTAGTAAAATTGGATACAAGGAATCAGAAAATTAGAGTAAGTACAATTATTCCA
Source organism: Mus musculus (assembly GCF_000001635.26). Lineage (NCBI taxonomy): Eukaryota > Metazoa > Chordata > Mammalia > Rodentia > Muridae > Mus > Mus musculus. Next base: position 31,110,009 of record NC_000080.6, read on the forward strand.
AAAATTATAATGGGCCATGGAATTGCTTCATGTTGAAATTATAATCTGTAATGCTATTAATACTAGAATGATGGTAGCGCTTCTCATCTTCAGAGTGCCTCGTGAGATTAACCACGTTGGTTACCTGGTGATGTGTTTCGATAAAATCTGTGCTTTCTGAATGTGTGTTGCAGTCTTAACATTCTTGAAATCTTTGCAGACCAGTTCTCAAGATGGGATAGGAAAGCTGAATTCTAGGTTACCAAGTGAAATCGGCCCGACTCCTGTGTTGAGACTAGTCATCTACCGTTCCTTCCATTGAGACAGAACTGTTGCCTGTGTTTTTACTAGTCCTGTTGAATGCAATGGATGGTATTTTGAATTCCTGGGTTAAAAACAGAATTGAAAATGTGAAATGCCTTTACAGAGCGGGCAGCTAAAGTTGCTGAGCAGCAGGAGAGAGAGCGAGCAGCACAGCAACAGCAGCCGAGTGCTTCTCCCCGAGCAGGCACCCCTGTGGGGGCTCTCATGGGGGTGGTGCCACCACCAACACCAATGGGGATGCTCAATCAGCAGTTGACACCTGTTGCAGGTAAAAACAGGAGCTAAGACCATTTTTTTCCACTTTAAGAAATTCCTTCATTTTTTTTTCTCCAAAAGGAGTAGGCCACAGTCTGTAGCCTTTTCTCATGACAGATTCCAAGTTTGAAGTCATCCATGTTGTCCTGTATTGCTTTTCCCATACAGGCAAGGCCTCTTCTCTATCCCATAGCAGGCCCTAGGCCCGACCCTGGCAATTGGTAGATAGCAGCTCTTCCTTTGCTGTGGGCGTGGTCTGGCAATGTTCTTACTCCAGACTGCTCTTTGATAAAGCACTACAGCAGGAAATACAAGTAGATCTTGAGTTCTGTTCTGAGGAACTCCAAGGAAAATATAACAGCAGTCGTTAGGTGGTATTGATTCTCTGTCTCATGCCAGTTCAGTTTGCCCTATTCTGCTGCAGCCATCCTTAAAAGACTGACCACTTAAAAGGATTTTTGACAGTGAATTAATAAATCCTTTCTTGGTCACCAGTGTGCATGACTGCTAAATAGGGGGAAGTCCTTGTTCAATTCATTGTGCCCACTCTGTAATGCTTTTCTATTTAATTACATTAAACTGCATTTTCTGTTAGTATCCCAGTCACATATTTAAATAAATGAATAAGATGAAAGAAAGAAAAGGAAAAAGAAATGATGAATGTGGTTTGCTTGTGTGTGTTGTCTCTGGTTCTGGTAGCCATAGCAAATTTGACTACTGTTGAATTGAAATCTTGTCTGACATGTCTCCACAAAAAGCCTGTGGACCACCTCTCAGGCCTTTCCTTTGTTGCCTCTCCACATCTGGTGAGCTCTGTACAAGCCACCTGGGATTCTTCTTACACAAGCAGTCTCACCTCTTTTGCACAGAGTCCAAGACAGCTTTGTGGGGACACTGTTTTTGTTTTTGCTGTTTTTTGTTGTTGCCATTTTCGGATTTTTTTTGTTGTTGTTTTGGTTTTGGTTTTGGTTTGGTTTGGTTTTTTTGTTTTTTGTTTTTGCCTTTTTTGTTTTTGCTTTTAGAGGAAAGCTTGCACAGAATAACTTTCCCATTGTTGCTCCTAACTTTTGTGATGGCAAGTTCTCAAATGCACTGTCGCTGACCTCAGCAGCTGCACTCGCCAAAGCATACCTGAGTCATGGCTCTCAGTGCTTTCAGTGTGACTGACGTTGATCTAACAAATCTCATAACCGCCTGCTCTATTCCATGGCCCATTCTGGTTAATGGGGTTCCAGAGGTTTCCAGAAATCAGGTCTTGATCATGGGGACTTTGAAAGTTAGGATTCCCTCATTGACAATTCTGTTTTGTTCTATTTGATGTACAATACTGTGGCACTCTGTCCTTGACTGCAAAACCCAAGAACATATATTAACAAAATGAATACATATAGCTAAAATGAAACAAAAATTAGCAGCTGCAGCATTTTAGCTCCCTGTTGGGGAATAGCATCTGTGGTTGAGGAAGGTGGTCCTCTAGAAGACCACTGCTCTGTTACTAAAGGTGTGCTGCCCAGGCTTCTGGGCCACAGGAGTGAAGGGCAGAGATTCTCTACAGTAAAAAGCCTTTGGTCCAAAATGAGAACTTTGCAGCAGAAAGGGTAATTTTTCATGGAATTATAGGTTGTTTAGGACCTGAGTCTTAGCCTTCTTGTTGTCTGAAACCAGCTTTGCTTACAAGCATTGAAGCTCATTTGAACACATGTGACTGGGATAATAAATGCCAAAGTACAGTTTAATGAAGACAAGTGTTGTGTCTTTCAGTTCTTAATAATTTAATCTTCAACCACAGCCTATGACGGCTGCGTTCAGATGGGCTTTTGTAATTGAAAGCAAAGCCTCCTAACATTTGTTCAACCTCTCACCTACTTACCCTTAAAAGCTGGTCCTGGCGGTGTGTTGAAAGGGCAGTTTGGCAGCAATGGATTTCATCGTGTTTTAAGATGATGCTATCTACTTAAAGTCGTTTTTACCTCAAACTCTTAAAAAACTGAAATGCATCCTATTTCATGTATAGAAATCCTTTTTCATGTTTTGTGTAGTTGTAAGTTTTTGTAGCCAGTTTAGATGTGACTAGGGAGGCAAGGTGAGTCAGTCTAGGGTTCTCTGTGTGCCATAGCTTTAGAAGACTAAACTTGTGCAAACAAATGTTTCAAATACCTCCTCAAAGAAAGTAAGACTGAACTTTCTTCAAAGAGTATTTTGGTGCTATGCCTTTGCCCTTCCTAGGTGAGAAACTGCCTAAAAGTGACCGTACTCCAGAGGGGGCTTTACATTATTTATTCAGACTTGTGCAGATTCCGAGTCATATTTTGTTTTTATGTTTTTGATAGGTGAGTCCTCACTGAAATTATTCTTATTACCACCCGTTTTCCAAAAATACTTGTTTGCCATAACATTTCCCTAGCCAGATTTTATATGATGGTATGCTTGGAAAACAAAGGGACAAAAGCCTCTGTCCATAGGAATTCTGTGCCTCGTTAATGCTCCTATCAGTTGAAGGGTTACATGACACAGTGTGAGCCTGCAGACAGAGGTGACAACGGGCATTTTCTCTTGTAGTAGCAGAGCTGCTCTTCCTTCGGGCCTGCTGCATGTAGGTTTCTGAATTATCTGGACTTTAGTTGGCTTGAGAAAATTTAGATTCCTCCTTAACATATTTTGAAATCTAAAGATGAAATATTATTTGTTGTGATAGCTGTTAGTTGTTCTCCAGCTCAAACCTTAACATAATCCATTCTTAACAGCAGTGGTGGAGATAGAAGGGAGGAGTATATGAAGAAGTCTTGAAACTTTTTTGCTCCCAAACTGGAGAACCATGCCTTGTGATCAGGACTGTGCACCTCATTTTCCCCCCATTCTGATTTCCCTTCATGTGCACCCACGATAGGGATGTGACTGTGGGCAGAGTGGCGTAATGGGGTATGTACTGATCACTTGGAGTTGCAGGTGGCAGAACTGGTCACTGGTTGAACAGTTTGCAATAGTCCTGTCCTTGAGGAAACTGTTACTAGAACTCTTTTATTAAATGAAAACATTATGTTTAGCTTATTGAAAATAATTATAAGCAATAATTTACTAAATACTAATTCATCCAAAAGTGTTGGATTTCATATTTGTAACTTTATTTTGTTCATTACTGCAACAAAATAATTGCACTAATTGCTGTTATATCATGCAGTACTAAGGGTGCTTATTCATTGGTAGTGCATGGAGGGGGTTGTTATTACTTAGCTCATGTTGCATGTTAATGATGCATGTCTGAAATTTGTTGTGTCCTTCAAGGCATGATGGGTGGCTATCCGCCAGGCCTTCCACCTTTGCAGGGCCCAGTTGATGGCCTTGTTAGCATGGGCAGCATGCAGCCACTTCACCCTGGGGGGCCTCCACCTCACCATCTTCCGCCAGGTGTGCCTGGCCTCCCAGGCATCCCACCACCGGGTAAGAACTTCATCCTCATTCACTCATTAATCTCATTTTTTTTTAAAAATTCTTTTTCCTGTCTCAGCCAGTTCTTCCAGGAGGCACGTTCTACCCATGAGGCCAGGCTTTCCTCACACAGAATCCCAGAGCTGTCAGTAGTAGGGACTGTCCTATGTGTTAATCAGGTGACCTACCACCAGCAGCAGAGGATGTACTGCAGAGACCAGATCCTTAGATCAAGGAGCTGGAGGCATGGTCCATTATCAGATAGGACGTTTGAAAAGCCTTAAGGGCCACAGCCTCTTATCAGAGAATTGCCAGTTCAGAGTCATATGTAAAAGTACTTTTTACTCCCAGAGCATTTCTTTACCTAGTGAAATTCTTATCTCATAGGGTCTTCATTATAGAGTCCCTGTTCTAACGCTTCCTCCTCAGTAGCCCTTTTGAAGTAATCAGAACTGCATATGTGAAGCTCTCGAGCAATCCTTCACTTTGTAACACAGTGTAGGAAGGCAAGGAGCTTTATATTGAATTAGTCTTGAGTCCCCTAACAAGCATAACATGACCTTGTTAGCTATGGACATATTTGTATGTCAATAGAAGCCAAAAATTCTTCTATGTAAAAATATATAAATGGAACTCAGAATTTACTACATTATTTCACTTTATAATGAAAGTTAAAAGATGGGAAAATCACAAGTTTCCATAATTTTCATCATATGCAAAAGAACTTACTTTTGGCTATAATCTAGTTAGGGGGAAATGGACTTTTAAATGACTTGGAGCAGCAGTCAATCCATTACTGAAATGTCATCGAAGAGAGCCCAAACTCATGTGAAAACTCATGTGGGTGGAGCAGGGCAGGCTTACTTTCATTATGCTTGGACCCATTGCCCATAGAGTTCTACATGGGTTCAAATAATAGTGAACCCAATAGTGTGTAGGGAAAACAAATGTTAACTCCACCATACTTTTTTAAAAATTGTGACAGGATCAGGCAGGCTGGCTTGGAACTCAACATTCAACTGCCTCACCATCCCAAGTCAGGGATGACATGCATGCATTCCACTCCTGCAGTGCAGCCACACTCTGTGTTCCTTAGAGGACGGCCATAATTCCAACCATGCTTCTATTTTATTTTTCCAATGTTTCCAGAGGAAGAAATGTTGGTGGTATTTGTACTTCATTCAGGATGTGGTGACTTATGTAAAATGCTGTGGCACCAGAAGTCAATCAGAAAATAAGTTTTCTCATGTGGCAAATGAACTTGGTCCTAAATCTGTGCCCTCATACCTTGGCATAAGGTTTCTCTGTGTCAGTCCGTGAAACCTTGTTGGAGTTGACACTTTCTAAATGTATATAGCACTTGATAGGATTCCTGTTTAAGGCCAGTACACACCCCAATTTAGCAGCTGCGTTTTGATGGTTGTGGGGGCAACACTAGCCTCTCTTCTCTTGACTGTAGAATCTAAACTGCTTCGGAAGGAAGCACAGCACACCTGATAATAGTCAGGGAGACAGGAACAACTTGTTGTAAGCCCATGCACAGCTGATCTGGCTTTGAGCATCAAGGGGCTCATATGTTGTCTCAGCTCCTGTTTTCAGTGGCTTACCGAAGGCATGTTATTTGTAAACAGGAAGTGGGAGAGGTTGCTGATTTGTGCTGCCCTGCAAATCTGTGATACAGCCAGTTTTGGGAGCCTCCCAGTCGGTAGGATCTAAGGTCAATGAGTGACCTGCAGGGATCAGGGGCCATAGGTTATAATGTGTTGCTGAAACAGCAGCTTATCTACCTTGACTTCTTTGTTCAATTCTTAAATCACCAGGACATGGCTGTGATGACTGGGTTACAATTCCAAGTACTTGGCATATTCCTTTTTAAGCAGAAACTTGTTTCACTTTTTTTCCTTCTACCTCTCTAACAAATAAAAGATGCCTTGTATTTCCTGGAAGTGACACTTAAGAACTCTAAACCTTCAAAAGACCAATTTTCTGCCCATCCAAATGGGAGAGAGATGTATTTAGTAACCCAGGCCGGCCTCAGATTTACAGCAATATTCCTGTTTCAGCTTCGCAAGTGCTGGGATAACAGGTGTGAGCTAAAATACACAGCAAAACATGAGCATTTTTATACAAAGGAACAGAAGACTAGGAAGCTGGTTCCGCCTAGTCCCTCTATACAGAACAGGACTTATGCTTCAAGGAACAGCTTAAAATGATTTGCTGATGGTTTGTTAGTTTTAATAAACTGAGTCCCTTGGCTATTTTGTTTTATTACAATAGCAAACAGATAGCCCTGAGATGAAAATTGACTTAAAGACTAAATTTGGGCTATTCTGTTGTTATCAACTAGTGCCTGTGAGACAGCAGTTGCTCATGAACATTTACCCAAGGAAGTTTACTCAGTGATTACCAGAGAGAATAGGGCCACAAAGTCTTTCTCTATTCCTTCGTCATTTGGAATCTGAGGTAATGGCAACAAGGCTACACTGCCTCCACATCATCCACTGAAGTACCTTCTCTCTGCCAACATTAGTGCCTGAGGTAAAGCCAGCTGGTGACTGTAAAGACACATTAAGGTAGTGACTCCAGCCTCCACAGGGTTCAGTTAACTGCTCTTCCTCAGCCCTGTTTCCTGTCCCAGTGTAATAGTTACTACGCAGCCTGATCCCACAGGCTCCAACTACAGAAGACTATATGATAAGAAGAAAAGCACTTTGAAAACAGAAGTGTATTCTAACTATAGCTCACTCACTCAGGGTAACCCTAGAATTTTATGCAGGGTTTAAAACAGTCTACGCCTAGAATGTACCTCTAACAAAGTATACTACTACTGTGCTTTAAGTAACCAGAAACAAAAGAATATAAATTTCCTAATTAGATTCTTTTTAGGGTGCTTAAAGCTCCTATCCACACTCAAGGGCAAAGGTACATAGGTTGGCATTTAAAATGGCACCAGCTCTTATCAGTTTTTCAGTCAACAAAACCCAGAGACTCTAATTGTGCCATTGCATTCTGAATTATAGGTGTGATGAATCAAGGAGTAGCCCCCATGGTAGGGACTCCAGCACCAGGTGGAAGTCCGTATGGACAACAGGTAAGCCTCCTAGTTTAATTTTCCTTGGACTTGAGATTTTTTTTTAGCCATCTACCTCCTCAGAGCATGTGCCCATTATCTTTTTGACATAATCATCTGATCCCATGCTCTTTCAGGTAGGAGTTTTGGGACCTCCAGGGCAGCAGGCACCACCTCCATATCCTGGTCCTCATCCAGCTGGCCCCCCTGTCATACAGCAGCCAACAACGCCCATGTTTGTGGCTCCCCCACCAAAGACCCAAAGGCTTCTCCACTCAGAGGCCTACCTGAAATACATTGAAGGACTCAGTGCTGAATCCAACAGCATTAGCAAGTGGGACCAAACTTTGGCAGGTAAGGAGAGTACTGTTGAAATACACATTTCCTCCCAGTCCTCACTACTTCAAGCTCTTATACAACATCCTTGTAAAGGGAAATAAATTATGTATTTCACAGAATAAAACTGGGTTCTTTGCATATTGACCCAGTAAAAATAGGCTAAAAAAAAAAAAAACAAAGCTCAGTCATATCATACTACCATCTTCTCAAATACATTCTAATTTTCTTTTTCAATTTTTCTTTTTTTCAGATATTTAAGCATTAGAATACATGTCAGATTTTAAAAAGGGGGGAATGGAAAGCTTATTTCTTTAGTCTGCCAAGCTGTTCACTTAGTTGAATGGGATGTATCTACAGTATAGTAAGATGGTATTACCTATTTTCTCGAGAGAAAATTGAAAGATTCTGCTTTTTCATTTTAAAAAATAAATTTGTGTGTTTGTGTTAAAGCTCACATGTGCTTTGGTCACATGGAAGATAGAGGACAACTCTCAGAAGTCAGTTTTCACCTTCTACCTTATTGGTACAGGGTCTCTCTTATGTATGCTGCTGCAGTATTTACTATAGGATAACTGCCCCTTGAACTTGTGGGCATTTCTCATGTCTCAGACTCCCATCTTGCCTTAGAAGATATTAGGATTCCTGATACCCAGCACCACATCTGCCTTTTTGTCTGGAATAAGAGATGGTTATAGTCTGACTTGTACAACAAGTACTTCTATGCACTGAGCCATCTCCCTGATCCTTGGATTTTTGGTTTTTGTTGTTTGGCTTATGTTGAGAACTAGCTCTTAACATGTATCCTTGAATCAGTTGCCTTCCTCCCTCTCCCTTCTAAGAGCTGGGAGTACAGGTGCATGCATGTGCGTGTGTGATATATAAAATGTGCCACACGCATGCCTGGTGTCCACCGTCAGAGGGAAGAAAAAGACATCAGATCACTTGGAACTGTAGTTATGGACAGTTGTGAGTGTCCTGTGGATACTGGGAACTGAAGTCCAGCCCTCTACAAGAGCAACAAATGCTCTTAGCCACTGAGCCAGCCCCTTATTTCTAAACCCAGCTAGGAAATGTTATCTCTTTTAAGAATATTAAATATGATTTCCCTTTAGGCATCTTTTATAACACTGAAGAAATTGTTACTAGTAGGGGTGTCCTAAGTGGTCAGATATCAATGCCTAATAAACCTTGCTATGATTATAATTTATATCACATATTCGTAACATTAATAAATAGTTTTGTTTTAGTATAAATACATCAACCCTTAAAACTGGGGTCATTTTATCATCCTAAAATGTTAACGTCTGTTTATACTTAAATTTTTCAGCTCGAAGACGGGATGTCCATTTGTCCAAAGAACAGGAGAGCCGCCTACCTTCTCACTGGCTCAAAAGTAAAGGGGCACACACCACCATGGCAGATGCCCTCTGGCGCCTACGGGATTTAATGCTTCGAGACACTCTCAACATCCGACAGGCATACAACCTAGAAAATGTTTAATCACATCACTGTTTCTTCTGTGGAAGCAAAGAGTTGTGGAGCGGTAGCCATTTTAGTTACTGGGGTGGGAGGGAGGAACAAAGGATGATAATTTTTATTGCATTTTATTGTACATCACACAGCCATTTTTATATAAGGACACTTTTAATAAGCTATTTCAAATTTGGTTTTGTTACATTAAGTTGACTATCAAATACACAAAAGATTTTTTTTGCATATGTTTCCTTTGTTTAAAACCAGTTTCATAATTGGTTATATATAGTAATAGTTTTATCTTTACTTGTTAAAGGACTTAAATCATCAAAGGTTTTGGCTTGGCTTAGGGTTTTCGTTTTCTTTTTTATAAATATATATTATATATATATACACATATAAAAGAAAAAATGAAAAAAAAGTTTACAAATTTAAGTTGACAATGAAATGTGAAGTTGGTCCTAGTTTACATCTTAGAGGAATGTATATGTATGTTTTACATGCCTAAATATCTGCAGGTTTTCTTACAGGTAAAGCGAAGTGCTTTGAAAAGTTTAGATTATACATGTGTGACAGATGCGGCATATTTGCTCTATTAACACAGAGGCTTACTATAGAAATCTAAAGTCAATGCTGTACATCCATCCAGTTAGTGTAACTGAAGGGAAATGTAACTTTGTGCTGAGTTAGACATCTGTATTGTCAGTGATTCTTGTAGAATATGTGCTCAGATCTGAGTTATATTTAGTTTTGGAAGGTAAGTTGAAGAGTACTTTTGATCAGTTTATGATTCAGTTTATGATTTTAGTTTTTGCCTTCATGTTATACATTTATGATTTGAAACTGTACATCTGTTACCTTGAAAAACATTGAAGAAAGTACTGAAGTGTGCATGGAGGTGGTTTAAGCATAATACTTAACCCAAGAAAGAGTGTAAGTGGACACAAGCTGTGCCTGCACATAGCTGTGCAGGGTAGACTGCCTACATACACATGGCCGGGATTCTTTATTTCCTTGTTATCAATTATAGTGCTTTGTTTGTTTCAGGGTTGGAATTCTCAACCAGAAATAATACTTTCTAAAATATTTTAAAATTCAGCTTGTGCTTTGGATTATAGAAGGAAATTATACTTTAAGAAAATGTTCACAAAAAAAAAAAAAAAAAAAGGACTATTACAGATCCCAATACTTGGATTTGGTGACCTTGTCTTTCTTTCTTTTCTTGAGACATGGTCCTACTACCAACCCTGGCTGGACTGGAGCTCAGTGTATAGACCAGGCTAGTCTCAAACTCTGCCTCTTCCTCCCAAGTGCTGGGATTAAGGGCAGGTACCATAGTGCTCAGCAACCACAACCCTGTCTTTCCAACACGGCCCTAGCGTAAGCACTGAGGCAGTGTGCAGTGCTCAGGCAGCAGCAAACATTTCCCGGGGGTGGTTTTGAACCTGCTTGGGTGGTTGTGTGGTGCTGACGCTGCCACTGCCCTGTTGTTCATTGAGAATGATTGTTAAATGACACTCTTCCTTTAGAATATAACGGATCAGTACTCATGTTTAATTGCCATGCTTAATAAATCATGAGAACAAAAGAGTATAGAATGGAAAGCATTCCCTGGTAGCTACTTTAAATACAGGAGCCCTGTAACTTAATACCAGTAGTCAACCACTGGATCTCAGTTTTCATCAAGTATTTTAAATAAATAATCTTAAATTTTAAAATACGTACTGCAGAGTATGCCAGTATCTTATTGTTAAAACTGAATCAAATAAATCTTCGATTCCTGGTTATTTGGACCATTGACTCATCATGGACTATATAATGTAATAAGATTCTTTTCTCTTAAGGTATCCTTGAATTACACCAAAGAACCAGAAACTTAATTTTGGTTAAATTATTTATTTATTTCATGCATTAATTTTCTTTTTCTTTTTAAAGGTTTAGATGAGGCTCCTTAGGGAGTCTCTAAAACCGCTTCACTATCAGCAACCAGGAGTACTAGAAGCCAGAGCACTCTTCCTCCTGGCTCCTCCCCAGTGCTCTAGTGCTGTAGGAACCAAGAGCCAGCCCCAGGTTCCCCGAGGCAGTAAAAATCCAGCACAGGGGGCTGTGTCCCTAAGGCAAGCCCTGATTACCTTTAAAAAAAACCAAAAAAACAAACAAAAAAAAAAAACCTAATTAACTAAAGCATTTAAGGCACTATTTATTTTAGAATCATGCTTTTGAAGAGCATCAGTGATTACTTAGGGTGTAATATGTAAAGATCAGACATCTCCAAAAACAGAAAAAGTACAAGTAAACAACACACTTTCTCATGACTTTTAAGAACTGTAGTAATGTGGCTTAGGAAATATAATGGCCTAATTGTTTTCAAAATGTAAGTTCCTGTGAAGAATTTTGTTTATATTGGGTTGGGGACCTATAGGTTTAAAATAGAATGTCAGTCAGCTGACTTAAAAAACATTGGTTTTACTAAGTCTGCCTTCCCCTTCTAAGGAAGAACTGAGTGGGTAAGGGACAGGTGTGTAAAATCTCCAAATGGATGTTACAGCTTTCAGCTTGAACGTTTGTTTCCAGACCTGATTAAAATTTGGTTTATTCTAATTTCTGTACTATATCATCTGAGGTTTTAAGTGGTAACTGGTTCTATACCATGTATGTATCATATGTTTGTTCATCAAAGCTTTTTAATCCAAATAAAAACAACAGTTTGCAAAGTGATTTGGATCAGCCAGGTTTGGTGGTTCTGTTTAAAGTGTGTCAAATGTTTGGAGCAGACTGAAGACAATTCCTACAAGCCCTGATTTCATCACGCTGAGGCTGCTAGTTTATGTAAGAATACACTTCTGGTCAAGGTGAGCTCCAACATGGAGACCCCATGCAGCCTGACATCCCCAGGACTCTCAGGATGAGCAGCATGAGCAGGAACAAAACAAGGGTTTCAAAAAGGAAGGACACATTACTGCGGGTAGGAAGGGAGTGTCTAGAAGCAGAAACTGTGACCATAAGACAAGTGGTCCAGGTAAACCTTTAGTTTTACAAGTTCTTAAAATGTGTCATAATTTCAGTAGAAAATGATGGTAAAATCAGCAAGCTGTTTTCTTCTAACACCACTTTGCAAAGCCCTGTGAATTCTGTCCTGAGACTGCAGGGAGGGATACACGGCCACCTATGCCCATGAGTGAAGGGTTTCTGATACCTAACATTCCACCCAAGCCCTACACAAACAAATACTGGTAATGGTTTTGTGCCTTTTTAATTTGAAAGTATGTATGCTGGGTCAGCTGGCTGAAAGCTTAATACTGAATAAATTAACGGGCTATTACATTCCCCTTCAATGGGACGTTATGTATTCATGTCTTGGTGGTGGTTCATAAATGTGGCAAGGTGTTTTGATGTTCCTTTACAAGGAGAAAAATTACTTTGGAAAACTCTATGGTCCAAGAATACACTTTTCTTTAGAGAAAACTCATTATGAAAAATTCAGACATTAAAAGAAAAACTAATGTGATTAAGAAAACAATAGGAATTTAAGTTGTCCAAGACAGAACGGCATGAGAAAACTATTGTTGTTCATTGCTTACTATATGCCTAAAGTAGGTGCTGTCCCCAGCAGTTCATATGATAGTCTTTTTCCCAGTATCACAATGGAGGTAAGTTACAGTAAATGCTAAGTTTTTATCTTTCTGGCCTAGTAGCTGACACTTCTAGTTCAGATACTTGGGGGGTGGTGGGGAAATAAGGCAGAAAGATTGCAGGTTCACAGCCAGCCTGGATAATTAGTAAGACCCTGTCATTAATAAAAAAAAAAATAAAAAAAGGAAAAAGGATGGAGATTCCTGTCTGGTATATGTAAAGCCTACGATTATTTTAGGGAGTTAAAAACTTATACCCTGAGGCTTGAGAGAAGGCTCCCAGGTTGAGTGCTTGCTGTTCTGGAAGATCCACATTTGATTGCCAGTACACACTGGGGGGCTTATGATTATTGACAACTCTAGCTCCACAGGTGGCCTCTGGGCACCTGCAGGCATGTGTACATACACACATATCATTTTACTTTTTTTTTTTTTTTTTTTTTTTTTTTTGGTTTTTCGAGACAGGGTTTCTCTGTGTAGCCCTGGCTGTCCTGGAACTCACTCTGTAGACCCGGCTGACCTGGAACTCAGAAATCCGCCTGCCTCTGCCTCCCAAGTGCTGGGATTAAAGTCGTGCACCACCACACCCAGCCAGCTAAAACTCTTTACGCTGAGTTGATCCTAACATTAGCAGCAGATAAACTCAAAATAGGGAAAAGTTGCTATAGAGAAAAAATTAAGAGACTGTCTATTTTTTCAAGACAGGGTCTCATCCTAGTCCATCCTAGCCTTGAGTTACTGATCCTCCTGCCTCCACCTCTACTGCACCCCACACCCATCTAGAAGTGTTGGTGACATGGGGTGACTAGCTTGATGTTACCCTGTCTGTGACCTTTAACCATCAGCTGCTTATTTTAAAACTTACTTTTTTTTCAAACTCACAGAGACCACCTGCCTCTGCCTCCCAAGTACTGGGATTACGCCGCGCCACCATGCCTGGCTAAAACTTACTTTTTCTTTAAAATGCAGGTCACTTTCTTGTTTGAAAGCATAGACATTCCTTTTTCTACTAGTGATCCAAACTCATACTGGGGTCCAACTGCCCAGTTGCCTTTAGTAGACCCTGCCTGATTTGACTGGACTGTATGTTAACTTTCTTGCTTGTGTGCAGACTGCACTAGCAGAGCAGTATGTAGTCACTAAGGAAACGACACACACACATACAGCAAAAACTTACAAATTGGAAAAGGACAGAAAGATGACCTGTGTAGTTACCCTAGTTAAGGTGATCTTGAAAAGGAGGTCTTTTACTGCCATGGTGTTGGAATTCTGTCAAAAAAAAAAAAAAAAAAAAAAACCAAGGCTGGGGCTAGAGAGATACTATTCTGCTCTTCCAAGAAAACCAAGCTTAATTCCCAATATTGACACGAGGTAGTTCACAACCTTCCCAGCTTCAGGGAACCCAGTGCTTCTGTCCTCCACATGCATCTGCTCTCTCACTCATGCTCAAATAGACACAGCCGCATGCATGCATACATATATACTTACATACGTACATACATACCTACGATTAATTTTTTTTTCTTTTAAAGGGCTTCACAAATAATCCAGACTGCACTGCAAAACATCCTGGTTGATTTTTGAATAGCTTATGAAATGTCTTGTGAGTGAGACACTGTGTGAGTTTTAGGAAGATAGTATCCAATAGTGACTTCAGATATAATCAAGTAGAGACTAGAACTATGAAAATTCTTTGTAAAGGCAATTTTTGGACTAATAAACAATTGCTAAAGGATTAGGATTCAGAAAAGAATGAATGTGTGTGGGTGTTTTGCCTGCATGTATATATGTACACCGTAGGAGTTCAGTGTCCACAAAGGCCAGAAGATGCTGTTGGAGATAGAAATGTTTGTCAGCTGTCGCGTGGGTCCTGGGAGTCCCTTGAAAGAGTATGATCTTAGTGGCGCTAAGGAAACAGAGGTAGGGATTTCCTTGAGTTTAAGGCCAGCCCAGTGGAGAGTAAGACTTATAAAAACACAAAATGGCTGAAATCAACACTGAAAATTCATATTTACTTTATTAGCTTATGAAGATTGGTTTCTGATGTATCTTCCAGCCTTCTCTGATACTGTCTTTCTGAAGCTTTTCTACGGTAGACATCATCTGTATCAAACAAAAGTGTTGCTTAGATTTTTAAGAAACAAGATTTTTTTTAAAATATTTTTATTTTATGTTATATGCATTGTTATTTTGACTGTGGGTAGGTGGGTGGGTGTGGAACCCCCTGGAGCTGGAGTTACAGACAGTTGTGAGCTGCCATGTGGGTGCTGGGAATTCAACCTGGATCCAGTGCACTTAACTGCTGAGCCATCTCACCAGCCCTGAAACTGAGGAATTTAAAAACAGAAACTGGGGATCAGTGGCAGAGTGCTTGTCTAGCATAAGGAAGGCCCCAAGTGCCACCTCCCACACCGAAACTAACAGTCAGAAAGGTTTATGTTGAGTCTGAGATAACAGGGTAAATAGCGATGTCTTCAAAGAGAGACTTGTGTCCCAGAATCCTGTCCTGGTATATCTTTCTGTTCTCAAAGATTTCCTTTGCCCAAGGCTCTCTGCTGCTCCCTTTCCTAAACCCAAAACCTGAGGAAGGAGCGAAGTAATGTTCCTTGTTCTCAGCAGCTGTTTTTCCAAACTACTCATTTTCTGCCCTCATGTATAAAAGAAAACATCTTCCTTTCTTTAAAAAAACAAATCCTCTTATTTCAGGGTTCATTTGATGGTCATCCTCTCAGGGATTTTACCACCGACTGCCAGCTCAGGTTTCTTGCCTGTGATGGTTTCTGTGCCTTTTTTGCCACCCATATTCTTAGGGGTGAAGGACCAACCCCTTGGCCTCCCTTATGTCTCCGGTTACAGTGTTCCGAGGGAAGAATGCTGCTCCGATGACAACTGCTTTTCCAGTCCTGGCTTTCCTGGCCTTGGAGTTTACTCCCTTCCTCTGGCCCTTTGGCTTTTCTCTTCCCTCTCTTGTGCCAAAACAGCTGAAGAAGTTACTTCACACTCTACTTACTACCTTAACTCCTTGGCCCCCCTCTAAGACTCCAACCAGAGATTGCTCCAACTGCCTCACTTCTCAATTCATGTTGCCTGAGGCAACTCTAACTGGCTCTGTTAACATGGCTGCAAGAGTTTCCTCAGCCCTGAATGACAACACTCCCTTCATAGAGAAAGGCCACTGTAAAGAACTCTAATTTTTATGGTTGATCCCACTGGGCACTGGGGCTTGTGAAGGTGGAGTCTCACAGTTCCCCACAGCCTCCCCCGACCCCTACCCCCCACTTTTTCTCAGCAGATTGAATCCAAGAATTCCTGCATGCTGAAACAAGTGCTGCACCAAGTGAGTGACAGCCCCAGCTCCAACCCCGCCTTTCTCATCAGCATTTGCATATCCTTCAGTCTCTCCTCCCTGGTCACAGTCACTTTTCCTTATCACTTGTGATGGTTTGTATGTGCTTGGCTCAGAGAGTGGCACTATTAGGATTTGTGGCCGTGTTGGAGTGGGTGTGTCACCGGAGATGTGGGCTTAAGACCCTCACCCTAGCTGCCTGGAAGTCAAGTCGTCTTCTAGCAGCCTTCAGATGTAGATGTAGAACTCTCAGCTCCCCTGCACCATGCCTGTCTGGATGCTGCCATGTTCTCACCTTGATGATAATGAACTGAACCTCTGAACCTGTATGTCAGCCCAATTAAATGTCCTTTATAAGACTTGCCTTGGTAATGATTGTTCTCAGCAGTAAAACCCTAAGACACCTGTCTTTAAGAATATCCTTCCAGCCGCACACTGGAGGCAGAGGCAGGCAGATTTCTGAATTTGAGACCAGCCTGGTCTACAAAGTGAGTTCCAGGACAGCCAGGGCTATACAGAGAAACCCTGTCTCGAAAAACTAAAAAAAAAAAAACAAACCTTCCTGGTGTTCCTTCTGACCACTCTAAGTCACCTTAAACATGCTGAAGTCTGATGCTTCCATTACAGGTTAGCTGAATGGCCTGTAAACCCAGATGTCTGGCCCAAACTGTCCTCCTGAACTTGGGATCTTTAACCCATTTCATCATGTCCTACCTTATACCCAGAATCACCCTGCCCATGGATTTAAAAATAAATAATTTTTAAAAAAGATTTTCTACTATTATATATATGAGTACACACACTAGAAGAGGGCATCAGATCCCATTACAGATGGTTGTGAGCCACCATGGGTTGCTGGGAATTGAACTCAGGACCTCTAGAAGAGCGGTTAGTGCTCCTAACTGCTGAGCCATCTCTCCAGCCCCCTGCCTGTGTTCTGTACCTTCAGTGGAAGTATCAGCCCTGCCCTTCTGTCCCCTGAGAAGTTCCCATGCCCATCTCAATTACCAGACTTATCAACACTACTCTAAGCTGTCTCAGGTCTACCCACTTCTTGGCATTCCTTCTGCCAGCCTGACTAGGCCATCAGCTCAAGTCTGGCCAACCACACAGTGCCTATGTCTCTATCAAAATAGGCTAGAGCTGGGTGTGGTGTCGCACGCCTTTAGTCCCAGCACTCGGGAGGCAGGCGGATTTCTGAGTTCGGCCAGACTGGTCTACAGAGTGAGTTCCAGGACAGCCAGGGCTATACAGAGAAACCCTGTCTCGAAAAACCAAACCAAACCAAATCAATAGGCTTGATTCTTCTTGTCCAGTACTTTTATGGCCCTGCACAGGGACCCTTCTATCCGTGCCACCTTTCACGCTGTGCATCAGCTGCAGTCCCTCGGAACAGCATACACATAAGCCTCCAGGTTTCCAGGTTCACCACTGCCATGAAGTGAGCTTCATCGATCTTCCCCGATTTACCTGGGTAACAGTCCTAAATGTCTATCTTTCCCCAAAGGCCTTCCCCATACCATCTGATCCAATGAAGTGGCCACCTAGGATTCTTAGACTACTCACAAACCCTTATGGCATGCTTAATGGTAGGGGAAGGGGTTAAAATGGAGTTTGGGATCATGTGAGGCAATTATTCTCCTACCAAACTACACCATGAGCTCTTCTGAAACTTGCCTTCTTCGCTAGATATTCTCATAGTTATTAAACATTAAGTGGAGGCCCATGCCTGTAAACCCAGAGGATGACTCTAAGTTTTGAAGATTCAAGGCCAGCATAGTCGGGCTCCGCGTCAAAGTATAGAAAGAGTAATCAGGGGCTGGAGAGATGGCTCAGTGGTTAGGAGCACTGACTGCTCTTCCAGAGGTCCTGAGTTCAATTCCCAGCAACCACATGGTGGTTCACAACCATCTGTAATGGGATCCAATGCTCTCTTCTGGTGTGTCTGAAGACAGCTACAGCGTACTCAAAATAAATCTTAGAAAGAAAGAAAGAAAGAAAGAAAGAAAGAAAGAAAGAAAGAAAGAAAGAAAGAAAGAAAGGAAGGAAGGAAGGAAGGAAGGAAGGAAGGAAGGAAGGAAGGAAGGAAGGAAGGAAGGAAGGAAGGAAGGAAGGAAGGAAGGAAGGAAGAAAGAAAGAAAGAAAGAAAGAAAGAAAGAAAGAAAGAAAGAAAGAAATGAATGGAGGTTTTGAAAGAACAACCTAAAATTCTCAAATGGTAAGTTACATGAGAGGCAGACAAAGGGCCCAAAGGTTGGGAGAAAGCCTGAAAGGAACTGGCAGTTCCAGAGGCCGTTCTCAGAAATGCCAGACATTCTTTTCACAGTTCTAGGTCAAAGACATAACCTAAGGAGAGCGAGTGACCAGTAGTAATTAGCTAGGACAGCCGGGATAACTTCCTCAGGAGTTTGGGCTAAAGCTCTCAAAGGGCAAGGGCCTTAACCTGAATTTCTGAGCTATATCTCTGAATTTCCCTCAGGACTGGTTCCTCTTCCACATGCGATTAATCCTGTTCCTTAGGCCCAAAGTCACCAGCAGGGCCAAGGACAGGCTACAAAGACCTGCACGGCCTGACTAGAGGCACGTGCCCTCTTCAAATGCCGGAAGAGGAGGAGGGCTGGATGCCAATGTGAACAAAATACAAGAGCCCTAAGGGCCTCCTGCCTCGCTGCACGAGAACTGTCAAAACACTGTTCCTAACGCCCAAAGTGAAAGGAACTCTGCAACTGAATGGATCGCATACCCACGGGAGAAACGGAGGCTGCTGCACCCTCACTTACAGAAGGTCTCCTGGCCCACGCGCACTTTAATCATGATCCACTCCATCGCACCTCCCAGGACAAAAAAGAAGGGCAGGAATCTGTAGATGCCGAATCGCTGCTTGCCGGGCACTCGCTGAAGAGCTCGCCTCACCTGGGCCCTGGAGAACATGACCGAGGCCTCCCAGTGGGGTAGGGACGGAACCAGGCAGACTGGTGTTCCCGGAGGCAGTACAAATAACCCTGCGGACCCCTGCGTGTCCGCGGAGTCCCGTGGACTGAGCACCAAGACTCGACTGCAGCGCCACAGCCCGGCCGCAAGAGTTAGGTCGCGGAAGTTAGGACAGACCCAAAGCCTGGTCGGCTCCGCCAATCAGAATGTGGCGGGACTCTCAGACTCTCCAATCAGAGTGCTGTTTGAGCGCGCGTGCTCTGTGAGGCTGAGTCGGTCTGAAGAAGCCTGCGCACGCGCCTAGATTCTGGAGACGGAGAACCTTCGGGGGGCGGGGTCTCCAACGTGGCGTGGCGGCCCCGCCCTCGACCTGCTCTCACTGCTGAGGCTCAGAGTTTACTGCCGCGCCCCCTACTCTGCCATCGCCATCTTTTTTTGTAATACCCTGACCGAGGTGTCGACCCTTTGTGAATGAAATCAGCTAAAATGCAGTTTCGTGACACTCCTTCCTTTTATTTCTGGATGTGACTGGTTTGACTTGGATTCTAATACAAACATAACTCGATATGCATTTTCGAAAGCTGAATTTTATCGTCGCAGCAAAAAGTACAACTGTCTATAACAAACATGCTAAAATAATATAAACCTATGATAAGTGGGAAATTACCGTTATTCTGGTAACTTGTAGTGTTTTTAAGCATCACAACCAATAGTTACAGAAGAGGATCAAGGTAAAGAGTGACTTCGCTGTCAAACCACAACCCTATCGGCACCCTTGTAAGATGAGCCTTTCTATGATGCTGTGAGAATTGACAATCTAAAAGAATTAAATGGCCTGGCAGTGGTGGCATATGTCTTTAATCCCAGCACTTGGAAGGCAGAGGCAGGCGTATCTCTTGAGTTCGAGGCCAGCCTGGTCTACAGAGTGAGTTCCAGGACAGCCAGGGCTACACAGAGAAACCCTGTATCAAAAAAAAAAAAAAAAAAAACAGAATTAAATGACAGATTGCAGCGAGGAGGCCTGGTGGGCCCATGCCAAGGTATGCCCCTGAGAAATTATGCTGTGCAACAAATCTGGTATGAAAGGAGTTTATTGGGGAAGGAATAGAGGCAGTGAGGGAACCATGAAGGCAGAGAAAGAGGGGGGGGGGTCATAAACAGCTGACTAAGCGCAGCCTGCCTGGAGGTACCTACTGGAGAAGCCACACACAGTGAACGCCTGGCACTTGGTGCCATTTCTCTTGGATCTGAGGACTGAAACTTGTAAAGTGTCATCCACTTGGAAGGAATCCACATGTGGCCAGGTCTTCACAGCCCACCTAGGTCAATGGACCTACAAGGGTCCACCCATAAGCCCACCCTTCGGCATCCATGACTACCCAGACCAGAATCTGATACACCCGATCCTCAGCATAGGTACAGGCAAACTACAAACGTACACATTACACACAACCTTAAACCCAACAGCCACGTGTGTTCAGTTGGGCAACTCACCACCAACAATGGACATTGGGCCCAGCCTTTCCTAGTGTACACCTGCAAGCTAAGAAAACAGAAGTGGATGGAATGAAAAGAATTTCATTGAGACAGCGCTTGAAAAAAACCATGGCAATTCAACTGGGGGCCTGCACCGTCTGGCCCATCCTTTTACAGCCGCCAAAACCTGGTGGCTGCAGTGATCCTGGCCCACAGCCAGAAGCGTATGCCCAGTAGATAGGCTCCTCATTTAAGTCGATCACCTGGGTTGGGTACCAGGCAATACAAAGAAAATGCTGCCTCAGCAGGCGTCAGCTGCCCATCAGGCCAAGTGGTCTTAGCCAGCTTGGGACTGGTACTGAAAGCAAGTAGAGCTCTTGTTGTCTTAGCGACCTCAGCTCCAGTGGAACGTGCAGTCAGTCAGAAACTGGGGCAGGGGCACGAGGCCCCGGGGCAGGAGAACTGGTCTGGAAAGAATAGGACAGAAGAGCAGGGGAGGGGCAAAAAGACCCTTGGGCAAAGGAAGAGCAGTACACTCGAGCGCTCTTGCTCCTCGGCCGTCCAGGATCTCGCGGAGACCCGGGGCTCTGCGACTTCCCGCTCAAGGGAGGAAAGGTACCGCCATCGCCACCGAGACGACCAAAGGGGGGCGCAGAGCCCCTGAGCCGAGCAGGGGACAAGGAGGCGGGGGTCGGAGCCCGCTCCGCCCCGTCCCGGAGACCTCCCGCCCCCTGGGCCGAGTGGTGCGTCCATTGGCCGGATGGGCTCCGCGCGCCTCCCCCATTGGCCGGCCGCCTTGAGAAGCACGCGGCCACGGTGGCGGGCGGGCAGTCGGAGAGCGGCGGGCAGGCGGGCCAGCGGACGGGCGGAGGGCGGCCGGGGCAGCGCGCAGGGGGCATGGCGGGTGCCGGACTGCGGGCGACAGCTAGGCGCTTGCTGCTGTGCAGAGGCCACAGCGGACCGCGGGCCGCCTCGTCCTCACCCTCCTGCCCTGGCTGCGGCCCGCCGGGTCCCGGAGCCCACTGCCCCAGCACCCCGCGCTCGGCGCCCGCAGACGGCGCGGACCTCAGCGCGCACTTATGGGCTCGTTACCAGGACATGCGGAGGCTGGTGCACGGTGGGTGACGCCGGGTGGGCAGTGAGCCGTAGGTCGTCAGACGAACGGTGCCCAACAGACGGCCAGGGCACCGACCGGGGTGAAGGACGCTTGGTGGGGCTCGCCGGGGTCCCAAAACCTGAGGGCTAAATGGCGTTTTAGAAAAGGCTCCATCGGGTTGTTAGGAGGTGTCTCTGCAGGACACCGCTACTCCTGGGGCGAGTGGGGCTTTTTGTCTTCTGGCGGCAGAAGCTTGGAATGCCTGGAGCGGCCGCTGCGCACGCGGCCCCCATGGTCTTGCTCCTGAGTCCAATCTGCGGGCAGTAGCGGTAGAACCCCTCCCAGTCCCTCGTTCTCCTCTGGCCCTTAGTTGCAGTGTGTGGACAAAGACTGACTGAGCCGTGTTCACAGATGGCACGACGTAAGGTGACACCAGACGGACACTGCAGGCACCTCTTGGCTTGTCTCTGGCGGTCTACTGCACTCTAAACACTCGGAGGAACAGAAAAGTTACTGTAGCCCCCCCCCCCCCCCTGCAATCCCTCGGGAGTTGCTATATCTCAGATAGAACTGCACAAGGCACTTAACCCTCTCCTAATCATTCCCTTGGAATGGGCTGATGAGGCTGGAGATCTGAGCGCCGAACATCTGTCCATTGGTCTGGTGGGGCCCTGCCTCTTCAGCCGATAGATGTGGTCTGGGCTGTGACCCCTATCACTGCCCAGCAGGGTGGCCCTCGGCTTCACACCCTCTGAAGACCCTCAGTGTTCTGTCCCAGAATTTCGTTGATGACTCAGAAAGAACAAGGCCAAGCAGGAGCCTGGGGACCTTCTGCAGGAAGCCCCAGAGGTGAGGTGGCTTGCATTGTCTGATAAGACAGAGGAGCCCTGACAGGGAGGTTCCAGCTGTGACTGGACTAGGGTTTCCACTCCAGCTGTGAGGAGAGCTGGACGCTGGCCAGAGTTCACCTCTTGACGTGCTGCAGTCAGATTACTTGAGACCTCTCAAGAATGGTTGCTCTTAAGGATTGGGAATATTGCAGGGTGACCAGGATTATTTAAGAAGTCAACGTTCTGCCCCTAGTGTAGACCCTCTGAGTGGCCTGAGAAACCTACTTAGGATGTTTGGGGGAGGGGGACACTACTGAGAATATCCTTCAGGACTCTTCCTCATCTTCAGGCCCTTACATGCTCTGTGAGTTCTTGTGTGCAGGGTCACTTCCACTGCCATGCCAGGGTGAGCTAGCTTCATGCCTCTGACCCCTGACGCCTGCCCGCCCGCCCCCCAGGCTAGGTTTTAGGGCCAGGGCTAGTAACCCTTCAGAGAGCAGTGGAGAAGGGCTGTCACCTAAACTGCTTGGCCTCATGGGATGAGAAAGCTAGGCAAAGAAGAGTGATGAAAGCGGGCGGAGTGGCCTGAGTGTGCATCTCATTGGGTGCCGGGTACTGGGTGGTTTAACTGGGTGCCTTTACCAAGCTTAGTTCTCTGGGCACCGGAGGTGGCAGTGTGACTTCTTCATGGAATTGGAGGAGGGAAGGAGATGAGTTTTAAGATTCACAAGTGGTAACTACCAGGGCTGTAGAACCTGAAGAAAGGAGGTCAGGGGCTTGACAGTAAAATCATAAACACCGCAGACCACCTCTGGTCATGGCTTACCCACACACCCAAAGCTCTGATTTCCTTGGTCCAGAAACGGGGAAAGTAAGCAGGGAAAGTGGGCTTCTTGCCCATCCTACTTGTTCCCAGGAGCGTTTATATGACTCTGAGAAGACCCTTAAAAGCAGAGCCAAGACGTAGTCAGAACGCTGCAAGCTTGGACCCACAAAGGCCATGTCTCTGCTTCCTGACCCAGGGGTTCTGTGGACACAGGCAACTCGTAAACAAAGTTGTCATCCAGGAGTGGAGGGAGGGTTGTGGAACTATCCAGCTGTGTGGGCAGCTGCGGCCCAGGGTCCTGTGACAGCGAGGAAAGGGTGTCCCTGAGGCTGCTCTGTAGAGAAAGCACACACATCCCTGTGAAGATCCACACTTGGCAATCTTCAGAAGTGCTGCTCTGTACTGGCTGGCTGAGGCCGCCCGAGGAACCAGCCACACCTGTTCCCACACCTACACCCTGTACTTGACACTAATGGAAATGGGGGTGGAGCCCTGTGTTCCAGAGGGGCCTCTGAGGCAACAGCCCAGCACGTAGAGGAGGTGTCTGCACAGTGCAGCAGCCGCTAGACATGATGTGGAGCCAGAGAATCTTGCTTTGTGATCAGGATCAGTGTGGCTGATAGCTTCCCTGGAGACTTGGACATCAAGTCTCTGAGACCGAGCCTCTTCCTCCCTCTTCTCTTTCTTCTGCTCTAAAAGTAACCTAGGGAGTCCCAGGCAGGGCTTTTGGCTCAGAGGCACGTCTGATCCTGCATATTGCATAGGTTCGGAGCAGAAATACTACACGAACTAGGTTGGTTCTGACTTTGTTCCCTTAGCCTAGGGCTAAGTTAAACGTTCTTGAATTCACAGACATGCAAGGGAGGACCTGATCCTGCCTGACTCACTTCCCCATCACATCGTGTCCTCCTTCTCCGTCCACTTTACCCACTCTCCAGATGGGGAAGACAAGGCAGACGAGCCTAGGGCCCCAGAACCTTCTTGGCATAGTACAGGGCTTAGCTTCCCTCTGTGAATCTTGTTGAAGCTTTTATGATGATCACCAGAAGAGAGCTGGCTTGTGTCCCCAAAACCCGACATCTTCCGTCCCGACTGTGGTAATTAGCAATGTTCCCTGGCTGAAAACCGGGAATGTCATTATGTGGTCTGGCAAGCAGTTGAAATCCGATTAGAGGGGCCTTACTCTCCCGGCCTATGGCAGGTGTGCCAAGTTGGCAGCCCCACGGGTTCTCTGCCCCTGTAATGTTCTCAGGCCTCATCCCCAGCCCTGGGTAAAGTGGAAAAGCAGCATTCATGGCCTCCGCCTCCAGTCGGATCAGAAAAGAACAAGCACCCTATGGGAGGAGTCCTCAGTCCCTGCACTCCACTTGGACGGGGTTTGAGCGTGGGGTATGACTCTTCTGAGGACTGCTGCCAGGGTTCCCACATACCCATGTCTGGTAGGACTTAGTAACCAGCCTGGGAGAAACCCAGGTCCAGAATCCGTGGTGCACTGCAGGTGATTAACAGAAAAGGGAGGCCTGTGACTCTGACCCAATCCCCAGAGGAAGCAGGCTAGCCCATTGCCAATTCTGCCTTACCTTGGCCCATTCCTTCTCTGGTGTCTACTGCAATGGCCAAGATGTCTCGTGGGGCGCATGGGGGCGGGTAGCCACAAGCACTCGGGCCGTTTGCCGTAACTGAGACAATGGTGATGGTCCTGCCTTCTTGGTTCTCCTTCCCTGTAGACCTTCTGCCCCCTGAGGTCTGCAGCCTCCTAAACCCAGCAGCTATTTATGCCAACAATGAGATCAGCCTGAGTGACGTCGAAGTCTATGGCTTTGACTACGACTACACGCTGGCCCAGTATGCGGATGCACTGCACCCTGAGATCTTCAATGCTGCCCGGGACATCTTGATAGAGCACTACAAGGTGAGACCAACAGGACCGAGTGTGACCTATGCCCCAGACTGAGTCCTGGGGTTCCCCTGGTATCCTGGGCTGGGGGCTAGCACTGCTACTGGCTTTTTGCCAACAGTATCCTGAGGGGATCCGGAAGTATGACTATGACCCCAGCTTTGCCATCCGTGGCCTGCACTACGACATTCAGAAGGTGAGTGGCTAGGCACTGACTGACCCCCTCCTGACTAGATGTGAACAGGGCCAGCTTCTTCAACCTCCATCTCTCCTCATCAGACCACCCCCACTTCAGTTGTAGCTTCCCGCCCCCCCCCCCCCAGTAGCATCTGGTGGAGTTTTTGTTGCTGAGGGTTGGGAGGTCCCAGGAGAAGCTGGTTCAGGGCCAGCAACAGACACCTCCCTCACCACTGGCCCTGCCCCCTCCAGAGCCTTCTGATGAAAATTGACGCTTTTCACTATGTACAACTGGGAACGGCCTACAGGTTCGTGCTGGGTCCGCCCTCATCCTGCCCTTGTCCCTATGCTATACCACTGCCTGGGCTCAGGCTGAGGGCATCTGTCCCCGACTCACCCCCAACTCAGGGGCCTCAAGCCTGTGCCGGACGATGAAGTGATCGACCTGTACGGCGGCACCCAGCACATCCCACTCTACCAGATGAGCGGCTTCTATGGCAAGGTATCCCACACCACCTTGCCCTTGCCCGAAGCACCCAGACCAGAGATTTTGATCCCGCGGTCCTTGGCATGGTGGCTGAGAGTGAACTCCCTCCCCAGGGCCCATCTATCAAGCAGTTCATGGACATCTTCTCGCTCCCAGAGATGGCTCTGCTGTCCTGTGTGGTGGACTACTTTCTGGGCCACGGCCTGGAGTTTGACCAAGTACATCTCTACAAGGATGTGACGGTGAGAGGACGTGGGGACTGTCCCTTAGATGAAACGAAATCTGTTTGCAACATGGTAGGCCTCCCTCTCTAGCATATCCTCACTGTCCCCTCGTGCCCTCCAGGATGCTATCCGCGATGTGCATGTAAAGGGCCTCATGTACCAGTGGATCGAGCAAGACATGGGTAAGGGTGGACAGTAGCCCTTACCGTGGCCTGCCTGAGCATGAGGCTCACAGACCTGGCCCTTGCAGACCCATCTTCCCTTTCAGAGAAGTACATCCTGAGAGGAGATGAGACATTTGCGGTGCTGAGCCGCCTGGTGGCCCATGGGAAACAGCTGTTCCTCATTACCAACAGTCCCTTCAGCTTTGTGTGAGTCCAGGCCCACGGGAGAAGGCTATGCAGGGAGCTGGGAGTTGCTCAGCACAGTGCTGCTCCCAGACCTCCTATAGCCAGTGCCACCTCCACACAGGGACAAAGGTATGCGGCACATGGTAGGTCCCGATTGGCGCCAACTCTTCGACGTCGTCATCGTCCAGGCAGACAAGCCCAACTTTTTCACCGACAGGCGCAAGTACGGGCGTAGCAGGGCGTATGGGGTTGTGGGAGGAGGATGGAGGCACCATGCCAACGAGAAGACACGGGCACAAAACCCAGGGGCCCTTGACTAAGTATTCTGTGTGACCCCCTTGCTGGTCAGTGTCCTAGTTGAGCGGATGGGCCTTTACAGGGATAAGGAGGGAGTTACCTAGCCTGGCTCTGTCACCGACTGCAAATCGGGTTCTTTGCTCTTTACGCAGGCCTTTTCGCAAGCTTGACGAGAAGGGCTCCCTCCACTGGGACCGTATCACTCGCCTAGAGAAGGGCAAGATCTATCGGCAGGTAAGGACGGTGCCTGGTGGTCGGCCCTGGACTGTGCAGGGCAGCCTCCCAACCTTGACCATGCTTGCACTGTGGGGCTAGAGCCAACGGCACCAGGGCAGGACTGTTAGGAAGGAAGCTAGATACTAGGGGATACACTCACTGATACTAAGAGATAGTATAGAGATAGCCTTTTGGTCACATGCCTGCACAGTGGCCCAGGAGCCCTGGCCTCGTCTCCTAGGTCCTGCTTTCCTCTAGCGTGCCTCCCTTGCACAGTGATTCCTGTGAACAGTTATCACTGAACACTGCTACAGGCAAAACCAGCCTGGTTGAAACCCTGCGGTGGACCTGTGGAGACAGTTTATGAATTGAGGCACACACACCCCCACTACCTATCCCCATTTTCTGTGTAGCTAGGGAGAGGGGCCAGATTTGGGGCACCGGTGGCCCAGGCTGGAACGTAGACAACTTAGCTGAGATGGTCCTGGGGCTGGGAGCCCATCCTTGGCCAGGAGCCAAGGAGATGCCGCAGGTCAGCTGACAGGCGGGCGCATTGCTCCTCCTATCCCACGCTGCTGCGCCCTGATCACGAGTCCACAGCTCTGAGGATGATGCCTTCGTCTTAGCATCCAACTGTGGCGGCCCTCTTTGAGGGGAGGTGACTTCCTATGGCTCTCAGGCCTGGCACTGTGTATTAGGTCCCGTTTGGTTCTCAGTTCCCTTTCCCTAAGTCCTCGTCTTTCTTTCCACCCCTCTCCTCGACTGCCCCTTGAGATGTTTGACCTAGGGGCCTTGTCCCCCAAAGCCTTTCTGCTGCTCCCTCTCATCTGTCTTCTCTTCAGCTGACACCCTTGCTTCTCGGTTCAGTTCTTCCCGCCCGCCGCGCCAGTTCCCATCTCTGTGAGGCTCGCTGAGCAGAGCTGCTCTGTGAACTGTGCCTTGTTGGGTGTGCATTCCCTCCCTGGAGTGTGGCAGCCTCTGGTAGCTGCTGTCCTTCCATCCTCTGCCCCCTCTGCCCCACCCCCACCCACGTCCAAGCTTCCTCAACAGTTTTCTCTTTTCCTGGCTTTGGAGCAGGAAGAGCACATGGCCTGCCAGGAATCTCTACAAGTTGTTCCACAGGGTCTGAGGGGATTTACAAGAACTTCAGGTCCCTTTGCTGTAGGGTCTGGGGCCCTCCCTAGGGTTTGTTTCTCACAGACCCCTGCCTGTAAGCAGCCCTTGAGTGAGGGCCAGTCCACCCTTACAAGAGGTGTTTCTACCGCAGGCAGGCCCCCACCCGCTTCCTATTGGAAGGGGGAAGCAGTAAGGGCCACAGAGCAGAGAGGCCACGGGAAAGGGCAGCCCAGCATCCGGCTGGCTTGAGCTGCCTCGGGAGAGTTGGGAGGACTGGTAAAGGACAAAGCCTGGCTCCCACAGCCATTCCAGAGCACAGTTGGCTCAGCAGTGTCCTCTGCTCCCCAGGGAAACCTGTTTGATTTTCTTCGTCT
The DNA here is from genome assembly GCF_000001635.26 of Mus musculus. Taxonomy (NCBI): domain Eukaryota; kingdom Metazoa; phylum Chordata; class Mammalia; order Rodentia; family Muridae; genus Mus; species Mus musculus. The sequence continues at coordinate 31,138,150 of NC_000080.6, forward strand.
GACGGAATGGCGAGGGCCGCGTGTGCTCTACTTCGGTGACCACCTTTACAGTGACCTGGCGGTGAGGGGCTCGGCTCGGTGGACTTTTACCCAGAGAGGGAGGGGGGCCCTAGAGCCCTCGCCAGCTGGTGCTGAGGCCCGCCTCCCATCCTTTCCTCCCCCCCCCCCCCCCCCCCCCCCAGGATCTCATGCTGCGGCACGGCTGGCGCACGGGAGCCATCATCCCTGAGCTGGAGCGCGAGATCCGCATCATCAACACGGAGCAGTACATGCACTCGCTGACCTGGCAGCAGGCTCTCACTGGGCTGCTGGAGCGCATGCAGGTGGACAGAGGGGGAAGCTGCTGGATCGGAGCCGCAGCTGTGGCTGCAGGGGGCCGGGGGGGGGGGGGGTCGGCGGGGACTGCACCTCCTCGGTCTGTGCTCACCACCACCCCCTGCCCCCACCGTGTCTCCCCAGACCTATCAGGATGCAGAGTCACGGCAGGTGCTGGCTACCTGGATGAAGGAGCGGCAAGAACTGAGGTGAGCAGAAAGCAGCCATAGCAGAGAGCCTGTCCCAGCCTTTTCTCTGTCTGCACGCTGGCTGCCTGACTGTGCCTGACTGGCGTGCATCGCGTTTCTCTCCCCAGATGCATCACAAAGGCCCTATTCAACGCCCAGTTCGGGAGCATCTTCCGCACCTTCCACAACCCTACCTACTTCTCCCGGCGCCTCGTGCGCTTCTCCGACCTCTACATGGCCTCACTCAGCTGCCTGCTCAACTACCGCGTAGACTTCACCTTCTACCCGCGCCGCACACCCCTGCAGCACGAGGCACCCCTCTGGATGGACCAGCTGTGCACTGGCTGCATGAAGACACCCTTTCTTGGTGACATGGCCCACATCCGCTGAGGGCACTTTTATTGTCCTGGACAGACCATTGGCCCCCTCAGCCACCCTGACAAGCAATAAAAATGGTCTGTGTCTTCTCAGAGCCTCTGCTTCATTCCAGCTCATCATTTGACCTTGAGGACCCTCTGGGTGTCGGGGAAGTCCTCCTCCAGGACTGAATCCTGCAGAGAGGGAGGCAGGATGCAGCTAAGCAAGGCTAGGCCCAGGGCCAGTCCTCACAGACCCAGCCAGCACACTTCCCACCCCACACTCACATCAAAGGGTTCACAAAAGATGTCACTGCTGCCAAAAACAGGGTTGGGGACAGAAACCAGGGTTGGGCTGGTCCCTTCTTGCCATGGGGAGAAGTCATCGTCTGCATTATCTTCTGCCTATAAGAGGAGTATTGACTGGTAAGCCCCCCCCACCCCCAAACAAGACAGAAGGACCCCACCCACCCACCTACCTCCTCAACCACTCTTTACCTGAAAGGCAGAGAAGCTGAAACCTGGAGGTTTGCCTCGGGCACGCAGGTAGAGAGCTCCCGCCACCAGCCCCAGCAGTGTTCCAGAAGTTACCACAACCCCCAAGCTTAATGCCACAGGTGGAGGCTCAGATCCCAGCACTGCCCTCTGTAAGGAGAAAGGCAAAGTCGAAGACCAGGCCAGAGATGTTCATGCCTTTCCCCTTTGAGGCCGTGTCTCCCCCTTCCCCATACTCACAGTCTGGGGAGGCATGAGCAGGGGGCTGGCCAGAGCATGAATGATGCCGTTGAAAGCCATGATGTCCCACACGATGACGTGGCTAACCACAACTGCCCCCGGGGCCTATGGAGAAACTGCAGTCAGGCCCAGCCGGTAAGCAAGGGCTGAGTCAGTAGGGTTTCAGTTGAGGGCAGACGCACCAGAGGAACCAGAGAAGTGTTGTCAGGGCCCGTGTCACTTATGAAGAGGCTAAGACCTGAGTGGGCAGGAAGCAATGTCCCCCGGCTGGCATTGATACTCAGAAAGGTGGCGTTAGAAGCGTGGAGTTCTAGATCTGGGCCACTCAGCGTCTATGAGCAGAGCAAGACCTGTTGGGTTGGGCCCACTGCAGAGGAGCAAACTGCCCAAGGCCCTGCCGTTACCATGTTGTCCACAAAGCCTTTGTTGACAGGAACGAAGAGTGTCTTGTAGGTGAGCTCGTCCTCCAGGAAATCCATAAATTCAAGACCTCTCTGGGTGGCATTGGCATAGCCCAGCAGCATCTGCGGATGAGGAGATGGGGTTGTGGGTAAGCTCTCTAAGGATCCCAACTGCCTGCATTCCCACTTCTGAGGCTGGGCCCCTGCATACCCCATAGAAGGTGGAGAAGTTGGCAGTGGCGGCCAAGACATCAAGCAGTTTCCCGTTGCACGTGCTGATCCCGTCACCCACGAAGCCGGCCCGACACTGGCAAGCCACGTCTGCAGGAAAGGCGGGTCAGTGGCTCACAGAGGCTTATTAAGGGGCTCAGGGGGCCGAGGGTAGGCAGAGATCGGAGGAAGGGACGTACCTTGCACGCGGTAACAGTAGGCATCCCAGAGCTCCGAGAGGTTCTTACGGACCCCAAGGCTAACTACACCTACACGATTATTACCACAGTCTGCCGCTGGGGTGACGACAGGGTGGGCAGCAGAGCCGTTGGCCAACCAGCCCACGAAGCAGACATGAAAACCTAGCTGTAAAGGCAGGAGATAGGGGCTGAGACCCAAGCCCAACTCAGCGGGCTTCCAAAGGCTCAGCTCCTAACCCCTGAGACCTGAGCACCTGTTGGGCGGCAGAGAGTTGAGGGAGTGAAGCAAGGACGGCTCCCTGGCCCTCACACGCTTCCTTGGCCTCTGAGAAGGTCAGACCATAAGGGCCACTGGTGGCCTGGATGTGGAAGACACCAGCCTGTTTTTCTGCAGGAAGAAAGGGGGTGTGTGATTAATAAATACCAGAGTAGCCGGGGATAATGCAGTGGGGTCGGGACTGGGTAAGCAAGCACACCCTGGAAATGTAGGTCAGTGCACAAAGCATCAGTGTGGCAAGGTGATGATCCTCCCAAGCATCTGTCCACAGGGGGTTCAAGCTCCTCTAGACACTGCAGCCCATCACCCACGTAGCCTACGTGGCATTCACAGCGCCGTGTGTTCTGTGGGCAGAGAGCACGGATGTCTCACAGAGGCTGGGAGAAGGGGGTCTCTGCACGCAGGCTGCTTGGCTCCCCCCACCTGCTTACCGGACCGGTATTGAGGCAGTCAGCGTGCTCGCTGCAACCTCCACGGTGGCCATCCAAGCAGGGGTCTCGAGCTCGGCAGCTCCAACCGTCACCCTCATAGTCAGGCAGGCAGGTGCAAGTGACCACTGTCCCCACCTGGCTGCAGTTGGCATGCTTACTGCAGCCACCATGCCCCTTCTGGCACAGGTCTGCCACTGGGGGCAAGGAAGAAGTGGTTGAGCCAGGTCCTAGGGCGGATCCAGGGCATCCTACCTGCAAGTCATGGCTTACCTGTGCACACACGGCCATCCCCTTCATAGCCCAGGCTGCACTCACAGCTGTTGCCCAGACGGCACACGGCCTGGGGTGCACACGGTGGGGTGCACACAGGCTGCAACTCTGTCCCAGGACCCATCCCATATGATCAGGTCAGTAGCCGCCCTCTCAGCCACCCTTGGGGCCTCCACCCGAGTGTGCAGCTGGGGCATGTACACACATGTAATGTATACACATATGCTGCGCAGGCACAGGTTCAAGGGCTACTCACCCAGCTGCACTTCACAGCGTGCCCCAGTCCAGCCTTCATCGCAGAAGCAGGAGCCAGAGCCCCCAAGACCTTCATCACAACGGCCATGTTGGGTACAGCGGCAAGCTGGGGAGAAGGACAAGTTGACACACAGGGCAAAGAAACTGGGGCAGGACAGAATGGGACAGGGAAGAGAGAGCTTACCTTGGCACTGGGGTCCAAAGGCACCTGGGGCACAGAGTTCACAGGCTGTCCCAGCAAAACCCGGATGGCAATTACACTGCCCACTTCCACGTATACCATCCAGGCACACGCCATGGTCACTGCAGGGGCTTCTGGGGCCACCAGGGCAAGCTAGGGAATAGTGTAGATGCGAAATGGGACCAGACTCTCTCATAAGAACACACACACACCTGTATCTGGTTCTGCCACCTGTGCCTTACCAGATGCCAGCCAAGGCTCTCCAAGGAGTATCAGTCCACTCATGTCCCCACACCACTGAGATCACACCAAACCCAGAAAATGCCCAAGCCTTCCAGCACTCCACACCAGATACAAATCTTCTGTATACCTCCCCCACTTCTTATGCATTCCCCCACCCTAGAGCACCCCAATATCCTTTTTAAAAAATTCATTTATTTTATGTATGAGTACTCTATCTGCATGTAAACCTGCTGGCCAGAAGAGGGCATCAGATCCCATTACAGATGGTTGTGAGCCACCATGTAGGTGCTGGAAATTGAACCTGAGTCCTCTTGAAGAGTAGCCAGTGCTCTTAGCCTCTGAGCCATCTCTCCAGCCCCCAATATCTATCTTAAGGGCGATGACTAGAGCTTTGTCTTCGGCCATCTTGGGGACTAGAGAAACTGGTCAGGTTGTCTGTAACCCTCTGGATGCTTACCATGGCAGTTAATGCCATAGTGACCAGGGCAACAGCTGGGCTTCCAGACGGTGGTGACACAGTTTCGGTGGCAGCCCCTACTCATGTGGTTACGATTCCAAAAACTAGACGGTATCCAGTAAGCTCCACGCATTGAGATGGAGTGCAATGGAGTTGTCCAGAACTTGGAGTAGTGACGCCAGCAGGTCTCAGGGCTGCCCTGGGTTAAAAGGAGTTAGGCCACAGCCTGAGCTTGGTTGAAGGTGCTCTGCCTCTACCCCAACCCTCAAGTCAGCCTCCAGCCCCTTACCTGCTCCCGTGAGCCCCGAGGACAGGGTGGCTCCAGCCCACAGATGCTGCAAGTCTTCTGGAGGAGATGGAGGCCAACACTGCAGGGTCAGGTGGATGGACAGGATGGGACAGGTGGGCTGGGCCCCTGCCATGCACCTGTGGCCTGTGGCCTTCCTCACCATTTGGAGTGGCTGAGGTTCAAAGCGATCACAGCGGGCGCCAAGGTCAGGTGGCTCCAGCAGCTGGTCAATGCCATAAGCCAGGCCACCTTCAAAGGTCAAGTGCCGTTGCACAATGTGGGCCTCGTCTTCGCCTACTATGAGCTCACCCTAGAGGAGGAAGATATAGGGGTCGTGGGCATTGCAGCCCCTAACCTCCCTGCTTGCTTTCCTTAGCTAAGCCTTCTCCCTAGACTCACAGGCCGGGTGAGACCGCAGGAGAAAGAGATGGTGTTTCCGTGCATGGTTCGGAGTTGGCCCAGGTTGGGTAGGTCAGACGCCAAGGCCTAAATAAATGGAGATGTGACTGGAGTTGGGTATGTAGGTTACAGGGACCAAAGCTCGGGTGTGCACCCACCTCAATGTTGCGAATCATATGACCCCGCAAAATGGCTGCCAGTTTGTCACGGTGGTCCTCGTGGAAGAGCCAGTTCTTTCTATCAGGAGGCAAGGCTTGCAGGGCAGAATCTGTGGGCCACAGCATCGTGAAGGGGCGATGGGACGCATCCTGAAGCATGGGCAGGAGGCCAGCCACCTGTGGGTAGAGCAACAGTGTGACAGCTGGAGATGAGGCTGGACCACAGAAAGGAGGTCCAGAGAGACCCGGGCACTGATAATGAGCCATGCTTATCTGCAGACATTCTGGGCAGTCATTCCCTCATCTGCAGGTCCAAAGAGCCCCACAGAGACCTTAAATTACAGTGAACCGTATGTATGAACCATATGTATATGAACTATACATATACTTCTTACCTGGGATAAAGTATTATCTATAAACTAGGAACAATAAGAGATAAACAGGGCTGGAGAGATGGCTCAGTGGTTAAGAGCACTGGCTCCTCTTCCAGAGGTCCTGAGTTCAATTCCCAGCACCCACATGGCAACTCACACAAATTTGCCTTAGATCTGAAATAATTCCTTCCTTCTCCTATGTAACTCCAATTCAAAGAAATCTAACACAGACATACATGTAGGCAGAACACCAATGAACATAAAATGAAAATAAATAAAACATTAAAAAAAACACTACGCATATAAAGTAAGTTTTTTCAAAATAAAGAGTGTTATGTAGTTGCAGAAAGATGGATGTAACTGCAGGTGATAACATTAAGTGAATTAAACAGGTCTCAGAAAAACAACTATTGTGTGTTTCTTCTTTCACTGGTGGTTTCTAGATTATGGATAGAATCATAAACTCATGTGTATTATGTGATTTAAGTAAATATGAAACTGACAAGGGAAACAAAATAATTAAAAAGGAGGGGGCAGAAGGTGGGTAGAAAGGAATCAGGGAACACCCAACATGTAATGTTTGCTTGTCTAAAAAAATTCTTTACAAAACACAGTATCATGGAACCATGAAAATTTTTAAATCATTTGCAACAAAAACAAATACAAATTTTTGAGTATTTTAAAAACCCGAACTATTTCTGTGGTTTTCAGTTTAATATTTTTTATACTTAACCTGCTTTTGTTTGTGTGTATGAGATGCGGGGGAAGGAACACGCTTGCCCCTGCTCACGGGGAGATTCTACAGGAGTGGGTTTTCTCTTGCTACGTGGGTCCCAGAGAGCAAACTCAGGTTGTCAAGCTGGCAGCAAGCAAGCTCACCCACTGAGACACCTTGCCAACATGATTGAATATAAAACTGAAATTGTGGGTAGGGGAGCCACTGTTTATGAGCATACATGCAGGGGTAACTTTCCACATACCTTGGTTGCACACTTCCTCATGTGTGCCTACGTTGGGACGCCCTTAAATTGTACAAGGAAATTCACATAGGCACATTTGTTCCCAGAAAGACTTAAGCCTACATACGGTTGCACACACGCATTAACCCCCACTCACACACATTGCACACATATGCATACATGCACATCGCACACATTGGCAGATCCCACAGACGTAGGAACAGTACCGTCAATAGGCGGCTGAAGATCTTGTAGCCGAAGCTTTCAGCAGCGGCAGTGACATTTCTCTGGGAAAGAGCGCACATGAGCCACATGGTCAGGTGGGAAGAGGGGATCCCAGCCTGCCACCCAGCCCCGGGTTCTTGCCCAGCCATACCTGAGGGATTGGGATAGCACCAGACTCCCAGTGTAGCACATCTGGTGGCAGCAGGACGTGGTCAATGAAGTGCAGGACACCGTTCACCACCTCGAGATCGCTGCTTACCACCCGAGCAAAATCATTGAGATAAATGCTGCCCTGTGGGAGGCACATGGTTGTATTGATCAGCCGAATGCTTAAAGCTATGGGGTGTGCCAAGGACAGAGCAGGGCCTGAGATGATAGCCAGTCCTGCACTTTGAGGTTGAAGGTGAGTTGGTCAAGGGCAGAGTCAAGACAGGTGGTAGGGCTTCCATCCCACTGAGAAGCCTACACAAGGCACCACACTAGGCTTGGCATTGTGGGAACTTGGTGCTGGTACCAGCTTACCTTGAGAGTCCCAGGTTGGGGCAGGCCAGGACTAATGAGTAGGGCCCAGAGTGAGGGTACCCTCTGGGCCAGACTCCTCTCCCTCTTATTTCAGATCTGGGCTGAGTATTAAAGGAATGGAGACCGGGCACAGAGACTGAATCCTAACCGGGCGGTAGGACCAACAGTGTAAGAGCTCACCTCCCTCTCACTAACACGCAGAGTGTGTCCAGACAGTGTAGTGATATAGCCCTGGTCCAGCATCTCTTGGCTCCACAGCTTCCGGCAGCCAACCACGTGGTAGCGAAACACAAGCTGGCGATGGGCCCGTATCCTAGCCAGCTCATCCTAGCATGGAGTCATAAAGACAGTGGGAGCCGACAATTGTCACCTCTGCCCCTGCCATGACCAGAGTATTCATCCCTCTCCAGTCTGCTTCCAGGGCTGTATACCTGTGACATGTTGCTTATTAAGTCAGCATGTGGCACAAAGACAGTGAAAGGTCCGTCACCCTTGAGCTCCTTGTATTCCTGCGGAGACAGGAAAATAACTTGAGCACAGAAGGGGTGATCTGGAACCAACTGGAACTTCTCAGGATCTTCTGAGAAAAACTTAATCCTGAGAGAGATCGGCCCAGCCAACCCCTCAACCAGATGGGACCATAGGGGCCCAGAGCCAGTTGGAGCTTGCCCGGCAGGTCTCAGGGCCTAGGCTGGATACTCACCAGGAGGTGGAGGCTGAAGAAGGAGGCATACTTGTTCCGTAGGAGCTCCTGGGGGGATCGAGGGTCAGCTCAGATTTTGGGCGACCCCCCGTTCAGGGGCTGGTGCCTGTCCTAGCACCAACAGCCCAAGGTCTGGCCAAGGCAGAGACAAGGAAAGGAAAGCCAGGGAGGGTCCTGAGCCGGGGTCAAGATTATTTTCATGTGATGTAAGTGAGTTTTAGCCCAGGAATAAAGGTCAGATTCAGGGTCATGGAGTCATGGCGTCAGGGTCGAGGATCAGAATTGAATATGGGGTCTTGGCTAAGATTGCTGTTCAGGTTCATGAGGCAGAACCACAGTCAAGTCTGGGTCAGGCTTGGGAATCATTACCAGTCCAACTCTCCCATGACAGGTGATGCCGTCCCCCACAGTATGTGTTGCGTCACAGGAACACGTCCTCTGGCCATCTCCCGTGCTTTTGCACACAGCATAAGGACTGCAGCCTCCATTGTTCTGGGAGTGGGAGAGGAAGGAAGAGAAGGCTGCAGTGGTGTCCTGCCACCTCTGAATCACCAGCCTTAGGGGAGATGCCTCATGTCCCTGCTCAACCCTCAAAGCTTTGTTTCTACTGCTGAGCTGGACTTGAGCTTGGGTAAGGGAGGCCCTGGAGCAATCCTGGGGACAAAGCGGGCTCTTCCTACCCCCAGTCCCCTTTCCTGGACAAACGTGATAGGATGTGAGGGCCTGACCTGGGAACAGGGGTCCAGAAGCTTGCAAGTCTGAATGCCATCGCCACTGTAGCCCTCACGGCAGCTGCAGGAGACCTGTCACAAATCCTGATCATTGTGGCTGCAGAGAGCCCTGAATGAAAGGGCCACCCCAGACCTGGTCTGAATGGAGGCCCCAGTGTCAGTCCTGTCAACTGACCTGCTGGGGGCCTGTGGGGATACACTCAGCATGAACATGACAGCCCCCATTGTGGACGAGACAGCTGTTTATTTCTAGGGGAAGAGACACTGTGATGAGGAATAGCCCATGATGACCCCGCCCTTCACCTGTCCCTCCACAACGCCAGGTGCCCACCTCCTTCCTACTTGGGCCCCAAATCACCACATACCCTTTGCACCTTCAATCCTTCTTAGCCTGACTCAGATCACTAAAATACCCTCCCCTCACACATGTCTGTCCCCTTGGGTAAGGGACACCTCACCCTGGCATAGCTCTCCATCGCCCGTGTAGCCATCCTGGCAGGTGCATGTCCGCTGCCCAGGAGCCACCTTGGTACAGTTGGCATAGGGTGAGCAGCCCCCATGGCCAGAGGCACAGGGATCCACCTCTAGGGACAGAAGTTGTGAGAAACAGGCAGGGGGAATAAAGGAAAGGTTAGAGAGAAGATGGGACAGCCACCCCATGCATTCCAGAGTGGAGCCCAGGATGTCCACCAGGCTAACCTGAGCAATAGCTGCCGTTGCCCGAGTATCCTGCAGCACAGACGCAGGCAGGGATTCCAGCAGAGTCCTGGATGCAGCTGGGAGGGGTGGCAGCCATTTAGCCTGTGTCTGTCCCCTCCCGCCCAACAACCTCCCTGTCATATGTTGGGCTCACTCACTTGGCATTGGGATCGCACTTCTTGGGACATTGATGATCAGTGATTTCTGAGAGCAGGACAGAAGGTTCAAGTCACTCAGACAAGAATTGTTCTCTATCGTCCCTTGTCTCTAGCCTCCTGGGACCCACTTACTCTGGTCACAGCGGAGACCCTGCCAGCCCGCATGACAGACACAGCTTCCATTCCCGCGCAGCCCCTCCTGGCACAGCCCATGGTCACAGTCACATACTGGAAGTGGCACAAGGAAGGACAAGAGTCACTTGCGTGCTCCTTATCGAACAGTACCCAGTCTGCTCTCCTTCCTAAGGGCCATCATCCTACTCTCTGCAGACCTCACCTCCAGAGCAGGTGGGGCCATAGCGACCCAGCTCACACATCTCACAGGCTGTCCCATGGAACCCCTCTTGGCAGCGACATTCCCCATTGCCCAGGAATCTGTCTTGGCACTGCCCATGGCCTGAGCACACTCCACCAAGACCCCCTGGGCAGGGCTCACACAGGGTACCAAAGAAGCCTGGGCAGCAGTCGGGCACCTATAGGGGCAGGGGAATGGGAAGGGAAGGAGAGAGGCTCAGGCCGGGATTGATGTCACTAGCCAGGGAGAGATGATAACATCTCAGGGCCATGCAGACACAAGACAGGACAACTTGGAAGCACAGACCCAGGGAGGGTAGACCAGGACAGGCAGGATGTGGAGGATGTCTTCCACAATCCTTCTCTGTGGGGGTTAGGCTCAAACAGAGAAGACTGTGACTGAATAGACTGCACAGGAGCAGGAAGCTTGGTTACTGCCACTGGGTTTGGCTAATGGTGCCAGCTCTGGGATGTGACCCTGTATCTCTCTCCCATCCCCATCCCCCAGGGGTTAGACACAGGGCCAATGGTAGCTCTCTGATTTTGGACATTCCTAAGGCATTTGTTTTGCTGTCTTCATTGAAGGCTCAGCATCTCTGCTCTTGAAATCAATCTAAATTCTTCCTCGGGGTTGGGGGTGGGGCTCCTCTGTCCTCTCCTCCCTGGGTGAAGCCTTGGTTGGGGGCACCTCAGAGCAAACCTGGATCTTCTTGGCACAGGTGTAGGAACAGCCCCGGGAGAAAGACAATCCAGATCTGTAGACACAGCTCTTCCTCGGTGTGTCCTAGGGTGGGAGACAGGCACGTGGGGAGGGTCATCTGGTGGCTTGGGCAGAGACAGGTCAGTGAGCGGAGACGAACAACCGTGCTGCAAGCGTCAGAGCGAGTGGGACAGACAAACGTGAGGGGGACAGAGAAAGGGAAAGGTAGAGACCAAGGCAGGCAGGTCTGATAATGGGCTGGCAGACGGACCAGGTCTGGGCTACAAGTTTGGGTGAAGGTCCTCTGAGTAGACCTTGGCTGCAGCTCTGCCTTAACTGGTGATTGCAACTGCCCGTTAGTTCCCAGCGTGGCTGGCCCCGGGGTGGGGGACAGGGGTATTAGCAGGAATAATGAAGTAAGTCCAGAGCTGTACTCAGCCCAGCCTCACCTGCAGCTGGAAGCCTTGAGTACAGCGGAATTTCCGGGTACAGTTTATGCATTTCTCCTGGGGAAGAAGGGCGAGGTATCCGTTGGACCAGAACAAGACTGGCCAAGAGATCCTTCCTGCTACCTAGACTAACCAGCAGATGACTAACCAGCAAACTAACCAGCAGACAACTAACCAGCAGATGACTAACCAGCAGACTAACCAGCAGACGACTAACCAGCAGACTAATTAGCACTTGCTGCTCTTGTGTTTTGCTTTTGTTTGTTTTTGAAACAGTGTGTCACATGTAGCCCTGACTGGCCTCAAGCTGGAGAGATCTGCCTGCCACAGCCTCTAGAGTTCTGGGATGGAAGGCATGCATCACCAGCTGATCTGTAATATCCTCTGGCCCCAGCTTCTCACCCGAAGAGCCTCTGCGTGGCTGTGCAGGCAACGGCTGGAGCCCACTGCCAAGATCCCCGACAGTCCGAAGAGGGAGCTGCCAGGAGCTTCCAGCAAAGGGCCCTCCAATGGCATGTGATTCACCTCAGGCTGGAAGGAGAAGAGCAAGGTGAATCTACCTACCCACTACCACCACCCTCAATCTTAGAGGCAATAAGACAAGAACACAGAGCATACTCCAGGGGTTGGGGGTAACTCCAAAGACTGGGGGATGCCTCCCCGGAGCAGAAGCTGGGGTCTCCTAGGTAGAGAAGCTTCAAAGGGGACTCCTAAAAGCAGAGCCCCTGGAAAGGGTGTTCTAATCCCAGCCCTTCAAACCTGGCCACTGTGATTGTAGAAGACCAGCCAGTGGGCAGGGCCCAGGAGGGAGTTGCGGTGTCCCCCTTTCCGCAGGACCTCCACAGAGAGTGCCTCCCCAAGGATCACGTGATGTCGCACCGTGTCTATACCCTGCCAAAAAGGGGTCAGTTCAGGGTTTCTGAGACTCTTGAGTGCCCTGGGTTTCATGCCATCCCCTACCATGTTCCTTTGCTATGGCATAACAGGCTCATCTTCCCCACTCCCAAGGCCTCACCAGGACACTGTTGTTGCCCTGGGTCTCCAGAGAGTGATTTGTGGGCACAAAGATGGTGTAGGCTTTGGCAGCCTCGATTTGGGCCACCAGTTTGTGGTGCTAGGGAGAGAGACAGGGGCAAGGTAAGCAGGGTAGCTGATGCAGAGAGCCAACCAGCCCCCCGCCCCACCCCGCAGCCTCCTGGGAACTCATTCCCCTTGAACGAGCCTCCTTTATACCTTTAGCTGCTCTCCGAAGAGGCGAAAGGCAGGCACACTATCTAGTTGCTGCAGCAACCCGGGCCCGGTCTGCATGTCACCTCTTGGAGGCAACAAGACCTGGTGTAAAGCAGGAGGGACTGTCAGCCCATCATTACTGGCCAAGGAAGTCCCCCACACTTCCTTCTCCCATCATACCTGGCTAACAATGTGTAGGATGCCATTGGTAGCAAGGAGGTCGGGGACATCCACAGTGGCATTCTGCACCCAGACTTTCTAGAAGGCAGCAGACAGAACTCAGGCTTGTTGGGCATGTGTGAGAAAGGCTGGCTCTCTCACAGCCTCAGACTCTACCAGGCAGAGGCACAGACCTCACCAGTACCCACATGAGAAGGGCATTGGCGGCATACACAGCTTCTAATGAAACCATGATGTGTTCTGTGTACAGTCTCAGAATCAGCCTTGGGCAAGGGACTCCAGCCTTATTTCCTGGGAGCTCTGGTTTGGGGGCAGGGCGCAGCTATGGGACCACTCCAACTCCCACTCATATCCACAGTTCATCTCTTACCCCACTGATGTTGTGTATCTGCCAGCGTGTCGTGGCACTCAGTGTGGCTACTTGTTGACCATTTAACCGGGCCAACTCCTCCTCTGAGAAGGCACCCTGGAGAAAATGGGCCCTAAGGAGAAGAGTTGGGGGGCATTGGATCTACAAAGATCCTTCAGCATGGGTTTTCCCACTTTTGTGGAGACATGGTAAACAAAGAACCAGATTCTCTTAACTTTGTCTGAGAAGGGTCCAAGGTCCTACCCAGAATCCCCCCTATGGCCCTTCCCAGCTGTCCCCACCTGGCCAGTTCTGGCAGCATCTTTGGCTGCAACCAGAAGGCCTGGTCCTCGAGGCTCAGTCTACGGATGGCGGACTCAGAGGGTACCAGGGCTGTGACTCTGCTGTCGGCAGGAAGAGTGATGCTTGAATTCTGCACACAGTGAGTGGGAGCAGGGAGATAAAGATGGACATTTCTGTATCCAGGAAGGCCTTGTAGACAGGAGCCCAACCCTAGCATTCTGCCCTGACCCTACCTTGAACCACTGGGAGAAGGCAGAGAAATGGGCATTTGCCTCCAGTTCCTAAAGGGGCAGAAAAAAGCCGAGGTTATAGACCTAAGGACAAATTCAAGTCCCCAAGCATCCCCCTCCCAACAGGCACTTGGGAGGACAGCACAAGGGAAGAGGATAACTCTGTGTACCTCTTACCTGGATAATATCTCCATAGCAACTGAAGCCATCACCACCAAAATGAGGAGGGCATGTGCAAACCCGCTGGCCTCCCCCCACTGCTTTGCAGGTAGCCTGGTAGGGGTAAGGAACAGACAGAGAGATGACAGACAGCGTTATAGCCTCTATTCATCTTCCAAATAACAGGTAACAGGTGTTCTCATCTTTCTCTCCCTCCATATTGTTCATCCCTGGCCCTCTGCCTGTGTGGCTTCTACATCATTCTATGCCCCTTCCAGCTATCCTGTCTGTGTTCACAGAGCCCACTCAGTAGGCCTGCTCCCAGTACCACAGAGCACTGGCCACTAAAAACCATCTCAGCAGTCATAGCAAGGGACTTGGGGAGCCAGCCCTAAAGAGCAACAAAGATAGCCATGACTTTCAGCAGCTGAGCTTTTGAAAGTGGGAGGGGCAAGGCAGAGCTGCTGTCGGGTATGAGGGCAGAGGGGGGTCAAGGAGCAGCAAGGAGCTTGGAGGGGCTGGAGGACCAAGGATAGGGGTAGGACAGTGAGGGGACTGGGCAGCCTGGACTGGCTCCTGGGGGACCTTACTAACACGGCACAAAGGCTTTATCCTATGATAGAGCAAAGGAGTGGTCACTTTAGCACAATTCCAGTGCTAAGGTCAGACATGACCCATTGCAGCAGGCCCTCCCCAGGAGCTTGGAGCCCTTACACCCACTTACCAGGCCGTGGCAGCCGCCATTGCCCACCCGACAGGGGTCAATGGGGCTGCACTCGTAGCCATTTCCAGCGAAGCCCAGCTTACACGTGCATCGGCTCTGGGGAGGTCAGGGAACAAAGAGTCTCGTCTCACCACAGACTCCATCTCTTCCTCTGCTCCCCAGGAAATCTGCTCACACCCCAGAGGAGCTCCTACTGCCTTGCCCTCAGCCATCTGTGCTCTGGCACCCCAGGGGAGACCGGCTCCCAGAGTGAGGCTGACCAAGAGATGCCCCTGGCTGGGAAGCTTCTGTAGAGACTCACGACCACCCCGTACTGGGAACCCCATCAAGGCCATTGGCTTGAAGTCAGTGGCTTGTGGCAAGTGGGCAGCCCCAGCAAGGGGACTGGGATCCCACTTCCTCCCCTGTGACCCAGTCAACTGTTCTGGTCCCTTCCCCCATTAGGGACATGTCTTTGGGCTTGTTTACGCTACAAATGAGCACAGGTGAGGCCCCTCACCTCCACATCTTAATTTCGGGTGTGGGTGGAAGCTATCTAGCCCAATGCATTCAAAGCCTCAGTTCTGAGCTCTCTTTCCAGTCTTCCCAGGGTCTCGCTACATAGCCCAGCATTGTATTCAGTGTGAGATCTTCCTGCTTCCTCTTCCTGAGTGCTCCCCGGCTCCTGGACATTCTAAGTTCTAAGTTCAGAGCGCTAGCCCTTTTGCCAGTCTGAGTTTTTAACTGTCAGTACTCCACAGACTGCCGGCCCAGAGGCTACCACAGAGCTGAGAAGGTGGGGCCGTGAAGAGGCCAACTCAGAACCAGCCACGCCTGGCTTCCTGCTGGTACATTAGATATTCTTTTAAGAGTATTAATTTATGCAAAATTATTTTATGTGTTTGGGTGTTTTGCCTACATGTATGTGTGTATGTCATGTGTGTTCTGGTGCCTGAGGAGGCCAAAAAGGCTCTGGGTCCTCAGGGACTAGAGTTACAGACAGCTGTGAGCTGCCATGTAGGTTCTAAGTCAGAGCAGCATGGCTCTTAACCATTGACCCATCTCTCCAGCTCTAATTTATTTCTGCTTACTTTTTACATATGTGTGTTTTGTCTGCATTATGTCTGTGTACTACTTGCATGTGGTACCTGCAGAGGCCAGAGGAAGGATCCTCTGGAACTGGAGTTCTAGACAGTGGTCAGCTGCCATCTGGGTGCTAGGAATCTAACCCAGGTCCTTTGTAAGAGCTACGAGTGCATAACCACTGAGCCATCTCTCCAACCCCGGCTTAGATTTTGTTTTGTTTTGTGGCAGGGTCTCTTTATTACGTAGCTCTGGTTGGCAAAAAGCTAGCCTCAAATTCACAGAGATCGTCTGCCTCTGCCTCAGAAGTGCTGAGATTAAAGGTGTGGCCCACTGTGTCTGGTCTGTGTTAGAACTTGTCAGAGCTCTGGCTCATAAGCCTCAACATTCTTGATCTAGAGGCTGTGGATACTAAGATCCCATAAGTATACAAGACTAGCTTATGAAATTCCAGAGATAGATTTCTATGAACCTAAAGACTTGGGACCTCCAGAGGCAGGGTCTCCTCCTGTGCTGCCTTGCTTAGTAGTATTAGACACTCCCTGAGTCTAAGAGAGAGGTTGCCCTATGACAGGATCCAGTGGGCACATGAGTGACCAGTGCCAGGTGCATGACTTCGTCTGCATCTGTGGGTCCAGACTCCGAGCTTACAGTGGATGTTCTCAACCTCAGATTGGGTTGGGGGAAAGTCCCCAGCTATCCTTCCATGCCTCACCTGTCCAGGGCCCACATAGCTGCAGAGAGCATCAGCATGGCAGCCACCTCGAGTGTCCAGCCCACATTCATCGATGGCCACACAGATGCGGCCATCCCCACTCCAGCCTTTGTGGCAAATGCAGTGGTGGGTACCCAGGTCTCCAGGGACACATTCAGCCTGTGTGGGTTATAAATAAATGACTCGAGGTTGCACGGTCATGGCTGGAGATCAAGGAGCCCCATCCTGCCCCTGGGTCAATAAAAGGGATAAAGAGGAAGAGAGAGCAAGAGAGATGAACTAACGTTCTCTGAGCAGCCACCACGGTCTGGGCGCGAGCAAGGATTGCTGCGTTTGCAGGAGAAGCCATTACCTTCAAAACCATCATGGCAGACGCACCTGGCAAAGGGGGAGAAGTGGCCCGTTTGAGCCCAGGGAGGAGGCTGGAGAATGAGCACACTGACATGGAATTATGGACAGAACACAGACAGAGCCAGCATCGTCCTCACCTGGCAACACCCTCCTGGATAACACAGTGAGCGTCCGAGTGGCAGGGCTGGGCCAGCCCTGTGGACCCACAGTTTCCCATGGATTCATTGCAGAATCGGCCTTGGAAGCCAGGGGCACATGTACCCTGCTGGCACACCCCTCCACTGCCAGGACGGTTGTCACACAGACCGTGGACACAGCCACAGTCTGTAAGGGAAGAGATGGGAACAGAGAAACCAGACAGGAAGCGGGGCTTGATAGTAACCAGGACTGTTTTGTAAAGTACAGGTTGAGGCTGGTAATGGAGTAGCTCTAATAGACTATCTGTTATTTGAGCCTGTATTAGGATTCTTAAATCATAGATCATTCATACTTGATGAATAGTAGGCAAAAATAAACTACAAGGGAGGCCATTTGGGATTTTGTTGTTGTTATTGTTTTGTTTAGTTGTTTGTTTGTTTTTTGTTTGTTTGTTTGTTTGGTTTTGGTTTTTTGTTTGTTTTGAGACGAGGTTTCTCTGTATAGCCCTGACTGTCCTGGAACTCACTTTGTAGACCAGGCTGGCCTTGAACTTAGAGATCTGCCTGCCTCTGCCTCCCGAGTGCTGGGATCAAAGGCGTGTGCCACCATCGCCCAGCTGTGCTGTTTTGAATCTTTAGTCAGGTCATTCTAGCGACTCTGCCTCCAATCCCAAGCAGAAAGCCTCCAGTGTGTCTTACTGAAATCCTGCTTGATTTAGATTAAAGCCCAGTTCTCCTCTGGTGACTAGGACAACATCCATTGCTGTTCTCCAATGGGCATGGGTCCCTGTGGCCTCCACCTTCTCTTAGGGCCCTGTTCCTTCTGGGGAGCCCCTAAGCATCTTTCCTAAGTAGAGCTCCTTTTTCCTCTGGGTGGTGGCTGAGGCCAAGGTCACTCACCCTCCTGGCACTGCTCTCCATGCTTCTTTGGGTCGGAGCAGATATGACAGGCGATACCCTTGTAGTCTGGAAAGCAGAGGCAGGCTCCATTGCCCCGGACCCCATCGCTGCACTGAAGGGTGGCAAGTACAGGATCAGCCCTGGACATGGTCACCACAGCCCCGCCCCTATGAACTGCCCTCCCTGGTGGGCTCTGAGCTACTATTCTCCCTGAGACTTCACCTTGGAAGTGACCTCCAAAATCAGTGAAGCTGCCAGAGGAGCCCTCCACCCCCCAAAGGCTCACGACCCCAGCGGTGTTTTGAACTTTAACTGCTGTGTTCTTCTGTGGCAGGTACTAAGGAGCCCTGATGTCCCAAGGTGGCAAAAATAGAATATTAAAGAACACTGGAGGGCTGGAGAGATGGCTCAGCAGTTAAGAGCACTGGCTGCTCTTTCAGAGGCCCTGAGTTCAATTCCCAGCAACCACATGGTGGCTCACGACCATCTGTAATGGGATCCGATGACCTCTTCTGGTGTGTCTGAAGACAGCTACAGTGTACTCATAAATAAATAAATCTTTAAAAAAAAAAAAAGGCTGAGATGCAGGTATGGTGACACATGCCTTTCATCCTAGCCTACAGGAGGGAGAGGCAGGTAGATCTCTGTGGGTTCCAGTTCTACATAGTGAGTGCCAGGACTATGTAGTGAGACCCTGACTCAGAAAAATGGTTGGTTTTTTTTTTTTCTTTTTTTGTTTTTGTTTTCGAGACAGGGTTTCTTTGTATAGCCATGGCTGTCCTGGAACTCACTTTGTAGACCAGGCTGGCCTCGAACCCAGAAATCCGCCCGCCTCTGCCTCCTGAGTGCTGGGATTAAAGGTGTGCGCCACCACGCCAGGCAGAAATTTTTTTTTTTTTTTTTTTTTTAGTGTGTTTGTGTGTGCGCCTATGTGGGCATGTGCACTTGAGTACAGAGGCCCATGGAGATGTTGGAGCCACTGGAACGGAAGTTACAGGCAGCTGTGAACTATCTAACATGGAACCAAACTCAGGTCCTTCTGCCAGAGCGGCATGTGCTCTTAACCGCTGAGCCATCTCTCCAGACACGAATGTAATAATTTCTAATGAAACAGTTTGGTTCAGCATCAGCTACTTGGCAGTAGGGAAGCTGAGACGAGAGAGGCAGGTCTGGTTCGGACGCTGTCAGCCGAGGAAGGTACCAATGTCCGTTACACGTGGACATGGTGGACAAGCAAGGGTGGGGACTCACGTTGCCTTTGCCGTAGCAGGGGTTGGAGAAGCCCCCAGGACACTGTGTGCAGTCAGGCCCAAAAAATCCTTTGCAGCAACCGCGTTTCTGCAAGACATAGAGCAAGCCTGGCATCCAGCCCATGCCAACCCCCACCCCCAATGGCACCTCTTTAACCATAAGCACTTGGGACAGTGCTAGGGGTCATAGTTCAGCCACAAAGCCATGGCCTATCAGATGGAAGGCCTTGGTTCTAATCTTAGCATTACTACAAAAACAACAAAAGCTCTTCTAAACCAAACAAAAACAGAAGGAATGCCTGGGAAGGGAGGCCTCCTCAACCCAGCTTGGGAGCCCCAGACAACAAGGAAATGCCCAGAGTCCCAAGTGTCACACGCCAGCCCAGGCTCACTGTGATGGTCTGGTTGCAGTAGTCAGCACAGCCTTTCTTCAGAACGTTGAGCCCATTTGGGTCGTGGATATAAACGCACTCCTTGGGGAAGATATCCTAGGACGTGCCACACAAGGCCAGTCAGCAGAGAGGATGCTGGACCGGCCTTTGCCAGGCAGCCCTGATCCCATTCTCCCACCCAGGGCAGGGCTGGGGCATGCTGAGCCCCTAGGTGTGGTCCAGCCCTCTCTGCTCCTACTCCCCACCGCAACCTGGGTATGCTTGAGAGTCTGGCAAAAGGGATCCATCTCTGAGGGCCGGGCTGGGGTGCTCACCATTTTCACGCTGTTTGGGGGGCATACACTGGTGTTCAAGGCTTGGCAATCCACACAAGAACCCTAGGAAGAACAGAGCAGGACAGAGGGAGGGGGAGGAGGGTCAGAGAGATTCAACAATCTTGAGATGGAGATATGAAGCAAAGACATGAGGGAGGAGAAGGAGCCAGGTAGAGAGAGACCAGGAAAGGTGCTGCAAGGAGCCTGTAAGAGGCAGGTGGTTCTCAGGCTTTCTGAATGCACGGGTGCACTAGTCACCACAGCAGGCTCTGATGGGACAAGCCAGGACACCCTTCCTTCACTGTGGTCTTCTCGCCTATGCCTAACTGCTCTTGTGCCACAAGACCCTCCCTCAGTGAGCGCTGAACTGCCTCTGCACTGTGCTTTCAGAACTGTGAGTCAAACCAAGCCTCTGTCTCTGCATTACCTAGTGTTGGCGTTCCTTCTGAACTCCACCTCAGTTACCTGGCAGCAGCCAGGTAGGCCTGACCCACTATAAAAGGGGCTGCTTGTCCCTCTTCTCTCTCTCTTGCTTCTCCCTTACTCTTGCTTCCCTCTTGACCTCTCGGGCTCTCCCTTTTCCCCCTCCCTTCCCTATCTCCTTCCCCCTCTTGCCATGTGGTCATGGCCGGCCTCTACTTCTCTACTCTCTCTCTGCCTCTGTACTCTCTTACCCTCTTAGCTCCCTTCCCCATGCCCTGGATAAACTCTATTCTATACTATACCATCATGTGGCTGGTCCATCAGGGGAACGGATGCCCACTGAGACACCCCCTTCCCCATACCTGACTACACATCCATAGAACATATTCGATTTCTCTTTATCTTTCTATTTTTTTATTTTTAAAGATTTATTTATTTATTATATATAAGTACACAGTAGCTGTCTTCAGACACTCCAGAAGAGCGAGTCAGATCTCATTACGGATGGTTGTGAGCCACCATGTGGTTGCTGGAATTTGAACTCAGGACTTTCAGAAGAGCAACCAGTGCTCTTAACCCCTGAGCCATCTCTCCAGCCCCTCTTTATCTTTTTACAAACACATCATCTAGTCCCGAATATTCTGGGACTACAACACGACAGTGTTGTCCCCTGCCCACATTCTAGGGACAGGGTCTTGGTACAGGGTGGAGGGTGGGTTCCATGCAGGGCTCACCAGCACAGTCTGGTGCTGCTCTTCATCACAGTGCTTAGGTAAGATAGGCAAAATGGTGGGGGGCAGCAGGATGCCTTCCAGCATGTGGATCACACCGTTGGCAGCCGGCACATCGACCCTCCGCACAGGGATGCCCTCCGGTCCCAGCAGGATGCGTCCCTGCAACACAGACCCCACATGCCATCTCCATCCCAGCAGGCTTCAGAAGGCCCTTGCTCTTCTGTTTCTGTCTACTATGGCTTTAGCTCATACTGTGGGACCTAAGTCCACTTTCCTAGCCTAGCTGGGGCTTCATCAAGTGTCCTGCCCACCATGGTATTCAGATCATACCAACAGACATGAGTAAGGCCAGTGGCTCCAGCACCGACCCATGTGCCCAGCTGCCCACAGACCTCACCTCCTCAGAGATATTCACAGTCAGGACCTGGTTGGCCATGGTGAGGACACGTCCTTTAGAGATGAGCTTCTCAACTGTCAGCTGAGGCAGGAGACAGTGGTTTTAGGCTGAGCACTGGCCACACCTCGTTCAGGTGCTACACAGTGACTCTCAGAAGTGAAGAGGAGAGGATAAGGAAATGAGGTCCCCAGAAAGATCAGAACCTGTAGTGGCCTTTGAAACAGAGGACACCATGAAGGGGATGGGACACCCTCTCACCTGACCATGGTTGTAGATGTGGTACCGTACCAGCTCCTGAAGTTTGGAAAGGCCCTGAGGGGAGAAGTCAGCCCCTGGAGGTTGATGGGGGAGCCCTGATAGCCCCAGCCCGCAGCCCCATAGCCCCATAGAACTTACTGCTGTGAAAAGGTAGATCAGTCGGCCATCTCGCAGGCTGTCCACAGCTTCGTTGCTCGGGGCAAAGACTGTGAAGGGCCCAGGCCCATCCAGGATAGATGGCAGCCCACAGTTCTGTGGCAGCAGAATGTAGGATTAGACAGATTCCTGCCTCAGAGCCCTACCTGGTTCCTACTGCCATCAGCCAACAGGGAGCTCCCACTGGTTAAGTGGGAGACATGGGCACTGCATTGGTCCATGCCCCTGTAAAGCCTCAGGGATGGTGATGGGGGCGGGGGCTTTAGGAAGGTGGGTGGGCAGATTCTGGGGCAGTGAGCTGTTGTGGTCTGGATGTCCAGCTAGGTAGAACTCCTTTTCCCAAGCTCACCTCCAGGATCGTTTCAAACCGTGTGAAAACTTCTGTAGAAGCAAGTATCTGGCCAACAGTTTTCTGTAAGTATAAGAGCCCCAGGACAGGATGAGGTGGCGTCTGCCCCAGGAGGAGGAGCCTAGCCTCTGCAAGCCAGAGCCGTCTCATACCTGGCCTGAACACACTGAGACATTCCCTAAAGCACAAAGTGGAGAAGAGGTCATTGGCTCACCTTGGAGTCCCCTGGAAGTGGGGGTGGAAGCTGCCATCGTAGAGCAGTGACCGTATGGAAGACCCCATTAGCTGCGATGTAGTTGGCCTTGTGGATGCTGAACTGCTGGGGCTGATCTTCGTACTTGTAGGCATATCTCTGATGAGATAGACACTGGACTATGTCCCACGGGCCAAACCTTCTGCTCCACAGCTCCCCACCCCCTCAGTACACATTCATCCCGGCCGTGTCGTCCTCTGCCTGCCACTCCTCTGGCCCCAGTCTGAGATCCCGTTCATACCATGTTTTTGAAAGTGATGGTGACCTCCTGGCCAGCCAGCGTCCACCACCTGCGTGTGCTTGGGGGCCCTGCATTCTCCAGCATGTGCTCCCCTGCGATGACATGCTGTCGGCAGAGCTGCTGAGCCAGCGTCGCCTGCAGACACACAGGGGTGGGGTGTTGGGTAAAGCCCGAACAGGCCAACCCTCTTTGTACTTCCCCTGCCTGAGTCACAGAGAGGGCAAGAGGCTTTGCCGACCACAGTCTCAAAGGGAAGGATCATGAACAGGGAGTTCATGACCTACTATCAGATGGGACCTACATTCATGTTACTGGAGACAGAGGAGACAGAGAACATGGATGGCACCAGAACGGTGAATGGCCCCGACGTGGTAAGAATCTCCTGGCAGCCCTGCTCTGTGGATGGAGAGGGGTGGAGTCAGAATTCAGACGGGAGCCCTGAGGCGATGGGTCTAGATGGCTAGCATGGGACCAGTCCCCACCTCCATCCCGGCCGCACCCAATTCTTGGGCAAAGAAACTAGAATCTCTGCTGAGGCTAGGTCTCCCTCCCAGTTCTGTGGGTACGGGGCAGAGGCACACACCCAGCATGGCAATGGCTGCTCTTAACCGCAGGAACACCAGGCCATTCTGATTGGCCCTCCGAACCTCATGGAGTAGATGTCCATAGCAGGCATGACCGTCACCCACCTCGTCGTTTTTGCACACGCAGCTGGAGACCCAGAGAGACCGGTCAGGGGAAGGATGGACGGTCCCCTTGATCCCACCACCTGCCAAGTCCTTCCCACCAGGTCCTGAGTGGAGGCACACACTGCCCACTCCACCCACCCTGCTCTGTGCCCACCTGGTCTTTCTGTCAGGGGTCACCTGACAGGTAGCTGATCTGTCGCAGGAATGTGGTTTGCAGGAGACATGGCACCCCTCAGAAGCGTTGTTGTTAATGCTTGTCATACCTGGTCGGCACATACAGGTGGCCTGGGAGCAACGGCAGAGGAAGGGGAGGATGGGACATCCCTCAGTGAGAACACAAGGAAACTGCTGCCATATGCCTCCCTCACACAGCCCTGCCACCCCTTCCCCAAGACCAGGGTTGGAGTCCTCCTCACATCTTATAAATGGGGCATCTGAGGTGTACAGACAACCCGGGACGTGCCTAGGGTCCCACAGCCAGAGTGAGTGAGTGGCTTGAGAAGCAGGTGACCTCGCTCACCTTGCCTGGCCCACGGTACAGGCAGAAGGTAGAGTTGCTGGGGCAGCCACCAAAGTTGGTGAGGCAAGGGTCCCGGGGCAGACACACTTTCCCATCTCCGTGGTAATTCTCTGGGCACTGGCACTGAGCCTGCCCCTGGGGAGTCACTGAGCATCGGGCCAGTGGGGAGCAAGCAGATGGCTGGCAGGGGTCAGGAGCTGCCAGGGCAGAGAGAACCCGAGTGAGCTGAGTAAGCCCCAGGAGCCCTCTCCCCTTCATGGTTTCCACCAGAGTGATCATAAGCCCTCTCCCTTGTAGGAAGCGTTTTCTTTCTGTGTAAGTGGCCGGACTGCAAACGCCCTCCCAGTCCCTGCCACCCACTCTGCTCTCCAAATTGAAGTCCCCTGCCCCCAGATCGCATGCTTACCAAGACAAACATTGTCTTGCTGAGTGTATCCGGGCAGGCACTTGCAGGTGGGTGCCTCTGCAGAGCACTGGGAATTCTGGGGGCATTTCAGACTCTGGCAGACTGGGAGCTCTAAGCAGAGAGATTATAGTGAAGGCTCAGCCCCAGGGTTGGGGAGGGGCACAAAGCACTCTGCCCTGCTTGCTGTGTGACTCCAAGGCAGCCACCTCACCTCTCTGAGCTTCCAGACAGCGGAAATCTGGCCCAGGTCCTCCTGAGACTCGGACCCTATCTGTCACCCAGTTGTCCTCCCCTCCTCAAGCCACCTAGAACCTGCTGCCCCAGGCAGCACTGCTTACCTTGGTCACAGTGGGGGCCAGTATACCCAGCAAAACACCGGCAGCTTCCATCTCCCCGTGGCCCATGGCTACACACGCCATGTACGCAGTTGCACACTGAGAGGGAACATACAAGGGCACGTGAACCCGCAGACTCACCAAGGTACATACAGGGGCATCACCTTCCTGCCCTCTGCATGTTTACAATGTACAAATAACCTTGAGAGACCAGAGCTCTGATAAAAGATCACAGCAGAAGGGGAAATCCCAGAGGGAGTGAGGGAATAGAAATGAATAGAAATAGGAAGAGGGGCATCACGAAGGGCTTCCTGGAGGAGGCTTCTGAGACTCCCATATGCAAAAGCCTCAGGGCAGGACTGAAGGCCAACATCCCAGGAGGGAAAGGCAAGACTGAAGATTTAGGAGAGGTCTGCAGAGACAGACAGGATTGGCTATGCCCAGAGGCCCTGCAAGTTCACCTGATTGGCAGTCAGGCCCAAATCTGTTGGGGTCTCGGCACTCCTGGCAGACTGAACCGCTGAAGTTTTCCTGTTAATGCAGTAAGTCAGTGGGGTTCCCCTGACACCCCCACCTCATCCCTACCCAACCCTTACCTGGCACACACAGGTCCCGTTTCCTTCTATGCCATCCAGGCAGGTCCCGTGGCCACTACACGGTGTCGCCGGACCACCAGGGCACTCTGTGGACCCCAAAAGCTCAGCTTTTTTCCCAGAATGCTTCCTTTACCTCTCCTCCAGCCCCTCCCCCAGGGCAGCCAAGGCTAGGGAGCCATTCCCTCAAGGCTCTCAATGAGTAGTCACTGGTTGAAGAAGGTTGAGGGCAATGTGGGTGCCCCTCAGATGAGGATTGGGAGCTGGGGCATAGGGTGACTGGGGCAGGGCAAGCAGCCTCGTCCATCCATACCAAAGCACTGGGATCCCCAGTAGCCGGGGCAGCAGGCCTTCTGAACCACATCCTTCCAGCATTCCTGGCTGCAGCCACTTAAGGATATCGCGGCGCCCCTGAGCTGCAACTCATAGCTAGGAGAGAGGGTAGGCAGGCCGTGGGGTGGTGGGCACTTGTGGCCGTCACCCTCCTCACACTGAATTCCAGGAATCTACCCATCTCTCTCCTCCTCTCCAACTAACCCAGAGCTGAGCCCAGGGCCCAGCACACAGTAGGTGCCTTGTTAAACACCCTTCCTCCTCTTTTCCTGAGCCTACTGCTCTGTAGGACACAGCAGGTTTGTGGGTTACCGGATACTTTGTTTGCTCCCACCTGGAGGTCGGTGAGGTTTCTCTGGGTCCCCCGCTGCCCTCTGGGTTCCCCGCCACCCTCCGGAAAGTGTAAAGAAGCGAGTGGAGCCATACCGGCAGTCCAGAAGTATCTTCTCTGGGAAATTCCGAGACCAGCCCCAGGGACATAGTTGCCTCCTGATAGCTGCACACGCCGTACAGGGTGTGTGAGTGACAAACTTGGTGTGGATGTCGCAACGTTTAGACCGTACCTGGGACATAGGCAAAATGCACAGTGAGGGGCCTGAGTCTATACCAACTGCACAGTTTCCCTTCAGTTCAGTGGGAATGAGCAAGGCCAGGGAAGGTCCTAGGAAACCTCGTTGTCACCTCCTGTCCCCATGTCTGTGGCTGAAAGCCTTCAGGTTTTCTCTTTCTCCAGAGGAATCATTTCCATCTAAGGGGAGGAGCTTGAAGTCCCAAACTGTCACAGGGACAGGGTGTAAAGCAGGGATAAGAGCTCCCTGCCTTCTTGGTCCAAACAGACACGTCACAAGCCTCACACTGTGTACAGGGGTACAGTGATTTCATACTCAACCTGTCACACTAGGACAAAACACAGGCTTTCCGCCAAGCACCAGCTCGAAGCAGAAGGTCTGGCCTGCCATGTTAGGGCTGGGAGCCACTGCTGAAAAAGCCCCATGGCAGTGCTGGCCCAAGGCGCCACCTCCAGATAGGGAACCAGCACCCGGGTGATAACAGGCAATGGGGACAGCGGGGGTAGGGCGGGTGGGGGGCGGTTTACAGGACCTAGGATGTTTTCATTTCATTTCTGTTGCTGTGATAAAATACCCTGAAAAAATGCAACTTAGAGGAGGAGAGCTTATTTTAAGCTCACAACTCCAGGTCACAGTCCATCATTGTAGGAAGTGACAGGGACTTAAAACAGCTCCTGGTACCACGTCCACAGCCAAGCAGAGAGAAATAAAAGCATGGGGCTGGAGAGATGACGCAGCAGTTAAGAGCACTGACTCCTTTTCCAGAGGCCCTGAGTTCAATTCCCAGCAACCACATGGTGGCTCACAACCATCTGCAATGAAACCCAATACCCTCTTCTGATGTGTCTGAAGACAGCTACAGTGTACTCATATACAAATAAATAAATCATTCTTTTAAAAAAGAGAGAAGCAAAAGCATACTTCTCAGTGTTCAGCTAATACTCTGTACATTTAGACAGCCCAGGACCCCCTGTGTAGGGAATGGTGCCATCCACAGTGGGCACCACTAACAGAATCAACACCATCTTCCATAAACACACCCACAGGCCAACCTGATCTAGGCAATCCTTCATTGAGACTCCCTTCCCAGTTGATCTCTAGGTTCTGTCACCTTAGCAACAGAAACTACTCTCATGATTTGGACCTGAAGGTTGTAGGAGAGTTGGCCAGGGTCAGTGCTCTGGCTGAAGGGCAGCAGTAGAACCAAGACTCGAGAAGGAGGGAACTAATGCCCCTGTGTGACCTGCAGGGTAGCCTGCAGGAGATTGGAGAGTGGCTGCGGGCCAGGCTGACAACAGAGGGCCAAGCTTGGGTGAGGCCCAGCTGGTGCACCTTCAGGACTCAGTTAATGAGTTGTTTTAAAATGCATTTGTTTCTTTTCAAGATAGGGTTTCTTTGTGTTGCCCTGGTTGTCCTGAAACTCACTCTGTAGACCAGTCTGGCTTTGAACTCAGAGATCTACCTGTGCCTGCCTTCTGAGTGCTGGGATTAAAGGCGTGTGCCACCACTGTCTGTTAAATTTATTTTATTATTTTGTTTAAAGCTTTGATACATGTTTATACTGTGTGTCTCACATAGCCCCAGGCTGGCTTTGAGTTTCTGATCCTCCTACCTTCACCTGTTACAAGTGTGGGCTACTGCATTTGCTTCAGTGAGTGATTTAGAGAGATGCCTGCCTGACCACTGTTGTGGAGAACTGAGGGGGGGTGAGGAAGGAGGGCATTCCTCGAGGGCAGCCGAGGAAACAACAGCATGCTGGAGGGAGTAGAAGGTTTGAAGAGCTCCTGCCTGCCTCCATCCTGCAGCCCCATTCAGTGGCCTGAAACGACGCCCACCAGTTTTCCACTGGGACCACCTTCTGGGTCACAGTGCTATACCCCGGAGCGCGCAGACTGAGCCTATAGTTGTGAGAGAATGGGCTGAGAGGGAGATACACGCTGATGGGGGAATGGCTTGGAGAAAAACATGTTCTTATCTTGAAAATGCTGACCACACTGTAAACTGGTGCCTCCAGAACACCCCTTCCCTAAAATGAGTTACAGGTGAGCAGCTTCCCAAAGCCAGAGAGAAAGGAAAACACTTTCCAGTGGAGTGGAGCGTACAAAGCCCCCCCACCCCCCTGCCCCCGGCCCCCACCTCTCTGCTACTGTGATTTTTGCCTTTTCCGCTCATGGCCTCATGCTTGACAAAGAGGGAAGTTACTCAGCAAAACCTCAGGTCTAGATGATGTTATGTTTGGATTTGTCATGCCGAAGCTCCTCTTTGCAGAGCCAGGACATGTCTAGGAAATTGAGCAACTCAGTTTCAGGTTTGGGGAACATCCTTGGCTGACAGTGGGCCCCCCTCAAAGCCCTTTGCCTAGGCAGAAATTAAAGTCCAGTTACCACTCTGGTTGGGCCCCTAGGATGGTTGGCCAGGATTGGGTAATGCTCAGGGTGAGTTGAGAACTGTTCTTCAGAGGGAGGGAGGACCAGGAGGAAGCTGGAGCTTTGTAAGCCTGTGTGCCAGTAGTGATGGATGGATAAGCCAACTGCCGAATCAGCACCTCTCTCTCCGGGGACCACACCCGAGTGAGACAAGGCACTCATCTGCCCACCAGTGGCACCAGACGGAGCTCACGTTCCCGCTGGGGATGCAGCTGGGTGGGATGAGGCTGGAGAGGCCTCAGCTGACTCAGAGGTCTGCTTCCTGGGAGCACCTTACGACCTGGCAGGGTGCTCAGCACGAAGCTGAGTTTGCCTCGTCTGCTTTCTCTGTGTGTGGGAGCTGGGAAAACTGTGGAGACATGAACCATGCAGCTCAGTAGCAAGGTGAAGAAAACTCCCCCGAGCTGGAAGCAAGTTCCTGGGGAGTCTCTGGGTTGACCACCTAGAATCTAAATCCCCAAAGAGCCGAAGGGCCCCGTGAGCTGCCTCTCTCTCCTCTCCTCTGGATCAGAGCAGGGGGTGGGGAGGTGGGGACAAAGCTGGGTGCTAGCCAATGCCCCTGTTTTTGTGCTGTGGCTGTGGATCCCCAGGCTTGTCCTCGACACAAAGTCGTCCCCGGGCAGATGGACGGACACATGCTAAGACCCTCCCACAGGCAGATCTCCTTGCATCTGCTGCCGGAGCCTGCTATGCCAAGTCCTAATGCCACCTGTGCTGGCTGTCGACTCAGGGGTCCTCTCTTCCCTCTGAGGCTACGTTCCTAGCAGCTGCAGCTTGTGTCCCAGGTCATACAGGATGAGGGACTGTGAGGGGAAAGTAAGGACAGCATGGCTACATCCCTACCCACAAGGACCTCAGGACCTCGTCCCTGGCCCAGGCTGGCTGGGCTTCAGTCTCAGAATGACAGACTTAGAACTGTCTGGAACTACAGCAGGTCTCGGAGCTGAGATTTCTCACTGACCTCTGTCCCCATTGCCCAGGACACGGGTGGCAAGGTGCTTTTCCAGCTTGGCACAACCTGGATCTTGTGGTTTTCCATCATGTTTATCCTGATGTCCCACCTGCTCCACCCAGCCCTGGCCTGGCCATGAAATCCCCTTCCCACGGGACCAAGCCCCCATGGCTGCCTGGTGGTGGATCCCCTCTCTCTGCCACGGGAGCCTCGGAAGCTGCCTAAGATGAAGGTGAACTCGGTTTCACGAGGGAAGCTCCTTTGCCCAGATACAGATCCAAAACTCAGTCTCCACACTTGTGGGAAGCTCTCCCCAAAGCTCACGCAGCAATTCTGAGCTGGGGAGACCTAGGGACAGGCCCTCTTGGCCTCCGGAGCCATGCTACAACCACTCACGAGGCCCTGTGTTCTCAGCACACTGGGTGGGGAATGGCAGTCCTGAGTAAGAATCGCAGGCTGTGGTCCCAACTATGGCTCCAGAGGGAACAGCTTGCGGCTCTCCTCCTCGGGCCTGGGATTTCGAACAGGAGAAACAAACAAGCTTGCTAAAGACTATAAAGACTGAAGGGGCCACGTTCAGGGGCCTCTCTGAGACTTAAGAACATTGTTGTTGGTTGCTGTCTGTCCAATGGATCTCGTCTGTTCCACACAGGCTTGGGGCTGGCCACGGGCATATTGGTGGCCAAGTTCTGATTGAGCCCCTTGGTTTATAGTTCCCGGAGGATAGGTAACGATCACATTTAAAAGCCCCAGGTGAGGGCCGCATAGACTATGGTCTCAGTCTGGGAAAGAAGGCCAGGAGGATGGGGCTGGCTCTGTCCCTGTTCACTCATAAGCTAGGCAACCCAGGATGACTGCCCAGAGTACATGACCAGCTAGCCCGACAGAGTTAGAGGGGAAAAATTGCTGAAGCCTTTAAGCTTCAGGTAGAACAGCCGTAGACTTCAGCCTGGGGAGGTGGAACAATAGTCTGGGTCCCTGGGCCCCCAGGGAGCTCAGACAGGTACCAGCTGCTTTGATACCCCCACCCCAACACATCCATACACAAACTATCATGGTCCCTCCCTGTTCCCTGACCCTGGCTCCCACTCACCGTCTGCCCTCGGATGAAGCTGGAGTCTGACAGGCAGAGGACCAGGACACAGAGCAGAAGGAGGGTTCGGGGCTCTGCCATAGCAGGCAGGTCTGCTGTCTGAGACAAAAGTAGTGTGGGGACAGTGATTGCAGCAGCGGCAGGCAGCGAGTGAACTCCAAGAGGCAGGCATGAGGAAGGAGGCAGGACAGGGTGGGTGAGCAGCCGCTTTAAAAGCTATCCGTCAGCTCACCCCCACAGGAACCCACCAGGATTTCCTCCTGCGTATCAGCAGCCTGCAGGCGGAAGGGAAGACGCTGGCCAGTGACCCCCACATGGACGACCTGGGCCCTGTTCAGGGCTTCCTGGCCCAGGACGCTGCTCCCTGGCACCATAGTCTAGAGGTCCAGACCCACCATTAGCCACCTGCCTGGGGTCTAGGGGAGATTCTAAAGCAAATTTAAGCACCAATAAATAATTTTCCCTGCATCTGTCAAGCTGGCTTTTTCATTCAGAAGCTTCGGGGTTCTGGTGCCTAGGAGGTTGTTGGACAGCCCCTGGGCTGGCTGGCCCCCAGGTGAGCTGCCTCAGTCTTTCCGTCAGACACCAGTAGAGGTGGAAACACCATGCTAGCCCCTCAGACTGG
Source organism: Mus musculus (assembly GCF_000001635.26). Classification (NCBI taxonomy): domain Eukaryota; kingdom Metazoa; phylum Chordata; class Mammalia; order Rodentia; family Muridae; genus Mus; species Mus musculus. Next base: position 31,169,037 of record NC_000080.6, read on the forward strand.
TCTCCCCTACCAGCCTCATGGCCTTCCTGAGCCCACCCCTAACTCTGCAGCCACAGCCCAGGTTCCATTGCACTTCAGTCCTCTATGCTTGTGGTGGGTGGGTGGGTGTCTGTGACGTCCCTCACTTGGCCCTGAAGTCTGTAGTGACTGGGTAGAGCCACCGAGCACAGTCTGGGGGGTTCCTTTAATCTTTTAGGGACCTCCACTCAGGCAAACCCAGGATTCATGGATTCAAAGCAGGAAAGAATTCAGAACTGGCGGGTATGAAATAAAACTGAGGTTTCATTAAAAATAGTGTTTAAAAAAAAAAAAACCACACCCAAGAACATGTGTGCAGATCTCTCAGTCACCATTTAATAAGACTTAAGGGTTTTGTTGCTGGGCTTGTTGCTGTTGTTAGTGTTGTTGTTTTGTTTGTTGTTGTTTTTTCGAGACAGGGTTTCTCTGTGTAGCCCTGGCTGTCCTGGAACTCACTCTGTAGACCAGGTTGGCCTTGAACTCAAGAAATCCACCTGCCTCTGCCTTCTAAGTGCTGTGATTAAAGATGTGCATCACCACCGCCCATATCTATTTATTTACATCTCAAATGCTGCCTGGTCCCCCTCACAGAATCCCTCCCCGTCCCACTTCCCCTTTTCCTCTGAGAGCATGGGGCCCTCCTGGGACATCAAGTCTCTGCAAGATAAGGTGCATCTTTTCCCACCGAGGCTGGACAAGGCTGCCCTATTGGGGAAGAAACTCTCAGTCAGGCTACAGCTTTAGGGAGGGCCTCTGCCCCTTTGCTGGACTCTTTCCTTCCCACGTGTCCGTACATTTTCCCTTTCTACTTTGCTTCTTTTTGTTTTTTCGAGACAGGGTTTCTCTGTGTAGACCAGGCTGGCCTTGAACTCAGAAATTCGCCTGCCTCTGCCTCCTAAGTGCTGGGATTAAAGGCGTATGCCACCATGCCCAGCCTTCTACTTTGCTTCTTGGCCAACTGGGGCTTTTCTATTCCAGTAAATTAACTGCAAGGGTATATGCTATGGGTGTATATATATGGTAAAGGTATACGGTAGAGGTATATGGTATATGTCTGTGTGCTCTTCCCTTCTCCCAGGTAGGTGTGGTCTCTGATGGTGAAGCTAATTGGTTTGGACTAAAATCTCTTGCTGTGCCTCACAAAGCAGACGCATGGGTCTGGGCTGCAGCATGGGCTTCAGTTACGCGCCACAGGCTTTGTCGTCAACTGGCCAACTAAGTCCTTTCTGTCTCCTCTAAATGTTGCCTCGGCTAGTCTTTCTGGCTGCTGTCCTCAGGGCTGCCTGATTAAAGAAGTAGATTTTCTTTGTTCAGATAAACTCGGCCTGGGTTTTTTTTTCCATTAATCACGGTTCAGAGCACTTTTTTGACCTGACACCAGGCTTTGGGGCAGCCCAGGGCCTGATTTCAGCCCCTCTGGCACTGGCAATCAGCTGGCACTGCTCTTTAATAGTTCATTTTTGTCTCTCCTGGAGTACTGTTAGCTGAGAAAGGACAGGAGTACCATCTGGACTGACACCGGTGTGGAACAGACAAGGAAGGGATAAAATGAAGTTGTTCTTTGGTTTTGTTTTGAGACAGATATAGCCTTGGCTGTCCTGGAAGGAACTCAGGCTGGCCTTGAACCCAGAGATCCACCTGAGTCTGCCTCCTGAGTGCTGGAACTAAGGTGTACGCCACCACTTCCAGCTGAAGATGGTTTCTATTGTTTACCTAGACCCCAGGTTTGACCACAGCTCAGCATTGCTCTGCTCTGGGGACCCTCCCACCTTCCCCTCCTTCTCTCTCTTCTTGTCTCCAATCTCCCCCTGCTGACCATTCCTTTGGTTGAAGCCCTTTTGGGACCCCAGTTCTCTATAACCTTGAAGACTCATGTTGTGTCAAACTCCATTTTATTAGAATAGAGAACGTAGGCAACAGGAATTATACTTGGTGCTGGCAGCTCTAGGTCCCCTGTACTGGCTCCTCTTGGACCCATGACCTGGGAACTCCCCATAGGGCCTCCTCTGCTCTGGACTTGAGGAGGCCTCCATTTTGGAAAAGCCCACAACGTGGGAGCTTGCCTGTGTACTCTGCTACCAGCTTTGTAATTAGCAGCGGCACGCCCACAATGACAGCAAACAGCAACGAAGGACTGGACTTAACACTTCAGAAAAGGACGTGGGGGTTATCAGGTCCACAGCGCCACGCTAACAACAGCATCAATCACAGACAAAACAATGCTGGCGCGTCTGACCATGCCACTTCAGAGGCAGGCGACACAAGGGACGCTAACAGCACAAGGACGCTCTGGTGGGGCTGGCATATGTCTTCCCAGCGTTAGGATTAACTGATCACACATGTTCACAGTCTCTGTGGGAGCTGGTCACATGTGTGGGGGCCACGGGCAATCAATGTAGGAACCAAGGGAGAGGAGAAAGACCTTAAAAAGAACGCAGAAGGCCGCTTCCCTGCCTTCACGGGCACCAGGCTAGGCTGGGCATGGCAGGAGGCCAGGGCTGCTATGGCGTGCACTAGCCAGTGAGCTCCACAGGCAGCTCCCTGCCACAAAGAGCTTCCCACTGTCGTGCGAGCAGTGAGATGAGCTTTTCTCGGCTCTCGGCACTGGGGACAAACACCTGCCACTGTACCTCTCGGCCCTGGCCAACCCTGCCAGGACCACCTGGCATCTCCCCAAAGTGGTCCAGGGTGACACTCCCCATGAGGTCGTGACCCTGTGTGTCATCAAAAACAAGAGTGAGGGCCTGTGGGTAGGGATAGTAGCCCATGAGCACCCGGTCCAAATCCCGGACCCGGCGGCCATCGTCTAGCCGGTATCTGTCCCTCTGCGGTGGCTCTTTGGCAAATTCAGGCAATGGATAGTGGATGTAGTCCTCATCCAGGAGGAAGATCTCGGCGCTGGTCAGGAGCAGCGTCTTAGGGCGCAGTGGGCCCCTGCCCCGCCCAAGGTGTGGTGTGACCACCTGGAAGGCCTGGATGTACAGTAAGATGCTGAGGGCTGGATTCTTTGCAGGATCAGCCATCTTCTGTGCGACAATATAGGTCAGGTCCCCAACCTCTTCCTCACTGGGGTAGGTGAACTTGACGCGGCTGGAATGGATCAGCTCATAGTTCTCCATTTTCCCTGCAGGAAGAGAAACACCAGGGTGTGGCCTGAGCTGGCCTGTGGTGCAGTCAAAAGAAACAGCAGCCCCACATAATGAGAGTAGTCGAGGGTGCTTCAAGCTAGAGCCCAGGACTGAGAGAGGTCTGCTGGCTGCCTGGGGATTGCTGGGATGGAACCTCTGCCATGGAAAATGATCCATAAAGCCTGGTCAGTTAGGCAGAGACAAGGGAAAGGTGGGGACAGAGGCAGTGAGGGTTCTGGGGGTGGACAGGGTACCTGTATTCTTGTCCCCAAATTCTGAGTAGAAGTCCTTGTCAACAGGCTCAGGCGAGGGTGTGCGCTCCAGGGAGGACAGCACAAGCATCAGATGCTGGAGGAAGCAGTGCGTCAGGTAGCTGTCGCGAGTCAAGCACGTGACCACCTGCGTCGGGGAGGAGCCTGCACAAGAAGGGGCTGGTCACAGGCACAGGCCACCATTCCCGTCCCTGCAAGGCCCCCACAGAAAACCAGGACCCACAGGGTCTATGTGGGAGGGCATCATGGGGCCTGGGGAGATGACCCTATCTCAGGCAGGAAGGGCTGAAACATTTTTCTGGAAGGGGATAGAGGCATTAGGGAAAGGGCTTAGCTTTCTCCTTTCAGGAAGTATGAGTCAGAAACATCCTGCCCCTAAGTTCAGGGCCCACTCTGCTGGTCCCTGTATACCCAGCTCCTGCTACAAACCGTGGGGCGGGAGTCCTGTCATCTCAGCACTTCCCGAAGCCGCTTCCTCCTACCCGAGTGGCTGGCTTGTAAGTGGAGATATATGTGTCACGTGATAGTGTACCTACATGTGCGAGGTGGAAGGCCACTGGTGACACTGGCCTTCACCCAAACTGGGACAAAACACATCACGTCACTCACCCGTCAGCCGGAAGTACTGGTCGAAAAGGCCGACGTTGACTGACTGCAGGTCACTGAGTTTCAACACAAAGCACTGAGAGACGTGGAAAGGACTGTTGTTATAGTCGGTGTTTTTCTGGTGCCAGAAATCTGTGATGGAGAGAAGAGGCTAAGGTTAAACATGTCCGGCAGGAATGTTGCCTGGCAAGGAGCCAGCACCACCTGCACACATGGAGGACTGTAGGACACTGGGTGTGGGGATGAGTCTCATCTTGCTTAGCTCGGTGGAGTCACCAGGTCACTGGATGAGGTTCCTACTGAGATCCAAAGGGCAGAGGCTGCCAAATCCCTGCATGTACCAGTCAATTCCCAAGCATTCCCTGGCATGGCACATGCCTTAGGTCTCCGTGAGTTCTAAGAGGGAAGGGCTGCTGTTACCCTTTTCTCAGATCAGGGACTCTGAGCCCAGAGCTTCTACCCAAGTCCACAGTTGGCTCTTAACCTGCCCCTGACCCGAGAACAGTCAGGCTGGAGGACGACCTACCCTGCAGTGGTTCAGAGAAGTAGCGGCGGAGACCATCATGCAGTATGAAGTACACAGCCTTGCTAGAGAGCAGCACACAGGCGGTCACTTCTAGCCCCGGGGTCTGGTAGAACACCACTGATGACCACAGGAGGTGCCTCAGCTCCTCATTTTCAACCTGGGCACAGAGGGGTTATGTGGGAGCCTGCAGGCGAGGAGAGTGGGGCAGGCCACACCCCCTTCCTCCTGGACCACACTTGAGTGCAGGCTCCAGGCAGCACATCCCTCCCTCCCTTTCTGAGTCTGGCTAATGTGGTGATTCCTGTGTTCCAGAACTGCTCATGGCCTTGGATGAGGAGAGACAAAGTTCATCTCATTTTTCAAATGAACTCAGAGCAGAGAAGAGGGGACAAAAGGGGGTACACAAGGGGATCTATACCTGGACCAGGGATCCACAGTCAGATATGACTGAAGGCACATCTGGCTAGCTAAGTGGCAGACCTCTTGACCCAGATCCTCCATCCTGTGAGCAGATGGAGCTCAAAACCACATTATGTCAAGAGGAATCTGGGCCATGAGGATGCCCCAACACAAACTATACCCACCCTCAGGACTGACTGGTACCACAGCAGGGCCCACACCTCCCACCACACAAGTGCCAGTCAGGGAGACCAGCACCTGGGCCAATACCTCAGCAATGCTGTTGTGGAAGAGGTCAATGATGGCTCTCCCCCGAAGACGGGCAATGTGCTGGAGTGATGGGCATACTGGCAAGTGAGAAGGGATCTGATTCTCTTCAGATGTGGACTGGATTAGGCGCTCACTTGGGTACTGGGCAGGGACTTCTGCTTGTGCCAGGGCCTCTGCTGGAGCGGGACCCCCTGCTGGAGCGGGACCCCTTGCTGGAGCGGGACCCCTTGCTGGAGCAGGAGCCTGGTTTGGAGCTGGAGCCTCTGCTGAAGCTGGAGCCTCTGCTGCGGCTGGAGCCTCTGCTGCAGCTGGAGCCTCTGCTGCGGCCGGAGCCTCTGCTGCGGCTGGAGCCTCTGCTGGGGCCGGAGCCTCTGCTGCGGCTGGAGCCTCTGCTGCGGCTGGAGCCTCTGCTGCGGCTGGAGCCTCTGCTGCGGCTGGAGCCTCTGCTGCGGCTGGAGCCTCTGCTGCGGCTGGAGCCTCTGCTGAAGTTAGACCTCGGTCCTCTCCTGGGGCCTGTACAGGAGCCAGATCTGGAGCCAAGGCCTCTGCGGGGGCTGGAGCTGAAGCTGTTGGTGGGACTGCAGCTGGAGCCGGAGCGTCTGCTGGGGTCTCCTGTAGCCGCTGCTCAGCACTACATCTCCCAGAGACCCAAGAAATGCCAAGTGAACATGTGCGCCCATAGAAAGTTATTTGCACAACATCAGAGTGTGGTGGACACCTGTACAGTCCATGCTACTCTTGGAGTCACTGGGCGATCTACCACACAGAACAGGGAAAGGGTCTGGGTGTGTATATGCAAGCAGTGGCAAGAACCACGACTCAACATGGTCTTCAGTTTGTTTTGGGGTACCTTTAGGTGGCCCTGGCACTTCACCTACTCAGCCACCACTGCACACGGCCCTGCTGGGGTGTCCTGCTCTATCTCAGTCATAATTAATGTTCAAAAGCTAAATCTCATGGGAGCTGGGAGTTCCCAGCATTCAGCCCACGGGGCCACACTGAATGAAGGGGTGGGGTCCTCTGGATGCTGCTCTCTCCATCAGATCCAGTCCAACTGCTGGACTCCCTAGGGCTGTAACCCTGCATTTGTCCAAATATCCCATGAAGCTGCCAGGTTACTCTCCTGCTGTCACAGGTGTGTTGATACATCTTTTCGGGCCTGGTTTCTGCAGCAGTCCCAGGAGCAAGCTAGGTTTGTGGTAGCTTGGAAGAAGGACAAGGTACCTAAACCTCACATGGCGAGGGGAGGTAGGGGGCAGCCTCCTCTGTGCAGGTTTAAGAGGGGCACTGGATTCAAGTGTAAGAGTTGAAAGCCCTTTGAGTCATCAGCAGGGGACTGACTGAGAGGAGAGGAGAGGAGAGGAGAGGAGAGGAGAGGAGAGACCCAGGGGGGAGGATAGGGTCTCAGCACTTTGCCAGCATAGAGAATCTGAACTGTTCGATCCTCTCCTCCACAGGTGGGAAATCCAGCAAGAGAGAGCAGGGGCCCTCACAAGAGGAGGGGGAGTGAGAACAGGCTAAAGCTGCCAGTCCCTTCCTGCTACCTCAGTCTCTGCTGAAAAAAGGATGACCTACCCATACACTCTGGTCTTCAGAAGGTTCTTTGTGAGGGAATTCCAAGCTAGATATAACTCAGTCCTTCCTGACAAAAACTTTGTGATAGGAAGAAAAGAAAAAAAAAGCCTGAGAGGGAGTCTTAGGAATAGGGGCCATGGAACACTCCCGAGCTGACAGAGCCAGCCACTGGATGAGTCGCCTGGTGGAGGAGAAAGATGACACCCAGAAACCACACTTGTACACATGAGAGGACAGTGGGAGGGCCAGGGGACAAGGTGATGTCCTCCACGGGCAAGACAGGGCTGGCTCCCTTAACCCGTCCTGCATGGAACAACTTGCCTGGGCTGCTTTTAAGGCTCTAGAGATCTGGAGCACTTAGCACTAAGTTCATGGAGGCAAAGGCTCAGAGAAGTGGGAGAGGGAAGGTAAAGAGAGAGTCCTACAGAGCACGAAGGCCCAGAGACCATACCTAAGCCAACCCCACACCCTAGGTCCCAACAGCCTGCACTCGTCTCACCTGGCCCTGCTCTTGGCAGGCTGATTTCTTGGCTTAGCTGAAGGATTCTTGGAGATGACCACAGTCTTCAGGTCCTGCAGTGAGGCGCGTAGCTGATTGTAGACTCGCAGGAAGTGGAATTTCTCGTGGGGCAGCACAAAGATGGCGGTAACGAAGCGGTAGCCCACGAGCAGCTCGAGCACATGGCCATCAGCGAAGGCACCCCGTGGCTGGGTGCAGCTGCGAGTGGGGTCTAGCAGCACGGTAGAGAGCGGGACGCGGCTAAGCTTGAAGCTGTTGCGGTTGCGGCAGTTGTGGGTGCCTCGATTGGGCATGGGGTTGAAGTCGGCCTTGATGACGTTGAGATGCTGGGATGTGAGCAGCAGCCAGTAGGGGATGGCAGCGGACTTGACGGCCTCCGAGGGCGCGCAGCAGGAGCGCCGCACCGCCGAGCACAGCGTGCAGCTGGCCCATTCGATATTGCCTGAATAGTCCCCGGCAGGGGTCTGGACCATGCGCTTGTCACTGTAGACCAGGTAGACAGGGAAGCAGCCCTGGCTGCGCTCCTGAGAGCCCCCGGCCACCTTGTAGAAGGTGAGCAGCTGGCGCAAGAACTCCTGCAGGGTGGTGTGGCTGCCGTAGAGGATGGGGCTGCACAGCATGGCCATGTGCTGCGGTGCAAAGCAGGAGCGTAGATCAGCATGGAACTCGTGTAAGTTGGCAGCATCCGAGATGATGAAGAGCGTGTTCTCACTGTGCCGCACCTTGAGCACCAGACACAGCTCGGGCATGAGGAAGCCAAACTCCGTGAGGTCGCCATGTGGGAAGCAGAAGACAAAACGCAGGGATGAGAGGATGTGCTGGCTGCTGCCTCTTGACTCTTGGTGTGGGATCTCAAAGACTGCGATGCCGAAGTCAGTGAGCACAAGGCAGGCAGCGAACTGGCGGATGCTGCCTTGCACGTGGATCAGGAAGCACCAGAGCACCTTGAGGATGCGGATGTGCTCCAGCAGGAAGTCCTCATCGGCGCCCAGGGCCCACTCCAGAGCCAGGCGCTCCTCCTCCGCCTCCTCGTCCTCGTCTTCCTCATCCTCTTCTCCCTGGCCACTCCCCTCCTCTTCCTCTGCGTCTGGGGGTCCCATTTCAAAGTAGCGGTTCTCAGCAACATCCTCCTCTTCCTCTTCCTCTTCTTCCTCCTCGCCCTGCTCACCATGGGCTTCCTCGCGCTGGTTGGCAGCCTCAATCCAGGCAGGGAGTTGCCGTTCAATGGCCTGGCGGATCAGTGTGCTGAGGCGCTGGATAAAGTCCTGGTTGGTGGCTGTGTAGCCAATGCAAGTGAAGGGCAGGAAGATGATCTGGCCGGACCCAGGCACCACCTGAACCTCTGGCTCTGCATGATCTGGGCTGTGCAAGAAGAGACTGGGTCAGAGACACAGGGACATTCTATCCCCTAGTCTGCTGTCGTATGTAGTCCCCTAACCCTAGGGAGGCGATCCTTGTGTCTCCTGAGCCTCTCATACAGCTGAGCCTGTCAAGTGGCTGCCATCAGGATGAGTCCACACGTCCACATACTGCGAAGCACACCCTGCCCAAACCACGCTGGCTGCCACAACCAAACTTCTGTCATTCAGATGCTGCCAGGTGTCAGAGGCAATCAAGTGCTACAGGGTGTGAATCACATTGTTGAAAAAGGCTACTTCTACTGACAGCCTGGTTTTCCAGGGCAGTAAATCAAGTTGGATGGGTCCTAGGACCTTTTCATTTAAATTTCAGCCCCTCTTGGCCTCTACAACCCTCCCATGAACAAGAATTAGAAATATGCTTTTGTAGCCAGAACAAGGTAGAACAAGCCTTTAATTTCAGAACAGGGAGGCAGAGGCAGGTGGATCTCTCTCGGTTTTTTTTTTTTTTTTTTTTAAATTATAGGCCAGTATCACCATGCAAAGCAATTCATGCTTTTTTTTTTTAAAGATTTATTTATTTATTATATGTAAGTACACTGTAACTGTCTTCAGACATTCCAGAAGAGGGAGTCAGATCTTGTTACAGATGGTTGTGAGCCACCATATGGTTGCTGGGATTTGAACTCCAGACCTTCGGAAGAGCAGTCGGGTGCTCTTACCCACTGAGCCATCTCACCAGCCCTCTCTCAGTTTTGAAGCCAGCCTGTCTACATAGTGGGTCCTGCGCCAGCCAGGGCTATATAGAGATCTGGCCTCAAAAGTCACTCATCAATCAATCAAGCCAGGCGGTGACGGTGCATGCTAACTTTAATTCCAGCACTCAGGGGAGGGAAGGAAGCAGATCTCTGAGATCGAGGCCAGCCTGGTCTACAGAGTGAGTTCCAGGACAGCTAGAGCTACATGGAGAAACCCTGTCTCAACAACAAAAAACCCACAAAAAACAAAACAAAAAAAAATTAAGCATACAAATAAACAAATAAATAAAAATAGACTTCTGCAAAGGGCCAAGGAGCTAATATTTCATGATGTGTGTGCTGACCCTACCCTGTAATTCTGTATAAACAATCATTTAGGCATATAATAACCAAAGGCTTAACAGATGGCTCAGCAGCTAAGGGTACTCAGAGTTCTTGCAGAGAATCTCGGTTTGTCTCCCAAACCCACACAGTACCTAACAACCATCTGTAACTCCAGTGACAGGAGTTGAGATGCCCTGTCTTGGCCTCCAGAGGTGCCAAGCATACATGTGGTACACACATATATACATGTAGGCAAACACTCATACACTTAAAATGAAATAAACAGAATTTTGCTTGTTTTGTTTTGAGACAGGATCTCTTTATGTAGTGCTAGCTGCTCTGGAACTTCCAGTGTATACGAGGCTATCCTCGAACTTATAAAGATGTGTTTGCTTTTGCCTCTTGAGGGCTGGGATTAAAGAAGTGCACCACCACACCCAGAAAAAGAAACAAATCTAATAACAACAAAAAGTAGCAGGAGCCAGGCATAATGGCTTACACCTTTAATCACTGCCAATAGGAGGCAGAGGCAGGACAATCTTTCGAGTTCAAAGCCATCCTGGTCTATAAAACAAGTTCCAGGACAGTCAGGTCTACACAAAGGCCCTGTCTCAAAGACAAAAACAAACAAACAAACTGTAATAATAAAAGCAGGTGGGGTGGCTGACTGCTGTAAGCCTGTCTCTAAGGAGGCTGAGGGAGGAGGGATGCCATGAATTTGAGGCCAGCCTAAGACGCAGGGTAAGATCCAGGCCAGTCCGGGCTAAATGAGACCCTGTTTCAAAAAACAAAATAACTCCACAAACAAAGAGAGAACTCTGTATCATTAGCTTCCAGTACAAACCAGACAAGACCCACCCTGGCTTTGACTTGGCAACTTCTAGTGTAAGATAATGTCAATTAGGCAGCTGAGGAGAACCAGACGGAGCTCATCTCAACTGCCCCTGATAGAGAGACTTCTGTGACCAGGCTACACTGTCTGCTCGGTCTGCAGCCGTGAACACAGCTGTGCAGCTGGCCCTGCTGGCTCTCCCCTCTTCCTTACCTCACGCCGCCAACAGCTCCTGGCACATCCCTCAGATCATCAGAGGCCACCTGCCAGAGGAGAGAAGCATGAGCCCACCGCCGCTGCGGCTGTTCCTCAGCACTCACTGGGTGCTAGCCCTCAGCTGCCTGTAAAGCTGCCTTGTCACCGCCATACTCCACTCTGGGCGAGCTCAGGGAATTGCTGCCTTCCCACCTGTCTGACCTGACTTACATGCACAACCATGGACCAGAGCCTGTTTCCATGCATGTCTGGCATCTGGGGGACCTTTGTGCCACCCAAGGAATCAGGTGCTTTGTTTGGGTCTGGCCCCAGGCAGGCAGCAGTGCACATGATGGAAACTGTTTCTGGCAAGGCCCCAGCGCTTCCTGCATACCAGGTTAAGACTAGGTCAAGGACCTTACTCTCCTTAAGGTGCCAGTCCTTAGGAGGTAAGACAGGCAAAGCCTCTGCAAACCGTCTTAGCACCACATGACCATGACCCTAGCTGTGCAGAATCATGGAGCAGAAAGGCCCAGGCATCAAGCACACAGCACCAGGCACTCAGTTTCCATCTCTCTTTTCAAGGGACACAGAAATGAGTCCCAAAAACCTAGACAACAACTACAAAGAAGAGCTAGAGTCACACTGTTCAGACCACCATGGTGACATGTGGGAAGGGACTGAGTGGCCTCTGTGGGGCTAGGCATTAGGGAAGATTCCCCTTGGACATCCAGCTTATGTTTACCCAAAGAATGCCCACCTTCCCTTGCCCTCAGGGCCCAAGAGAAAGTACTGCCTGCTCCCGTGGGGTAGAGGCAGCCAAACTCAAACCCTTAAGCACTTGGTCTATGACCCAACTAGAGACACAACCAAGAGAAAGACTACATTACACACAAAGTACCCAGAAATCCTCGCCACATGTGCCACATATCTCAGTGTGCACAAAGTCAGACAGCAGCAGCATGACCGAGGAAAGAGTCCCCAGGAGCACGTGAGGGCATTACCTGTCCTGCAGGGATAGATTCCAAGGAGTCAGAGCAGGCTCGGGCAATGGGCCGGTGGTCCTCGGGTGGCAGACTATCCGTGGATGAGAGGCTGCTGGCCAGGGCCTCTTCCTGTACAAACATGATACCTGCAGAGACGGGGTGGGCAGAGATGGGGTGGGCAGGGAGAGCAGCTGTTCAAGAAGAGGCTAGGCCTTGGGCTCAGGGTACGGCCAGGCACTAGCCAGACCCCAAATCATCATATGGGTCACAAAAAGGAGAGGCAGTAATTGAGTAACTCCTCAGTAAGATGCTTTGCCCTTGGATGGGCCCAGTGGCTGCTCTCTAGTGTGCGGTAGGGAGAGGCTACAAGCAGGGAGGGAGCCATAAAGACCAAACCTCCAGAGGTACATTCCAAAGACAGGAAAATGCACAGAGAACAAAGTGTCTGCAATATAAACAAAGATCTATATGCCAATCTATAAGGAGCTCTTACAGATTACAAGCTCTTATAGTTCTCAAAGCAAGCTGCTTGAGAACTGTAAGAGAATGTAAAGACTGTGAACAGACATTCCACAGAAGAAGGACCAACAGGGATAACACAGAAAACAACGCTTGCACAAAGAAAGACAAACTGAAACAGGAGACTACTTTTTCTCTTACTGTGGCAAGGTTAGACCACACAGCCTGGCCCAGCCTAACTAGGAAGAGGTGGGTACTGGGGACAGGCTGGTCTACCTGTCAGAAAAGCACTGTGGTGATTTATTTATCGATAGCTTTGGGCATATTGGAACACTGTCCAAAGAAAGGGCTACAAGTGACCCTGTGTTCTCATCTGGTATCTCTGCAGGGCTCACAAGTTCCAAGTACAGGCCCCTTCGCCAGGAAGCCTGGCTTTGCAGATTTGATTCCTTCAGTGCTGAGCACAGCTAGTATTGAATCCACAGGGCTGCTTTCCCAGGGTGCCCTGCTGGCTGCCCTGTACTACTGCCTACTTTCCTTAAAATGCACTGGTTATTTACGCTACACTAAGGGATTTTATGAATAGCCCGTCTGGAGCCATTACTGCATTCCAGTTTGCCACTGGTTAAAGGGGAAGCTCTTCCCCAACCCCAACCCCTGACTTTAAAAACAACAACAAACAGCAAAAACAACAACCAACGCGTTTCAAATTGCTGCTAGCTGGTCTAGAAGAGCCATCCCTCCACAGACTGGCTTTGTTACTCAACAGCCACCATGGCCCAATTAAATGACTGTACTCCCAAGAGCCCCCCAGATATCCCATTCAGCTGGACTGCTACCTACAACAGGACAACTCCCAAGGTGCAGGTTCTCTGCTCAAGCCCAGATACCCCACGAAGCGGCAGAGGCTGCGGGGCAGGAAGGCGGTAAGCACAGACATGCATGAAGCGTCCCAGGCTCTGCGGATGTCACTCGCCCTTGCTGCTGAAATGTCTTAACCCAACCCAGCTTTCAAGATTCATCTTTGATACCACTCTGCTGCAGTCCTAAAAGTATTCCCAAACTGTTCTACCTCGTTCTTCCATAGGCACAAAGCCTTATGTCCCCAAGTAGCTCCATGTTCTTGGAGGGACTGTCCTGAAACCCCAACTCAGGCTACAGGAAGCAGCCCCTACCGACTAATCCTGCTTAGCCTCGGCAGTGCCAAGCGCTTCCCCACCATCAGCTCACGCGCACCTCTCGTTATTTACCACATTTCATCAAATCTAAGGTGTGTGGATAAGGTGCCATCCTGGTCATAGCCGATGTCCACAGAAGGTATTCCCACGGCTCCATCACGATTACCAGCTGGCTGACAGCAACTAGGGGACGCCACTGACTGAAAGACGCATCTCAATTTCAGAGAAGTCACAGGGTGGAATGTGTGCATCTTAGAATCGATGAAGTTAGGATGTATCCACTCTGTGGTTGAGAAAACAGCTTCCAAGAGGCTACAAGTTGCTTAGGATCTCAGGGCCAGGAACTCAGCTGCCTGTGTCTAATCACGTCTACAGCACAGCCTTCTCTCAGCCCCCAGACAGGGCTGGGCAATGAACTTTGGCACTTTGGACACTGACCCTGTCAATCTTCCACTGCTCTCACAGCTGAGATGACCAGAGGACTGGGGTTCCCCAGCAGCACCCACCTCAGGCAGGCCTTGAGTGGCCAGGGTAGGTGAGTAACACTGTTCTCACACAGAAAAATCCCTGTGCACCCAGGCCAGCTCCAGTAACACATGGCCAAACACACATACATGTGGGTGCCTCACATTTGTGAGGGAAGAAAAAAAAATCAGTATTTTCTTGCCACTACCCCCATCCCCCACCCCCAGCCTTGTTTGGGCATGAGGAAATGCAGACAGGACAATCTGTCCACTTCCTTCCTGGACCATGGCCTGTACAAACAAGTGGTTAGAAAGGGCCACTCAGCAGATGGGATAGGGGACACCAGGAGTCCTCAGACAGGGGTCTGACCTTTGTCATTTCTCGCCCAAAGGAAAAAGATGTGCACACACAGACATCCACTGTAGTTTTATTTACAAGAGGTGTAGATATGGGACAACATCTCTCAGTGCCCAATGACTTGGGGGCAGGGGAAGGGCAGACTACAAAGCACCCAGGGGTAAAAGGGCAGCAAGGAAGGGGTAGATGAGGCTTGCCCCAGGCTGCTGCAGAGACTTCAATACCACAAGGTACAGTGGCTGCTGGCAGCTGTGGCCTGGAGGAGACACCCATTCCTCCTGCCTAGCCAGGACCTGCTCTTGGCCAACTTGCTCTTCACTTGCTTGTTCATGCATGCACACAGCACCCATGCATCCATGCATGCACACAGCACCCATGCACTCACACACACACACACACGCACTGATTTAACAAATGGTAGAACAGGCTTCGTCCTGGACCGACTGCCCTGTCCCCAGAAGTCTATGGCTGCATGCTTTCTATGTGGTATCAATACTGTGGGGAGCTGAAGAGAGGTCAGGGAAACTTCCTCACAGACTCAAACTTTCTTCCTCTTTTATGGAAAAAAAAAAATCAAAACTTTCGTCAAAAGTTTGACAAAGCTAATGGGTAAATGTGCTGTCACCTAGCTCTACCGTTCTGCTTTCATGATTTCTCTTCTGTACATCACAGCTGTGACTTCAGGCTGTGGTGCTCTGGGCTTTTGCCGCAACATAAGCCAAGCGCTGTGTTTTTTGCAGCTCAGTCCTCTCTCCCTCACAGGACTGTTGTAGAGGGTTCTGGGACGTAGCTGCCTTTCACTGCCCTTCTGGTGTGCATACCACAGTTTGGTGCTGCTAGTGGGGAGAACTTCCCTTTCCTCAGTATCTTAGCCCTCTCTAGAGAAGTTTCCTCCAGTGGGGTCACCAGATTAAGGAGTAGAAATATATTTCTGGCTCTTAAAACCTAGGGCCAAACTAGTTTCCCAAGACCTCACACCAAGTTCTGCGTCTCCAGGAGCCTGGGCGGGTGGCGTTCTTTCCTGTGTCCCGAGCCTCAGCTCCACTTGGGACGGCATACCTGCCCCTCTTCCGTCGGGGCCAGGCCGGCAGCCACGCTCATGCCACCTGGTTCACTCACTCATCTCCGAGGATGCCTGGGTTCAGAGGTGAAAGCCCTTTGAAAATTCTCGCAGACAATGGGCAGGTGAAAAGGACTGTTCGTCCACAGGTCCATGGGGACAGGCAGCCCACCTTGGTCCCATAAATGCAGTACTTTGGGGTTTGGCCATACCTGAGTGCCACAGAGGCATCACAACACTAAAGCTCTGTATACAGGGGTCAAGGGCTCTAAATAAGGCCTGTCTTTCTAGAAGCTGACCTGCCCATGATGGCCACAGGGGAATAGATCCCTCTGAGTCAACAGCTGAGTCTGCTTAGTTCTCTCCAACACCCGATATCCTATAGGAACTGACGTGACATAAGGGACGGGGGTCCTCACTAAGCAAACAACGGTGCTGAAATCAGGCCAGGCACCTCCCTGCCACGTGCCACCCAAGGAGCCAGCCTGCAAAAAGTGCCACCCTCCCCGTGCCTGAGCCTGCAGGAAGCAGGTGCCAGCATTTCTCTCACTCACAGCCCTGCCTACGATCCAGGCAGAGCTGAGCAACTCCACTGGGAGCAAGACCTGCTTGTGATTACCTTGGTTGGAGAGGATCGGCTGAGGCAGGGAGGCTGAGGCGGGAGCTGCAGGAGGGGAGCCGCCGGGTCTGATGCAGGGTGCAGGCGGGAGCCGGAAGTCCTCACCAGCCTGAGGAAGAGTATGGAGTTAGCCCAGGAGGGGAAAGAGCGGGAAGAACAGACCCGCCTCAGCCAGGGATGCCCAGGAAGAGCTCACCGGTCTCACATAGAAAGCACCATTATTACTACACCATAGCACTCCCAGTCTAAGGTTCCACAGGCAGGGGTAGGGCCGGGCACGGGCACTAATGCTCAGAGATCCCCGAGGGATCCCATGGCTCAGTTTCCCCAAGAAAAGCGCCATCCTTAGCTGAATCCTTAAAATTCTCACCTTCTTTTCTGTGTTGCTCAGTTTGGACTTGACATCTTTGGCTTTCTGAATTGCCTTCAGCACTTCCACAGTGTCCAGCTCTTTCTCTGTGGTTGCGACATCATCTAGACAAATCTATAGAGTCCAGAAAGTAGCTTACAGTATGGAGAAGGCAGGAGTCCCATTCTGGGTAAGCAGGGAGAGCTGTAGGCTGGCATGCAGGCAGAATGGCCACATGAAGGACACCCCAAAGCACAAGACAGGTACAGACACTATGGAGCTGGGAAGGCTTTCCAGCTCTGGAGTCACAAAAGGAAAAACAGCTTTTTGTCGTCTCCCCTCCCCCCATCTCCTGCTTTCTCTTTTTCCCTCCTTTTTCTTTTCTTTCTTTCTTTCTTTCTTTCTTTCTTTCTTTCTTTCTTTCTTTCTTTCATTCATTCATTCATTCATTCGAGATAGGGTCTCACTTTGTCAGCAGGCTGGCCTTGAACTCATGGGCAACCCTCTTGCCTCGGACCCTGAGTTCCTGAATTACAGGTATAAGCAATCATCTCCAGCAAGAGATGCCATCTTATAATAACTGTCTAGGGACAATGTGGACAAAATGACACCTGGTGGGGACAGAGAAGTCTGGAGAGAGAGGCAAACAGAC
This sequence comes from Mus musculus, assembly GCF_000001635.26. Lineage (NCBI taxonomy): Eukaryota > Metazoa > Chordata > Mammalia > Rodentia > Muridae > Mus > Mus musculus. The sequence continues at coordinate 31,185,943 of NC_000080.6, forward strand.
TCTTGGTGTCTTCTGGCCTGGGATCTGAAGAAAATGGGTTCTAAGGACTGTGAGAGAATGGGAATGGAAACGAGGCCCACTGGAGGCTGAGGGGAAGGAGCACACCTGGGTAAGGACCTACTTGGTTAGCATGGTGGCGCCTGTCCAGTCAGAGCCAGTAGGAGCAGACAGACTGGACTGATCCAGTAAAGAAAAAAAAAATCTCAAGACTTGTAGTCATGCACCAGTGACCAGTGTAGTCAGGACCCAAGCAACTGATAATTTTAGGCATCTCACATAAATTAAATAAAAAGCCTACATATAATTTTAGACATCTTAGTCTAGGCCCCTTACCTAAAATATCCAATGTAATTTTTATCATTGTTTTATCTGTTGTTTTTTGACATAGGATTTCTCTGTGTAGCCCTACCTGTCCTAGAACTTGCTCTGTAGATTAGACTGGCCTTGAACTCACAGAGATCTGCTTGTCTCTGCCTCCTGAGTTCTGAGATTAAAGGTGTGAACCACCACTGCTCAGCTTCCAATGTAGTTTTTAAAAGTTGGAAACAATCTTTCTGTGCCCATGTGTTCCTGAAACCCTCCAAGCTTGAAGTCCTGGCACCCATGAAGCCTGCCAGGGAATAAAGAGCGCCAGGAGAGAGGTGGGGTCTGCAGGGGTACTCCCACGGGGAGCAGGGGACTGCAGCCCTGAAGAGCAGACGTCCCTCAGAAGAAGACAAGGACAGAGTGGACAGCCTTACCTCGATCTGCCTTTGCAGACAGACTGGGTTTTCCTTGCCAGTCTCTCTGGGCTCTGCTACTGCTTCTGGGGCTTACCTCAGAGGCTCGTTCTCCAAACTGGGAAAGCACCTTGGTCCGGTAGTCAGGGATGATGCTCAAAGGGTTGTTCAGCAAGGTCAAACGCTCCAGACATGGCAGGCTGCCAATGCTCTTGACCTCATCCAACTGCAAGACATGAGTGCCATTTGGCCCTGCCTTCTAACACCTCAGCAACAGACTACACATTTAATGGCTGCTTTTGAGTGAACACAATTCTACTAGTTTTCTTTTCTTTAAAATAATAAACAACAAGGTCTAGCAACCCTAGATCCTGAGGCCCTCAGGATTGGGGCTTACCTGCTCAATCCGGTTGTCTCGTAGGTCCACATTAACCAAGGAGTAGAGTTTGTGCAGACCGCTCAGACTCTCTAAGAAGTTGCCTGCCAGGTTTAGGGTTTTGACATTGCCCAGTTTAGTGTGCACGCCTTCCAGGGAGGAGAGCTTGTTGTAGGACAGGTCAAGGTGCACGAGGTTGTATAGGTGCTGTAGCAGCAGGAGAAACAGGGTGGCAGCAGAGGTTAGTCCTCCAGGGAGGTCACTGTGCCCTTTAGAGCAGTTAGAGACCAGTCTATGAGGCAGCTCTGTAAGTGCTCTGACAAGGCTGAGAAAGGAAGGCCCTCTTCCCTCTTTCCCATGATATAACCTGCTGGCATCCCCTGCAGACAGGTTAGGGGTGAGCACTGAAGATCTGCCTTTCTGTCATCATCACGCTCGGTTTGCATGCACTCAGCTTTACTGACACTTGGGGGCTAGAGCAGCAGTCAATGCATCCTTGGAAGCCCATGCTCACCACGCTCTAGTGGCTCACCACCCCCAGGGGCACAGTGCTTCTCCAGCCTCTGGGCCCACCTAGAGAGCAAGTCCTGGAGAGCTGTGGGCAGACATTACCTGCAGGTTATCCACAACTCGCAGTCCATTGTGACTCAGGTCCAGGTACTCTATCTTTGGGATCAGTTTCTTATGAAAGAAAAGAATGTTTATCATTAATCAAGGAGGCTGGCCCAGACACAGTTCACGTACGTGGTGGCTGAACATGCATTTCCAGCCGGCACACTTTCTCCCTGACCCCTCCCACTGTCCCATCAGCAGAAATCCAAAAGAACCCACAATTTGGATAGAACAAGTGGCTTAAGTAATATGAATGGTAATTGCCAGAGAGATAAGGGAGCATATTCTTTTTTAACCCTGCCCACTACCACAAAGCACAAAAAGAATCACACTATTATTATTATTGGTTTTTCAAGGCAGGGTTTCTCTGTCCTAGAACTCTCTGTGTAGACCAAGCTAGCCTCAAACTCACAGAGATCCTTCTGCCTCTGGCTCCTGAGTGTTGGGATTAAAGGCACGCACCGACACCACCTAAGAACCACACGCTTAAAGGCCTTTGGAATGTCACTCTAACACAGGCACGCCTGTATTCTAGGAAATGAGTTTTCTGCTGTTTTTAGGACTGAATATTTCACTTACCATGGCTGTATTAAACGTACACATAGTTCATAATGCTTCACTTGGTTTTATGAATCAGCTATTTTAAAGTATTCTCACTTTGCAATTTAATTTTTTTAAGATTCATTTTATTTATGTGAGTACATTGTGGTTCTTCTTAGACACACCAAAGGAGGACATTGGATCCCACTACAGATGGTTGTGAGCCACCATGTGGTTGCTGGGAACTGAACTCAGGACCTCTGGAAGAAGAGCCAATGCCTTTAACCACTGAGCCATCTCTCCAGCTTGAAATTTAATTTTAAAACTACGAACAATGTATAGAATACTGAATATAGAATTTTGGGGAAGCCTTCAGAAAAAGATCAATTCTAACAGGCAATCCTAGGGTCTGGGTGGTCTGAGAGCCTGAGAGGCTGCTACAATCATACCACAGATTCGTCGATCTCACAGATGCTGTTGTGGCTCAGGTCTAGAGTAGTCAGTGCTTGCCATGTTGGGATGATAGCAGTCACAGGGCCTCCGAGGGTAGCAGTGCCTTCAGGCTCCCACTCATCAAATTCTGAGGCTTCAGGAGCAAGCACTTCCTGCATAAGAACATCTGTTGAGCACCACACTTGGGCCTCACGCGACACTGAGTGGAACATGCCACAGTTGCAAAATTTAAGGAAGAGCTGGGGCATATCTAGCATGTGGAAATGAGCTTGCATTAAAGGGGCTTTGGGTCATGTGTCTAAGCGGTTGTGAAATAACTGAAAGGCTTAGCATACCAGCAGCTTGAGTAAGTTCTGGCCCTGTGACTTCAAGAATAAATTCTAGTCAAGCCTCTCGGGCCTCTGCTATAGAGTGATATCTTTCCCGGCTTAACCAGAAGAGACTGAAGGGCTCTGGTGTTGCCAGGCAACCATGCTTTCAGAATGGTCTCTACTGTGGGCAGCAAATCCCTTAGCCATGACTTCACAGGGAGCGAATCATCGATAAGAGGAGAGTAACAGCCCAGAGCATCAATCACCAAAGGAGAGGGAGGCAGTTCTCCCTGGTTTGACTTCTTCTACAAGACATCTTCTTAGGATCAGCCTGGGTTGCTTTAGCCACACGGCAAGGAACACCTTCCAAGGGATAAGGCAGCTACACTTTGTTCTCCCTACAGCTTCTTCCTTTCAGCCAGGTGCCTTAGGCGAAAGAAGTTTCAATAAACCCAAATTCTGATCAGACGCCTAAGTCATAAAATTTGCTACTACATATGGTCTCTATGCTAAGGGAGGATTTTAACCTTGTGATGATGATATCCACAAAACCATAAAAGGAACTTCCGACATTGGCAGCTGGCTGTTTCTGTTACTCATGTCCAGACAAGGCCCAACCCTTCTAAGCCTCATCTTCCTCTTCAAGTCCATGGAGGAAGAGAGACAAATAAGTGCTAAGCCAGGGCTGCTGGGCTCAGAGGAAATTCAGTCAGGTTCACTCACAAAGGCTGTGCCCACAGGCCAGGCCCCAGGCAGAAACACAAAGGCAGATCTCACCTTCATTGAGGTTGCTGAGAATCTAACACTCATTGTGGCTAAAGTGGGCTTGGAGGTGACCAGCCCTCGGATATGCTTGGCATCACAATGACTTATCTGGAACAAAAAACAGCTGTGTCTCAGAAATGGCATCTTGAAGCCTCAGAAACCCCAGGAATTAGGCATTCCTTTGACAAAAGGTGACTCTTTCAGCCTGGTGACAGCAGTGGCACACCTTTACTTCCAGAACTCAGGAGGCAGAGGCAGGCGGATTTCTGAGTTTGAGGCCAGCCTGGTCTACAGCATGAGTTCCAGGTCAGCCAGGGCTACACAGAGAAACCCTGTCTCAAACAAATAAACAAACAACCTTGGTCTTTTTTATTCCCCAGTGCTACTTAGCAGATTAACGGTTTTAAGCATCTAGTAAGAAAGGCATTTAGCTAGGCATAGTTTCAAACACCTCTGATCTCAGTACTCAGGAGCAGAGGCAGGTGGATCTCTGTGAGTTCAAGGCCAATCTCACCTACACAGTGAGTTCCAGGACAGCCAGAGCTACACAGTGAGACCCTGTCTCAAAAATGGACTCTCATGTTATGAGACACAAATTCCACTTCTTTGGTTAAGGGATATCTGGGTTTGCCAAGTAAACAGAAAAGGAGGACACAGGAATCAGAGCAGGGAACAAAGGGGTTCCCTCCACAGTACAGGGGGCGTCTCTTCTGCCTTCTCAACTGCCCCACGTCCTCAAGTAAGAGCAGGTCAGTGGGAGCAGGCTTCTGGAGTTCAACCAAGCCTCCTCCTCGCCCTAAGCCTAGTTTCCTCGGCTGTAAACAGAAGGAAAGCTTCTATACGTCACAGAACAGCTGGGAGACTTGATGGAGTATACATGGACGCAGGGTACAAGGCTGAGCATACAAGCCAAGCTCAGGAAACACAGGCCTTTGACTTGGAAAACAAAGAATTTGAACTGCCTCTCTCTGGCCTTTGGGATGGTTTCTGTGACTTCTACCTGAATAATGCTTGTCCTTGGCTCCTCGAGAGACCAGAGGGACCAGGCTCTGGAGCTCTGCATATCTAATACTTCCTATTGCAGGGATGGAGGCCTGCAACCAGCTGAGGTCAGAAAAGGCTCCCTTTCTGTCTTTAGAGGGGCTTGACTTACTTGGATAGAACCTGCCAATCTATTGACAAATATGAAAGCAACCATTCCTACACACAGACATTAGGTGCAAGATGCTGCTGTGCAGGGCCCAGCCCTGCCTGTTCACCAGCAGACTCGGTCTTACCTCCACCTGGTGAAGAGACTTGAATATTGAAAGATCAAAGGGCAAGAGCTGCTCCTTAATATTGCTGGTCCCAAAAGGTCCTTCTGTGCCTGAAACCTAAGACCAAAATAGATTTAAATTAGAGATGCTAATACCTTCCCCATCTGCACGTTTGGGTCACTGTGGCAGTAGCTGTCAAACTCAAAAGTTCTGACCACTTCTACAGTATTGAGACAGTGGGCCCTGCTGGCCTCTGCTGCTCACAGGCAGAAGCACGGTATCAAGGACACTATGTCCTTTTCATATACCGAACACCCCAAGCCCTGGTCCTCTTCACACACTGGCAGCTAATAAGCTGTCAGAACTAGAGCCAAGTGAGTGACTGCACAACTAAGCTGCTGCATCTTTACCTTAAGATACTTAAGGCGACAGGTGAAGTCTAGGATGTGTCCAAGGTCAGTCTTGGCATCACCACTGGCACAAGTAGGCTTTCCCTGTTGCAGCTGTTCTGTGATAGCATAGAGCTGCAAGGGCCTGATGGCAAAGACCTCACCGGCTCCTAGAAGTTGCTCTCCTGTAACAGCCAAACCCAAAGGTAAGTGTCTAGACTCAGTCCCAGCCTGTTGTACAGCCAGGGCATTATAAGCACCAAGCCAACAGTCAATAAGCATGCAGCAAGCACCTATGACATGCACCCGCCCACCATGTAAAGCTGGTCTTAAGTACATAGGAGCAGCCTTTTGGAGCTCACACTGGGCATAGGGCAGTCCTGGACACGTGATGAGAAAGGAGGGATGTGTTGCGGGAGTGGGGAGCCATCCAGAAGAGTAGAGATTTAAGGCACTGACTGAGACAGGACAAGGCTAAGAAAGGCAGTGCTCTGGGTATCACAACTACACTGCACCCTCTAATATGTAGAGACTAAGGTCAAATAAGATGCCAGCATTTAGTCCTTAAATTGCTTCTTCTATCAGGTCTCTGGGCCTCTGACCACTAGCATCCTTCCTCTACTTCAGGGAAGGTAGTAAATACTAAATGTAAGCATGCTGGCAGGGGCTGCTCACTACATGTCAGCTATTGTTAATATGTTCTCTGGCAAGACCATGATGCAAGACTGACTCCTACTTGCGATTTGAACACTTCCAAGCAAGGACAAATCAGGTGCAAGATGGCAGCATGCCAGCCATCTTTCAACATCCCATGTGGCTTGGAACTCGATCCTGAGACTTGGGTGAGACCCAGACACTCACCATGCACAAGCCTGGCTACCTGAGTTTGATTCCCAGAACCTACATAAAGGTGGAATGAGAGAACTGACTCTACCAAGTTGTCCTCTGATCTCCCTATGTGTGCTGTGACACATGTCTCGCCCCCCTCCATAATAATAATAAGACAGACAACTAATGCTAACAAGGAATCTTAAGAATGAAGGGGTATAGATCTTCACCTGCAGGGCAAGTAGGTGGGTAGCCGGGACCTGACACCTTCAAGAAGGTGGGCCCTGGAGAAGACCTTACAGGTGAGCTCATGCTAGCCTGAGCCTTCTGCTACCTACTAGATTAGGCAAATGGCCCAGCATTTCAAGGACCAAGTGCTATGTATGTACCTTTTTCAAAGAGTTCTTCAGCCAGTGCTGCAGTGACACCATTTACTTCCTGTGGAGAAACAAGCCCTGTAGTTAGACACCTACCTGTCCATCCCTGGAATTGCACACACCCCGCTAGCTACTCAGTCTGCTTGTGGAGGGCCAAGTCTAGATCTCAGGAGTGTCCAATCTTTGACACTGCAATAAGACACTGTCACTTTCAAAACCCACACTTGAGAACTGCACAATCAAGTAACAATATAGTCACAACAAACATCTGATGATGTTCTAAGTGAGTGTTCTGTACTGGGTTGTATCATGCCTATCCTCCAGCTGCATGGCCTGCAAGCAGCTAGCAGGACACAGCTGTGAGATGGGAAAAAAGCTGGAGGTGGAAGAAAAGCTAGAACAAAGCAAGGAGCTTAGAAACAGAACCATAGAACAAAGCAAGGAGCTTAGAAACAGAACCAAGTATTTTCGGATCTCTGGATGTCGGAATGGTCTGCACAACATGGCGGATCGTGCTACAGCCCATAGTCAGCAAAGATTGACCAATGGTAAGGATTGGCTGGGGAGCCAGCATATCCCTAAACTGACTCTGGAGAAAGGAATTGCCACCTTCTCTCTTGTCAAATGTTTCTTGAAAAGAGTGGACACACCTTTGTCCTGTGTGCATCCCTTCCAGAGTCAGAGCAGTCCCACAAAGCCCCTGGGTCACTAGGAAGATGTGGCAAAGGTTTTTCAAATAATGCAATGCCTTAAGGAGACATGGCAAGAACCATGTTCTCTTACATTAACAGCAGTCATGCTAGGCTCTAGTACAATGCCTGAGTACTCGGTAGGTTCTGGCTGGCTGACTTCTCCCACTGCCCTACAAGAGGACCTGCTACCTTGTACCATGTAACACAGATAAGCAAACACAGGTGGAGAGCTTTAGGGACATCCCAATTTTATATGGCTATAAACCAGTAAAGCTACCCTCCAGCACGCAATCTTGGTTCCCCCTATACATAACCAACTGCCTCTGCACTCAAAACAATCGTGGGCCGAGAGACAGCTCAGTGGTTATCAGCGTTGGCCACTCTTCTAGGGAACTCTGGTTTGGACCCACGTGGTGGCTCACAACCATTGATTTTGAGCTAATTTTAGGCTCAAATTCCAACTTTAGGAATCTCTTCTAACCTCAGATACAGACACAAGCATGGTGTATGTGTGTGTGTGTATATATATATGTCAAAAAAACACTCATACACATAAAATTCTAAAAATCTAAAAACAATCGTGTTTTTTGCAGACCCCATCAAAACCTTCCACCCCACCTCCCACAGGCAAGAGATTAAATTGGCAGATGGTAGTACACAGGTCTTTTTGTAAACAAGCCCAGATGGCGGTGCAAATAACCCCTCAGCACTCATAGGACGCTGCTGCTACCGCTGCTAGAGCATAGCTAGGATACACACGTATTTATAGAACTTACAAAGCACCAGGCTGTAGGGAAGGGGGGGGGTGTTCCTGTTTTTCTTAGTACTTGTCTCTTCTTCATAACCTTACAAATCATAGCTACCCCCGTCGAATACTGGAAACTGAACCTAGGGCCTCTATCACTGAGCTATGGCAATCACCCCTTTTGTGTTTTGGACAGAATCTCTCTCACCAAGTTACCTGGCTGGGTTCAAATTCAGAATCCTCTTCCTGCAACCTCCCAAGTAGCTGGGATAGATAGGAGCTGTTCACCTAGCTCCTGACAGCACTTTTTTAAAAAAGATTTATTTATTAATTTTATGTATGTGAGTACACTGTAGCTGTACAGATGGTTGTGAGCCTTCATGTGGTTGTTGGAAATTTAATTTTTAGGACCTCTGCTCACTCTGGTCAATCCTGCTCCCTCAGTCCCTGCTTGCTCCGGCCCAAAGATTTATTTATCATTATAAATAAGTACACTGTAGCTGACTTCAGACACATCAGATAGCATCATTGGTGGTTGCGAGCCACCATGTGGTTGCTCAGATTTGGACTCAGGACCTTCAGAAGAGCAGTCAGTGCTCTTAACCACTGAGCCATCTTGCCAGCCCCCTGACAGCACTTTTAATGGTTGTTTATACAGGAAGCATTTCCTCTGGCCTGGTTGTCCTTTGATCAAGGTGGTTTTCTTAACATAGTGAGGTTTTTCACTTTTATGTTTAACCTCTAATTCTTTTCCTTTGTAACTGCAAGGATCTTTTATTCCAAGAATGTAAGAATATTTTCCTGTTTTATTTTCTTGACCTTTTATGATCTTTAAAAGTTGTGTTTATTCAGTTTATATATAACGTAAGAACTGTTCCTCTGTCACTTCATCCCTCGGTGTACAGAAAGCCATCACAGCTGTGTTAGAGAGTTAGGGCTACAGGTCACAATGTAGAAGGCCAGCAGAGAAGCAGGGTGCCAGCTGGCAGAGGCTGCAGGTTGTAGAAAGCTCAACCTCAGTCTCCACCTCCCACGCCCATCAGTTCCCCTGGCAGACGTGAGGCTCTGAGCCCAGCCAGGAAAACGCCTGGACTAACCACAGACATGTCTCCCACGTACTTCAAAAAACGATGCCCTCTACTTCCTATCCTCCTGCAGTCAGACCACCAACTGCTTAAGTCCCAGGGGCTGCCAGCCTACACTTCCCTCAGCTCCCAGGCAGTGCAGGCACTGTACTGGCACAGGAAGTCCGACTTTCTGCCCTGTCGTCAACGCGGTCCGGCCCTCCCCCTCCTTGTGTATTTCTTTGGACAACTGGTGTTGATTGAGACAGAGCAGAGACAGAATCATGCTGCATATCCGCCCTGCGAAGGAGACAGGGCTGGAGTTTCCAGAAAACACAGAGAGTTGATATGAGGAGCCAAGAGCTTTAATTTCTGAAGAATATCGAAAGCAAACTGTACCACTCTCCCACTCAGGGCACAGGAAGAGCATCCTGTTGCCCTTCCTACTTGGCTTCCTCAGACTGATCTTCATCTTAGGAGAGAGCCAAAACCAAGGGACTCTGAAATCCCTCAGACTGCAAACCTAGAACACCAGCCTCCTCTGGTCACACTGCACCTGTGGGTGAAGCAATACAGTCAGGCCTCTCTCTGGGACAGTAAGAGGCAGGGCAGGGGGCTCAGTAGCCCCTGAGCCCAGCTATGGACTCCCGTGTTGTGTCACCTGTGGAGACAGGTGGTTCTTTACATAGCGTGCTATATTTGTGCTGAAGGGACCTGAAGTGCTTTGAGGTAACACAACTGTAAAATAACATGTGCTACAGACTTGATCAGCCATGCCAGGAAGAGGACCATGTGTCAGTGTGCACTCTTGGGGGAAAAGGCACATGCTTACGCCCCCCGCCTCCCAAGAACTTTTAAAAGTCTGTTGTGCTGGGATGGAACCCGGGGCCTTTTCCATTCTAGATAAGCTACACCTCCACTTTGGGCTTCATGTAACCACTATGTGGACTTAGAGCCTAGCATCAAGTGTACCCCCAAATACATATGCCAGTGCTCAATTAAAAACCCCTAGCCAGGGGCTGGAGAGTGAGTTCAGCAATTAAGAGCACTGAGTTCAATTTCCAACCAGCACACAGTGGCTCACAAGCATCTATGATGGGGTTTGATGCCCCCTTGTGGCACACAGGTGTACATGAGGATAGAGCACTCATACATAAAATACACAAAATAAGTAAAATTCAAACAAACAAACAAACACCTAGCCAGGCCCTGATATCTCTTGGCCTGTGCTAAAGCACTGTGCCTGTCAGTGGACACTAGCCAGGCATTAATGACAAGCCACAGAGGCCATCACTCAGATGTGACCTAGATACACAGAGTAAGGATTGAGGGAGCTCGGCTAGCTTCTATTTTGTGCTAGTAGAAGTCAGCCATAATATATGTGGTTCAACTTTCAGCAAAGATTCCTCACTTAAGGATTCACATAAAACTTTAAAAGAGCTCCAGGACTATAACCTTGAAAACCAAACACACCAAGCAGGCCTGTTATCACCCACAGTCCTTTCAACTAAAACAAATGATAATAAAATGGATCTAAAGCCAGTACTAACAGTTGACAGTTACATTTCAAATTAAAAAATTTTTTTTGTTTACAGTCAAGTGTCAAGTAGCTTTAATATAAGGAAATGATATAAACTTTCCTTTTGAAGAGACCTGAGTCTCCTTCCCTACCAGAACAGCCCAGTATGACGACACGTGGTGTGCCTGACCCATGCCTCTTCTAAGCCTCAGACATTCACTGTGCAATCTCATGCAGCCTTCAAAGAGTCCCAGATCATCACTCTCAGAACAGTTCAGGGTGCAGAAAAGTTGAATGAATGACTTGGAATTAACATGAAATGAGCAGGTCTGGAGGACAAACTTGGCTCTGTCTATTTTCCAAGTTCACTGTAAGAACGGTTATGGTTGTGATAATCCATGGATTGGTTTCTACAGAGTCAGAACCATCTCTAGAGGTTCTGAGATGGGATCTATGACTGTGGGTCTAGGAAGCTAAGAGTGCAGCTATCCAGGAGTAGGAAGCAAAGGTTGCTCCAGCCCCTGGATTCCCATTTTAGAGTTGGATGAAAGAATCCCCTAGTCATTAAAATCCATACTTTGAAAGAATCAAGCTAGGACCTCCCCCTCACTTCATACCATACACAAAAATGAACTCAAAATGGGTCAACATCCTAAATGTGAAACAAAATTCATAAGAGAAAATATAAATTCCTGTGACACTGGGGGGGGGGGGGATGGTTTCTCAGATATGGTTCCCAAAACATGTGGCCAAAACACGCAAAAGATGGACTTGGTCAAAACCGAAAGCATGGATGCTTCAAAGGATGAAATGAAAATAGATAAAACATTTTAAAGGGTACTATCAAGTCACAAAAGCCAGGTGTAGTGATACATGTTATAATCCCAGCACTTGGGAGGCTGAGGCAGGAGGATGGTGAGTTTGAGGCCAGCTTGTTCCACATAGTTCTAAGCCAGCCTATGCTCTATAGAGACCATGTCCTGAGAAACAACAAAAGAATAAAGCAAGAGGCCGTGAGCACAGCTCTGTGGGGCTCCACATGTGGAGAGTAAAAGCCCTGAATTTGATCTGCAGGCCCCCACCTCCCGCAAAAAAAGAGAAGAAAAAAAAAAAGAACAAAGGGTAAAAAAACCTTCACGGAACAAGATGAGTTATTTGCATATCACACTTCTGATAAGGGTTTAGCACCCAGAATTCATAAAGAACTCTTACAACTCAACACAAACAAAACAACAGCAGCAAGCCCCGATACTAAATAAAAGGACAAGGGATTTAAATCCATTTCTCCAAAAATACAAATGGCAAATAAGCATATAAAAAATTCTCAACAGCATTAGTCATGGTGCAAGTGCAAGCCAAGCTCACGATGACACTACTCCACCCCTCCCGCGGGGTATGGGCTAAGACGGCACACGTGCTGGTGTAAGGCAGGCTGGGGAGGCTGCAGCCTACACACTGTGACTGAGAATGTACGGAGCAGCAGTCTGGTGGCTCCTCCAGCTCACCTTCCCCTCCTGGGCACACATGAAGTAGGTATGAAACACACACTCACATAAAACCTTAGGCTGTAACCTCCCCCAGCCAGTTTCAGTTTCTGTGGTAATCATGGTCAACTACAGTCCAAAATTATTCAATGGAAAATGCCAGGAATGAACAGTTCATAAGTTTTCAAGCACACATCATTCTGAGTAGCAGGAAGCCTCCAGCTGTCCCACTCTGTCCCCTGGAACCCGAGCCACCCTTGTCCGGCACATTTACTTAATCTATCATCACGGACTAGTCACTCACAGCCACCTTGGCTACCACAGTATTGAAATGTGTGTGCGTAACTCTTTCTTGATTTTAGGATCGTCTGTACATGCAAGAGTAGTGATGCAGAGATTCAGATGTGCCAAAGACACGTCTTAAAGTGTCTCCAGAAGAGAAACAATGAAAAGTTTCTAATCTGATAAGAAGATAAATGAGTTATGATCTACACTAAAAATAAATCTTCAGCCCAGGAAATTATGAAGAGGAGATTCCTGCTAGTTTTGCTGTGATATTTCAAACTGTAAAAGCTCTGGTTAGAATACATAATAAGTACCATCCTAAGATAGAAAAACAACAGACTTGCGGATGTAGCAAAGATTTGTGTATGCATGGGTAGGGTCGTTAGCCCTGCTTTTAGCTCTTTACTGGGGGCCTTGCAATATATTTATCACCTTACATAAGGGGATGGTGAAGGAAAAACACAATATGGTGTGGCAGTCCCTCCTTACCTACAGGGGGCATGCTCTAAAACCCACAGATGCTCAAAACAGTTCATATACTGCATTGTACAGCTACAGTGTACTCATATATACAAAATAAATAAATCTCATTTATTACGGGTGGTTACCCATAATGAGATCTGACGCCCTCTTCTGGTGTGTCTGAAGACAGCTACAGTGTACTTATGTATAATATTAAATCTTTTAGCCGGAGGGAGCAGGGACTGAGCGAGTGGAGTTGACTGGAGCGAGCAGAGGTCCTAAGAAAGTTCAATTACCAATAACCACATGAAGGCTCACAACCATCTTGTACAGCTACAGTGTACTCATATACATAAAATAAATAAATCTTTAAAAAAAATGATGCAGTGTGGTCTTTCAAAGTATCTTTTTCTTTGACCATTGCACTCACAGGACGTGATTCGTGGCACATTTTGGCACATCTGAATGGCCAGCACCATGGCTCAGGTGCTTCGGGTTACTGTCACATAGTCAGTTACCTGGACACGGCACTGTGATACTGGAACACATGATCTGACAACTGAGATGGCTACTAAGTGATGTATGCACAGTGTGGAAACACCAGAAAAGATGCCAAATCCTGTGAGCGACGGAACCACCACACCACTCAGAACGGGATGTACTTTAAAATTCATGAAAAATGAAACTTCTGGAGTCTACATTTAACATTTTCAAAGCATGGTTGCCAATATGCAACAGAAACCATGGGATTAAGTCACAGACAAAAAGGGATTTCTGAATGTAGTAACTGAAGACCATATTAATCATAAAAGGACTAAAAGTTTAATGCCAAAGTTGCTACCTGTTGTATGAACCACTTATCTGAAACACTGAGAACAAGCAAACTTAGGGACAGAAAGCAAGGCAGTGACTGTCAGGGTGGGAAGGAGGGGGACAAATACTTACTGCCCCTAGACACAGCTAGGGCTAAGTGTTCTGGAATTTGGACAGTGGTGTTCATTTCACAATTCTCCGTGAGTCAACTAGAAACTACTGAATTGTATACTTACTAAACTTTATAGTACGTGAATGATATCCCGATCTAAAAGTAATCCTCCTCTTAAACAAAGAGAAAACGACAAAAAGCCGGGTACGAAGCTAGATGTGGTGGCGCCATGTCTTTAATCCCAGCACTTGAAGGGCAAAGGCAGGCGGGCAGATCTCTTGAGTTTGAGGCCAGCCTAATCTAAAAAGTGAGTTTCCAAGAAAGCCAGGGCTACACAAAGAAACCCTTCTTGATACAAACAAGCCCCCTCAAAAGGCCAGCTATGTGGACATATACTGTAACTGCAGTTCGCAGGAGGAAGGCAGGAAGTCACTGCAAGCTCAAGGCCACCCTGGGCTACAGAGCCAATCTTACGCCAACTATGTCTATATAGTGAGAGCCTGTCCTAACAAAGTAAAATGTAAACAGTCCACACCATGGCCAAATAGAGATCTCCATGTCCATCTGCCTCCTCCAGTGTCTGCACATGACACACGTCAGGAACAACTCTGAGGAAGATGATGGCTAAGAAGAAAAGATTCCCCAGAGAGCCTCCCCACCCCACCCCCACAAAAAAGCTAACAGTGCTATCACCCTGCGTGGGATCAAATTTAAATGGAGAGCTAACCCAGTGGTTCTCAACTGGGTGATTTTTGCCCCCACTACGCTCCCCCACCCCTGGAAGATGGGCGTCGGCTCCTCTAGAGAGTGGAGTTGTACCTGATGGAACTGGGAAGGAAAATGGTTTCGGGTGGACGGAGGCCAGGGGTGCTACTGTCCCTCACAGCTCAGAGTGACAGCAGTGCCATGGCTGAGAACCCCTGTGCTCATCCAATGACAGGCTCGTTACTTTTAAAAGCCTTAGATTTATACGACCAACGTATATGTTTGATATTAACAAAGTCAAGTATGTCCAAACAGCTCCGAGGCCATGCGTCAAACCAGAACCACAAGAGTTAGGCTGGCCCCAGACTATCGCAGGAAAGTCCAACTGAAAAGAACATTCTAGACCTTTCCCAGATCAGAGTTGGGCAAACCTGAGGCAGCCAGGAAAATCTCTCCCCAAAGACACAGACTTAAGCAATAAACCAGACCTTCAAAGAGATGTTTATCAGGTTTCATTCTTCAGTGGAGATTGGAAGTTTTGTGACGTTTATTTAACAGACTCACATAGCAAGGGAGAATTTTTTTCTAACATAAAGAAATTAAAAACAACAACAACAACAAAACCAAACCATTTACAACAGGATCTGGTATATAACCATGTCTAACTGTGTACAGTACCTCCCAGCTCAGTGGCAGGACACTAGCCACATCAGCAAACCCCAATCTCAGGCTAATAATGCCCACAAGTCTTACTTTGCAATTTCAAAAAATTTTTAAAGAAGGTACTTCCAATAAGGCAAAGCTACCTTCATCATTTAAGGGGAAAATAATTAAATATTAAATGTTATCAGAAAACCTCTGAAAGAAAACTTCTACATGTAGTTTTTCATAGATAATGATTTCTATGTGACCCTTTTTCTTATAAAACCAGAACCCTAGTCTACATACCGTTTTACAACCTGTCCTTTTGTGGGTCTTTAGGGTGAGAAGGGGGGTGAGACAGAGTGTCAGTGTGTATCCTTGATTGGCCTAGAACAAAGATCCCCCAGCCTCTGCCTCCTGAGCGCTGGGACAAAGGTGTGCGCCTGCACGGTAGGACTTGCTCTTGCATGTTTATCTTCCCATGGCAGTGGGGCCTCAGCCATACCACAACAGAATCTCCAGTTGCATGGCTGACCACGTTTTTGTTGTTTTGTTGTTTCACTGGAGACAAAATTCTCATTGTGTGGCCTTAAGAGATTTGCCTGCTTCTGCCTGCTGGGATAGAAGGTATGTGCCACTATACCCAGCCTTGTTTGGATTCTCAAGACAAGTCTTGATATGTAGCCCAGGCTGGCTTTGAACTATAGTCTGGAAAGTGCTAGAACTGCAGGTGTGTCCCGTCATACCTGGCTTGGCTTGATTTTTTTTTTTTTTAAATGAAAGTTCTTCCCAGTGTTCTCATCTTGTCTTCAGTATCTTGCTCTGAATCCTGACATGACTGCCTTTCTTCACGTGTCCCTTTAGAGTTACCCTATCTTTCCTGAGAATAAACTCTCAGAAGTAAACTGCTAGTAGCTTTTGAAATTTTCATTTCACACTGCTTGCTAAACTACCCTCCCCAAGGTCTGACAACTAAATTACTTTTTACTTACTTACCATTTTTGAGACATGGTCCCACTCTGTGTCTCTGGACAGTTACAAACTGACGAAGCGTCTGCTCAGGGTGATTTACTCTGTCAGCAGTGGCACACCATTCTCTACCCAGCAGGGAGCACAGAGCTGATCTATGCTGCCTTGTCCCATACAAAAGAAGTGTGTCCCCTCAGCTTCAGTACACTGCCAGTGGGGGTGTCGACCATGAGTCCCATGATGGCAATTCTTTAGTTAAGAGTACATGTCCAGCCGGGCAGTGGTGGCGCACGCCTTTAATCCCAGCACTTGGGAGGCAGAGGCAGGAGGATGAGTTCGAGGCCAGCCTGGTCTACAGAGTGAGTTCCAGGACAGCCAGGGCTACCAGGGTTTCGAAACCCTGTCTCGAAAAACCAAAAAAACAAAAACAAAAACAAAAAAACAAAAAAACCCAAGAGTACATGTCCGAATCCAGTTCAGCAGGTGGCCTGGCCTGTGCCACCTGTAACTCCAACCTCAGGAAACCCAACACTCTCTTCTGGATTGCACGCATTTACCTGGCATGCACGCACCCTACGCATAAATAACATAATCTTAAAAGTAGAAAAGAATGAACAGCTCCATTGTTGGTACTGAGTCTGAGCCCACATGGCAACCCTAAGTGTATGCCAGGCATTACACAGTTCTCCTCCATGCTCACCCAATTGAGGGAAATCTACCTTAAAAACCATGGCCTATGGCTGGAGAGGTGGCTCAGCGATTAAGAGCACTGACTGCTCTGCCGGAGGTCCCGAGTTCAATTCCAACCACATGGTGGCTCACAACCATCTGTAATGGGATCTGATGCCCTCTTCTGGTGTGTCTGAAGACCGCTACAATGTACTCATATACATAAAATAAATAAATCTAACAAAACAAACAAAAACAAAAAACCAAACCATGGGCTATTTCTGCAAAGTAAAATGTCATGAAGTAGAAGAAAATACATGGCCAGTCCAATTTAATATAAACCCACCAACACAAATGTGACTGTGTACCATCTGCCTCTAACCCTCTGTCAGGTAACCTCAGGGCCAGGGTCCAGTCTGTGTCTCCTCAAAGCCAAGGCCTACAGCTTTGGTGGCTGTGGGTTCATAGGCAAAGCAGAGAGCCCCAAAGGAACTTACATAGAGGTGAAAATGCAGGAAGTGGGCCAGAACTCTGGGAGCCACATCAGGGAAGGTTGTGAGGAGCGTCTGGAGGTACACCTCCAGGTCTCTCTCCCTCTTCTCTACCAAGCTTCTCGAGTTCTTCCCAATTATCTTTTTGGGTGGAAGTAGAGATTTGTCAATTTTTCTCTCTGCCACAAGCTGTAAGAGAACACAAGCACATCAAACACAGACCAAGAAGCCCTGCGTCTGTGTCAGATCCAGGCAGGCAGTCGTCAGTCGTATCTTCTGCAACCACTGCTGGGAGCAGGGCCGGGATTAGTGCTCCAACTAATGCATCTGGAATCCGGCCTCGGATCCAAGTAGTACTGGAAATACTAATACAATTCCAAGTGAGAAATTGCCATCTTTAGTCTTTGGGGATATTCAGAAAAGTAGTGCTTACGGTCCCTAAAGTTTGGAAATAAAAGGAGTTTGTATCTTTAAGACATGCTCACTACAAATGCCCCACAGAAAGCAGCTCTTTCTAAAAGCAAAGGGAAAATACAATTTCAATCTGTTATTAGAGAATAAAAATATATTTTGTGGGACAAGTTCAAACCTGTACCCTCTTCAGGAGACTGTCTTATATTGGAGGTGCATGGCAATTTTAAAATTTAAAATTAAAATTTACATATTCTATCCTTAGACTGTCTCACACTAGGTTGCATTCCTAGCACCAACCAGTTCTTTGTGCTGCATCAAGGAACTGGTTTACTACAGCAAGTCACAGAGCTCATGAGAGGGCTCACCGGGTAAAGGAGCTGCCAAGTCTAATGACCTAAGTTCAATCCCTGGGGCCTCTATGGTGGAAAGAGAACCCTGCTCTCACAAACTGACCTCTACACATGAGCTGTGGCACGTGTGCATCTTCCTCTCACTAGAACACACACAGACACACACAGACACACACACACACTTGTTTTTTTGTTTTGTTTTATAAGACAGGTTCTGTGTAGCCCTGGAACTCGCTCTGTAGATGAGGCAGGCCTTAAACTCACATGCCTTTGCCTCCCAAGTGCTGCTAGAATTAAAGGTATGTGTGGTATAACCCTGGCCATGAATAAATGTTTTTAAAACTTACAAGCAATAGATGTGGAGGCAGTTTTGCCCTAAAATTAACATGTGGCACAATGGAGACTTGGCCCACAAGCCCCACCCCTTGAGATACAGGTGCCAAGGTCTTCAGATTACCTTTTCATGTAGGTCATGAAAATCACTGTAACGGTGTTTGATCGTCCACTCATGGTTGCCATCGGTAACCTGGATGACATAAACCTAAAGGGAAAAATGATTTTTTGTGACAAGAGAACCCCAACTCACAATAGCTGCAAGGTACTCAGTCCCCACTCCCCAAAAAGCCAGAGTCAGGCATCCTTGCACACCCACTGTGCACCCAGCTTTCCTCAGCCTCCTTGACAGCCCTGTAAGGTCTGGAGAAGAGCTCTGGCTCCCATTATCAGGAAGGAATGGTATGGGTGACTAGCTCCACACACCTCCTTAGATTTTTTTTTTTTACCTCCTGTCTCTGTATAACTCAAAACCCAACTTGTGCTATAGGCAAGGCTGCCCCTTCCAAGGGAGGCAGAGCAGAGCCCAGTGAGGCAGCACCAGTGTCTCTGCTATACATCTTTCCAGGAGCCCTAACTCCATCCTAGAAGCAAGGCCTTCAGTCAACCTCTTCCACTAGCTGTGGTTTTGACTTTGGCAGCTGAACCAGGAGGCAAGGCATCACCAGGCTTCCAGGGGCAGCGGTGGCTCAATCAGCCTCAACAGAAGGCGATATAGCTCTGGTGGTTAATCGTCCACCAAAACCTGGGTTCAAAATCTGGCTATCCCATTTCCTGGGTGTGGCTTATGTGCCACTTATGTAAGTGACTGGGAACCTAAGCTCTCTCTGGGCCTCAATTCCTCCATTTTAAAACCTGGTGGGCCAAGTAAAGCAATTAAGTGTAAAGGCCTAACACGGAACAGAAGATAGATATGTTAGTCACATTCCGTGCATCACACCCAGTGACAAATGAGGATGGTCAGTTTGGATCATCACCTTGCTCCTGACACTAAGGGGAAGGACAAAGAGCCTCTACTGACTGCAGCTAGTCCTAGGTGAGTGACCTCATTCCTTAACTAGATCAAGCCCCACGGTCCTAGCTTCCCTTCCTCGGCCTGGAGCACGGAGAGGTTAGTGGGAACAGTGAACGAGGCTGATTCCTGACCCCAGGAGCAGCCATTTCTCCAGAGCCAGCCTGTTGCTCTAAAAGGAGCCGCTAGCGGCTTCTCTTCCTTGCAGCGGGGAGAAAGAACTAGATAGAGGAATCGCCCTCAGGATCCGGTATTAGGGTGGGAGCCAGTGGGGTGGGGCAAAGGCAGGCCCGAGGCCCTTACCTCTGTCCACCCTCCAGGGAACAAAGGACAAGGAGACGGGAGGTGCTCAGTGGGCCCCCACCACAGTGCAAGTTTTCACCTGGCAGGCTGCCCACGAGGCTCTCGGGCCTAGCATCCAACCCTATGCAGGCCCAAAGGGCGTCTAACGCCATCACAGAAACTACCCTCCTTTTTTGTTGGCTTTCCCTTGTAGCCTACAAGGATACATTAGAAGCTCGTGTCCCTCTCCCCTAAGCCGTGACGTCCCCTAAGGTTTGCAGGCCCTGTACTTCGGCCTCGAGGTAACTTCTGTGTTCTGCACGGCTGGGATCCATTCCTTTCTCCCCAGACCCCGAGGGCTCATTTTTCCATCCACCACCCCCCCCCACACACACACACACGCACGCACGCACGCACACACACACACTTCGCAGGGCTGATCTGGACTGCGACTAGTGTTTGGTTGGTGGGGGTGGAGATCGGGATCTGCTGTCTCTCCTTCACCACCTGATGATCTCTAGCCCTGGCCCTTGGTCCCATCGACCAGAGACCACCCCTTCCGCGTCCCCTTCCTCCCAGACTTCCCATGAAGGTCTCTTAGGCTGGCATTCTTCCTTGCCTGGAGGATCCAGAGGGCCTCCATCTCACCATCCCCTCCTCCCCCACCCTCTGATTGCTCCAACACAAGTCTCCTTTTCTGGTCGCGCACCCTTTCCCCAGCCCCCCTTCCCGCGCCCCGCCTAGATCCTCCTCCAGAACCTATGCGACCCGGCCCTTCCTCCGAATCCCCCATTTTTTTCGGGCTCCCTCGTCGCTACCTCGCAGAACCTTCCACGCACTCATCGAATGTGCTACCCAGGCCCCCCCCACCCCCCACTTCTCAAAGCCCCTGGGTCGAGAACTCCGGGTTCCAGGCGCTAAGCCCGCTCTGGACGCTCGCGGCCCCCCAGCACACCGTGTACGTGTCCACGAGCTCAGAACCCACGACGCGCGCCTCCTTGGCAGGCTCGGCCTCCCGCTCAGGGCCGAAGCTGAGTGTCGCAGCCGCCATGTTGCCGGCTCCACCGCTGCCGACGCCCGGCGCAGAGTGGCAGCAGCAGGGGGCGGGGTCAGCGTCCCACCGCCCCCCAGCCCCCGCTGCCCCCCGCCCGCGCCCGCGACGCCATCTTGGCCCCTCGGCCTGCTTGCGTCCTCGCCCCGCCCCTTGCCCGTAATTGACAGCACAACCAGTGGCACGCATGCGCAGCTCCTGCGGGCTTGCCCAATTTGCTTTCTGTATACCTGTGCGGCGTTCTGTCCCCTCGGGCAGTTGTGGTCATTGTCCGCTGGGCTCACAGCAGGGAAGGGCAGAGGCCATGGGCCTTCGGAACTCTCCGAAGTCACTCTGCTTCGCTTGGCCTCAGTTTCCAGAGGGGACATTAATAGGGTCTCGCCTGGCTGTTGGGTTCATTCCCTGTGTAGCAAGAGCAAAATGAATAAGACTAGACTTAGAGATGGAACAAGGACCAGAGGGACTCTCCGACACTTGGGGGGTTTGTTGTTAAAAGTACTGGTGGAGAATTGATTGTGGTGATTCTGCAGTGCTCAGTACCCCACGGGCTTTCCCCTGGCAGTGTGCTAGGCGGCACACTGGTGTGTTCAGGGAGAGCTTATATGCAGCAGACGTGCAGGTGGATGGAAGAGATATGCGCTGTCCATCTGGTTTCCCAGATGACATCCTGCAAGAGCTCAAGGTGAGGAGGAGACAGACTAGGCCTTGGACACAAGAGCGTGGCTGAAGAAACATCCATAGGGAACAACCATAGGGAAGACTTAGCTGGAGAAGAGATGACCCAACCGGAGGAGGAAAAGAGAGAATCCTGATAGACATAGGGTTCTTTAGGGACACTTGTTGACTCACAGAATGCAGCTGACTCAAACCCGAAGTGAACACTGATTGTTGTCCTTGAAAGATGGAAGGTTGCGGCGTGGTAGATCCCGCTGAAGGGCTTCAGGCCAGCCTATTCTTTGTGGGCCAGTGACTTCTTCCATTACCAGTGTCATATTATACTCTGAACCTTGCATAGGAAGTGTTTCTTGGCAGGACTTACACTGCCAGCCTCTGTTGGCATGCTACCATCTCTCAGGGGGTGTAATATAAGGTAGGGATTCTCCGGTCAGCTTGACCTCAGGCAAGTCACTGTGATTCCATAGAAGACCGAACTGTTTACTTCACATTTCCTGTGTGCTCATATTTTCATTCATTCAGGAAACTTTTTCCTGAGGTTGTTGAGGATGTGTGTGTGTGTGTGTGTGTGTGTGTGTGTGTGTATTGCATTTAGGTGCTTGCTCCCAAACCTGAAAACTTGAGTTCAGTCCTGGGTTCCTGGGAACCTAGGTAGCAGAGAGAGATAGATGACTCCTGCAAGTTGTCCTTTGACTTCCACATGCACTCATAAATAAAAGCAATACATTCTTTTTTTTTTCTTGAGACTTCCCTGGGGGTGGGGTGGGGTCTGGGGAACAGATGGCAAGAGACCTGGTCCTTGCAGTCCTTCATAGCTCCTGGCCCTAGGCAGATGATACAGGGACTTTGGCCAGCCTGAGATTACAGGGACCAGGGAGGGGGTGGAGGATATTCCAGGCAGTGGTGGGCTGGGCTGGGAATGTAGCAGGAGGTGGAGGGAGGCAGGGCTATATAAGCCCAAGCAGAGGGCTGGCTGGCTGGCAACCCCAGTAGCCTGTCCTGTGAGCTGTCGCCAGAATGGATGACATCTACAAAGCTGCGGTGAGAGATGAATCTTTAAGGGGTTAGGGTGGGTAGGTCCATTGGGGTTCCCTTAGCTAAGGATGGAGGACAGGGGTACACTAGGGAAGTGATGGGGGACTCAAAAGGGTCCCCACACACCTGTAACCCAGCCCCTTGAGCTGACATTTGGGGGATGCAGAAAGGGTAGCAATTCAGGGGTTTGTCAATGTGGCTAGGGGTATGGTCTCAGCTTTCAGCATCCTGTGTCTCCCTCTGTTTCTAACCTGTCACTGTCTTGAGTGTATTTGTGTTTTTATTCTTTAGACATCTGTTGGTCTTTCACAAGGTCTTTCCATCTCTGTTCCTTCCTCACGATGTCTCTGAGTCTTTGTCTCTCTGTGTGTCTCCAGGTCTGCGCCCCGCACCCCCTCCCAAGCTTCCATTTCTCACAATCTGCTTCTTACATACTCAGATCTGCCTCTCTCCTCTAGCCCCTGAGCTGGATGAGGAGGCTCTAGAAGGTGGGAGGGAATTGTGAGAGGGCTGGAGAACTTGAGTCCTGGGATGGGAAAGATGCTTTGAAGGTACAGGCCTGAGGAGAGGGAGGGAAGAAGGAATGGCTTGTTGGAACCTCAGTCCCTGGCAGGCTCAGGGGTTAGGTAGGAGTTGAGAGTGATAAGAGTCAGGGTTAGAGAACAGTGACCCTAAGACTGTTCGATTTCCTGGGGACGCTGAGGGACTTTTGATATACCTGCTTCAGAGACAAGAAAATCCTAGCAAACAGCTGTTCTCAGGAAATTCTCTCCCAACCCCCGGAATATGGCCCCACTTGTGAGCAGGGAAGGGCTGCAGCTGGTTCCTATGGTATCCTTGGCTATCTTGTAGGAGTCTGTGGAGCTGGAGTAGGGGGGTGGCCCTCCACCCAGTGCCCATACAAGGCCTGGCGGGGCTGGGGACTAATTTTGGCTCCTGAGGCAGCACCAGTAGGCCAGGGGGGCAGATAACACTACCCCACCCCCTGCATACCAAAGTCCCCAGAACAATCACCAGGTTTAACTTTGTCCCCCTTTAAAAATAGCTCAGTGGCCACCCTGGTCAGGTTACAGTGGGTGGCTTTGCTCGCCCCCACATTCGTTTTATTGTCTCAACCTGAGGGACAGCTGTCTCTCAGGCCATGCAGCTTAAGTTTCATTAGGATGACATAAAGGACATGCAATGGTCAATGACTATTGTCACTCAGGACACCTTGGTCCTGGGAGGGGTGCCTGCCTGTCACCTTGGCCCTAGCCCAGCCTCTGAGAAACCATCTGGGTCACCTTAGGGCAGGGAAGGAGGACTTTGTAACCTGGGAATATATTCTCCTTCTGTTATCATTCTTCCCACCTGTAGAATGGGGTCAGTCTCTAAGTCTGCTAAGGCCTGAGCTTGGGTCCTGAGGTCCTGAGTTCCCCTCTTCTCTCTAGGTAGAACAGTTGACAGAGGAGCAGAAGAATGGTAAGTGTCTCCCATTGAGGGGACAGCAGGGCTGGGGGGGCGTAGAGGGGGGACGCCTTTCCAGGAATGAACCCCAGATTAGAGGCTATAATCTGAGGGTTCTCCTTGCTGTGACCTCAAAGAACTCTCGAAGGGAGGTGGACAATTTCCTGGTGGCCCCAGGGACCTGGATTCCTAGTGTCCTCCTGGCTGCTGATCCAATCTTCTCACCCTCTGTTGGACCCAGAGTTCAAGGCTGCCTTTGATATCTTTGTCCTGGGCGCGGAGGATGGCTGCATCAGCACCAAGGAGCTGGGCAAGGTGATGAGGATGCTGGGCCAGAACCCCACACCTGAGGAGCTGCAGGAGATGATTGACGAAGTAGACGAGGATGGTGAGTCCCTTCACCCACTCCAGTCTCCACACGTGTATGTAGCACCCTGGGTTCACTGGCCCAGGAGCTACCTCCCCTCCATATCTTCACCATCTCATCCAGAAACTTGGCAAGTAGCTCATACTGTGATTCCAAGAAGGCTGAGGTAGTAGATCTGCTGTGAGTTTGAAGTCAGTCTGATTGGGTCACATAGCTCTCTATGGTCCAGTCCATCTTGGACTGCAGAGCAAGGTTCTATCTCAAACAAGAGGAGTGGGCAAAGGAACACACTAGCCCTATAGTGTGGGGAGGAGGGGGGGGGGCGTGGATTGCTGGAATGCTAACTGTTCTCTCTCCGGCCCTGCTGCCTACCCACAGGCAGTGGCACAGTGGACTTCGATGAGTTTCTTGTCATGATGGTTCGGTGCATGAAGGACGACAGCAAAGGGAAGTCTGAGGAGGAGCTGTCGGATCTCTTCCGCATGTTTGACAAGTGAGGACTTGCTTGGCTTCTGACCCTGGCCCAAGCAGAGAGGAGAAGGGGTGGTTTCAGCTGGGCAGTGGTGGCGCACACCTTTAATCCCAGCACTCGGGAGATAGAGGCAAGTGAATCTCTGAGTTTGAGGTCAACCTAGTCTACAGAGTGAGTTCCAGGACAGCTAGGGCTGCATAGAAAAACCCTGTCTTGAAAAGAACAAAAGCAAAAACAAACAAGAAAGATAGAAAGAAAGAAAGAGAGAGAGAGAGAGAGAGAGAGAGAGAGAGAGAAGGAAGGAAGGAAGAAAGAAAGAAAGAAAGAAAGAAAGAAAGAAAGAAAGAAAGAAAGGAAGGAAGGAAGAAAGAAAGAAAGAAAGAAAGAGTAGTTTCGGGTAGACACCCTGCAGTCTTTGCATCCAATGAGAGGTGAGACATAGAATGTGCATCTCCTAATGCCCCTGCCCTGCCTCCTGGGGTTGTATATGTGGGTTTGGCTCCTTCCCTCCTCCCCTTCCGTCTCCCCCCCCCTCCACATCCTCCCCTACCCTCTCCCTCCCTCCTCCCCCTCTCCTCTCCCCTCCCCCTCCTCCGCATCCTCCTGGGCTCCCTCCCTGTAGAAACGCTGATGGCTACATTGACTTAGATGAGCTGAAGATGATGCTGCAGGCCACAGGTGAGACCATTACGGAAGATGACATTGAAGAGCTCATGAAGGACGGTGACAAGAACAACGATGGCCGAATTGACTATGACGGTGAGTGGGTGGGAGGACCAGGTGCCCTCTTGTTCATCTTTCACAGGGCTCCTACCACTGACACATACATCATGGCCCTCTTTCCACAGAGTTCCTGGAATTCATGAAGGGTGTGGAGTAGATGCTGGTCTTGCACGGTTGCCTGCGCCTGTTCTCCCCCTCCACCCAGACCCCGTGGTAGGAGTGCAGCTGGGCTCTCTAGACTCTGAGCCTGCCTGTGTCCTTGAACCTTGGCCCTTCCGGACTTTCTCTCCCCATTCCTGTCCTGGGGAACGCAAATAAATCCTTGCTCCCCAGAGGCCTGGTATCTTGCTCTGGTTTTCCTGGGGTCACAGTCTTTTCTCGGGGTTCCCTCTTGCCTGATGACACCATCCCTGTCAGGTTGGCTGCAGAGTCTGTATTCTGACTGCTCAACCCACCTTCTGCCAGAGACTTTCATCAGGTCCGAGACATCGTGCTCTGTACCCCTGATAACTAGGCCCTGCTGTAGCCCCAGAGCCTGTATTCTAAGAAGCTCCTGGAACTCATGAAAGGTGTAGAGTAGACATTTGACCGGCATTCAGAGTTGTCCATTCCCACTTCCTCACTGGGGAGGTAAGGGGTGGTGAACTGCCAGGCTCAGCCAGTAGTCAGCCGACAGATACTCTCTCAGGATGGGAACAGCTAGTTCAGAGGGCACTGGGTGCTCCTTGGCACAGCAACCTCTCCATCCTGTTTGGAATGAAGCTAAACCTCCTGAAACCCAGCAGGCTTACAGCACTGTCGTCCCTCTACCTTGTGGCTTTTTACAGGAATATTGACTCCCGGCCTATGGAGAACTTGTAGTTTGCTCTACCCTCTAGCATTCATTCTACAGACGAGGACCCCATGTCTCAGACAGCCAAGGTCACCTGGCAAATTTGCAGGAGAACCCCATTACCTTGCAGCCAACCAAGGACTCTGACAGACCTGGTTCAAATGGACCTACTGTCTAGTTCCTTTGACCCTCTGAGGCTGGCCTCCAGTCACCTACCTGGTCTTTCTTCCTGACAGGAAATAAAGGCCTAAGGTCTGGTGACATCCCCAGCTTACAAGTGGTATGAGGGGGAGGTGGGTGCAGCAGGTCAGAGCTGCAGCTAGAACAGTGACTAGGGAGGGGAAGTTGGGGGCTTTCAAGGAAGTGGAGGTATTTGTAGCAATACCTTCAGGAGAGACAGCTGATAATGACAACCAGGCTCCAGCCAGAATGCCAGCAGCTGTCCTTGCTCCGCCCTGTGACTGTATTGCCTCCGCACCTGTGCCCCAGCCTAAGCAGTCTCCAGACAGGCTGCACATTCCAGAGATAGTCTTGGAATTCTAGACATGCCTCTGCCAGGCAAGAGATGCCAGGAGTTCCCAGTCCCTGCAAAGCCATGCCTTCGGGATTGGGAACTGCAGAGCTTGGGGTCCTATGAAGATATCCAGAGTGACCCAGCAAGGCTGATGTCCCAGAGGAAGAGGAGCCACAGTGGGTGGGGTAGCCTGCTAGTACATCATTCAGTGACCCGTCGACATACCCTGTCTGCAATTACAGGGTTAGATGCTGGGGTACATCAGAGCGAGGCCTCATTCCTAATCCCAAAGCATGTCTAGCCAACACTGGGAGATGGGAAGACAAAGGAATTCAGAGAAAAAAACAGAACGGTGTGCTGGCCTGACATAAAGTCGTCTTGGAATGATTCCTAGAAGAGGTGGTTTTGAGCTGAACCCCAATGAACACCAGTGAAACAACTGTGGGGTGCGTGAGGGGAAAGACTTGGAATGGGTCTCAAACATGACGAAAGCCTGGCCCCAGCTGCCTCAGGGAGAGGTGGGCAGTACCAGGCCTCCTGTTCTGTCGTGCTTAGGAAGTGATCTATGGTAGTCTGCCTTTGGTTTACAAATGAGTTTAGTAGGCATGTAGAAAGCTAAGGTAAAAGAATAAATAGTGAGTCCTAGATAGCGAGAAGGAACAGTAGCTGACATGATCAAGCCAGGTACTCAGCAGAGTGAGACGCCCTCACAGCTCCATTGACAGTGCAAACAGAAAATACCATCAAAAGGAGATCGGAGCCATCCAGCTAAAATCAACTGGGGAAGCCCTATTTGGGCAACCGCCTGGAGTTCCCCATCTAGAGAGTCTTGGGTGGAGGAGACCGTCTTCTCGGTGAGGCTAGTAAGGCTTCCAAGTAAAAGAACACAGAGCAGCAGATTAGACAATATCAAATCAGGTCCTCCCAACATCCAGAGTCCAACGGGACAAGGTGAAACAGCCAGATGTTCTTGGGTGGAGCCTTCTTCTCCATGGCTTCAGCCCCACTGCAGGCATTTTTTACATTATAGGATTAAATAGTAGGAATATCAGTTGGAAATGGTTGACCTTCTGGCTATTCTCAAGGACACAACTTTTTTTTTTTTTACTCTTAGACTTAATCTGTCTCCTGTTGCAGAGCTAGGGGGCGAGTTTGCCACAGGAAATATTTTGGAAAATAGTTGAAATAACCATGCTGGGATCTGGGACAGAAGAGCCGCCCTTTGCTCCCAGAGTCCACTCTCAACAAGCTTAAACAGCACAGGATGGTTTGCCAATACACTATACATTGCACACTCCTGAGCAGCTCAGCTTACATAAGAAGTGAGGCACTCGGGGCTGCGGAAGGGGGAAGGGTTGTGAGAGAGCCAGGAGGCCTGCCAGTGGCCGGGAGAGAAGGCAGGGTGGCTTACTGTGGATGCCCAAGGAGAGGGCACAGAAGATCCTGGGTTTGGGGAATAATATGAAACTCGTAAAGGGAATTGTTGAAGGCTCGGACTTTAGAGGACCAGGGACTCGAGGCTGACTCTCTGAGTTTTGGTCACAGTGACATTTCTTGAGGTATGGAAGCCTAGGCAAGTACTGGTTTAGATCAGAGGTGTTGAGGATGGAGGAATGGGCACATAGGAAGTGGTGGGGACACAGAGGAAGGGGCGGGGGCACAGGGAAAGGGGCAGGGGCTAAAGGAAGAAGAGGGAAAAAGGAAGAAGAGGGGTGTCTGAGGATGGGTGGGGGGTGACTGGCATGCTGGCAAGAACAACGCGTCACAGATGATAAAAAAGCAGGGCACTGCTGAGCAGTGGTGGCGCACAACTTTCATCCCAGCACTTGGGAGGTAGAGGCAGGCAGATTTCTGAGTTCGAGGCCAGCTGGTCTACAGAGAGTTCCAGGATAGCCAGGGCTACACAGAGAAACCCTGTCTCAAAAAACAACAGCAACAAAACAAAAAACCCAAACAAACAAACAAACAAAAGCAGGACACCTCAGTCACCATTGTCCACAAGGTTGGGTCATAGTGCTAGGCCCACAGTTTGAACTGGGCAAGGAAGAGTGAGGCTTGACACAGTGGTGAGGGGGTAGACAAGTGGCCTCAATGCTTGAAAGATTGTGGTCCAGATGGCAGTGTGGGTGTGGCTACTGAGTGTAGTGGTAGAACCCAGAGGAAGGACGGTGTGGCCTGGGCGACCACTTGAAGAGCGGCTGAGGTATGTGAAGGAGGCAGGGTGATGGGCAGTGAGAGCTGATGGGAAGGGAACAGAGTCAAGCCCACTGTGATGGGAGGAAGAAGATGGGTGAGTCTGCCTCTAGTGCAGCCCCCAGCAGCCATACTCCTGGGGTTTAGAAGTGAGAACTGCCCAGAAGAAACGTTAGGGAAAGAGAGAATGCCTCTGCCCACCCTGGCTCTCTCCTCAGCAGCTGACAGAGGCGGGAACAGTTCTGGGAGACATGAAGGAGATCATGACCCATCTGCTGAAGGGAATTCTATAAAAGACCATGTGGATTAAAGGCAGGAGGGGAGTCCATTCTTCCGGCATTATTGCCTCAGCATTTTACCCAGGAATGGCTGGGCTATATGACCCTGTGTGTATCCACCTGGTGGCACCTGCTGTAGGGACACGCACATCACATATGAATCAACCCAGGAGCCCCAGCTCCCTGAAGCTAAGGCCACTTGTGTGCATCACCTAATCCTGTCCTCCCCACCGCTGAATTACGTCATCCTTTGCCCAGGTAGTGCTTTCTCCATGAAGCCTCCTTAAGATTTTTCCCTTTAGAAGAAACCACTGGTGCATCTTTTGTTGTGTCTGTGTCTTTGTATTGTGGTGCCCAGGTAAGCGCTGGATTTCTCAGGAGAGGGTTTCCGCACGAAAATAGACTGGCACCTTTGCTCTCTCATGAAGTTCCACCTTTGTCCATTAGGTGGCATGGGGTGTCTGTGCTAGGCTGGCTGACCTGTGCCTTCAGGGTGCCTTTCCGGATGCCATCTGCAGCTGGCAGGAAGGGTCTTTTAGGAAAGCCCTCGATCCTGTTCTCTAGCCTGGGAAACGGAGGAAGGGAGGGATGGGGAGGGGGGCGGAAGAGTGAGACATCTGACAGGATCCACACACTTGAGTTTGGGTTTCTAGGCTTCCTTCTGTGCTGTGAAGTAGCCTGCCTGCCCCACAAGCCTGTCCGGGTAGACACAGCCGCAGCTGAAGGTCTGGCTGAGTAGAGACCCCCACGATGGTGGATGGAGGAGTGGTTTGGTCCTCTGCTCACACGCTCTGCTTGGGGCCACATGCTGGCCAAAGGACTGGGTGTTCAGCTCAATCTCAAGCAAGACAGAAGGCCTCAGCCTGGGCTAGATACCACCACGTTTCCCCAGGGAGGTAGATGCAGAATGTCTCCACCCTACTGAGACCCCAGGACAGAACCACTACTGTAGCGGCCTCTGCTGTACAGGCGTCGTTCTTCAGTTTTGTAAGTTCCTACACAGGATGGCTGGTCCTTGCCTCAGGAGAAGGCAGATCCAGGAAATAAAGGCTTGCATCCTTCAGCAGACTCAGAGGCAGAGGTGGGAAGGAGCCAGTTACTGGTGTCTCTGAGCAGCGCCTGATCTGCTTCCAAGTAAGAACACCACCACCACCACCACCACCACCACCACCACCACCACCACCACCACCATATTAGTGTTCTAGGGTCCAGGGGCACAGGGAGGTGAAGTTACGAGCCATAGGTCCTTCTTGAGCTGAGCCAAGGAATAATCTGTTTTCTTTCTAGAGAAGAGATAGGGAGGGGAGGTAAGGTCCCAGAACACTAGCCCTCCAGGAGGCCCAGAAGCAGAGGAGGGTTCCAGGGCGGAGCTGAACCTGTTCTCAGCCGTCTGTGGTCTGAGCCATGACTCTCTCTGAAAGGTTGGTGGGGAGCATCCTGCTTCCCCCCTTCTGAGGTCTCAGGCCATTCCATCTGGGAGGCCTACCCTATGGGTGTTTCTAGAACCCTGGGAGCTGAAAGGAGAGTTCAGGGCAGGGTGAGGTGAGAGGTGGGGTCAGCAGGTCCAGAAACTGCTCTGAAAGTGTGTGTGTGTGTGGGGGGGGTGTCCCACTTACCCAGATTCAGGGCCTTGGTGCATCTTCCCCTTGGCTCCTTTTAATGCACTCCACACCAGAGTTTAGGGCAGAACTGTGATCCCTGTAGAGCCCATGGGCTTGGGAGGAACTCACCACGGACCTATTGTGCTCTGGCCCCTGGGCCTCCAAAGCACTGGGGCCTGGAGGAAGCAAGACAATAGAAGTTCTCCTAAGCATGGAATAAAAGCATGGAATAAAACTTACCCCTTACCTCAGAGCAAGCCTGCTGAACTGAGATAGAGCCCTGTGGATTCAGAGAGGGGCTGTGGAGCCTGGGGAGGTCTGGGTGGGAGCCTTAGGTCAGTGGTTCTCAACCTTCCTAACGCTGCAACCCTTTAGTACAGTTCCTCATGTTGTGATGATTCTCCAACCATAAAATTATTTTCATTGCTACCTCATAACTGCCATTTTGTTAGCGTTATGAATTGTAATGTACATCTCCGTGGTTTCAGATGATCTTAGGCGACTCCTGTGAAAAGCCCATTTGACCCTCAAAGGGGCCGTGACCCACAGGCTGAGAACCATTGCCTCCGTTTCTTACCAGTGCCAGACCTATGATGTATGGCTGGACCTTAAGCCCTACCAGCATGAAGTTGAAGTGAATCCTCTACCCACACAGCAGCTTAGGCACAGGGGAGAGCTTGGCAGTCAGGTCAAGGATACCTGGCTGGCTCAGGACTAGTGATGCCTCTCTGGAGAGGCAGGGAGTAAAGCCAGACCCCCACCTGATTCCTGACCTCTCTCTCAGGTTATCCCTTCCCCTTGCTGCTTTGTTGGAGCCTAGGCACTTGCATTTGTGAGTGTCTGTCATTCAAACTGTCCACACCTCAGCTGGGTCAGAGTCTCCCAAGGGGGAGCAGGCCAGTTAGCTGCACGGGCATTGAGCGGGCCGGCCGGCTGAGGTGGCCGGAGAAACTGCAGGTAGATGGCAGGCTTGGAGCACTTCGCTCTTCCTCTCCCGCCTTCCCGCCCAGCACTGGGTGGAGCCACTGCCTTATAAGTGGCTGGCCTGGTGGCAGCAGAGCAAACTACATCCAGCAGCAGGATCAGAGGGCAGCTCATTTTTTTTTCCCAGCATGGACCCATCTGCGTGGGCCATCTGCTGCCTCCTGGGGAGCCTTCTGTTCCATGTGGGCATCCCCAGCCCTGGTCCCAGCCCCAGTGTGCCTCGTCTGCGGCTCTCCTACAGAGGTACTGGCCAGTGCTGTCCTGTTTGTGTGCATGCTGTGAATGTCTGTGAATGTCCGTGGCTCTAGGACATCCTTTAATCAGCCAGCAGCAGCATGGGTAAGGTTTCCTGGTCAGACCCTGAATGATGCTAGGGATGACTGTGGGCAGGAAAGGTAGACACATCCTGAGAGCCATGGCCAAAGTGGAAGACTAATACAAGGGGGAAACTGAGGAGACTGCTACAAAGGAAGGGTGGGAGATGGAAACAAGGAAGGGGGACGGAGGTACAGAGCAGAGGGAGGGTATAAAGAGGGTCTGGGCAGACATCAAGGGAGTGGGTAGAAGTCTGTCCTTCTGGTCCTGAGCCACAAGGAAAGGAGGAGCCTCTCCCACCTCTTGTAGCCTGTCCTGACTTATCATCATCCACGCTCACTTGACCATCCTCTCTCCATCTATAGTCCAGGAGAGTCTCAGCTTTCCTCTGCCATCTTCTCTCGGTGTCTCTGTCTCTGTCTCTGTCTCTCTGTCTCTGTTTCTCTCTGTCTCTCTCTCTGTCTCTCTCTCTGTCTCTGTCTCTCTCTCTCTCTCTCTCTCTCTCTCTCTCTCTCTCTCTCTCTCTCTCTGTGTGTGTGTGTGTGTGTGTGTGTGTAGAAGTGGTTCTCCGCTCTAGCCTAGCTGTGTGGTTCTGCCTTTTTTGATGGTCTGAGACAAATAAAACTAGGATTTAATTATAGATTCTTCTTCAACAAAAATGTATGGCAGCTATGTATCTGTGTGTCTATGTATGTATGTATGTATGTATGTATGTATGTATGTATCTATCTATCTATCTATCTATCTATCTATGTATCTATGTATCTGAGTGAGGGATGTGAGAGTGTTTTGTCTAGGTGCACATGTGCCACAGTGCATGCTGTACATGTGTATAGGTCAGAAGACAACTTGCAGGAACTGGTTCTCTCTACCATGTGAGGCTCTGGGGGTCAAACTCAGGTTGTCAGGTTTGGCAAGTACCTTTACCCACTGAGCCATCTCAGAAGCCCCGCAGATTTTTCCTGGGGGAGAGGAATCATCTTCTCTGGGGAACAGCAGTCAGAAGGGGGATGGCACAAGCTTGCTGTGGAGACCATGTGGGTAAAGGGCTCTTTGTTCGGGGAGCTGTGGCTTTGAGGGACAATCAGGCTACTCTGAGAGGGAAGTCTCAGAGTCTATATTAATCAAGCAGGGTATCCTGAAGAGGCCACCAGTGAGTTTGAGGATGGAGTGTGGTGCCTGAGGAGTTCTGGACAAAGGTTACTCTGGGCCTTCCCAAGTGGGGCAGGCAGCCCCTTCTGGACAACTCTGCCAGTCCTTTGCTGGGGCCTTGCTTCCACCTCCCCAAGCAGAAGCAAGGAACTATATCAAAACTCTTGGGGCTCTGATCCTTCCATCTTTGGGGTCAGCTGATAGGGCAGTGTGTACAAGGGAGAATGTCATTTGTCCACAGCTCTGAGGCTGGAGTTCTGTCAGGCCATGCCTGGTCTGCCCTGTGTCTTGGTGTGCCCCCCGCTGAGGAATGTTCCCCTGGCCTCCCCTCTCCCCATTGGCTCCAGTCTTTTGCGTGTTCACACTCTTCCACCTTCTTCCTGGCTCTCCCAGCTCTTGTCCAGGCTCTTTGATGTAATTGCTGTCAGTGGGGCTTTCTTCCCTGGTTACTTAGCAAAGATACTGAGATACAAGGATCCAAGCACTTAGATAGGATACTGGGGAGTTGTCAGATGAAAGACCAAGGGTCTGAAGAATGGAGGACAGGGGACCATTAGGATGTGGCGTGGTGGCAGAATGCTTGGATGCTGAGCATGATGGAGGGTAACCCTAAGTTTAATCTCCAGGTCAACTAAAAAACAAAACAAACAAAAAGACTAGAGAGATGGCTCAATGGTTAAGAGCACTGTCTGCTCTTCCAGAGGTCTTGAGTTCAATTCCCAGAAACCACATGGTGGCTTACAACCATCTATAATGGGATCTGATGTACATGCAGATAGAGCACTCACATAAAGTAAATAAATATATCTTTTTTTTTAAAAGAACGATTCTGAGTTCGAGGCCAGCCTGGTCTACAGAGTGAGTTCCAGGACAGCCAGGGCTGCACAGAGAAACCCTGTCTCGAGAAAAACCAAAAAAAAAAAAAAAAAGAAAAGAGAAAGAAAGAAAGAAAGAAAGAAAGAAAGAAAGAAGGAAGGAAGGAAGGAAGGAAGGAAGGAAGGAAGGAAGGAAGGAAGGAAGAAAGAAAGAAAGAAAGAAAGAAAGAAAGAAAGAAAGAAAGAAAGAAAGAAAGAAAGAAAGAAAGAAAGAAAGGGAAAGAAGGAGGTAAACTAGGCAGGGCGCTGGGAGCTATTGGTACCACTTGCCCCAAGAGCCATGTCCCAAAAGCCTTGTAGCAACGCTGTGAATGGTAACATTTTCCAGATGTACATGTGTGGTGAGTGCATAGCTGGGATCTTCATTCCCACTTCCTGGCTGAGAGAGCAGGCTCAGTAGCAGACCCTAATTCTCTTCCTTTGCTCTTTGCTAGATCTCCTGTCTACCAACCGCTCTGCCATCTTTCTGGGCCCACGGGGTTCCCTAGACCTCCAAGTCATGTACCTGGATGAGTATCGAGATCGCCTCTTTCTGGGAAGCCGAGATGCCCTTTACTCTCTGAGACTGGATCAGGCATGGCCAGACCCCCGGGAGGTGAGTCGGACTAAAGGGGGTGAAAGTGAGTACTTCCAGGTGGAGGTCAGACGGAGAAACTGAGACCATGAGTTTAGGGTCTTTGAAATTGTTTGTGGGCTGTGTTTCAGGTCTTGTGGCTGCCACAGCCAGGACAGAAGGTGGAATGTGTCCGCAAGGGAAAAGACCCTTTGGTGAGTATTGCTGGCAAGAACCACCCTCGAGCGCATTCTACCTGGGTTCTCAGAATGGCCTGCAGTCACTCCCCTGGTGCCTCTGCTGGGAGGATTGGGAGCAGGACATGTGTAGAGAATGTGACCCTCACCATGTTCCCAGAGCTGACATGAAGCAGAGCTGAGTCTTAGAACCCAAGGAGATGGTGGGCTTCTCCTTCACCCTCGGACCCCTTTCCTTTCCCGCAGACGGAGTGTGCCAACTTCGTGCGGGTCTTACAACCCCATAACCGGACCCATCTGCTGGCCTGTGGCACAGGAGCCTTCCAACCCATCTGCACCTTCATCACAGTGGGGCATCGAGGGGAGGTGAGCCTGGGCCTTCCCATGAGAAGCTGAGAAGCTGTGACATTTCCTCCCTGCTGTCTCAAGGCTTCCCATTCAACCAGGGCAGGGCAGAGGGGGCAGGGGCTTGAAAGGCGCCTTTGTGCTGGGGTGCTGAGCCCAACAGAGGTGCTGACCCCATGAAATGAGGATCTTTTCCCCCCCGCCCCCGACCCGATGCTCCAGTTGCACGCAAAGATCACGGTCGAGGCTCTGCTTCTTTCCCAGGTGACCCCGTTCACGCCCCTTTCCTCTCTCTAACTAGCATGTGCTCCGCTTGGATGCTAGCAGCGTCGAGAATGGAAGGGGGCGTTGCCCACATGAGCCCAGCCGACCCTTCGCCAGCACCTTTGTAGGTGGGTGATACCAAGCCAGAGTGAGTCAGGAGGGTGGAAATTGGCCTGGAAGGAATGGGGCTGGTTGCTAGGCTGCTGCACTCCTGACTCTGGTCCCTTCTAGGTGGGGAGCTATACACAGGTCTCACTGCCGATTTCCTGGGACGTGAGGCCATGATTTTCCGGAGTGGGGGTCCCCGACCAGCCCTGCGTTCTGACTCTGACCAGAGCCTCCTACATGGTAAGGCCCCCTGAGGGCAAGGCTGCTTGGGACCCATCCCTCGAACTGAGGAGAGACGATAGATAAAATGTGGCCCAAGATGGACAAGCCACACCTCTAGCTCCTGGGGTGGGAGAGGCATGTGGCTTCCCTTGTCACATCATCACCCTGTCACCCTCTCAGAACCCCGGTTTGTGATGGCTGCTCGGATCCCAGATAACTCTGACCGGGACGACGACAAGGTGTACTTCTTCTTCTCCGAGACTGTCCCGTCACCAGATGGTGGCCCAGGTCATGTCACCATCAGCCGAGTGGGCCGCGTCTGTGTGGTGAGAGCCGTGGTGGGGTGGGGAGGTTCGAGTCCCCTGTTGTGACCTCTTTCCTGGACTGTCCCTTCACAGTAGAGAAACTGAGGCTAGGATACAGTGCTAACATACATCCGTCTCTCTGTGGTTGAGAGTAGAAGAACAGGAGGCGGGTCCCATACTCAGGGGGCATAAAGCTGATTCCCCCTCCCTTCCCCAGAATGATGCTGGTGGCCAGCGGGTGCTGGTGAACAAATGGAGCACTTTCCTCAAGGCCCGGCTGGTGTGCTCTGTGCCTGGCCCGGGTGGGGCTGAGACTCACTTTGACCAGCTAGGTAAGGGAATGGCCAACCAGGAAATGGGGAGGGCTCTGAGCTGGCAAACCAGGCCATTGGCAGTGGCTATAGTGCTTATGGCTCTTTCTGTGTCCCACTGTGTCCCAGAGGATGTGTTCCTGCTGTGGCCCAAGGCCGGGAAGAGCCTCGAGGTGTATGCGCTGTTCAGCACTGTCAGGTGGGCACACATGCTCCCCTGCACCCGCCTCCCCTGGTCTCTGTACCAGGCTGCTTTTTCTGTTGAGCCCCTGCCCCCATACCACTGACCTTCGATGGTCTTTCTCCTTGATTCGGTGACTGTCTATTTTCTGATCTCCATCTCTGTTTTGTCTCTGCCTCTGTGTCTTGTCTCCCAATCTTTGTTTTCAGCAGCCACTGTCATCTTCTTTATCACTTATGAAGTTAGCTTGCGTCTCTTTTCCCCCAACCACCTTGGCCTGGTCTGACTCTCCCTGTTTCCCTTTGGCAGTGCTGTGTTCCAGGGCTTTGCTGTCTGTGTGTACCACATGGTAGACATCTGGGAGGTCTTCAATGGGCCCTTTGCCCACCGAGATGGCCCTCAGCATCAGTGGGGACCCTATGGGGGCAAGGTGCCCTTCCCTCGCCCCGGTGTGGTAAGTAGCTGCTTGGGGTCAGGCAATAGAGGCCAAAGCAGATGACAGGGAACTCCTGTATAGAAAAGCTTCCGGTTTAACACTCAGCCCACTTGGCAGTAGTGGGCTGAGCCTCCAGAGGGTTTGGGAGGAGAGTCTCTGCTGTGTGCATGACCCCCTGGAGATAGAAAGAGGTTGGGTAGTGCCATCCTAGGGACTTCAAGTGTTCCCTCTGCTGCTCCCAGTGTCCTAGCAAGATGACCGCACAGCCAGGCCGACCCTTTGGCAGCACCAAGGACTACCCAGACGAGGTGTTGCAGTTTGTCCGAGACCACCCACTCATGTTCCAGCCTGTGAGGCCTCGGCGTGGCCGCCCTGTCCTGGTCAAAACTCACTTGGCTCAGCGACTGCGCCAGATTGTGGTGGATCGAGTGGAGGCTGAGGATGGGACCTATGATGTCATCTTCCTAGGGACTGGTAAGAGGGCTGACCAGAGGCAGCCAGCTATGTGGGGAGAATGTAGCTTCTTCCTGCTTGTCTCACTAACCTTTTTTCCCCTGCTCCAGATTCGGGTTCTGTGCTCAAAGTCATTGCCCTCCAGGGTGGTGGCTTGACTGAACCTGAAGAGGTGGTTTTGGAGGAGCTCCAGGTGTTTAAGGTAAGCAGGGGTTAATGGGTGTCTCCACCCCCCAGCCCTGGGCCTGGGGTAGGCTCCAGGAGAGTGAACCCAGGGGAGAGACTCAGAATATGGCACACACTGCTAAAGAGGCCCTGGGATGCTACTGAATTACTGCTGGAGAAGCAGGCTGTGCACGCAAGATGCCTGGTGCTCTCTGGGGAGGGATAGTCAAGGTGAGCAGGTTTTGACAAAACCTTGCCAGGCTCAAGTTGTAGTGCAAAGTGGCTGAGACTCCAAGTGTTCCCTCCCTCCCCCATATAACTGGACAGGGATTGTCTGTATTTGGGGGCTATTTTGCCTCTGGACATGAGGTTAATGATGTAGGACAGCTGGTTCATGGCTGGAGAACATTGTGGGAGGAGACAGTGGAACTCTGTGCCAAACCTCCCTCTTGGAAGCCAGTCAGAATGAGGGTACCTTCCTGGATGTCTGGGAAACACTCTCTGCCTCTATCTCTTCTTTCTGAGACAAGGTCTTGCTATATATATCCTTGGTTGGTCTGGTGTACACCATGTTAACTAAGCTGAACTCAAACTCATGGAAA
This sequence comes from Mus musculus, assembly GCF_000001635.26. Lineage (NCBI taxonomy): Eukaryota > Metazoa > Chordata > Mammalia > Rodentia > Muridae > Mus > Mus musculus. The sequence continues at coordinate 31,224,267 of NC_000080.6, forward strand.
TCCATCTGCTGCTGCTTTCTGAATGCTGGGATTTAAGGCCTGCAGGACCACACCCAACAAGTGCTTGAACTTTGAGACCATCTCTCTCTATATAGCTTAGTTTAGACTAAAACTTACTATAGAGAGCGGCCTGGCATTGAATGGGGCCTCCCCATCTTCCTACCTCAGCGGCTCCAGAGCTGAGGTTATGGGCATGCACCACCTTTCCCAAATCCTGCCCAGCCATTGCTGCCAGGAGGTACAGTGATCAGCTGCGGGGTAACTGGCTCCCACCCGGGGCTTGGGCAATGGTGAAGCAGGGAAGCTATTCAGAGCCTTCACCCACTCAACCTAAGATCCCATTCCTTCTCTAGGTGCCAACGCCCATCACTGAGATGGAGATCTCTGTCAAAAGGGTAAGGCCAGCCCCTGTATCCCCTCTCCTAAACTTGCCGTGGACTCTCCTGGAGAGCTGGGCCTATCGTGTGTGTGTGTGTGTGTGTGTGTGTGTGTGTGTGTATGTGTGTGTGCCTGTCTGTGTGTGTGTATGCCTGTGCATATATATGTGTCTCTGTGTGTGTGCCTGTGTGTATATGTGTGCCTGTGTATGTATATGTGCCTGTGTGTGTATGTGTGCCTGTGTGTGTGTGTGTGCCTATGTGTGTGTGTAGGCCAGAGGACCTCCTCAGGTGGTCCTCTGTCTTTTCTGAGACAGAGTCATTGGCCCAGAGCTTGTCAATCAGGTTAGGGTGGCTGGCCAGCAAGCCCCAAAGCCTGCTCCCCCAGCCTGAGACTGCAATGGGACCTCAATGTCCTGCTTTTTTTACACATAGGTTCTGAAGCCTGAGCTTGGGTCTCTGTGTTGAAGCATCTGATTGAGCAGAGTCCCTAGCCTCTGGGCATACATTCCAACTTTTTAAACTTCTAAAAAGTATATTTTATTTATTTTGGTAAAGCCCTGCCAAGCCTGAGTTGCAGTGAGCTAGGTGACGAGTCTAAAGGGCTCTGAACGTTCTCGTGGCAAATAGCGACTAGAGATCAAATTTGTAGGAGCCCAATTCTCTGCATTTACCACACAGGACAGAGGGGAACAAACTCAGATTGTCAGGTTAGGTGGCCAGCACTTTTTTCTGCTGAGCCGTCTTACTGGTCCCCAGCTCGGCTTTTGTACTGGGATTGCTGTAGACATGCCCAATCTCTAGCCCCATGGCCACGTGCAGCTGAGGACAGCCATGCGCGTGGCCCAACACAAACTCATAAACGTACTTAAAACATGAGGTTTTTTTTTTTTCAATTTGTTTTTGGTAACTCGGTCGCTCATGCATGAACTTTGCAGATGACACCTTCATATCACAGGGTCAAAAGGTTAGACAGGCCTGCAAGGTACAGCTCTAAAGCCAGCGGCCAGTCACACAGAGTCCATTAGGCTAGAGGCAGAGGTTGACAGCAGAGAAGGCCTGAAGAAGTCCCTTATAGGAAAGACCCCAGCTCCACCCCCACCTACTCATGGGCTAGCATGGGCTCTGGAGTGCATTCAACATCTCTATCCTTGTGAATGAATTCAAGAGGTTCTGGAAGCCTTCCTGAAACTGATGGGTCTCAGGAAAGCTTGGGCGTTGAGAACCTGTTGGTGAACCCAGCTCACTGGGGCTCTGCTTGTGTTTCTTCCCCAGCAAACGCTGTATGTGGGCTCTCCACTGGGTGTGGCCCGGCTGCAGCTGCACCAGTGTGAGACTTACGGCAGTGCCTGTGCTGAGTGCTGCCTGGCCCGGGACCCATACTGTGCTTGGGATGGCACTGCCTGTGCCCGCTACCGCCCCAGCTCTGGCAAGCGCAGGTTCCGTCGGCAGGACATACGCCATGGCAACCCTGCTGTGCAGTGTCTGGGCCAGGGCCAGAGCCAAAACAGTGAGTGGTGGGCCTGGGGATGTGGGTCACCCTTTGGACTGGGCTCCATCTCTGGGAAGCATGAGCCCATTATAATAAAGTCCTCAGATCCCCTCTCTGTGCAGCTGCATGGAGCCTTAGGATAGAGTCACCTAAGCCCTCACCACACAGGTATCCTGTGGGAGTTAGTCTGTGGCCCTCAGAGCCTGGATTCCCTAGTTCCCTTGCTGACCTGGCCTGATCCTCTCTACAGAAGCAGCTTCGGGGCTCATGACCAGAGTCTTTGGCACAGAGCACAACAGCACCTTCCTTGAGTGCCTGCCCAAGTCTCCTCAGGCTGCAGTGCGCTGGTTCTTACAAAGGCCAGGGGATAAGGGGACTGACCAGGTGAGTGAAGACCCCACCCAGAGATCCTCTTCTCTTCCTGAACCCCAAATCCTAAGCTCTAGAAAGGAACTCTGGAGTGAGCTAGCCAAGTTCTTCCTGAGAAAAATGTGTACTATACCCTGGGATACCTATGAGGAGCTGCCCCCATTTCTGTCTAGGCTGCACGTAGCTCCAGCCTCCCTACTCTGTGAGGGGGATGCTGGAGGTCGAGGAGAGGGAATGGGGGCTAAGTTGTTCTGGAAGGTTCCTATGCTAACGCACGTGGCTTGGCTTTGAAGGGAGCTCTTCCCTCGAGTTTCTTAATTCTTCTCTGCCTCAGACCTGGTCCCTGACCAGCACATTACCTCCCAAAGCAAGCTGTCTGCCCAAGGCCTCTTTTCCCCTTGACTGGGAAGGTTTGTCAACCCCTAAGATGGCTTCAGTCTAGGGCTTGAGGCCAAGCATGGGCAGAGCGGGAGTCTGGAGCTGCTTTCCCATGGGGGGGGAACGACAGAAGGAGGGGTTTGGTTACAGGAGGGGCTCTTCCTCCAGCTCAGGAGCCAGGGGAGGCAAGCCTGGGACCAGCTGTAGGGCTGAGCACCGAGGAGACTCCTTGGAGTAGGGAGAGCAATGAGATGGGGTTACACAATGCTATGCTAACCACCCAGGCGGTTCCCCCTCAGCGCTCAGATGCACAGACAGGGTTAGCAGCCTGGGATCAGAGCCAGCTCTTGCCTCCCACACTCAAGTGGGCACTTAGCCCACCCCAGGCTTGGGCTGTGGACCTCACATTTGTGGGGGAGTAAGCAGAACAGACCAAGACAGGGAAGGCCCAGCATGACTGTTTGTGTGTGTGTGTAGAGTTTTCTTTAGCTCAGAGTAAAACCTCATAGACATGAACCTAACTCCTCAGCTCCTTGGGTGCTGGTGTAGACTTCTCTGAAGGTCTTAGGGCTCTGACCTGGAGACACACAACCATTCAGTCTTAGGAAAGCCTTCTTCATAGGTCCTTGTCCTGCTCTGCGGAAAGGTGAGGCCTGCCTGTCTGCAATTAGCTCATGGTCTCTCTGAGATCCTGTCACGTGGTTAGGCCCACCATGGGAAAGAGGGACTAGGCAAGGGGGGTGGAGGCAGGGCTTGGACCCGAGAATGGCAAACGTGGAAAAAGGAGTAAAGATCACAAGGTTAATGCTCTCCCCAACTCCTTGCTTCTGTCGCCTGTACCCTCCGACTCTCCCTGCAGGTGAAGACAGATGAGAGAGTTGTGCAGACGGCCCAAGGGCTGCTGTTCCGAAGGCTCAGCCGCCATGACGCAGGAAACTACACTTGCACCACTCTGGAACATGGCTTCTCCCAGACCGTGGTCCGTTTTGCCCTGGAGGTGATTGCAGCTGTGCAACTGGACAGCCTGTTCCTTCGGGAGTCAAGGCTAGAGGAGCCCTCAGCCTGGGGAAGCCTGGCCTCTGCCTCCCCCAAGACTTGGTATAAGGACATCCTTCAGCTCACGGGCTTCGCCAACCTGCCCCGTGTGGATGAGTACTGTGAACGTGTATGGTGCAGGGGTGTCGGGGAGCGCTCAGGCTCCTTCCGCGGAAAGGGAAAGCAAGCGAAGGGCAAGAGCTGGGCAGGGCTGGAACTGGGCAAGAAGATGAAGAGCAGGGTGCTGGCTGAGCACAATCGGACACCCCGGGAGGTAGAAGCCACATAGAAGATGACTGAGGAGCAGGTGGTCGGGCTGGGCTGGGGGACTCAACGGTATCTCTCTCCCACCCAGCTAGGAAAGAGGAGTCCAGAACTCCTGATTGATTACCTCTTAGAGGAAATCTCCACCACCTACAGGAAAGACTAGGGGTTGGTGGGAGGAGCCTTGCACCTCAGCCTACCCCTGCCTTTCTCCGAGTTCTCAGTCCCGGGCTGGAACTGGCACCTCCAGACCACTTGTAGTCCCAAGGGGCCTGCTATTTGTTCTCAGAGATGGTGTGGCTTCCGGAGCACATTTCCGGTTGTGCCCAGAGGCAAGGCGGGTGGTTCTTTCCCAGCTTGCTGAACAATGGCCATTCTGAGTGACCCTCTGAGTGGGTGTATGGGTGGCTCTAAGGGAGTATATATTGTCAGTCCACCAGAGGAGGGGAAAGTAGATTCCTAAGGTAGAACCTGATAAGAAACACTTGCCCCACAGAGGTGTGAGAGAAGGTGGAGGCGCTGAGGAGGTGGGGTTGTGCTGTTTATCTGTCTCCATGCTTTGGAATCTAGATGATTCCCTGCCTCAGCTCCCTCCCATCTCCTACTCACAGAGGCAGGAACTGCTGGGACCTGGAGGTTGCCTGGGCCTGGCCCTTGCCCCCTTTTTAAACTTGGAAGAGTTGTCTCACAATATGATACCCTTTCCCAGGTCCCACATTGTCAGGCCAGGCTTGCTGGGGTGCTCACACCTCACCATCAGAGTGTCTTCCTGGGACCAGGGGAAGGTTCTGTGGACCAGAAAGAGGAAGTGGGGAGCTGGAGGGTAGGAGTGCCTCGAAGGATGGGCTACCTTTCCGAGGGTGAGGCGGGCATGCTCAGGCCGGTGAGGTTAGCAACGGACACTCTGAAAACCAGCAGCCAGTGGTGAGGATCGGCCTCCTGGGCTTTGTCTAGGGCCACGAGGAACTAGAGAGAGGTGAGACCATGGGTCCATGGGTCCATGAGCAGGTGTCCTCAAGAGCCAAGGTGACATTAGTTGGTTCAGGAGCCCCTGGGCAGGCCAGATACTTCCAATGCTAGAGTCTCTACTGAGGGTGGTCATGACAGTTCGTTTACAAGACTCCCATGGTTTTTTGTGGTACTTGGGATTGAATCTAGGGTCTCATGCATGCTGGATAAATGCTCTACCACTGAGTGAAAGCCCAGCTCTCTCTCTATGGGAGAACAGAAAGCTGGTATGGTAAATCCTGCTGTTCTGGGGGTGGGGGTGGGGCTGAGTGACAAGGGCTGGGGAGAAGCTTGGCCATCAGCAGTTTCTGCAGCTGGGGAGCAGAGAGGGGGAGGAGGACAATTAAATGAAAAGTTATTCCCAGCCCGAGGGTGAAGAAGTTAGTGACGCACGGGACAGACAAGAGGGCATGTCTGAGTTCCCTCCTTTGAATAGGGAAAAAAAAGGGTGGAGGAGGGATGGGGGTTGGAGAGGGAGGGAGATGAAAAAACAAGAAAGAGCTTTTGCTGTACTGAACTTCAAACCCGAAGACTTTGGGTTTATTTCCTCTACCCTGGCACCCCCAGGGTGCTGAGATCTGAACTTGCACCATTTGCTTATCTGGAGGACAGAAGCCCTGAACTCTACCTGCCCAAACCCAGCTTCCTTCTGTTTGTGGGCATGGTCCCTTGGGATACTGGTAGATAAAAGAAGACGAGAGAGGAGTGGGTAAAAGCTGGAGGAGAGTTGGGGAGACAGAGGAGAGGAAAGGGGTGGAGGAAACCCTGAGAATTCAGAAAGTGGCAACCTAGCCCCCCCAGTGGCATTTGGACAGAGTCTAGGTTTGGCAAGCTCTGGGCAGGGTCCTCTGGGGAAATGGCCCTGGAAAACACAGGAAAAAGGAACTCGGTATCCTAAACAGTGCACCCCTATACCTGGAAACATAGGACAGCTCTTGCCCACTGCCACCTTGCCCACGGTACTGTACTACGAACACCCTGAAAACGCCCACATGTGTGAACTGTGTCTGTTTTCAAATGGGCCTTGTGGCTTCTCCGTCTTCCAAGCATACTTATTGAATTGTTGTTGATATTTTTATTGTCATGTTGCCTTGAGTTCTGATGAGAAAAAGCAGAGCCTATAAAGAAAGGAATGAAGAACTATTTATATCACGTAGCCCTAAGGCGACTGTATCTGTGTGCCTTTGTGCTAAACTGATGGACACTGGTGAGAAAGGAAGAGTGCTGTGTGTTCCCGGAAATGCTCAGCCTATCTGGCACTTTCTTCTAGCAGACAGGGAGATGTGTGGCAGCGGAAGGGGTCTGAGGGGTTTGCCTGTAAAGCAGAGATTGCTCAACCCACGAGGAAAAATCCTGTCCTGAAGGCTTATAAAGCTGACCTTGGAACATAAGAAGGATTTTGAGGGGGCAGGAGAGCCAGCAAAGGGCAGACAGGCACGTAGGCAGCACTGTTCCTTTTGCACAACACCCGACATTTGTAACAGTGCCTCTTAGCCTGCTGCTGCCTCCTCCCTAAGCTGTATACTAATATATATCAAGGCCACTAAAATCACGCCCAGGCCGGGCTAGGCGACAGCTTCTGGGGTGGAGAGTGAGTTCCTGGGTATGCTCAGAAGGCCTTCTGATCATGCTCCCTGCTGCTCCGGTGACATCCCGCCCAGAGCATAGACTACACTGATACTGGGCAAAAATGGGAAAAACTACAGAAACATTTCAAAGCCAGAGGGGAGGCAACCTACCTCCCCAGGAAGCTAGCCTGGGGCATCTAGCTTGGATAAGTCCCTTGGGAGAGTAACAAAACAGGCCGGTCACTGCTCTTAGCTTGTATATCAGCCCCTCCACAAACACCTAGGCTTGACTGAACCTGAAGCTCCATTGCCTCAGCCCAAGCCACCATTGCCTCTGACTGAGACATCACCATTGCAGTACCTGGTAGTGGCCCAACAAAGAGTACAGGTGTGGCCCCCACACCTCCCCACAGTCTCTGCTCCCAAAGTCTCTCCCCTTCCCCTGCCCTCACACTCATCAGCTCCAGCCCAACTTCCGACCTCAGTAATTCCACCTTCTCTCTGTCTTTGTCCTGCAGCCCTTTCCTCTGTGTCTCGCACTTCCCCTGGTATCTGGATGGTCCATGATTTCCCACACAGGTTTAGAGCTGAAAAGAAGCTTGGACAAAGAGACTAGTTAAGTGTAGCTGAGGCGTCCTGAGAGCTGCTAATCGCAGGGAACCTTCCATGACCTCCTGCTCTTCATGGTCTGTCAGACTCCAGGATTTGTGTGCCCGTAGCTGCCCCAGGCCTGGGTGCTCTGCCCTGTGGAGTCCTGTGATGGCATCTCACGCAGCTCCTACGTCCTGTGGCATGGCCTTCTGCCCTTTGTTTTCATTCTGGCAGGACTACTGACATCTCTTTTTAGAGTTCTCAAGAGCACATTTTGGAAAAGTGCTTACTAGATTAACCCCTTCCCTTAACACAGGAGATTAATTTGATAATCGTTGCCTCCCACGTTTGTAAGCACTAGAGGTCCTGACTCCCAGATGTCAGCCTCCATTTCCTTCGCCAAGAGAGGCTCTTCTGCCTTGGGGGCAGAGCTGGAAACCCTCTAGCATCAGAACACTTGAGTCTGGGGTCTTTCCTGCCCTGGCTTCCATTCTCCCACTCTTCGCCTGCCTCCTCTGCCTCTTCTGGCTCTTCCAGTGTCTAGCTTGGTTACCAGTGTGTGGGTGTGGGTGTGTGGGGGGGTCGGGGGTGGCTGAGTTTTACCTCAAGCCCGAGGTGACATTGAACAGAGTGGTTTCTCAGGGACGGTGAGGAGCCCGTCAAAACAAACGCGAACAGACCCTTCTGCTCTCTCAATTGGCTTCTGTGCCTTTTCATTTAGCCAAGCTTGGGTCAGGTCCTAGACACCCAAGAATCCTGAGGAGTGGGCATGTAGCAGCTACCAGGAGATGGTCTCCTTTTAGACAATGTAGGCTGCTGGCAGCCTGGCTCCACTTAGGCCCTGGAAGATCAGCTCATGTGCCTGTCAGCCGAATAATGGAAGTTCCTCCGTGTAGTACCATATTCTTAAAACTAGGAGAGGGGTAGGACTCAGAACCAGCCGAATTTTCATCTGCAATAAGGAGCCAGCCTTGGCTCGCTTGTGTCCTGGGCTGAAGGGGCTGTGAGGAGAAGCTTGAACACACCCCAAAAATGGACCTCCGTGTTTTTCTAAGACTACAGACTTGGAAGGAAAGGGGTAGGCAGGGCCAGGTTTGGACACAAGATCTGATAAGGAGCTTGGGGATTGTCGGGGTCCCACCCTGGCTCCTTTTCCGGACTCACCTACTTTTCTGGGAGATGGGAGACGAGGAAGGCAGCAATGGCCTGGTGCCCACTTCTCACTGCCCAGCCTGTTCACCTTGGCCCCCTTTCTTCCAAGGCGGCCTCACAATGAAGCCTTTCACTTTCTGAGTTGCAGTTTCATTAAGGAAATTTCTAGTTCCTCAATCATCCTCTGTTGGGAATAAGACCTGCTGCAAGGTCTCCAGGGAGGCCTGAAAGGGAGGCTGGGATCGCCAACCGTAGGCCTCCAGCAGCCAGCTGACGGCCTGTTCCCAGGAGCTCTGCTGATGGCGAATGTGGGGAGGATTAGGCTCAAGGTTGCTAATTCAACTACGATATGTGTTTCCCATGGACGGAGAGGAACAACCAGGGCCATCAGAAAACCATGACCTGATGAGGTTAATGAAAAGTAAGTCCCGATGCAGAATCCAGGTGTCTACCTTCCAATAGAAGGGGCTGTACTAGGAACACATGACGTCCAGATTGTCCTGTTGGGAAGTCAGGGCAGCTCTGCTCCCACAGATACAGATATAGAAGAATGACATTCGGAACAGCAGCCTGTTTTGTGGACATGATGTCATTGTCCACACCACCTCCACCCGCCTCAGCAGATAAGAATCTGGCACTGTTTCCTGTAGTCCAAGGGTCTTGGACAATAGTGTGAACGGCTGGCCCGAATGGAAAGGGCATTGTTCAGGGGAGAAAAAAAACAACACCCCAGCACAAAGCCAGGGCAGGATTTGTCTAAATGTAAGAGCCTGTTTACAAATTCACCATTCCCAAGGAACGGAACACAATGGGGAATTGCTTCCTTGAGGATGGCGTCCCTTCTAGTATGATCCTGATGCCTAGGGATGTCTTTGAAGGCTCAGACAGGTTTCAGATGCACTTAGACGGATGGACACTGATGGCGCGGAGGTCTTCCTGTTTATCAGGCATGTGTGCAGGCTAGGGTCAAGAAGCCAGGGCCAAGGGGGGAGGGGCTGGGAGGCTTCACCCCCACTCTGGGCCTTGTGATCTCTGATCCTTTAAAATGGGGTTTCCTTGCTTGGTCACTAAGCAGTCTTCTTTCATCTGGTGGCCTCCATGACGCCGTGACTCACCTCCTGTCAGCATGGAACACGGGGCAGGGGTAGGGGCAGTGGGGGAAGGGCTGGGGGTGGGGAAGTTGACACTGTGTCCTTAGATCAGGGCCAGTAGAGATGTTACTTTTCACAGCATCTCTTGTCTTGTCCGTAGAGGTTGGAGTCTTTGGACCATCAATGGCAGACTCTGGTGGCTGTGTGTGGGCATGTGCCTTTCTGTGTTTGCATGTGTGTACATGCATGTATGTATATGTAGTAGAAGGGCAATGCAGAAGGGTCATAGAACCATATCACATATCCCTTGGGAATGGGAGTGGCCATTTGGTGGAGGTGCGGTGTCACAGCAGGGTCGGGAAGGCCACTTGGAGGCTAGAGGAGCTTTTCTAGACAGTCTTGTCTAAATGTAGCAGCGTCGTTGTTCGTTTTGATGCTCATCTCTAAGCCTAACATAAATACTCTCATGAATAAACTTGAACTAATGTGTCTAGAACAAGTGAGGAGCATTAAAGCTGTGTAATCCTCAACAGAGATTGCACAGTCTCCTTCCTCAACTTGCTAACACTGCCCTCTGGTGTGCAATAGCAGAACAACATGATCGAGAACCCAGCGGGAATGGAGAACAAACTGCCTCTGAAGGTGGAATTCTGGGCTCGGCAGCAAACGTGAATGAAGAATGTCTAACAAAGCCGGTCTCGGACTGCAAGGGGTTTCCAATCCAGCAGTAGAGACAGACCTAATGTTGTAGGAGTGACAGAGGACATGGGTTCCAAGGGCACCAGCAGAGACACAAGTGAGAATCCAGTGAGAACAAAGAGGTGGCATTCAACAGACTGAGGATGAGAGTCAGGGGTTCCACGCTGGGGACCCAAAGCAGAAAGCCCATGGGTGAGGTGCTGTGGGAGGCCCGCTGTGCAGGGCCCTATTTCCAAAAAGGCCACAGATGACAAGCCTAAGCAAAAGCTACCACAGGTAATGTGGTAACTGGTACAAGGAGAGAGGGCGGGTGAATCAGTGAAGTGGGTCTAGAAAACCATGCGGACAGGTTCTTGCTGCAGGTCTGTGGGGCTCAATGAGCACCAGCAATGGCAGAAGGGGGTGGGGGGTGAAAAACAGATGACTATCACAACACAATACATATACTCAGTAAAGATATAAGCAATACAAATGAGTCAATAAACGAGTGGGGGAGGAGCGGTAATCTGTGCAGAACTCCACTCTCAGAGAGGAGGGTGCTTAAGTCCTCCATACCTTGCCGGCAGCATGCACAGGGGCACAGCTGACAGGCGCTGCCTTCGATCCTGTTGACAGCATGGAACTTCATGTGATGGAACGCACTTTCCCTCTGTGGTCTTCAGAGGTCAGAACCATAGTCTGATCTGATCATGATGAAAGTTATAAGTCCCAGTTAGGGGACACTAGGCACAATACCCAATTAGTACTCCACAAAATGGTTACAGGAAAAGCTGTCACCTCCAAGAGGAACCTAACAATAACTCATGTGGCTGGGAATGGTGGCACCTGTCTTTATTCTCAGTACTTAGGAGGCAGAGGCAGGTGGATTTTGATGAGTTCTAGGCCAGCCTGGCTTATATACGAGTTCCAGACCATCCAAGGGCAGCATAGTGAGAACATGTCTCAAAAAGGGAAACTAAATCAAAACAAAAAGATGACTTGGTGCTATGTAGTATCCTAGATAGAAATTAAAAAGAAAAATATAGAAAAAAATGAGGAAAAGCTGAGTGGTGTGTAGCCTTTAGTGGATTATTATATATAAATATTCATTTTATATTTTTTTTATGTATGAGTACTCTGTCTGCATGCATGCTTGCACATCAGAAGAAGACATCAGATCTCATTACAGATGGTGATGAGCCACCATGTGGTTGCTGGAAATTGAACTCAGGACCTCTGGAAGAGCAGGGAGTGCTCTTAACCACTGAGCCATCTCTCCAGCCCCCCCCCACCCAGTATTGGTTTATTTGTTGTGAAAAATTTACCATGTGACTCTAAGACATCAGCAAAAACAGGCTCTGGGTTTGAATATGTGAGAGTTCTCTGCACTTTTTTCCACATTTTTTTTTCCTGTAAACTATTTTAAAATTACAATTTTGTTTAAAGGGCTGGAGAGTGCTCAGGTTAAGAGCACTTGTTGCTGTTCTAGAGGGCCTGGGTTAGTTCCCAGAATCCACATGGAGGCTCATAACCATCTGTAGCTCTGCTTCTAGGGGCTCCTACTCATGTCTCACTTCCATGGACACCAGGCATGCAGGTGGGGCACATACATACATTCAGGAAAAACATTCATATGCATAAAATGAATCTTTCAAAAGTTTGTTGAAGAGAATCCAGATATCTAATGTAAAATGACTGGCATGGCGCAGAGAAAAAACATTTATAATTGATTTTTCTGGCCTGTAAGAATGGGAACAGGTAGCAATATCAGCAAAGAGCAGAAGCTGTAGTGTACTCATATAAATAAAAAATCTTAAAAAAAAAATTCAGTCCCCTTTAAAAAAAAAAGGGCAGTTAGTAAATTAGAGAAAGAAAAGTTAAAACATAATGTAATGTCTGGATCAATAGTAAATCACATTATTATGCTCATGATTTTTTTTTTTGTTTTTTGTTTTTGTTTTTTGTTTTTTGTTTTGAGACTCGGTTTCTCTGTGTAGCCCTGGCTGTCCTGGCACTCACTCTGTAGACCAGGCTGGCCTTGAACTCAGAAATCTGCCTGCCTCTGCCTCCCAAGTGCTGGGACTAAAGGTGTGGGCCACCACTGCCTGGCAGTATACTAATGATATTACAAATGACAAAAATTAACAAAAATGATAATGCAGCTATTTAAGATAGGGACTTTGAAAATGGTAAGTTTCTGAAGGTGCTAAACCCATATGTAACATAAGAAGTCAATAATGTCTAATATTACTAAGTCAAGAAACTGCTTAAAGGGGGCTGGAGAGAAGGCTCAGCGGTTAAAAGCTCTGCCAGAGGTCCTGAGTTCAATTCCCAGCAACTACATGGTGGCTCACAACCATCTGTAATGGGATCCGATGACCTCTTTTTGTGTGTCTGAAGACAGCTACAGGGTACTCATATATACAAAATAAAAACAAACCAAAAAAAAAAATAGTTTTAAGAAACTGCTCAAAAAAATGGCAGTAGTTGCCTTTAGGAAACGGGAGCAGCGAGAGAGAAGGGTGACTTAAGAGTGGTTTCCATTATGGTCCCTTTAGGACTTACTAGTCCAATGGCTTCCTAAGGACGTGAGTGCTGGAGGGGAGCCATACCAGGACCCTGCATATGGTAAGCATGTGCCTGGCCACTGAGCTTCACTCCCAGGCACTGCAGGCATTTACATGAATGTGTTACAGATTTAAAATATGTATGTATTAAAAAGAAAGGTATTATTTCCTGTACATGTTGATAGTAACAAAGCAACGCTTATGTCAGATCTGAAGGCAATCACCCTATACATCTTGGATCTAAGTCTGCAGGACTCAGCAGGATTGAAATGAGAACAGGCTTCTCCACCATTAGTGACAATGACTCACTGAGACCTTGGGAATTCAGTATGTGGCAATTCTCTAAGTTTCCCCCACTAAGCCAAGCTCATGAAATCATTAAAAACATGCAAATGTAAGATAGGCTCTCTTCAGTTTCCTTCAGGCCCTCTGCCAGATTCCCATCCCAGCTGCCTTGCCTAATGCGAATGTTCTGGTACACAAGTCCATCGTCACACCCATGAGAAATGCTGTGGGGATATGAGTGGCCCGCTCCAGCTGCAAAGCTAAGACCACACTGGCTGGAATGAGTGGAACCTTCTGCCCCACACAAGTATGGCAATCCTACTATGTTGAGTTCAGGGACCCCAGCCTCACCACCAAGGTCTGTTCTGGGACCAAAGTGGGCTACTGTGCTGGCTCACTGAGCAGAACTTACACACTTATGTGAGGATGACACTCTCCAGCCCTGGAATCCCAGTTACCCAGAAAGTCGATTCCCTTTATGTTGAAATCCTAGTGACTAACTTTTGTCTTACTCCTTTCAGATTCTCTAGTGTACTTGACAGATTCCAGAGCCAATTCACAAGGAGACCCGAGTGGAGAGATGACCTTTATTTGTCAATAACAAATGAGTGAGTGAAGCTGGAGGAAGCACATGAGAGCCACATTATGGTGAACAGTGAGTGCCCTTACATTCCACTGTTGGCACGAAGACTCCGTGTCCCCTGAGACCTCTTCACTTAGCCCCTTGAGTCTCATGGTTTCAAAGTGCTACCTCTCCAAACTGATGCAGCAACGCTCTTTTGTATCTCACTGTCCTGGGCAGGAACCGCCCTGAAGCTATTACTTGGATTTTTTGCAATCCTTTGGATCACCAGGACGGGCAGCTTCTTCCACCAGAGGACTCGGGCTTTTCTAAGAGGGAAGTTTGTAGCCAATCAGTCCAGAAGAGCTGGGATTCTCTTCCAGGCTGGTAGCCAGCCCTTAAGAAATACACATGGGGGCAGAAGGTGCTGCTGCAACAGGGGGTGTTGCCTGAGTCTTCAGATATGTAATCTGTGGTGGAAGAGAGGCAGAAAAGGGAAGGTAACTCAGTCTTTGTTTCTCCTGTGTACAGGTCCTGAAGCCCCTCATCAGCTACTTCCTTCCAAAGCTATTATATCCACTCAAAGTTCCCCTCTGTGACATGCTATCTCCATTCCCAGGTATGACAGCCCCCAGCCCCATCCAAGTTCTTACAGCAGACCATCCTTCCAGCCTAACTCGTGGTTGAAGCAGGCAAACACTCATTACATTCCCATTTCTTGCTGTTTGGTCTAAGAGAGGAGCAGTCCCGGTGGGTTCCATGGGATCCACACGTAGCACACAAAATGAGGCGCCACCGTCTACAGAAAAGCCATGGAGAGATATGGACGGACAGTCAGGACACCAACTGTTACTCTTGAATGTTAGCTACCATCCAGGCTCAGCTATGAGGAGAAAGAACTTCCTGGGAATTTTATTTTTTATGTGTATGGGTCTTTTGACTGCATGTATGTATGTGGATCATATGCATACTGAACTCATGGAGGCCAAAGAATATGTCAGATCCCCTGGGACTAGAGTTGCAGACAGCTGGGAGCTGCAATGTGGATGGTGGGAATAGAAGCTGGGTACTTTGGAAGGGCAATGAGTACTCTTAGCACTGGGCCATCTCTCCAGCCCCAAGGGAAGTTAAGTCAATGTAGTTTTGCTCTACATATTACCCCATGACTCTGGGATGACAGGTGTTGATTCTAAGAGGCCACAGGTGGGCACAGCCCTTGGCAGGATGAATCTGAAAAGTAACTGACCCTGAGTGTCTTTCCAATGGGCCCAAACAGCAGACCCTGCAGAGGAGACCCTCCATTTGTGCATGAGTAAGTCTGGGACTGGTCAAATTTGGGACTTGGCAACTGGGTTCATCCTGAGGGCTGCGGCCAAGAACAGCCTTCCTGCTTTAATAGCAGTGCTAGAGCTCTCTGCCCAGGGGCTTCTTCCTACCCTTCATCCTCAAAGCTGTCTCTGCCTTGCTCATACAGACAGATGGGGGCATCACAATGCCGATAGCGCTGATACAACTCGGAGAAAGCCCCTGGCTCGAGTTCCCAGGCAGCATCTCTGCAGTGGGAGAAGAAGTTATAAGGGACACATACTCTACTGGTGAGCCTTTGTCCACTCAGAAGAATGAAAGCTAAGCACAGCAAGAGTTCAAAGGCCGGAGCACTGCCAATAAGGCTGTGAGAGCAGAACTGGTGTAATGAGAGGGCAAGATGGGGGTTCCAACTCCTCGTCCCCAGGGCTCGGTTCTTTAAGAGCCTTTTCAGGAGCAGCCTCCTGCCCATTTCCCTTTCCTTTTGACTACTTTAAAGCACACTTGCCACCGTTCTCACTTCATTGTACATCAATGCCTGAGCTGTGGGCAATCTCTGAACTGTCTTCACACTCACCTCCTGTCTAGAAAGCCACCCCAGCCACCCCCGGCTCAGCCTCTTGTGTGCAGAGCTCCTGCTACCTGTCTGGGATGTGGATCCCCATCCTCAGCATCTCCTGTGGGAACTCTTCTCGGTTGTTGCACTGGGGACACTTGAAGAAGTGCTTTGCTGATGTGTGGGCATATTTCTGTAAGAGAAGAAAGCGTTTGTGAAAACAAGCAAGCCACCTTCCCATGCCCACCTCACTGCACGCAGTCAGGAAAAGCAGTCTGGGTGTGCTAGGATGAGGGCTGCCACCAGGCGTCAGGCCTGGGACCAAAAGGCTTTTGAAGAGAGTTCCCAGGAGTGCCTCAGTTGTCCATGGGGCTTGGCAGGGGTCAGCAGGGGTCAGGTACCTGAGTACACTGCCTTCCCTTTCATCCTAGTAGTAGGCAGATTTTGAGCTCCTTAACTCGTTCTCAGAAACACCTATTTGTTTCAGAAACCCTCAAGATTTTGCCTAGTTTAACTCTTACGATGAGTGAGGCCTGAGGCCAAGGATGACTGGAGGCTGGGTTACCTATTCCCTCCCAGACCTGGAAGCAGCTCCTAGGCACATGCCTGCCTGCAGTACGGAGTTCTGAATCTTACACATACTTGAGCATTCCCAGAATGCCCTGGTTCCAAGCACAGGGCGGGGCAATCACGGAAGGTTGTCCTTCCCCCCTGTACAGAGAGACCCACCTGGATACACTTGCGGTGATAGATAGCTTGACTACAGCATGGGCTCTGGATGTTCTCAACACTTGTTCGGGATAAATTTTCGCAACACAAGACACAGCTTTCCTCCCCCAAACTCCCCTGGTGGATGTTCTGTGTTGGTCGATGTTTTCTACAATATGATCTGTGATGGGTAAATAGACTTGGTTTCTGGCTTGTCACTGAGGCAGATTCCCAGCTGCCTGGTCTATTTGCTTGGTGCTCAGTGAATCGGTACACTGAAGGGTGAAGAACAGCGACATGACTTCTCATGGCTGCTTACCCACTGAGCTATGGAGGACAGTCTCCATAGCACCCATTATTGAATGCCCTATTCAGTTATGAGCAGCTGTCTAAGAACCCAGCTGTTTGTAATTTAAGGAGGGGACAGGAAGCAAGGAGAAACCCCTGTGAAACTTCCAAGACAAGACACTGTTTCCCATTATCGAGTGGAGGGACAGATGTGTTGGGAGAGTCAAAACAGTCTCCTGAGAACCGGGCTCTGATTTCAGTGCTGTCTAAACAGCAGGCTGCAAAAGGGTAACCCAACATTTTTCCTTCCTCACTCACTTGTACTCTCCAAAAAACTGTGAAAGGCAACCCCTTTCTTGGCCACAAGGCAGATGGAAGTTCTGGACACACTGATCATTCTGGCATCTGATAGCAGCTCCTTTTTTCTTGCATACAAAGCAGATCTGCAAATGAGATGCCAGACAAAGTTCTGTGACCCGAAAAAAAACAAACAGAAGTTGTGGTTCTTCTTTCTACAGACTGGAAATTCTGGGAAGCAACAACTATCCCCTTTCCCTCCATGGTCCATGGTATCCTAGAACTGAACTTCAAGAAGCATGGAATTTCTGTTTTCTTAGGGCGCTGCCTCATCTTTAGGATACATTCTAAAAGAGATGGGACTTAAGAACTAGGTTTTGCTCTTGTCTTAGTCAGGGTTTCTATTCCTGCACAACATCATGACCAAGAAGCAAGTTGGGGAGGAAAGGGTTTATTCGGCTTATACTTCCATACTGCTGTTCATCACCAAAGGAAGTCAGGACTGGAACTCAAGCAGGGCAGGAAGCAGGAGCTGATGCAGAGGCCATGGAGGGATGTTCTTTACTGGCTTGCTTGCTTGCTCTTTTATAGAACCCAAGACTACCATCCCAGAGATGGTCCCACCCCCAAGGGGCCTTTCCCCCTTGACCACTAATTGAGAAAATGCCTTACAGTTGGATCTCATGAAGGCACTTCCCCAGCTGCAGCTCCTTTCTCTGTGATAACTCCAGTTGTGTCAAGTTGACACAAAACTAGCCAGTACAGCTCTCAAGGACACAAGCACATAGGGCGACACACACACACACACACACACACACACACACACACGGATTCTGAACATGCAGAGGAAAGGCCTATCCCAAGGTCCCCATTTCAAGAAAGTCTAACCTTCTTAGAAGCCCGTACTGCCTCCCTTTTGATGTCTTCAGGCATAAATCCATGGAGACCTCTGTTGGGTTGGCCCTTCTGAGGCAGTCTGCTAGACAGGATCTAAGGGAGTACCAGAACCAGGATGTCAACATATAGAAACAGGACAGTGGGGTGCCGGTGACTGGGGAAAAGAACTAAGAAATGGAGCTTGGTGGAACTCATCTGTGTATACAGGACAATTTATTTAATGATGTCTGAGATAATGGTATAAATTGGATACACCAGCACTTTTTTTTTTGTTTGTTTTTTTGAGACAGGGGTTCTCTGTATAGCCATGGCTGTCCTGGAACTCACTTTGTAGACCAGGCTGGCCTCGAACTCAGAAATCCACCTGCCTCTGCCTCCCATGTGCTGGGATTAAAGGCGTATGCCACCATGCCCAGCTACACCAGCACTTTTTTAACTCTTTGGACACCCAACATGGAGAAACATAACTTATTAAAGGCCATAGAGCCTCAGAATCAGTACTTTTATGCTATTCTCATTTGCTAAGGGCTGCTCCTGCCATTGTGTGAACACTGGGGACCTGTTCTCTCTAGATTGATTCATTTCATACTTTTTAAAAAAAGATTTATTTATTGATTATATATAAGTACACTGTAGCTGTCTTCAGACACACCAGAAGAGGGAGTCAGATCTTGTTACGGATGGTTGTGAGCCACCATGTGGTTGCTGGGATTTGAACTCAGGACCTTTGGAAGAGCAGTCGGGTGCTCTTACCTGCTGAGCCATCTCACCAGCCCCATTTCATACTTTTAAAGACAATACATGACACAGAAACTATTGTGACTGTTATCTTACAGAGGAGGACACTGAAGTGACATGTGGCAAGTGACATGGCTGGAGTCACATAACAAAGAGTTACAAAGGTGGCCTTCACACCTGGGCCTACAGAATCCACACTAATTCCCCCTTTGCTATATCCCCATTAATACAGGATAATTAAGAATATTTTTTCCTCAGAGTATTACACAAAGGTAAATGGAATTTTAGTCTCCTAATGAGCAATCTTCATTAACTGGAAAAGATTAGGAGTTGCACTTTTAAAAGCATACTTTAAAGGGATGTTTCTTTAAAGGTGCTCAAACATGGTTTTGGAATGAGTAATTAATCTTGCAGTGATTATAAAATGTGTAATGGGAGCTTAGGCTATGTATTTATTTAACTTACTTTAAAAGATTTTAAACATGTCTGAGTGTTTGCATGTGAGAGCAGGAGAGGTGTGCAGGTCCCTTAGAACTAGAGTTACAGACGATTGATTGTGAAATGCCATGTGGATTCTAGGACCTAAACTCTGTCTAGAGAAACGGATTCCTAATGATGCTAAAAACATTTCACACACCAGGCAGTGGTGGCACACACCTTTAATCCCAGCACTTGGGAGGCAGAGGCAGTCGGATTTCTGAGTTCGAGGCCAGCCTGGTCTTATAGTGAGTTCCAGGACAGCCAGGGCTACACAGAAAAACCCTGTCTTGGAAAAAAAAACACACACACACACACAAAACCCTAAAACATTTTGCTCATATTTTATCACTATCTCAAGGCTTTATCACAATGAGTGACTTTTGTCTTACTTATAATTTTTAAGTATTAGTCATGTTTTTATAATGGACACGTGTTATTTTTATAAACAAAAATGAATAAAGAACAGAAACAATTTAAATGTCCTTTTCAATTTTTTGGTATCTCATTTTTTGAGATAGAGTCTCATGTAATCCAGGCTGGCTCTGGACTCAGAGGCCAAGTTAGACTTGGAGCTCACGATTACCCACCTCTACCTCCCAATTGCTGAGACTGCATCTGTACCTCCATGCCCAGAAAAAAAAGCCACTAATGGAGTTTAATATTTTAGGAACATCCATAATATGAAATGCCAGTCACCTATTTAAAAGAATAGGTCTCTGTGTTCTGTGTCATGAGATCCCCACAATACATGAGATGGAAAGGAAACCCTACAAAACATCATATATGTTTAACTTTACGTTGAAATGTATATGCTTATTGATGTATCAGAATTAACTAAGTCCCAACACCTGGCAGAAGTTACAATAAATAAAAATCACAGATCAATTTTTTCCTCATGAGGATAAATATAAAAAATTAAGTATTGGTAAGTTTAATTCAGCCCCTATTATAAAGCATGACCAAGAAAGAAGGGCCTGTACCAAGAATGCAGTTGATACAACAAACCACAGAAAGAGGAAAATCATGTCAGTAAATGCAAAACATTTGGAAACTCAATACAGAAACTCAGAAATTCACCTGTCTCTGCCTCCCAAGTGCTGGGATTAAAGGTGTGCGCCACCACTGCCCAGCAGCTAATACATTTATGATGCTGAAAAATTAGATGCTGTCCCCTAATGCCGGGAGAAAGGCACGGACAACTATTTATACTACTTCTATTAAGCATTAGGTTGAAGGCCCTGGCCAGTACCAAAGGCAAGAAGAAATAAAAGGTATAATAACTGGGGGCTAGAGATGTAGCTCGGTTGCTAAGAGTACTTGCCTAGCATGTATGAGGTAACCCCTGGCACCCCACTAAAAACTTGGCAGGGGAGCTGGAGAGATGGTTCAGCAGTTAAGAGCAAGTACTTGTTACTCTTGTAAGACAGGGATCAGTTCCCAGCACCCACATGGTGGTTCATGCCCTTTTCTAAGTCCAGTTCTAGGGGATCCGACCCACTCTTCTGACCTCCTCAGGCATCAGACAGGACATGTAGGCAAAACACTCATACATATAAAACAATTTTAAAAACAAGCAAGCAAACAAACAAACTAACTAATTGAGCATGGTGACAAATGCCTGTAATCCCAGCACTTAAGAGTTGGAGGCAGGAAAGTCAGAAGTTCAAAGTCAGTGCTGGAGAGATAGCTTAGTCAGTAAAGCCCTTGCTGCACAAGCATGAGGACCTAAATTCAGATCCCCATCACAGATATAAAATGCCGGGTACAGTAATGCCTACTTGTAATCCTAGCACTAAGGAGGCAGAAACATAAGGATCCCTGGGGCTTGATGGTCAGTTAGTTTTGTCAGATGGGTGCACTCTAGAACCCTGTCTGAAAAAACAATGTGGAGAGAAATAGAGAAAGACAACTGATGTCAACCTCATCTCCACATGTACACACCTGAACATACATTCACACATACATGAATCTGTCCACATGTACATTGCCCCTGCCCATACATGAACAGGAAAAGAGGAAGTTTGTGGTCACCCTCAAGCTACAGAATGAGTTTAAGGTCAGCCTGGGCTACACGGGATTTCATCTTTAAAAAAAAAAAGGACAAAACTTGGCACTATCTACATAGAGAACCAGAGAATCCCAAGTAAATAAATAAATAAATAAATACAATGGTTGATTTGGTAAATGTTTAACAAAATTGTAGAATACAAAGTCAATATGCAATAAGTATTTCTATAATCTAACAACAAAATATTTAAAAACATTTAACAGAAGATTCATAATACTATATTTTCACTAGGACCACAGAACATTATGATTAAAAATTGAAAGGAATTGATACCAAATAATCCTGGAAAAGACTGTAAATTTTACCATAGTTAATTTTAAGACAGTATAAAACCACAAGAATTAAGACAGTGGAGTGCTAGTATATTGATAGACACATATAGATTAATAGTATAAATAATTTTCCAGATCCACAAATATATATATATGGTCAATTGATTTTGATAAAGGCATCTAGGTAATTCAATAGTATTTAAGTACTACTTAGGACACACAAAAATTTCTCATCTAAAAGAAAAACTGATAAATACAACATCAAAATTAAAGAAATTTTAAGACATCATTAGAAATAAGATATAACTATATAAAAAGAATTTTTATCCAGAACATATAAACAATTTTTACAATCCAGCAAGACAAAAGACTCTACTTTCTTTTCTTCTTCTCTTCCTCTTGCTCCATTTGAGACAGGGTTTCTCTGTGTAGCCCTGGCTGTCCTGGAACTCACTATAAGACCAGGCTGGCCTTGAACTCACAGAGATTTGTCTGCCTCTGTCTCCTAGGTGCTGGGATTAAAGGCATTCACCACAATGCTTAGATCAGAATCTCATTTCTTTTAACAAAAGAAAATACTCATACAAATTAAATAAAAATTATGTGAAGTATTTAAAAATAGAAAATTAAACACATGAAAAGCTCAACATCTTTACTCCTCAAACAAGTGCAAATTAAGAGCACAACACAATGTTAGGCTGAAATGAAAAGGATGGACAATACCAAGACTTGGTAAAGAGCTGTCAGCTGGAACTCTCACACATTGCTAATGGCTGTGTGAACTGGTCCAGCAACCTTGGAAAGGTGACTTGGCAGCTTCACATACATGTCTACTCACATGGACCCAGCAATCCCACTCCTGGGCATCTGCCCAAGAGAAGGAGGAATGCATGTCACAGAAAGAGCTGCATGTAAATGTTCTTAGGTTTAGTCACAAAAGTCCACCAAACTGAAACAAATCAAATGTCTGTCTACCAACTGCTGAAAAGAAACTTCAGCATATCAAGCAATTTTTTTTTTGGTGGGGCCGGGAATCATTTCAGCACCATATGTGAGCTAGGCTTAATGGAATCTCTGAGTCCACAGTGGGAAAGAGATTAGAGGAGGCAGGAGAGAGGAGCTGACATGTGTAATTAGGACCCATGGTCAGGTCAGGCTCCTGCAGGCAAACTAGAGAGAGGGAGACAGGCCAAGCAGGAAGGGAGATTTCCTTAAAGGGTGGCAGTAAAGAATTCCAGGAGCAGAGTGAGGAGGACTCGGGGAAAGGGGCTGTAAAGGGGAGGATTCCATAGCAGAGGGATGAAATGCAGAGAAGGAACAGGTGAGCATTAGGACAGTGTCTTAATCTAAGGGCATCCCCAAGGGATCAGTGGACAGGTGTCCCTTGTCCACTTTGATGGGGAGCACAGGATGGTGTAGGGAGGCTTGCCTGGCATACTGGTATGACTTTTATAGCAGGCTCCAGACAGGGTAGGAAGCTCTCGGAGGACATTCAGTTGAGGGAGGAGTAAGTAGAGTAGGTAGAGAAATGGCTGGAGATGTGGACTCCAAAGTCAAATATAGTGGGTAGCAGGAGCCAGACGCTGCAAATGATATACACTCAGTTTGGTTACAAGGGACAGAGCCCCTCTAGGATGGGACCCTATGCCTCCTCCCATGTTTCTGCAGCAGATGTGAGTGAGACCACTGAATGAGAGGGCTATGGGTGCAAAGGAATGCTTATTGGAAATATGAACCTGCTGTGTGACGATTTCCCCTGTGATAGACAGAGAACATGGTAATAAGGACTTAGCTTTTGGTGAAAGGAAGGTGAGTTAAGCCTGGGAACTAGCTAGCATGGGGCTTTGATCTGTTGGAGGCTTGTTTAATAGGGAATCAGATGCCCTTTCTGGAGATAGGTTGCTGGGAGAGGGGTGCAGATAAGAAAATAAAGACTTTTCTTGACAATTAGAAACCCACTTTACCAGGTTTCCAAGTTTTCTGAGGAATGCTGATCTTAAGTAGCAATCCTTCTCTTTAACTGCTCAGAGTCCAGACTGAGCAGGGCCTAACAGAAAGAGTATAAACTATATGGTGTAAGTGGTTAAGAGTGCTGGACCATGTTTGAGTCGTAGTTATCCACATGGCATCTCACAGCTGCCTGTAACTGGACTTCTAGGGGATGCTCGCTTCTGGCCTCTGAGGGCACTGCATACACATGGTGCACAGACATGTACAGGCAAAGTACATAGTCATAAAATAAAAATAAATATTAAGATTGGTTCATTTTATTTTTCAGATTATCTTATTTAAAAAGTGTAAGGACAACCCAAACAAGTGTTTGTCAGAGGGAGGAAGGGAAAGAGAGGCTATGATTGTGAGAAGAGGTTTTGATTGTTCACGCTTTATACCATCAAGATTTTAGACCATACCATTTATTATTTTAAAAATGGATTTTAAAATATTAAAAACAGCTGGGCGTGGAGGTGCACACCTTTAATCCCAGCACTTGGGAGGCAGAGGCAGGCAGATTTCTGAGTTCGAGGACAGCCTGGTCTACAGAGTGAGTTCCAGGACAGCCAGGGCTGCAAAGAGGAACCCTGTCTCGAAAAATCAAAAAAAAAAAAAACAAAACAAAACAAAAAAAAAAACCAAAAAAAACAAAAAACTATATGGAGACAAACACGGCTATAAATTTAAGGCTAAATGCAAAAGCAGTTTGTATAACAAAAGTGGTAACACATTCAAAGCAAAGAGAGTCTTATACTTACAAGACAGAAATAATGGACACAAAGATTGTCTTTCTGAAGAAATTCTCCTAGTTTTTCAGGATCACCAGGTTCTTGAAGGCATAGAAGGCAAACTGAAAGAGTGAACATTAAGAATAAAGGAGTGACTTAAGTTGACCACTAAGAACTAAAAAGTGGGGGGCTGGAGAGATGGCTCAGTGGTTAAGAGCACTGACTGCTGATCCAGAGGACCACATTCAATTCCCAGCACCCACATGGTAGCTGACAACTATCTGCAATTTCAGTTCCAGGGACTCTAACACTCTCACACAAACATATACACAGGCAAAACATCAAAAACAACCTAAGATAGCAAGGAGTCTAGAGGCTCTTTTACTTACAAAGGGGTTTTTATCTAAATAAAATGTTCATAAGTAAACAAATATCCTAAGTTGGAAGCGCATTCACTACACGTAGCCTATCAAACACCAAAGCTCAGCAGCACAGCACATTGCAAATAGTTGTTTCCTATCGTGTTTGTACGGCTGACAAGGAGCTGTGCCACCACCCAGAACTGCAAGAGAGTATCATTAACTTGGGAAAAGATCGAAGTCCAAAATTTGAAGTATGGGTTTCTATTGAATGCATCACAATGTGAAAACAAAACAAAAATTAAAACCCTGTAGTCAGGAAGCATCTTTATTGACAAGAATAAAGGTTAACTCCTAGTGGGTATCAGGCCTTGAGGTAATTTTGGTCGCACTGACAGAGTAGGGTGTGACTAAGTACTTCACACTGTTTTGTTCTCAACTGGCTTTAACTAAATTCTTTCTTGAACCTCAGATACGACATGCTAAAACTTCAGACACCAAATTCTTTGGGACCTTAGAGAATCTGGGAAAGAAGTAGGGTTGGCAACGAAAGAGCACCATGGGAAGGGCCTTCTTTGTTAATGGCTGGAAGCAGGAACTCAACTCCACCTCCACTCTCTTACCAGGACTTGAAGACAGCTTCCTCTGTGTTACCTTCTTAGTCCTGATAGTTTTTCTATAGAAGAGAAAGAACAGCAAAAGTGTTGAGGACCCTGCTGACAAGCCTTCTACTTTTATTTTCTTTTGCCAGCTTCCCAAGTACACTAAAATGTCCCTGAAGTGCACTGTTTTCCAGTGACAGGCACTACTGTTGGCAACTATCATGAGTTTAGTTCAACACAACATTCTAAAAAGGGAGTACTATTTCTTTTTTGTTTGGGCTTTTGAGACAAGGTTTCTCTGTGTAACTACCCTGGCTGTCCTGGAACTCCCTCTATAGACTAGGCTGGCTATATAGCCGGCACTCAGAATTCCGCCTGCCACCTCTGAGATTAACCCTGCTCAGAGGAGTACTAGCTCAGGCACCACTGAGATTTAAATAGTAAAGTTCCACAGCTGCCACTGAGCCACTGGGGACAGCACTGGGAAGAGAGGAGGGCTTCTTGGGGGTGGGGGAAGGGCTCTGATATACGCTTTGTCACTCTCTAACCCTAGCCCAAGAGTATGTTAAAGGAAGCAGAAAATGCAGCGTGTATCAAAGGAATTTCCCCAACTCCTTCAGGTCACCTACTCTACCTCAATCTTGGATGTTTGTTTTTTTCTTTTAAAGTCTTCATTCGTTTCCGTCTGTCCTTCCTATCTAGAATTCTTCTGTGCTATTATGAAGATAATGCAGGCTTTTCCAGCTACAAACATAAACGAAATAGGTTAGCAATTTAATTTTACATTTGGTTATCAAGTTCTACAAGATCAAAGCAACAGTATACTTCTCAACTCATTTGATAAAGGGGTTATAGACAATATTAATGCTAGTGATGGCCAATAGTGATTAAATGGTTCCAAGAACCGTTTAGGCACTTAACAATAGGCACACTAATAACCCTTATTTTCAAGTTGAGGAGACTGAGTTAGAGAGATAAACGTCATGGCCAAGGTCAGAATCAGTGATCCTAGGTGAGATTTAATGATTACAAAAGCTGACATCAACTACGGTGTTATAATTTTATCTCATTGCAGTATCTCATTGGAACCGGGTCGGATAGATGGTTAAGAGCACTGACTGTTCTTCCAGAGGTCCTGAGTTCAATTCTTAGCAATCACATGGTGGCTCCTGTAATGGCATCTGATGCCCTCTTATGGTGTATCTGAGGACAGCTATAGTGTACTCATATACATAAAATAAATCTCTTTTTTTGTTTTGTTTTTCGATACAGGGTTTCTCTGTGTAGCCCTGACTGTCCTGGAACTCACTATAAGACCAGGCTGGCCTCGAACTCAGAAATCCGCCTGCCTCTGCCTCCCAAGTGCTGGGATTAAAGGCGTGCGCCACCACTGCCGGGTTTGGACAGCATTTCTTAAAAGACCTCAGTCAATTAGGTCCCTCCAGAGATATACTATACTTCAGTATCCAGAGCCTCAAGTCAAGGCTGGCGATTCTGAATCTCTTCATGAATGTCAGACTTTTCTAACTGCTAACTGCTTACAAGCCATCAAAACTTCACGCTAGCTTTTCCCAACACAGGAGATGCAGTTGCAGAGCTAACATCAGTTTGTTTTCTTACTAAACGTGGATGGGCTGAGATGGGTTGGAACCTTTCCGTGTCCCCACGGGGATCTACTTTACTTCCTAGTATGTTGGCGCTAAACCCGACTGTGTTAAAATAGAAATAAACCTTGAGATTTCAGTTCTTTGCATCGCTGGGACACGACGTTACTTGAGTAGTAGTCTGTGCACACTGGTAGTTATAAGATGGAATCTTCAAAACAGTTGAGGACGGTCGTGGCAAATGCAAGCTGCTCAGTCCGCGATTTCCTAACCCGGCGGATGCTCGCTCGAAACGCTTACCAAGTTGTATCACTGGATAAAAGTGTTGGGTAAATTAAAAATATATTAACGTGTTCGGTCCCGCCGCCGCAAGAATAAACGATTTATTTGGAAAATACGTCAGTGTGGCCACAACCGTCCCCCAAAGGTAACAGTCAGAAGAGGGCTCAAGGAGCATTCCGCGCATGCCAGGGCTCCCTTGCCGGGCGGCTGTGGCGAGGCCAGGCTGGAGGCTGCTTCCGCTGCTCGCTCTCACGGAAGCTACGGGCCACCGCTTTCAGCCCAGGCTGCCCACCCAGCTGTCGCCGAGGGCGCCGCTGTCCCGGAGCTTTAGTCGTTGACACAAGACGTGGTAACTACTTCACGGGCGGCCGCCCCGCGCGGTGACTGCGCCGTCGAAGGAGGCGAGCGTGCTGAGGGGGGATGGGGTCACGCGGACTGTGGCCAAAACGAGGACCGCTAACGGCCGCGCGCCCGCCCCGCCCTCCGCACGTGCGCGCCCTCGCCTCGACGCGCGCGCGCGTGCATGCCCGCCTCTGTCTCCGCCTCCGCCCCCGCCGTTCGGCCGGCGGAAGACCAGCCCCCGGGTTAGGCTCGTCGTGTGATGATGACGTTGTACGTCCGGCGCGGGCGAGTGACGCGGCGCGGCCCGTTGTCTGTGCGGGGCTGAGAAGCCCTAAGGGCGGTGGGCGCTCCCGGTTGGGGGCGGCGCGGGTTTAGCAGGGCCTGGACATGGCGCTGAGAGGCCGCTCCGCGGGAAGATGAATAAGGGCTGGCTGGAGCTGGAGAGTGACCCAGGTACGGAGGGGCCTCGGCGGGCCGGGGGCTGGGGAGGCCGGATGGGCCCCGGACGCACCTGCATGACAAATCCCTCTTCTTGTCGTCCCACCCAGGCCTCTTCACCCTCCTGGTGGAAGATTTCGGTAAGAACCCCGTTACCCACGACCTTCGGTCCCTGGCTGGTGTGGATGTGGGGGTTGGTCCTTGAGTTCTCGCAGCAGAGCCTGGGACTGCCCTGCCGACCTCTCCTTTCCTGATCGTAGGTGTCAAAGGGGTGCAAGTGGAGGAGATCTATGACCTTCAGAGTAAATGCCAGGGGTGAGTGGCTGGGACGCCCCCTTACCTCCGGAGGGCCGAGAAAGGGCAGGGGAATAGTACCCCATTCAAGGGAGGCAGTACTAGAAAACCTGAGCTATATAAAATATCACATAAGAAAGTGTCACTCTTTGTGGGTGCCCTCTTGGACTTTTCTTTTCTTCTCAGTCTTTCCTCAGTGTTTCTCCTTAGAAAGCTGTAGCCCTCCTTTTAACCCTAAGCACTCGTGGAGTACAGTTGAGCTGCCTTTCTGGTTTTGCAGCCGGAACCCTCCGTTGCATAGTGTTGCACCTTTTTTGTAAGTGTACAGTCCATTAATTACATCACCACATGTGCTGTGCCTTTAATCACCACACAACATTTGTCCTGACCATTAGTGGCGCTCTCCTCTAGTCCCAATGCTTGGGAGGCAGAGGCAGGCAGATCTCTGAGTTTGAGTCCAACCTACGCTACTTAGTGAGACCATGTGTCAACAAAACTGAACACAGTTGTCCTGTATTGATTGGTTAGTGTGAGAAGGCCTTTTTTAGGTACCTAAACTCAGAGTCTTGTTTTGGAAATCTATAGAATAGAGGCATAGAGAACCTAACTGCTTCCAAGGGAAGGAACTGGTTTGGGAGTTCACGCACTATACTCATTTTACTAGGACTGGAGGCCGAGGTCCACCAGTGAGTTGGTACTTAATTCTTCATCAACGTTTTTGTGCCTTTTATTGTGTCCCTACCTTGCTCCATCCTGGGCCAGCAGTTCCAGATTTCCTTCTTCTCTTGCCTAGACCTCATAGACCGAGTGGGGTTTGAGAGCTTCAGGCTCATACTTGACTGCCTGTGATAGGCTTCTGGGGTTTGAGGTCTCAGAGCCATGTTGGATACAGTTTGGTTAAGAGTGAGGGACTCAGTGCAAGAGCATTTCAGTGCAAAGGATTAGGGAGAGAAAGAAGGGGATGCTGATTGTCATCTGCCTCTTGCTTCTCTAGGCCTGTGTATGGATTTATCTTCCTGTTCAAATGGATCGAAGAGCGCAGGTCCCGCCGCAAGGTTTCTACGTTGGTGGATGACACGTCTGTGATTGATGATGATATTGTGAATAACATGTTCTTTGCTCACCAGGTCTGCTGAGTTCTGCGCTTGTTTCGGGCCAGGATGCTATTTTTGTCTTTGTTTGTTTCTGGTATTGTGTGGAAGGTGGCAGTGGGGGAGCAGGAAGAAGCGCTAGACTGGAACCAAGAGAAACTGTTGCAGAAACCCTGTGGCAGACAGACCTAACTCTTTTTCATTAGAGGGAATACCTCTGTAGTTGGTGGTGTTTTAGTACATTCTCCATGTCCCTAGATAGGAGGTATTTTAGTTGGTTCATGTTAAATGAATAAAGACTGGGTAAGACAAAGGAAACTAAAGGATGTTGACATCTTTCTTTTTAGTCTTCATTCTCAATAAGTGTGGGCATGGGGATGTCTGGGGTAAAGAGTATATGAGGTATATGAGTGATTGTTTTTGATTTATAGCTGATTCCCAACTCTTGTGCCACTCACGCCTTGCTAAGCGTGCTTCTGAACTGCAGCAATGTGGATCTGGGGCCCACGCTGAGCCGAATGAAGGATTTCACCAAAGGCTTCAGTCCTGAGGTACGCTGCAGTACCTTAGATCATGCTTACAGATGGCTGGGCACATCTGATCCTCAGAGCTATTGGTAATGCCACTGCATGGTATCTGGTATTTTTTGGTCATTTCTTTTTCAAATGTTTACTAACATCTATTTGACTCATAAGTAATGTGGAAGGTAGTTGATTTTAGGCTTTGCTGCTAAATGAGATGATAGAAGGAAAAGACTTAAGTGATCTGGGTCAGACCTTTTCTGTTGTGTTGCTCCCCAGTAGTCACTGATGGCTGTGCACGGCCAATATGGCCCATCTCTGTAGGAAATCCTAAGCAAGGTCTCATTTGCCACCACTGCCCTTTCAGAACGGTCATCTGTGCTGCTTGGGATTCCTGGAATGCCTCTAAGCCTGCTTTATGGAACTCTTCCCCTATTCAGAGGCTCAGCTGAGAATCTGTATTTATGTAGTCTTCTTTTATTTTTAGAGCAAAGGATATGCAATTGGCAATGCCCCTGAACTGGCCAAGGCACATAATAGCCATGCCAGGTATGTGAGAGCTATGGTTGCTGATGTGGGGTCGGGGTGGTGGAGGATGTCTCTGATTTTGTCCTTTTCCAGGCCAGAACCACGTCACCTTCCTGAGAAACAGAATGGCCTCAGTGCAGTGCGGACCATGGAGGCGTTTCATTTTGTCAGCTATGTGCCTATCACAGGGAGGCTCTTTGAATTGGATGGATTGAAAGTCTACCCAATTGATCATGGTAGGCCTTCTGAGGAAGGGGCCTGTTGGGTTTTTCATGCTTCCTTCTGATTTTCTGGGTCTCAGGGACTTTAGATCCTTGAGATGTAGGAGCGTGAGTGGATACCAGGGACATCTAACTCTTGCCATGGTTTCATCTTATACTGTTTATGTGTCTAGCTTGTAGCTTCTCAACCACACGAATCTGTTAACCCTGGCCTACCCCATCTCAGGGTTTCCCACCTGCTGATTCCTCATCTTGGTCTTCCCTAGGGCCCTGGGGAGAGGACGAGGAGTGGACAGATAAAGCTCGAAGGGTCATCATGGAGCGAATCGGTCTTGCTACTGCAGGGTAAGAACCCTTGGTTGTGTCCTTCTGGAGCTATGTCCCCTTTGGGGGGAAAGAGAGAAGCGTAATGATCTGTAGATTGTAAGGCCCCATGGTATCTGGCAAGATCAGGCTTGGGGTTTGGGATTTAAATTTTAGGTTGCCTGTGGCCTGCTCTGGGCTGGGCTGGAGGAGGGACAAGCCTTGTGTGTGTGTGTGTGTGCGGGGGGCGTGTTAAGAAGCACAGGTGTGCTGGCTTACTTCCTGACAAGCCTCTATCAGAGCTCATGGGAAGGTGTAGCTGGGTTTCAGATGTGTGTCTGGCTGCTCGCTGCCTATTGGAGTGGAGCCTATACTTAGAGCTACAGATGTGACTGTGAGAGGAGCTCTGGCAAGACACTTGCCTCAGTCTTAACAGCAGGTCAGGTCTGGGGTGGGAACTCCTCTCATGGTTGCCACTGTGATTGCAGGGAGCCCTATCATGACATTCGCTTCAACCTGATGGCAGTGGTGCCTGACCGCAGGATTAAGTATGAGACCAGGCTACATGTACTGAAGGTGAACCGACAAACAGTCCTGGAGGCCCTGCAGCAGGTAAGTTGCCTGGCTTTGCCAACCCAGTGCTCCCTGTCTCTCCTACATTTTATTTAGTATCTGTCTCTAATTCCCAAATCAGTGTCTTGTAGATTGAGGCTTTAACTAACCATTTCTTTCCTTTGCTTCCTTTGTAAGGGTGGTAGAACTTAACTTCTAAAACGATGTTGTGGCTTGGCCTTTTTATTTTCCAATAAATAAATAAATAAATAAATAAGCAGGCAGGCAGGGTCAAGGCCCTTAGCTATCTATGGTGGAAACCTGGCTCTATCCTTCTCTCCTAAGCTTGAGTTTTGTTTTAAGCTGATTAGAGTAACCCAGCCGGAGCTGATTCAGACCCACAAATCTCAAGAGTCACAGCTGCCTGAGGAGAGCAAGCCAGCCAGCAGCAAGTCCCCCCTTGGACTGGAGGCAGGCAGAACCCCAGTGGCCTCTGAGTGCACTCAGACAGGTACTAGAGGGACTTGGGCATCAGCCATCCATCGTAGCTTGACATAGGAAGCACAAGCACTTCAAGAAGGTACTTGGTACAGGGGCTCTAGCAGGAGGCCTGAAATCCCAGTACCTGAAGCTTTCCCATTAAAACAGGGAGAGTAGAGTGAGATTTTCCTAAAGGATACGTGAAAAGGACTATCATGACCCTAGACCCACACCTCTCTGTATTGGGTGGTCCATCCCATCCCATACCTCCCACCCCTATTATTTTATCTATAGGCTGCCTTCTTGTTGTGTCTTGTTTTGTTTTTTGTTTTTTTTTTTTTTTTTCATTGTGTGACTTAGAGCTTACCTGCCTATGCTGTTTGCTGTCTTCACTGGGGGAAACAACTGTCACAGGATTATGGACTGTAGCTTTTCTTAAGGACACAGCTGAATGTCCTATTTATACTTTGCCTTGTCTCAGATGGTGCAGAGGAGGTGGCTGGTTCGTGCCCACAAACTACAACCCATAGTCCTCCCAGCAAATGTAAGCTGGTGGTGAAGCCTCCAGGGAGCAGCCTCAATGGGGTTCCCCCAAACCCTGCCCCTATTGTCCAGCGGCTGCCAGCCTTCCTAGACAATCACAATTATGCCAAATCCCCTATGCAGGTAAGATGGAAGTACCCTCAACTGAGAGGCCACAATGTTGGTTCCCAGTGTTATTCTTTGACTCTCTGATTGGTTCTTGATGACCAGGCTCCTCTAGTACTCATAGGCCCCAACAGAGCGCATGGCCTTAAGGTGGCTAAGAGAGCTGCTTCTCTGACTTTTAAGTCCAGTTGCCTGCCACACAGTTGGGTATACTCCTTGGCACATGGGAAAGTTTCTCCTGGTAACTCAAAAGTATGTGGCAAGGCATTCTGTTTCTTTTAGAAGCACTTCGCACAGCTAAGAGCCTAGTTATCTTCCTCCCTAGCTGCGATACCATGCCTGGCTTGGGTGAGCTCTCTCATTACCGCTCTTGCCTGCCCCAGGAGGAGGAAGACCTGGCGGCAGGAGTGGGTCGCAGCCGCGTTCCCGTCCGAGCGCCCCAGCAGTACTCTGAAGACGAGGATGACTACGAGGATGAGGACGAGGACGTGCAGAACACCAACCCTGCCATCAGGTCAGTCCTGACTCGGAGACGGTGTCAAACTCTGGGTACCTCAGATCCTGTTCTCAATATTCCACCCTGCGTCTGAGAGAACAGTAGACAGAATGCAGGCCCTGGAGGAGGCTGGCTTGAGGGGCTAACCCATAAGTTTAGGGGGAGGTAAACATCTTACCATGTATGTGTCAGTACATTTTGTTGAGGTGATCTTTCAGCCCGACCTCAAAGAATTAGGGTAGGAGAAGAGGTTGGAGAGATGATTTGCTGAGTAGGATGGCACTTTTGTTGGAGGATAGAGCACTAGAAGGTTAGAAGTGAGATAGCTAGAGTAGAGGAGGCCACCTGCCTATACTCTGGCACTTAGGAAGCTCTTGCTAAGAGATTGTTTAGACCAAGTGTAAGAGCTTCCATTTGGGCTTGGGAAGAAGATACTATATTTGAGCCATTCTGGACACTGCTGGGTGTGGTCACCTGGCCCATTCCCTGTTTTTACCTCTTATTGGACCCCACAGATACAAGCGGAAGGGGACAGGGAAGCCAGGATCGTTGAGCAATTCTTCAGATGGGCAGCTGTCAGTGCTGCAGCCCAACACCATCAATGTCTTAACTGAGAAGCTTCAAGAGTCTCAGAAAGACCTTTCAGTTCCTCTGTCCATCAAGACTAGCAGTGGGGCTGGGAGTCCAGCTGTGGCTGTGCCCACACACTCGCAACCTTCACCCACCCCTAGCAATGAGAGCACGGACACAGCCTCTGAGATTGGCAGTGCTTTCAACTCACCCTTGCGCTCGCCCATCCGCTCGGCCAACCCAACACGGCCCTCTAGCCCTGTCACCTCTCACATCTCCAAGGTGCTTTTTGGAGAAGATGACAGCCTACTTCGTGTTGACTGCATACGCTACAACCGTGCTGTCCGTGACCTGGGTCCTGTCATTAGCACGGGCCTGCTGCACCTTGCTGAAGATGGTGTACTGAGTCCCCTGGCACTCACAGGTGGGCCTTGGACTCCCTCACTGGTCACTTGGTGTACCCAAGGAGGAGGAGGGAGGTGGCCCGGTGACTACAGAGTATCATGTACTCTGATGCACCCTTTTATTCCTCTCTAGAGGGTGGGAAGGGTTCCTCACCTTCTACCAGATCAAGCCAAGGCAGCCAGGGGTCCAGTGGCCTAGAGGAGAAGGAGGTGGTGGAAGTCACAGAGAGCAGAGACAAGCCTGGGCTGAACAGGTCCAGTGAGCCCTTGAGTGGAGAGAAGTACTCACCCAAGGTGAGTGTCTTTCAGCCTTCTCCTAGCAGGGGAAGGACCTGGGCCCCTACTCCCAGGTTTTGGGTACTTGATTGGAATTTTGGAGTGAAAGTTGGTGGCTAAAGCCAGGGAGCTCTTTGGGATTGGATGGCATTGGTAGCCCCCTGGACTGTGGCTGTTCACCCTTGTTTCTAGTTGCTTCTTAGTAATGGAGCTTTGGTGCCAGTCAGGCCCCTAAGGTATACAATGTTGGGTTGTGGCAGGAGCTGCTAGCACTGCTAAAGTGTGTAGAAGCCGAGATTGCAAACTATGAGGCCTGTCTCAAGGAGGAGGTGGAGAAAAGGAAGAAGTTCAAGGTGGGTGACCCCTCTACTGCCCAAGGACAGCTGCTCTGAGAAGATGGGCTGGGATGCCCTCATGTGCCTTCTTTTTCACAGATTGATGACCAGCGAAGGACCCACAACTATGACGAGTTTATCTGTACCTTCATATCCATGCTGGCTCAGGAAGGTGAGGAGGTGCCTACTATGTCTTAATTGTCCTACCCTCTTGAGGGTCATGTACCTCAAACTCCTCCCCCTCCCTCCCCCAAGACTTCACCTTTGGCCGATGAGACTCAAGCTCAGGGAGGGCTGTGAGAGCCTGGGAGACAGCCACCTACTAAGGAGTTTCCTGCTTTACACAGGAATGCTGGCCAACCTAGTGGAACAGAACATCTCAGTGCGCCGGCGCCAAGGGGTCAGCATTGGGCGGCTTCACAAGCAGCGGAAGCCTGACCGGCGGAAACGCTCTCGCCCCTACAAGGCCAAACGCCAGTGAGAACCTCTGGCCCTGACTCTGCAGCCTCTCTTGCCGCAAGGCCCTCATCAGGGCCCTTCACTGTCCCTCTTTTCCAAGTATTACTGAGTAGTTCAACGAGAGCCCAGGTCCTGGGAGTGGGAGTGACATGTATTCTGCACTGTGCTCTGGGGTCTGGCAGGGACAAGGCAGCTCCTCAATGCTCAGGAAGCAGCAGCTGGAACTGGAGGGCATCCACCATGGCCTCCACAGCCATCTGAGGAGCAGCAGGACCTGGCCTTTCTGCCTGGGCAGCAGGATGTACATTCTACCTATTGGAGATGTTTAGGTTTTGGGCTTTTGTCCATCTTGCCACTGTATTAACATGGCAGCTTCCTGACTCTGCTGTCTCTCCCAGCAGCTGTCATTCTGCTGGGCCAGGTCTCTTAGAATACATCACAGTCCCAGCTGAGAAACACACCACCACTAGCCTGTCCTCGTTGGGAAGAAGCTTGGCCTACACTTCATTCCTCTGGGAGAGCACCAAACTCAGGGACCTGGCTGCTGAGCTGGAATGGGCATGGGGTATCCTAATAGGATGTACAGCCTATCAGGGTCCCACGGCTATAGTGGAGACAAGTGTTTGAACTGTCCCAGTGGCATGCAGACTGTCCTGTTAGTGAGTCAGAGCAAGGCTCTGGGGCTCTTTGCCTTCAGTGTTGTGGCCCTGGCCATGGGTCTGCCTTAGGCTCCTAATCTCTGTCTCTGGGGCCCAGGGGAGCCTCGACCTAGCCCCTCAGTATTACCATGTCTTCTCTTAGGAATATCAGAGGCAGGGCTGCTTGAATGGAGCTGGTACTATTCAATTCTCCCGACTGTGCCAGCTTCCTTGTCCTCTTGCAAGGTACTCAGGGTAGGGACAGGGTTGAGAGGAGTTAGAACTTCTGTATCCCCATAGGGCTTGGTAGTAAGTACAGCACTGCTTCAAAATCCAGCCCCCAAAAGCCCTGTACCCTCTGCTAGATACAGGCGATCCAAGCAGGCCCCTTATCTGTACATAGTGACTGTAGGGGACCCCTCTAGTTTCTGTAAATATTGAATCAGTGAGTGAATAAAAATGTGCTAATAAATGATCTTCTGGTTGCTATCTCGAGGTCGGTAGGCTGGGCTGTGGTGGAATGAGAGACTGACTAGATTCTGGCCTAAAGCTTTGTTGATAGTAAGGTAGTATGTATTCCTGAAGTAGAAATAACTGGTTGCTATGGTAGGCCTGGGATGGGATTTAGGACCTAAAATGAGGGGAAGATTTCAGATGGGCTGTGGTCAGGTATATTGAATTGAGGTATGGGGCTCTGGCTCAAAGCTAGGCTGCCCATGTATCTACCTGGTACCTTTTTGGAGAGTTTCTAGGATCTGAGAGGGTGTATGTCTCATCCCTTATGGCATTTGGGCAGGTACCGCAGGCCAGAGCTGTCTCTGCTTCTCTCTACCTTACTATTCTCTGCTGAGAATGCTCTAGCCCCTTTCCTCTACAGTGGCCCTATAGGTGAGGAGGCCTCAAGTACTTAGCCACGGTACAACAGGACTTACTGGAGAACTTTTAATGGCCCTTGCCCTTCTATCTGGGTCTAGTAATCCAGGGCACAGATGAGAGCTACACCACGCTTTATCCAGTGTCGCTGAGGCTGGTTGCTGGGGATCTCCACAGCAATGACGTAGTTGGTTGAGTGGCCTGTAGTTGATAATGTTCCTGAAACAGACAAGAAAGGGGGAAGTTTAGGTTATACTCTTATCACAGAGAAGGGCTGGGTTAGTTAGGGACAGGAACATGTACAGTGAGTTTGATAGACCTGGGTTGGGGCTAGGGAGGGATCCTAGCCCCACAGTCGGGCCCCATTGTGGCTGGATCTGATGAAGGCTCAGGCCTGCCTAGTTATGGTGCTGTGACTGAAAGGGAGGTGCTAGCACCCATCTCATTCCTTGTTGAGCCCAGCACTGCCTCGTCCCTGCTTTTGGCCTCTGTTCTGAGCCCCTGGTGAAAGATGGGGCCTATAGGCTTGTAGGATGTACAGTAGATGACTAAGGAGGGCAAGCAGGCTGGGAACTGAACCTCCAAATACTACCTTGCTGCATTGGGCTTTGGACTGGCTCAAACCTCTACCAGCCTTCCTGGACAGCTAACCTGGGTTCGTGTAAACTTTCTAGAGATCCACCTGTAATGAAGATTCTCCGCCTTGGTAAGCCTTACCAGCACGGGTCAGAGTCTTGTAGATGGGGCACAGGTAGAAGTCCTGGTTCTGGACCTTTCGGTTAGCTTCTGGCAAGAGCCAGATAACAGCCATCTCGGTATACAGCTCTTTGGGCCGTGACTCAGCCAGCTGGAAATTCATGGAGTCCCAGCGAGCACCTTCCAGGAACAGTCCATGGATATAGCACCCTGTCTGGGGCCTTTCCTTAATTTCTGATGACGCCTCGGGCAACACCTGTGGTGGGCACACAGACCCACATTGGAAACAAGATTGGG
The DNA here is from genome assembly GCF_000001635.26 of Mus musculus. Classification (NCBI taxonomy): domain Eukaryota; kingdom Metazoa; phylum Chordata; class Mammalia; order Rodentia; family Muridae; genus Mus; species Mus musculus. The sequence continues at coordinate 31,261,322 of NC_000080.6, forward strand.
ATTTGTATCAGGAGGTGGATCTCTCTCCCTAAAGCTGTCGCCTGCCCATCACCTATCTGCTATAATCTGTGACCTATAGTCTGCCCTGTCCCTCTGACTATTGGCCTGGATCTTTTCACCTCCTACTCAGGATGACTCCAACCTTAAAGCCCCTCCCCACTTCAGACCTTGAAATCAAAGGTGATGGTGTCGATAGAGATGACGAACTTTCGGGCAAAGTTCTGTAGAGTGCCTGTCAGGAAAGCCTGAGGGAAGAAGAAGCCACTGATCCAGAAGACAGGCGGGATGCCATCGTTGATCCAGGAATGCATGAAGTCCAGGCGCAGCAGCAGGTCCATGATCCATGAAGCCAGTGGCTTGAGGGATGGGTAGGCCTTGCTTTTCCAGAGCTCAGGCACAGTGTTGTTGTACAGGCTGATGGACATCAGCTCGAGCTCCAAGGACATTACCACTAGCCCCTTAATTGCCTTGAGCATGTCACTAAGGGTCTGTGTGATCACCTCTAGGAGCTTGTTGTACCTGTGGGGTCAGTGGCAGGGTGTTAGTGGGCTGGGGTTGGCTCTCCATTTGAGACCACAGACAGTGATAGAACGCAGAAGCTTAAGTGCAGAACTGGGTACAGTACCAGCCCTGGCCCTTAACAAATCTGTGACTTAAGACAGCCAATGTTCTTGGGGGCCTCAGTTTATTCATCTATAAAATGATAATAAACAGATGAATTAGAGGACAGATGTTTAGCACTTAGCACAACAGCTGGCTAATAGTAACACCCGCTGTTTCTCTATAGCAGTGGCCCCTGACTCAGTTTGCCTAGGCGTGGCAAGAAATTACCTAATGACCTCTTGTACCAGCACTGTGTTCATTGACTCCTCGTACAGCACAGGGAACTTTTTTGTCACCTCTTGCAATTCAATAGGCCCGGGAACCTGGAGCAGAATATTCTCAGCCACATCTTCTACCAACTGCACGGGCAAAGGGACATGAGGGGACAAAGCTGGCTACTCTTAGCAATGGCAAGATTCTAGTCCCAGGTGCAGGCAGGACAGGGCAGCCTGGCTTTGTTCAGACCTTGGCCCTTTACCACTACCCACCTCCTCCCGGCTCTGGCCGCCCATAGAAGAGGATTTGGGCTGCAGCTGGAGAATGGCATTAAATAAGGCAAACGTCTCATTCTGGGCAAAGGTGATGTTGGCGTTGTCATGCAGACCGAAAATCTCAGGCATGTCATTGAGAGGAAGGCTCTTGATGTAGGAGAGGTATCCCTAGGAAACAAGAAGGCTGGAATGGAAGGCCTCGGCCTGCTCTGCCCTAGCCTTCAGACTCACCATTACCCTTCCTAGTTCATTTTACGGTTGCTTCGGGAACTGAAACGGTCTCTGATGCTGTAAATCATGGCTCTTGCCTTTCTCAGCCCTTTCCTGCCATCTTACCCTGTAGCTGCTCAAACCTAACATGCTCCCTCTTGTCCCCAATGTGGTACTCACCCAACCTAGCCACAGCTGAGGATGCTTCCCCTAACACCCTAGAAGCATGTCCTTCGGGAGTGCTGCCCCCATATTCTGCATTCCCACCACACTGTGTGATACTTGGAATTGGTGAGGCGGGGTTCATTCATCTTTCCCCACAGAACCTGCTCTCCTCTGGATTGACTGACTGACTGTGTTCCTTACTGTGGGATGGGTTTTTCATTTGGTGCCCTGGAAGACAGAGCTGTACCTCTTTCTCCTGCTTCCTCCTGTATTAAGGTTCCATGGGACCCCAGGAACTCCTCTGGCAGGCCCCTTCCTGCAGACTCACATTGAGGTCATAGGTGGGTGGGATCTGGTGGTAGATGCCAGAGTTACTGTAGCTGTGCTCAGAAGAGAGCACAGCAGGGTTGTAGAAGTCTTCTAGTATGTTCATGACACAACGGCGGTCCCAGTCATCGGTGACACGGCCACCATAGTTGATCTCTCCAGCTGTATACTTGAGAACCTATGGGTGAGTGGACAATGGTCCCTATTATAGGTGCCCAAGTCAGTGGCACTGAGCCTGCCCCTTGCCTACCTTATAGGGGATGTCCTCATATTCATCCAGGAACATCTTGAGCTGGCTAATGCAGATGCGCAGGTCTCCATCTGTGAACTCATAGGGGATGTTGAAACCCAGGGGCCCAAATTTACGGCGTTCAAGTGCATTTCCATGAAACAAACACAGAGATAGCAGCAGGGACTTGAACTCCACTACCTGCAGGACAGAAAGGGACAGAGTCATAAGAGAAAGGGTAGAGACAAGGTCATAAGAGGAAGTGCTGGGACAGGGAGGTAAGTGCTTAGAATTGTGTCTCACCTTTAAAAACGATTTTTAATTATATGTGCACGTGGGTGCTGTTGCTCACAGAGGCCAGAGGGGTCAGATCCCTGTGGAGCTGGGATTTCAGGCCATTGTGAGCTGCCGGGTGTGGATGTGGGAATTGAACTTGGGTCCATCTGGAAGAACCACCAGTGCTCTCAGCCACTGAACCATCATCTCTCTAGCTGATGCCTTACCTTTTGACAGGAGTGGAGGAAGTCATCACTGAGGCTGTTGTAGGACTTCAACAGATTGGCTTTGACGCCACGTGGTGGCTCGATAGTCATTTTGGAGCCATTCTGTAGGATGGATACTGGGAACTTGTTGCTGGGCAGGCTGGTGAGCCACAAGCGGAAGTCGCGATGAACCTGATGACCACAGCACAAAGATCTAGGACTCAAACTCATGCTCTGACTTACTCCTTCCTTGAGTTGGTTAGGATATAAGGCTATTCAGACTACTGGCTAAGGTCAGGCCTTATCAAGTCCTAGGGCCCCTCTGACACCGCTGGGTAGCCCTGGGAAGCCACCAACCCTCTGAGACTCAGCAATGCAGAGGAGCAAAACTAATTAATTATCCAGAACAATCTAGTTGCATCACGGTGTACATGCTTTGCGTCTGGGTCTGGGCTGCGTGCTTGGTGGACAGGCATCACGGCACACCTTGTCAGGATTGATATGCTCGATGAGACGCTCCAGGGCTGGCATCCAGCTTGGTGCCAAGTGGCAGTTCTGAAAGAAGACCCACTTGCCCCTCTCTATGGAGTTGCGCATCATGGCTTCTGCCCGAGGGCCCTGTGGGGACAAGGACATTGAGTAGGAGACTGCCGCTCATCTTCCCTAGCCTAATCCTTCCTTGCCTTACCCTTACCTGACCCTGTCCCAAGGAGATGGCAGAGAACTTCTTGGAAAACTTCATTTCTTCTGCAAATTTATAGAGGTCAGCAGCAGGGTCAGTACCAGGTGACAGCACGAAGATGAGGGGCGTTGTGGAGTTGGACTCTTTGAACACTGCAGACAGATTGGCTGTCTGGAAGGATAGGGAGAGATGCTGAGACCACACGAGGCTGGTGAGAGGCAGGGCTCAGGGCAAGGGAAGGGATTCCTGAGGTTTTTGGAGCAGTTCCAGAAGGCTCTTCAAGGTCCTAGGCCACCTGTGTTCCAAGAGTTCTAGCCTGGACAGGGCTGGAAGGCAGTTCCCAAAGCAGCCATACTCTTAAGACTCAGGGTACCAGCTCTGCCTAGGGACCAGCACTTGCCTGGGGCTCAATGAAGCGGGGTTCCAGGTGGGTGGCCACAAAGTCCTGCATGGCATTAGTGACTTTATCCCCACGCAGGCAACGGAGAATAAGCAGTTTCTGGAACTCGTCCAGGTATGCGTTCCAGATGCCAGGCAAGAGCTCCCTGCAATAAAGCCCACCTATCCCTCAGAGCCTGCCTACAGGAAACCACTGGCCCATGGACTTTGCCAGATGTATGGGGGTTTCCAAGAGAATAGGGCTAGAAGCACAGGGAGATGTGGTCATAGATGCAGGGCAACCCTAGGTAATTGTTCCCATTTCTGAGGTCTTCTCCTATGTTCCTGGTAGCATACCATGGGATCCAGCCCACCTGTGAGGCTCAGCACTGTCAAAGATGGCCTGGAATTCTGAGAGGTACATCACGAAGTCATTAGAGAAGGTGGCAAAAGTTGGCAGGTTTGAAAGTGCCAAGATGTCTCGCCAGGCCCGGTCTGATAGCCACTGTGGTGCAGGGTTCTCAAACATGGTCTGGATGGAGCCTCCAGACAAGAGATAGCGCCACTCAGCCTAGTAGAGTACAGACTGAGTTGGTGCCCACTCCTTGTAGCCAGCACCTTACCCAGAGAAACTGAATTACTCTTAGTGTCCACTGCTCTGCCCTTTCTTGGATATGAGGGTCACAGATGCTCCCGACTAGACAAGTATGGGAGGCTCAGGACAGTTTGTCCCTGGGGACAATCTCTCTGCTCAGTAGCACCTTTAAGGCTCTGAGAAGACTTGCATTCATAGCATCAGTTGGCCCATATTAATCTAGAGTTCCCTGTTGTGTTTAAGCAAGAATTATGTTTCCAAAGACCTCTGTTCCTTTTAACTGGGTTATGCTCTTTTGCTTGGCTTTTCCTTTATACCTATCCTTTGCCCTCAGGCCCACGACAGGGTGACCCCCTCAGACAAACAGTCCCTGAGCCATCTGCCTGTTCCTGCACCTGGTTGATCTTGCCCTCATTCATCATAATACGGACACACAGCAGGAAGGCGAACATCAGCTTGTGCTTCTCAAAGAGGCTGCGGCAGACGTTGCTATAGAGGCTGAAGGTCAGGTAGCGGTTGATGTTGACGATGCGCTTCTTCAGGTTGTCTACAGGGTAGAAGAAGTGGTGGCAGAGAATGGGGAAATGGGAGAAGGGAGAGAGTCTCAGGGCCTAGCCCAGGTTCCAAAGTCTTCCTAGTAGCTACCAGGGTAGTCTGTGCATCTCCCTGGACAGCTAGTGTTTCCAATAAGCAGCTCTAAGTAGGGTAGGGATGAGAGGTGGTATGCTCTGAGGTATTATGCATGAGTGTATGATGTAAAGGTGAAGGGAGATGAGGGCTCAGAGAAATGTGCTCGTAAACATTCCATCCACCTCAGTGTGCTAGAGCTACCTGCCCTCTCTGAGTTGGCGATGCCCGAGAGGAAGATGTTGAGGAACCACTCGAGAGAGTACTGGTACATGGGGTCCACGTTGGCCAGGTCCGACACACAGAAGAAGAGGATCTGGGTGCGGACAGCCACGGGTATGTACTCCATGCGTGTGAGGTCAATGTCCTTCTCTGTCTGCTCGGCAATCCTGACCTTAGCCTGGGGAGGGGGACGATAGGAAAGGTGTTAGGGCCAGGGAGGCTGCAGAGAGCAGAAGGTAAAGGTACACTGGGGCAGGACTGGGGCAGATGGGAAGGAGGGTAAGCTGATAGGAAGGCACTTCCCCACCTGGATCTCAGCAGCCTTCATCTTGGAAGCCTCGAGCACCTTGATGAGCTCCATGTCATCGACAGGGTTGCCCTCGGAGGAACTGAGGCGGTACAGTATCTGGTCCTCAATGTCCTTCAGCTCCTGGCGCATCTTGGCATTACTGACAATCAGCTGGTTCTTGGCCTCTTCCAGGTCAGGTCGTTCCTCAGCCACTACCTGGCCCAGTAGCTGGTCCTCCAGGCCACTACCAGGGGTAGAGGACATCATGTTTATAACACCGGGGGAACTCCAGGGATCGGTGTTAAGCCCACACTTACCTATCAAGAGCCCAGCACCATTGCCAATGTCAGCCCCGGAGGCCGAGCCTCAATCTGTGGGACTGATGCAGGGTTGCTTTCAAACCAGTGGTTCTCAGTGAGACCTTGGGTAGCAGGGGCTGGCCAGTTAGAGTCTTCACTAGAAAAGGGGACTGAATTTGATCAAGTAAAATAAGGCTTAAGAGTGTCTGGTTTTCCTCCCACTGGTTGTAGCTACTCCAATGAAGAATTTAGTATATAGCAAGCAGTGTGTGTGTGTGTGTGTGTGTGTGTGTGTGTGTGTGTGTGTGTGTATGTGTAGAGGGATACTTTTAGGTGGAAATGAAACTAATAAGTAAGAGGAGCCAGTGGAGGGTCTGGAAAGTCCTGAGATGCCAGAGTACCTGGGAGGAAGTTAAGGGGGTCACTCAACAGGAAAGACAGACTTCTCGATTTTGGTAGCTTAGGGGATGGCCAAGGGACAGCTGTCAGGAAGGGAAAGCTGATGCTTGTGTTCTCTCGGGTGGAGGCTCTCACCTGGGTGACAGTGTGAAGTTGATGAGGGTGAGTTTGGTGGAGATCTCTGGTGAGTAGTGAGGATTGGGCAGCTTGGTGGTAATGTACATCCTGAAGTCCTCATGGTAAGGGATCACTGTGTCTCCCAGCTTCAGGACTATGTTCCCTTGCTGCTTGTACGTCTGTAGTAGGCAAATGGGCCAGCACTGCGGTTGGAGTGTGGACAGCTCTTTGTCCAGGCCTGCAGTCCATCGCGTCCCTCTCCTCGGCAGGCCTACCTGCTTAAGCAGCACAGGCTCCAGTGCCGGATCCAGCTCCTCACCCACATTTTCTAGAAGGCATGGCTTGCCAAAGCGGATAGCATTTTCCATGCTGCGCAGGAAGTCACGGTCACTCAACTTGAATACATCCAGCCCACTTTCCCTCTCCTGCAGGGGAAGGTGGGGGTGACAGGAGCTTAGAATAGGCCCAAGGCTCAGTTGCTTCCCCGAGCACTGGGAAAGACATCCGAGCCTGTCTGAGGAGGCAGAGCTGGTAGGTAGGTCTGCTTACCATGTTCTTGATCCATTTGTTAGCCTGACCCTGGGGGTCAATGAAGTGGGTCCAGCGCTGCGAGAACTGATTGATGACCCCGTTCTCCACTGACAGAGTGTCATTGGGGAGGCCAGCAATCTGTGGGAAGCCATGCTCACTCAGGGTTCTTGTATGAGCACAGCTGGCTGGACATTAGCTCCTCCTAACTCGGTTTGGCTGTAGATTTCTCCTTGTTGTATGCTTTGGATGGGGGCAGTATGAGGGATAGAGATGGCAGTGTGGACAAGGATGTGTCTCCAGGATTCTCTTCTGCTGTTGGAGGGTCTCCTAATGCTCTCCTTTGCTGGGCCTTTTCGTCCACGTGGCTTCTGTATCCTTGCTTAGTGATATCACCTTCAGGGTGCCCAAATCCCATTGGCTCTTTATATTTGCCCACTTGTGGCCTCTCTCTTTGCCTTTGGGGCCTTGCTTAGACCTGACTTGAAACCTCTCCCTACAGCTACATCTATGCCATACCTGGCCTAGTTCTTGCTTCTTTATCTACTCACCACCCTCTTGCTATACCCAGGGGAATCCAAAGGAGGTATCCATGGAAAGAAAGGAGGGTAGAAAGCAGGCAGGAGGAGGATCCAGAGGAGGTAGCCATGGAAACGAGGGTAGGAAGCAGGCAAGAGGATCCAGAGGAGGTATCCATGGAAACGAGGGTAGAAAGCAGGCAGGAGGAGGATCCAGAGGAGGTAGCCATGGAAACGAGGGTAGGAAGCAGGCAGGAGGCCCTAGGCCCAGTCTGAAGCACATTCTGACATCTGTCAGTTACCTGCCAAGAGCGGATCTTCACGGGGTTTCCCAGTGTTGTAATCAGTGTGGGCTTGGAGGTATGCGGGACATGGTGAACTGTGAGCTGGTTGACCCAGTACTCATAGAGTGTTGTACGGTACTGGCCCTGGAGAGATGTAAAGCATAAGGCCACCACACTGGGCACACAGCATTCTCCTCCCCTCTTGCTACAACCCTGCATGCAGAAGTCAGACCTCAGATGAGGAGCCAGGCGTTATGGACACCTCAGACCTGCTTGGATCCTACAAACCTCGGACCCTTGACTATGAAATGAGTCATGCCTGCAATGTCTTCCCAAAGGATGGCTCTGATGATGAAATGGGGGCACACGATGAAGCATTTTAGAGCATTGTCTAGCCTGGGCGCACATGTGTGAGCCTTTATCTACTTCCAATTGGGGTTCTGCTGGCTCGAGTGCACAGCTGTGTGCCTGCTCAGTACCTGTATGCTACAGTGAGGGAAGGAAGGAGAGCCTCTCCACAGTTGCCCTCGCAGAGGTAAGGCCTCAAGGGAGGGTCTCTTTGTGGGATAAAGCTGGTCAGGGGTACAGCGGGGGATTCTTTACCGTGAAGGGGCCCAGGTAGGCCACAAAGCCGGCAGCCACCAGCACATCGCCAAAGATGTTGTCAAGCATGTTCTCCAGATTCTCCACGGTCTCCTGCCAGCGAACCTTTTCGTCGGCTAGCCCGTTGATGAGCTGTAGAAGCAGTCTTGTGGAGTGGGCTCTGGGAGGCTGGGCTGGGGCCTGGGACTATCTCCGCCCACTGTGACCCCACCCATAGGTTGCTAGAAAGGGGGCGGGGAGAGCCAACTCATACTTGTTCCGCACCACAGAGTCCTCCTCTTCCCAGTGGGCCCGCCTCTCTTCCCGGTGGTCCCGGCCGCCCGCCTGCCCGCGGGCTGTGGAGGAGGGGCGCGCACCTTGTCAGCTCTGCCCAGGCGCTGTTCACACTGCTCACACTTCATCTCCAGCTCCTCCTTCTTGGCCACACACTCTCGATACTTGGCCTGCATTGTGGCGATGCCATCTTCCACTTCGTGCAGGTGGTGCTTCGCCTCTTCTAGTATCCGCTGGGTCACTTCCAGGTCATCCTGGGCTTCTCGCAAGGCTTGCTGCAGACAGAAAGAGAGCCAGCTCATAGCCAGTTCCTGGGTAGGGGAGCCAGTCCCCACCAGCTCTGTACAGTCCTCACCCGTTTGGGCTCCACCGCCTTGGCTACAAAATGGTACTTGTGCATGGCGCGCACCCACTGGCAGATAGATGTGCAGGCTTTGGACACCTTGGCAATGGCAGCTGGCTGGAACTCCTCATTGTCGATATATGGCTGGATGGCTTTGATAACTGCCTCCCCAATGTTGTCCTGAGGCAGAAATCACTGAGCTCAGGACACTGCTTCCTAAGAGGGACAGCTCAGAGCCTGTCTCTCGCACTCATGCTCTGTCCCGCCTGAGTCCAACCACTGTTGGTGATGGGCCTGGGGTTCCTGTACTGCCAGCCAGCTCTCAGAGGCCGGGGCTAAGGCAAGCCCAGGAAAACAGAGCTTAGGCTGTGAGCCATCCTGGACTAGATGCCTCTCTAAGAAGGGTGTCTCTGGTCCTGTTCATGTAGGCCAGGCACTCAGTGAATTTCTGGACTGGAGAAGGGTTTCCCTGAAGGGGTTCTTGGCCTCCAGGCTGACCTAACCATGGCACAGTCCAAGAGGGCAGATAGATCCCCATGGACTGAAAATCTCAAATGGATAGACATCCAGAGACCCTAGAGGCAGCCAGCAGAAGCAGAGGCTCCCCAGGCAGGGAGATAATACAGAGCAGCGGGTGAACCTCTTGACTAGGACGGGAAGACATCTCCAAGCTGTGGAGCCTTGGAGTGACTGTGGGTGATATCCTGTAGGCACAGGAACCTGCCCTGCTTCCAGTATCCTCGGTGGACTTCTGTTGGGGGAGGGGATGTTGTCATCCCACCTGACAGCTCCTTGGGTAGACTCCATGTCCAGTGACCCCGGACAGCTCTATGTCCCCACCAGGGGCATGTGTGCCCCAACTGCTGGCAGGGCAAGGCAGTGGCAGAACAGAGAGCATGACACCTGCAGACACTGCTGATGGGTACTTTGCCAGCTCACACCGTTCTGCTGTGTCCCACCCCCTGGCTTGCCCAGGTGCTTAGTGTGGTCACCTTGTCAAACTTGAAGAGGCTTTCAAGGAAGCGGCCTGGGTCTTGCAGCAACCCCTTGCCTGGCTCCCAGTAGTCATCCACTTTGGAGCCTGGCTTCTCTCCTGGTACCTTCTTGGGCTTGATGCCCTTCATGATGCACACAGCTTCAATGACCAGCTTCACTCCTGGGGGTGGGCGCTGCATGGCACGCACCTATGGGCCATGCCAAGAGGTATAGAAGGGGAAAGTCCTACCCTTGGGCAAGGTGGGCCCTACCAACCAAGTCTTCACTGCCACAGGACCTAGGGCGTTGGGACTGCCTGGTTTTGGCACCAGGAAAGTGGGACAAGCAACGAGGATCTGGCCCTCATTCTGTTCCCCCCTGTTGGTACACAGTCACCAAAAGATGTGCACAAGGTGGGCCTGGGGACACCATTAGGACCTAAGAGGACACAGAAAGGGATATGACAGTGAGTGTGAGGAGACGCCTGGCTGCTCACCTCTGTCACATCATTCTTGTTGAGGTTTCGAAGGCTGGCCAGGGCTGCATCCAGGGCTGGGAGGGCCTCATCGAGATCCTTCTGAGCATCATCAGCAATAGCTTGGGCCTTGTTGGCCTTCTCGTTGGCCTTAATCTCCTCTGCCTGCACTGATTTCCGGGTCTCCTCAGCTATGGCTGTGTCCACCTGGGGATGGAAAACAGGGCATCCAGTGAGTGGCCAGCAGCAAGGGCAGGAATACCAACCCCCCTCTTTCTGAGGGTTTAGATTTCCACCTTTTCTAAGGGCCTCTTAGTTGCAATAGGTTGCTGAGACCCAGGAAGTCTAGGAGATCCTCCCACACATCTCCAGGGCCACAACAAGGCTTAGGAGTTTCCAGGTTTGGGCATTCCAGCCCTACAGGCCCACGTTGCTATCTGTGCACGATGCAAAGATGCACCTCCCCATTTCTTCAGGGAACATTTTGTAATACTCTGACTCGGTAGACCAGGACCCTTGAATAGTGGCAGAAAGCTGTCATGCTAATGGTGGTCTGTGTTGGGAGGACCGAACCCTCGATGTAAACCCTGATTCTGGGCAGCATCTGCACGCCTGCTTGTGCCAGTTCTGTTGCTCAGTCTGAGCTGTGACATCATCAATGCCTGGCCTTTTTGGACTCATCTGCCTCGCTCTTCATAGATGCCCGGCCAAAGGAGTGCCTCCTGGCTTAACCTGCCTAAGTTACCTGCCAGGTAAATGAGCGCCCGCCCAGTGAATGAGGGAACGGAAGTGTGAAAGCCAGGGGCTAGCCATTCCCTGTTTGAGATGTTGAGCATCCTCACATAGGACCAGGAGGTGGGCTCAGGAGTTCTCTGTGAGCCGCCCAACCTTGATCTGTTCCATGGTGAGCATGGTGTCCTTGGCAGCTTCTTCCAGCAGGGGGCGCATAATCTCCAGCTCCTCCTGCATCTTGGCCACATCCTCAGAAGTGCGCAACAGCTGAGTTTGAGAGCAGAGAAAAACAAAACAAAACACGAAACAAAACAAAACAAAACAGAACAAAACAAAACAAAACAAAAACCAGGTGTTACAGGGACTAGAGAGACCCCAGGCCTTAGGGTTCTGAGGATAGGGCCCTGCTGAATAGTCCCCGTGTGGCCCCCAGGTTGCTCAGTGGTTTCTAGAGGAGGCCACCTCACTCCCTCAGAACTTGGGGGTGTCTCTGCTTGCTCTCACCCTTCACTGATAATTTTTATTTTTTCACTGAGAAGGAAGTCACCCTTTTCAGCACTTTGGGCTGTACAGTTTGAAATGCCAGGCCACCCTGACATCAAAGACTGCTGAGACGCAGCCCAGGTAGCTAGCCACTGTCCTCGGGCCTTCCTCAGCCCTACCTTGTCAAGGCCACTCTTCATGCGGTTTTTGGCTGTCTTCAGTTCCATTTTCTTCTGCCCAATGAGGATGGAGAAAATATTGAGCAGCTCCAAATAGCTCTTGGGGGTCACATAGTTGTGGCGGGCCAGCTCTGCGAGGTACTCAACACATTTGCTGGCCACTGACTGGTGGATAAATACGCAAACCTGAATCTGTGGAGGTGGAGATCATGGGTACTTGTAGCACTTCAGCAAAGACCAGGTACCAGGTACCCACAAAGCCACCGTGTCCTGGTCCTGAGGAAAGGGTCACTTCACAATTTTACCTCAAATAAATAGTTTCCTAAGATCCTCATGACCTCCAGGCCCAGGTAACCCCCCTCCTTATTTTTAAAGATTTATTTTATTTTATTTATATGAGCACACTGTAGCTGTCTTCAGACACACACCAGAAAAGGACATCGGATCCCATTATAGATGGTTGTGAACCACCATGTGGTTGCTGGGAATTGAACTCAGGACCTCTGGAAGAGCAGTGAGTGCTCTTAACCACTGAGCCATCTCTCCAGCCCTTAGGCAACCTTTTATGTAGATGAAAAGCCCAAGGCCCATACTAGTCAAGAACAGACCTGGCCTTGACCGTGGACCCAGGTGTCTCCCAGCCATGGTCCAGGGCCCTTGGCACAGCTCCATGAGCTGCTTCCCTCTGAAAGGCCTAAGATGGTGTCCCCTCAGAGGTTGGGTCTAAGCCAGGGAAACATTGGCTTCATCTTAGCTCTTGGACCTCAGAGGTCCAACTCTCTGAGACTGAACCAGACAAACCTGGCTGATCCTATCTGCAATCTTTAAAGAGGTGTCGGGGCCCTTGGAAGAAGGGGGTGCTAACCATCTGTAGCACACTCTGGGTCACCACGTGATTCATGGCCTCGTTTTGCACATGGAAGAACTGAGGGGTCATCAGGTAATGCCATCTCAGCAACCCTTTGCTGGCAGTGGTAGGCTTCAGTGATCCTGAGCCTCTATTAAGTGAGACATTTCTCCCCAAGAGACTGCTTCTTACCAAGATACCTACCAGCCCCTGAATCACTTCCTCCGAACATTCCAGTTCTGGGATCTCACTCAGGAACGTGGTGGCCACAGATTTCAGGGCCTCTGCTGGCCACTCGTTAAACCAGTCAATGGTACAGCAGTTGACAAGTGAGGGGAACTGCCTCAGGCGAGCTCGGAAGACCTCTCCAATGGGACTGAGAGAGAAGGACCCACATGAAGTCTAGCAACACTGACTTAGGCACTCAGCACTCAGGGCCTGTCTATAGCCCTGTGTCATAGCAGCCAGGCCAAACCAGCCAGGTAGTCCCGTCTGAATGGCACGATGGTCAGGCCTGGGGCCACTTTTCATTTCAGAAGCGCCCTCTCACACACATCCCTGAGGCCCCCGTCTGGCTCCGTGACAAGTCCCTGTACCTCATGCATAGCACCATGTGGATGTTGCTGCGCACACGTCCAGTATAGGCAGCCATGAGATTGGCTTTGGTAGGCTGCAGGCCCTGCTCCTGTATGTAGGGCCGCATGGTATTGATGATCTGGTCTTGCTCATCTGCACTATAGATGTTGGGGATGTCACCTGAGTTCAGGACGTTGTTAATGTCCTCTAGGAAGGACTCATTCTTGATCTGGAGAAGGACAAGGGGTAGGAGCTAAACTTTTATGAAAGTCCCTACGTATCATGTCCCATGAACAGTCTTCCCCGACCTTTGTTTTTTGTTTTGTTTTGTTTTTGTTTGTTTGTTTTAAAGGTTTTTCGAGATAGGGTTTCTCTGTGTAGTTCTAGCTGTCCTGGAACTCACTCTGTAGACCAGGCTGGCCTCGAACTCAGAAATTGCCTGCCTCTACCTCCCAAGTGCTGGGATTAAAGGCGTGTGCCCCCACTGCCCAGCTTCCCCGACCTTTGTAATAGCCCCATATAGAAATTAGGCCAAGGTCATGCCATTGACCTCGTAAGTCCTGGACTTACACTCAGATCTGCCCCATTGTGGAGGTTCTGAGTATAACCCATGGGCTGTGGCAGGGCCCCGGCATTGGGGTAGTGGTATACAGTCTTCTGATTCTTTTCTAGCTTTCCTCCAGGCCTTATTTTACTTCAGGAAGAAACCATGGCCACCGACAGAGGCATGTGGCCTGTGTTAGGGGGAAACCTCACTTTCTTGACTATATGAAAGGGTTGGACAGGTCTAGGAGGGGAGGGAACTTGTCTAGGGTTGGGGCATGATCTTGGAGCTCTTGACACAACCTGTAGTGCCAATCAGGTTTAAGTGCTGTCCTTTTTGTCTTGTGGCCTTTCTACTCAGAGACCTGGAAAGAGGCCTTATGCCCCCCAAAAGTGGAGCTATGGGTTCCCTATACCTCGGGAACAAATTACTTGTGGTCCTTAAGGTAGGAAGCCATTGAGCTATGAGTAGTGTGTTATGGTACCAAAGTGCTGCTTTACCCTTGGAGCATGAGTAGTGATCTCTGTTTCCCCTTAGTCTTGAGAGACTGGGTTTGGTTCCTCTTGTGATCAGCCTCATCATAATCCCACCCGGTCCTGATGTACAGGGAGTTGAGCATATAGGACTGAGCACCCTATAGGATACCATTTGGGGATGCTCAGTGTTCAGCCCACCCTGAGCCCTGCCCACTGCTGTGGCGGGTGCACCTGAGTGTCTGAGAACAGGAAGGTGATGGGCAGGTTCTGCAGGCCAGCCTTGAGCAGAACCTTCTTGACATCTTCACGCCACTCAGACATGCCGTAGTTCTTGGACAGCTCAATCTGGAAGCACTCATACTCGGCCCTGGAGGCGGGAGTTTGAGTCAAGGTGTGCCAGAGGCCTGGAGCCAAGCGCTGATGGGTGATGGCTATTCATACCCCCCCATCCCCCGCCACTAGCCACCTGGTGTTTGGTCCTATCCAGGGAGGACTTGCAGATCCCCCAGGCCCTGCACCCACACTCTTGTTTCCTTGCTACTATTTCTATGGCCTAGAATCCTGTCCCTTCCACCACCTGCCCTCCATGATTGGATTCTGAAAGCAGGCCCCCTGGGTCTCTCTGCTAGGCATCTTTCTAGATGTTTTCCTCTAACCTCCCACCCATAGCACCACAGGGTACTGTTGCTGCCTCTTCTTGAGGTCCAGATCCCATCGGCAGCTCTTCTAGAATCTCATGGACCGAGTAGGTTTATGTTGGGGCAACACCAGGATTCTACCATGGTGGAAGGCATCTGTTATAAACAGTTGGCCGCATGCCACCCACTGCCCACCACGATCCCTTACATGTGGGAGGCCAGCCGAGTGAGGGAGCTGCGGCCACTACCACCCACACCCAACAGGAGCGCATTGCCCAGAGCCTGGCGCAGCGTCCGGCTGATGCGGCAGATATGGCTCATGGCGTCCACGAAGAGGACCAGCCTCAGCTTGGCTGTGTTGATCTGGTTGTAGTCCTCCATGTACTCCTCGATCACCTGCATCATCTGGGCACACAAGGGTGGAGGGGAATGGCAGGCTCTGCTCCATGGAGCTGGGCACACGGGGGTGGAGGGGAATGGCAGGCTCTGCTCCATGGAGCTGGGCACATGGGGGTGGAGGGGGATGGCAGGCTCTGCTCCATGGAGGGGTCTCCCAGCTCCCCACCTCTCTCTGTTCAGACCCAGAAATGTCAGTGATTGACTACTCTGTGACCTGGCCAGTTGCAGATTTTCTCCCGTGGGCTTGCAGCTGAGTTGGCTCAGGTCTGGCACGCGATATACTGAGAGAGCCCTCTGCAGATGCTAACTCTCCCCAGCCAAGTCTCTATACTCTAATAAGCTCCAGCCCCCATAACCCCTATTGTGGACATACTAGGATATCTTATCTCATGTTGTTTCATGAGGCAACTGTAACTCTCTCTATTCATAAAGTCTGCAGTAAATGCCTCGGGCCCATCACCTCTTGCTGCTTTCTTTGGATTCTAGCCAGCTCTACCTTGGAAGTGTTTGGGCAGGCCCTTGTAGGAATCCCATGTCACTGTTTTTGTGGCAGCTCTTGCTATAGATAGGTTCAGTAGTTGGGACACTGGAATGCTGATTGCCAGGCCCTCTTTGACAGAGAGCTGACCATGGCTAGTTCTGTTCCCTGTGCATGTGTGGGGAGCCGCCCTCACGTTCACCGTTGCAAGATGGCGCTGACATCCTGTGTTCTAAGTGGTAAACAAATAATCTGCGCATGTGCCAAGGGTAGTTCTCCACCCCATGTGCTCTGCCTTCCCCGTGACGACAACTCGGCCGATGGGCTGCAGCCAATCAGGGAGTGACACGTCCTAGGCAGAGGATAATCCTTAAAAGGGACGGGGTTTCGCCATTCTCTCTCTTGCTTTTGCTCTTGCACTCTTGCTCTCTTGCGCTCTGGCTCCTAAAGATGTAAGCAATAAAGCGCTTGCACTCTTGTTCTCTTGCGCTCTTGCGCTCTGGCTCCTAAAGATGTAAGCAATAGAGCTCTTGCTCTCTTGCTCTCTGGCTCCTGAAGATGTAAGCAATAAAGCTTTGCCGCAGAAGATTCCGGTTTGCTGCGTTCTTCCTGGCCGGTCGCGCGAACGCGTGTAAGATGCATGGAAGGAATTCTGGCTTTCAGAAGTCAGGTCAGCCTCTGAGAAGCCTGATCTATGAGACACACCAGTCTGCAGCAACCCGGGTAAAGCCATCTGGAAACTAGAGGATGTGCGTGGGAAAACCCACCAGAAGGTCCACTGCAGGCTCACAGCTTCAAGGCCACTGATGGAAACCTCAACCCTGTCACCCAAGGTCCTAACTGAGCCATGGCACCAAAACCCTTCTGCTCCTTTATGAAAGAATGGCAGCATGGCAAATGAGCGTAGTGTGTCACTGCTGGCAGGATTTGTCTCAGATGAACTCTTGGTCTCACAGATGGGCCGCCTCACTAAACCCATGTGAACGGGAAACTGGGGCTCAGAGAAGCCTAAAGGTTTGTTTTTTTTTTTTCCTATCCTGACTTTCTAATGGTGATGAGAGTGGGCCTGGGGTCTTCCACTTATCCTATGTAGAGTTTCTGACTCTCTCGGCCCTATATTTGGTGTTCTCTGGATTCCAGGGGATAGACTAAAGAACACCTACCAGAGTAGAGCACCAACTCACCTTACTCTCACTGGTGATGAGCTCATAAGACTTTACATCTGAGCCTGGCGACATGAAGTCCCCATAAAGAATGGGTTGGAAGGGACAGACTTTGTTGAAGGCCACCCCAAACTCTTCCATCTGGGCTTCAAGGAGTTCATCAAACCAGCTGCGGTCTTCCTCATTCACCAGGCGGTCACGGAACACACGGCAGTTCTCATGGTACCATAGCCGCAGCAGCTGCACCTTGTCCTGAGAGTACCCAGTGTCAGGGCCTGTCTGGGTCCCTGGCCCGAGATCATCATTTGAAGTGCCAGGGAAGACAGAGTACCAGGGGATAGGAGCACGGCTCTCAGGACTAGTCTCCTTCCTTTGACTCAGAGCTAGAGCTACAGGCAGGAACTGCTGGGAGACGTGCCTCTGCACAACTGAAGACAAAGTGGATGGCAGCGTACCCTGAGCCTCCCTATCCCCAGCTCCCAGGGCCCACTAGGCACCAGGACTAGCAGCTGCATACTCCAAAGTCATCACTCCACTCCCCCTCTCTTCTAAACCTCCAAACTCTAAGCCTGAAAAGGAGACCTCACTTTCCTTATTCTTCTCCGACACCCCACCTCTAACTGCTTAGCAAACCCCGCCAGTCTCTGTGTTTAGATCCGCTGCCCACTCTGTTCCAGCTTCCATGCCTCTCCACCAGGGTACCTGGGCACACTAAGGACGTTCCAGACTTTTCTCCTAATTCATTGGCTATGAGCTCGGCAAGGGCAGAACCAACTTTTGTCTTATCCACCTCACCTTCCTAGAGCCAGCCACACTTGGGTTGTTTAGGCAGTGGCCCCATGTGGCTCCCCATCTGAGCTCTCTGCTGGTCCCATGGCCTGTACATGCTGGCTCCTGTGCGTCCCCCTGCCCACTCCTCATATCTCCACATGCTTAGTTTCCAAAGGCACCTTGTGTGTCTCTACCAAGTCTTCTCAAACGGAAGAGGGAAATGGCCTCTGCTAGGCTACATTAGGGTTAGAGACTGAAGGCTTAAACTTGGGAGATGTCTAGAGAGGATGGAAAGGGCAACAGGGGCATGAGGTGGGCCTGGCAGATACTCACCTCAACCTTAGATGGTTCAGCCATGAGCATTCCCTGGAAGACTTTGGACAGGTCCCTCAGGTTAAAGGTGTAGTGGGACTTGGCTGGCGTGGGCAGCAACTGGGAGGTGATAATACCGTAGACATTGATGGTGGCATCCACGAGGGGCTCCGTCAAATCATCGATGTTGGGGGCCCCAGCTGTGGGACAGGAGTGTGGGCTGGGTCACACAGACAGCTCCTAGCTTTTCTCCTTTGACCGTTCCCCTTCCGGCCCCAGCACCTATTCCATAGCCTTAGGCTTGGGTTCCATATTTGTTCTAGTCCCTTCTTAGACACTTCCTTTTTTGGAAGGCCTTCCTGAAGTCCCTACCTTAGAATGGGGATCTCTTGTTCTCTGTGCCTAAGATTACCCCCACATTCCAGACTACTAGCCACGCACAGGGCACTGAGATGCAGTCACAGAGTTGTGGAAATGAATGGGCTTAGGACTGGGGGAGCCCTCCCTGCCTTGCCTCGTGAGCCTATGGCCAGACCTGAACATGGCAATGCTGAGTCACACATGGGTCTACGGGCTTCAGGAGTGACCTGGTGGGTGTAGGGTGACCTGGACCTCAGGCTCGACCCTGTGGGCTCACCACCCCTCTGTTGGGTTGCTAAAGCCCCATCTAGCTTTTATCACCACCATGTGCTGGCTCCATGAAAAAATACCCCTGTATCCATGTGGAGCTAAACTCTGAGAGTGGGAATGTGAGGTCCCGGGAGGACTCAGAAGGGACAAAGGGTCAGGAGACGAAGCATATTCCAGGTGATGAGCAAGAGGTTGATGCACACAGATGCCTCTCATCCTTGGCAAGCTTTGTCCTGGAAATGGATGACAAGGAGACAGCAACCAGGTGGAAAATGCTACTGAGAGACTTGCAGCAAGAGGGAAGTTTGGGAAACCTCAAAGTCTGGAGTGAGCCCAGAAATGCTGGGGGACATCCCCCCAAGAAGGGAGACATTTGAGCTGAGATCAAGAAGTGAGATTGCAGTGTGTCTGGGCAGAGGGGCCCACAAGAGCAAACGCCTGTAGACAGGAGGTAAAGGATCAATGGGAGAGGCTGACCGGGAGATGTGATGTGTGGTGTGAAGCATGGACACTCTTCCCGGCACTGTCGCTTGGCTACAACAGTTGACCAGAAGGGGAACGTTGATCTTACTATACTTTTGGTGCTATGTATTTTTGAGACGGGGTCTTGCCCATGATAGTCTTAAACTTGTGGACTGAAATGATCCTCCTCCTACGTTGGCCTCCTGAGTAGCTAGGAATATAGGCAGGCTTATGAACACTTTAACAGGTCCCTCTAGCTGCCGAAGGAGGATGGGTCATTGCTGAGTGGAGGCAGAGTGAAAAGCCCAGGGGAGGGGCTGTCCCTATGGTTGGGTGAAGGAGGACAGGGCGGCGAGTTGACTGAGGACAGATCCTGTGGAGATTGCCAAGGCGTCTCCTGACAGTTGTCAGATGGCATGAGAGGAAGATGACGACCGTGAAGTTCTTGTCATGAGCATCTGGAAGGATGGAGCTGCCAGCCTGACAGGACATCAGAAACTTGAATGTGGACAGGCGCAGTCTGAGATACACAGAGGATAGATGAGAAAGGTGGGATCTGGTGTGTAGGGGAGATGTGTGGGCTGGGGGTGGGAACTTGGATGCGGGTGACGTAAAGATGACTTTATAGTTGAGCCAGGATGAGACTGTCTGAGGACAGTGTATTTAAGAGGGAAAGGGGCTGGGGGCCAGTGTCCAGGCAGTCTACGATGGGGCACCTAGTGTGACAGTTTGTGTTTGAGGCGGTTCCCTGCCAAGGCTTGTGATTTGAAAGCTTGGTCCTTAGCTGGTGGATGTGATCACTGAGAGATGAGTGGATCGACAACACACTAATCTCATCAATAGGCTAAGTCACTGACAAATGGGTTCATAGTGAATTTGTGAGATGTGGGCGTGGCTTGAGGAAGAAGACTGCTTGGAGAGCATCTATGGAGACTATCCATGGGCCCGGCATCCTCCTGTCTGCCTCTGCTTCCTGGATGCCACCGAGTGAACATCTTTACCATGCTTCCTGCTGTCATGGAGTTTTTCTCACCACAGACCCAGAGCCCCTGAGCAAGCCAATCAGAGATGAAACTTTCAAGTCAGCAAACAAAAAGAAACTGTTCCTTCCTTAGGCTATTTTTTTTTCAGAGCAACACAACACTGACTGATACACCCAGGAGGGAGAAGGGCCTGGGAGAATGGGCTGTTTGTAGAGTGGATAAGGCCTGAGAGTTGACTGCTGGCATGGCCACCCTCTCATCACTGTGGTCAGCAGAGGAGGAGGTAACTCAGTGGGAGACAGGAGGGATGTGGGCGTGTCAGAGGGAAGAGTTCTGGAGCAGTTTTGTTATAAAGCTAAGCAGAGAAGTGAGGCAGTGGGGGAAGGAGGAATCTGGGTGTCAGAGAAAATTTGTTTTGTTTAATTAAGACAGGAGAAACCTGGGTGTGCTTGTCTGTTTTTAGAACAGGGTCTCACTATGTAGCTTTGGGCTGTCCTCAAACTTATCATGTAGACCAGTAGATCAGGCTGGCCTCAAATTCACAGAGATCTGCCTGCCATTGCCTCCTGAGTGCTGGATTAAAGGTATATACCACCATGCCCCACAGCATCTTCATGTGTTGATGGAGTGGCCCAGTGGAACAGAAAAAATACTGCTAGTGGGGGCTGTGTGACTCCCATCATCATTAGGTCAAAGAGGAGACGCCAGTCATGCACTAGAATAGGAAGTTCCCTCCTGGTCAAGGTGACCGGAGCCACGGGGAGATGCCTGTGACACATTGAGATACAGATCCTAAGGCTCAGAGAGGGAGCTTGGCAACCTCTTTCAGCTGAGAGGAAGAGAGGGAAGAGGTGGGCACCAAGACAGGACAGAACCTGACGTGGCCCTGAAGTGATGACTGACAGATTAGAGCTGCCTGAGGCTGCCACGGAGGGATGCCTGCCCCCTGGCTGCAAATCACCCGCTTTCCTGCTGTTGCCTGCTCCCTGGAGAAGCAGGCTTCTCTTCACTGTGGCTCTTTCAGGCTGCGGAGTTTGTTGGCTCCATTTCTTCATTCACTCCCCTTTCCATCCCACCATGAGTGTCACACTGAGCTAGGCACCACAGGATGAAGTGGCTCCATGTGTGGTGCTGGAGCCTGAAGAGGGGCCGCGGCAGTGCTGACTTGTGCTCTGGCTCCAGATGGGCCCGAGGAGGGCCTACTCTGGTCCATGGTCCTAACCTTAACCTATCTAGCTGTAGCCAGAGTCCAGAGTTGCTCCCAGACAACTTTCCTTCAAGACCCTCCCAGGCTGCCAGTCGCACTTACGCACAGGCTCTCGGTAACTTTTCTCTCCAAGGAGTCCATCTGCAGGGTTGAGAGACAGAAATAAGGTTCAGAGTTAGGGGGTCACTTGCTGCCCACCTAGGCCAGCTGAGGCCCTCTAGGAAGCTCCTGAAGCCACTGTTTCCCACCCTTCATCAGCGAGATAGGCCCCTCCCCCCAGCTGTACGTGAAAGAGAGACCTGGCTTAGAGCTCTGGCAGGGTAGCCCAGGCTTGACCTGCAGCTCTTTCTACCCAGCATGGTGCCAGTGGTGCTTCATGGACAGGGTGTGCTGGGTGGGAGGTGGGCTACTGGAGAAGCAGCATCCAGGAGGACTTTTTCCAAGCTCCGGGATGGAGCAGGGCTACTTTCCCCCTCTAGTCTTTCTAGGTTCTCCTTTTCACGAAAAGTGGTGGTCATTCCACATGAGCTTATACATGTCTCTACGTAAGTGAATGGATGTGTGGAGATCTGTATCTATTATGGATATGCAATATGCAGACTTGTTGCCTGGCTTTATTTTAGATGCTATGTGCAATATATTATTCAAGAGTGACAGGTACTAATATTAGTGCCCATTGGTAAAGAAACCAAGGTTCAGAGAGGTTCATGACCTTGCCAGTTGTAACAGCAGAGTAAAGGCGTAAAACTGGGGATGCAGACAGTGATTCAGTCGCTTCTTCCTGCCCAGTGCGATTCAGCTGTCTCTGGTGTGACAACTAGCTTGGCCTTCATCCATGGCTTCTCTTGGCCCAACCTGATACTCACCCATCCAACACTCCAGGATTATAGAGAAGATGCGTTTCTTGCTGACTTCATCCATCTCAATGAATGACAGGTAGTTGAAGTGGCGTGTCAGCCTTGGAGTGATAGCGTTCCTGCCTCCCCCCGGGGGACCCATGGCACAGACAAAGTTGATATCCACCAGGTTCTTGAAGGCTCCTGAGTGGGAGCAGGAAGTTAGACTCACACGATAAGAACATATATTGAAACTGTGATTATGGGTGTGGAGAGAGCATAGGGCATTTGTGTCCCCAATGCCCACATAAAACCCAGGTAGGTGTGACAGTGTGTCTGCAATCCTAGAAACTCGGGAGATAGAGAGACAGGGGTCAGCTGGCTAGCTAGACAAGCTGAATTGGCAAGTTCTGGGTTCAGTAGGAGACCCTGCCTCAGTTATATGGACAGCAATCAAGGGAGATACCTAACATGAACCTGCAAACACACATGCTCACATTCATGCAAACACATGTACACATATGCATGCAAAAATGTGATTTACCAGTATAAAGAGAATGTGTTAACAGTCGCCGAAAATTTTCTTTGACCTAATAGTCCCTTCCCTCATTTTAAGAGAAATTAAAAATATTTTTTGTGGACTCCTAAAGTGGCCTGTACTCCTGCATCTACTGTACTCTTCACCCAGCACACGCAGCCCACTACCCGCTGTCCCATGATTCCACGCACCGATGACCTTTCGGTCATACCAGCCACCGTGGTCCATCCACTGGCGCAACAGCTCAATAGGTGGCTGGGCACCATATGTCTCGAGGGCTGGCATGTTCAGGTCATCAATGAAGAAGATGAAGTTGCGCCCTAGGGGTGGCCCGAACACACCCTTTCGCCTGTGGGAGAAGCTGCGTGAGCCCAGCATCCATGGGCACCAGGTCCTCTGAGAATAAGAAGCAGCTGAATGGCCTCCTCCAAACTGCTAAAACTTATGACCAGCCCTCCATCTTGGGACATTTGGGACAAGCTGACCTCTATCTTAGGTCTTTAAATAGAGTTCTACTTCCCAGAAAGGTGGCTAAGTGCACAGCCCCGCCTTAGTGGCCAATGAAAGCCCCGCAGATAGACTAGACAGATCCTGAAAGAGGCAAGGGAGATCCGAAAGGCAACCTAAGGTCCCCCGTGGGGCTTTCTGGTTCCTGTGGGGCCATTTCAGCCAAAGCCAAGAGCAGAATTAGGTGGGGAGATGACACAGCAGAGCTGTGGCTGTGGAAGGAACCAGGGGTGTCCTGCCTCTTGTCCAGCTTGCTGTCGATGAGGTCCTGGGTCTGGTTGGCTGAAGTGCGGGCTGAGAAGGTGAGGAAGTGGCTGATATATTCCAGTGGCAGGTACTTGAGAAGCTTGTTAGAGACTGTGAGCGTCTTTCCTGTGCCTGTCGGCCCGATACACAGCACCTGGGAACGTGGTGAGCAGGAAGGTGGGGCACACACAGAGCGCATGCAGAGGGAGCCACCAACTTGTTGGTGTGCAAGACTAGCCACTCCCTAACCTGAACCTCGGGTGGGCAGGAACAGGGCACGATGGGGCACTCACAGGCTTGTGGTTGGTGAGCAGCATGCCCAGCAGGTAGGACATCTGCACGGTGTCCATGGTGGGCACAATGATGTTGCAGTAGTTGGTGTCTGGCATCATGGTGAATGGGGCCGAGTAGTCCATCCACTTTACCCAGGAAACCTGGAATCACATCTGGTTCAGGATGGGTCTGAAATCCCTTCCCACTCTTGGCTGTGGCCCCACAGCAGGAGGAAGAGGTATTGTCCCGCTGGGCATCGGCAAGAACATCAGGGGAACAACTACTTCTGAGAGAGACAGGGATTCCTGTCATCTGCTCTTTACATGGGATGGCAGGCTCCCACTACAAACTGCCAGGAATGGAGGTTCTCTGAACACAGCCGAGAAGTAGGGGCTACCTGACTGCAGTTGTCGAGGTGGCAGCCTTCCTACACACAGCCAGTCCCTAGGTCTTGGCAAGAAGATGCTCTGGGAACTGAATAGCCCAGGAATGCAAAGGTGCTCACTGTTTATTTTTAGGCTAACCAAGGGGTTGGCGACACCAGAACCCAAGGCACTGACAGCTGGATGCTAGAGGCCATCTGGTACTGTCTCCCACTGTTCCTGCCTCATAAATTCCCTCTCCCATGACCCTTGCAAAACTCCTTCAATGGAGGTGTCAGTTTGGCCAAAGCAACATGTCCCACTTGTGGCTGTTCTGATGATTAGACCCAAATGTACTCAAAGCTCCACAGCAGGACTCTACATAGTGACTTTCTATCACCTCCTCTGGGCCTTGAGGACCCTGACCCTGGAATAATGGTGAACTCAAGAGCCCTGATTGGCTGGTAGTTAAGATGGGGACACTAAAGCAGGGTGCCAGGCATGCTCCTGGCCCTTAGGGAGCTAGGTTTCAGGAAAAATGGGGGCTCTTAACTAGAAAAGAGGGCTGGCATCTGGACTCAGCACCAGTATGGAAGAAACATTTGTCTGGGAGGCATACTGATGCCTCCGAGCTCCGTGCTCAAGCTCAGCTCTCACACTGACTAGCTGAGTATGAGAATTTTGTGCCTCAGTTCCATGTCTGTGAAATGAACACAATAATAAACATCTGGCAGATTGCGAAGCTCTGTGTGATGATGTCAACAGCCAACACCTCTGACCTGCCACCTGTCAGTGTGGCTTTCCCTAAGTGGCCACTATTCATTGAGGGGGAAATCCCCATAGCCCAGCCCGGCTCTCCCCTCCCTCCGTCCCGGGCATCCCTGTGGCCACCTGTTTGTTCTCATCCTCTTCTTCATCATCATCCTCAGTGCTACTGATTCCTGCGTCATCCAGTCTGTAATCGTACACCAGCCCGTCTTCTGGGAAACCTAGTTTCACCTGTCAGGACCAAGAGAAGCAGCCTGTGAGGCCGGGCAGGCTGTCTGCCATGGGCCCCGGGGACCCAGCCTGCTCCTTCCACCTCTTTTACTTGTTCAAGTCTCATCTTCAACCTTAGCCATTGACTGAAGCTAATGCGGCTGGTGTGGTCCCCTGTGGCGCCTACACTCCAGACCAGGGAGAAGATGAACCAGGGCTCTATCAGCTCTGGGATATGACTCAACTTTTCAGAGGGTATCTTCTTGAGGCCCTGGGAACAGAGGGAACGGCGTTAGGCTCAGTGGGCAGATCACACAAGTTTTTTTTCCCTGCAGCACACTGGAGGAGGGGAGGGGGTTTCAGTACTTCCAGGAGGCTGGGTAGGCTCTTTGCAGCACCAGCAAGAAGAGGAGGCAGGAGGAAAGAGGCCTCCAACCCCACTGTGTGTGCTGTACCTCTCTGGGTAGGAAAGGTCTGAAGAAGCAGTCAAGGAGCTTGAGGAGGCTCATTGTCAGGTTGCTGTTAGTTGAGGCAATCACTTCCTTCACTGTGTTCCGAACAAAGTTGATGGAATTCTGTTGGGAACAAGCGCCAGGCCCACATGGGCATTGGGGTGACAGCCCTCTGCCACCACTCTTTGACTGGGTGTACCTATGGCCTCACTTACCTCCAGGTACTTGGTAAAGAGACTCTTGAACTGTTCCTCGTAGGGCTTTATTATGGCAGGGAGACGTTTTAGCCAGCACTCAACGAATGGCATGAGCCCTAGGATGCTGGGCTCCAGGTACACCATGCCACAGCGGGAGACTGTGGCTGGTGAGGCCACTGCCAGGTCCTGCACCTCAAACATCATGGTCATTGCCTGGTGCCAAGGTAGAATGTGTAAGCGGGACAGCTAGCAGCCCCCAAGTAAGGAAAAGAGATATGGGACTTTGGGGGAATTGCTTGCCCATTCTGCCAAAAGACTCTCTAGGCAGGCTCTCATAGGGAGGATCGGGGCTGCAGCTGAGGTTCGGGGATCCCTGAATCCTCATTCGATAATGTGGCCCTCCACAGAGCCCCGAGGAAGAGACAAAGCTGACTTTCTGGCTAATGTGGAGTTCCTAAGAGCCTGACGAACCAGACAGGAAATATGTTTGTTTGTTTGTTTTGTTTGTTTCATAGCCCCAGTCACACACACAGGCTCACACTGACTGCCACATGTTCTCAGGGGTTTAGTGTATATACAGTCTGAAATGCTCTCATGCCCAGGCCACAGCCAGCTTTCTCAAGAACTCAGCTACATACACCAATCAGGGCCCCTGTGGTCAGGTTTGTGCTACCAGTCCCCAGCCCCTGAACACACCGCTATAACTGGCTTTAAAAAGGGCAGATCATGGCCAAGAGTGGAGTGGACCCGGGAGGCAGGAGGCAGCATAAGCTAGGGGACCAGCAGGGCAGCTCCTATGGCCCTAGGCTTGGGACACCACAGAAAGCAGGCCTTCTGAAAGACAGCTACATAGGACGTGGCTCCAAGAAGGGGATTCAGGGCTGGGAGGGGGTACTGGGGGTGGGGCCCAGGGTCCTGTCATCGGGCTCCTTGGTGTGTTGGGCATGGCGCAGACTCCAGAGCCGGCTAGCTGCAGAAGAGAACAGGTGGGTGGGCGGGCAGCACACCTCTGTGAGTTTGATGATCTCCCCAGAGCTGAGGCACAGCTTCTTATTGTCATCCAGCACGGTGTTCATGTTCTCTATCCAGACGGCATCCACCGGCCCGTCGAACATGTACCATTTCTTGTTGGTGTCAGATGCGATGGCCCCGGCCCGGATGAGGGAGGAGAAAATTCCATCTGTCCTGTAACCACCAGGGAGGAGAAGGGATGTAGGTGCCAGGGAGGCGGGTGATGGCACAAATGGTCCCCAGCGAAGCCTAGTTACCCAGCTGGCTCTCATCTTTTAACATTTTTTTATTAGCACATGTTAATTATGTTTAACCATGGGTTTCATCATATTGTCTTCATACACTGATATAATTCAGTTTTTGAGTGGTTACCAAACAGATACAGAAGTATTGGTCAATTTTAAAAAGAGAGAAAGAGAGAGAGAAACTGGTTTCTTACTTAAAAACATTGATTTACGCCGGGCATGGTAGCGCACGCCTTTAATCTCAGCTCTCTGGAGGTAGAGGCAGGCAGATTTCTGAGTTCGAGGTCAGGCTGGTCTACAAAGTGAGTTCCAGGACAGTCAGGGCTATACAGAGAAACCCTGTCTCGAAAAACAAAAAACAAACAAAAAACAAACAAACAAACAAAAACCAAAAAACAAAAAACCCAAAACATTGATTTATCTTCAAAGAAACATTCTAAGATTCCCCACCTGCATCCCCATTGTGGATATCTGAAACTGTGCATAGTGCAGAATCCTCTATATAAGCTGGTTTATTCTATATATAAATACGTATGAGAAAGTTGATTTATAATTAGATATATTAATAGACAGGACACTATAGTCCTGTATTTTAGGGAGATGCATGCATCTGGAGAAGGGCAGCTGAGGGGAAGCAGCCTTGAATGTTACAACCCAGGGCTCCTAAGAGGCAACAACAACACAAAAAGCAAAAACCCCTGAACATCTTCTCCGGATGTATTATAGTAGGATACTATAATAAAAGTTTACACTGTGGAGCCATAGTTGGTTAAACGAGGAGTTGTTTAACACAAGCAATGAGACCATGAGTCAGTCTGGTAACTGACACGGCTAATAGGGGCTAATGGAGAGACAAAGACCATGAACACACTGGGCAACTGTGGGATGGGATCCCAATCGTGGGATGGGATGGATCAGTACAGGATTTCTTCTCACTGTTCAGAATGTACAATTTAAAAATGCATAAGTTCTGCTTATCTGGGACTTTCATTTAATATTTACAGATTGACCTCAGGCAAATGGATACAGAAATGAACTGTCTGATGGGGTAGGATGGGGACAGCCAGGGTTCTACTGTATTTTGAATAAAACTCTAAGGTCACATATAGATACAAATGTATTTCCAAATCTATGACCTGTTTTGGCTAGTGTATTACTTACATACAACGTACTGCGATCACTGGTTCTCATGTTCTTAACTCTTCATATCTTCACTCATTAAAACATTTTAATGGGAAAAATTGGAGCTCTCGGTGTAACATATAATGGGACTCCCTGCTGAGTTCCCACGGAAGTCCCTGTGCATAAAGGTGAATGGTGGTGTCCCAGTGGGAGGAAGAAGGGGGAGGGGAGGTGGGAGGAACTGGAGAAGGGACATTTCTGCTTCATAACCTAAGAAAGGCTCAGTTTTCACCAGCTTTCTATGCCAGGGAAAGATTCTCTGCTTGGTTCCTGAGTCTCCTTGGCAACCAACCCTGCCAAGTCAGTTTGGACAAGTCCTCACCTCGCACACTTACCCACCACAACACCTGTTCAGGACCCCACTCTCCTCCTCCTGCAGTTGAGGTCTGACCACTTGGCCCTTGTGAAGTCAGTTTAGCCACAAACACCCTTACTCCTGATGTTACCCTCTTAGGAATTCTCTATCCACTGGTGTTTACCATGCACCATTGGCCCTTGCTGTGTTTGGAGTTGAGTTCATTCTGTCCTCGATCTTGAGACCATGCCCAGGTAGTTTCTATGTTTGTGGTCATGGTCCCAAATAAAGTCTTCTTTAGCATGCTTTGAGATACAGTTAGATATTTTTCTTCAATGGGACATTTTCCTGGGCTGACCTATGAACCCCACCACCACTCACATGAGTCTCTAGTGGACATGGGAAAGACCATTAAACAGAAATGGGAAGACCAAGCAGCCAAACTTGGAAAGGAAGGTGAGTCTGCCCTCATTGGTGGCCAGCCCTTACTGGCTCACAGGGCACCACAGCTAAGCACACATTTCCAGCAGGAGATGGAAGACCGGAGAAGATGCTCAGGGGTTTTTGCTTTTTGTGTTGTTGTTGCATCTTAGGAGCCCTGGGTTGTAACATTCAAGGCTGCTTCCCCTCAGCTGCCCTTCTCCAGATGCATGCATCTCCCTAAAATACATGCCTAGCCTGGGAGCGAGGCCTGGAAGTGACCTCTTCAGCTTCTCTCAGGGTAAAGACAGCCATCTGCTGAGTGTTCATCCACACCAGCCATTGTTCCCCAGTGCATTTCATGTGTCAAGTCCCTTTCCTTGCCACTATAACCCTGCCATTATTGTCGTCACTGTGCCAATGTCAGAACTGAGGAAAGTCGCTAAGGGATGAAGTAGGATGGTGCGTATCATCCTAGGCTTTCTGCTGAGAGCATAAACTCCTCTCTGCCACTGCAGGCAGCCTGGGAGCACATCACTGGGAGCAGCTTGGGGCTCACTCACCACTCATGGGTGAGCAGGTCAAACTCCCCATACAGCTGGCCCATCGTGATGGACTTGGGGTTGAGCACGTAGTAGTTGACAGCTTCATACACGCCACCACTGATGGATGGCTTCCCTTTCAGCAATGTCATGGCGGCTGCCAGGACTCTGTAACACTGGGGAGTCACCACCAGAAAGTGACCCTCCTGGCTTCTCAGAGAGCAGGGATGCAGTGGGTTGGGGGACTACAGGAAGTGGGGAAGGCAGCCCAGACGCCAGAGGGGTACAGGTTCAGGCTGATGCCCTTGTTGGAGATGCATGTCCCCTCTGCCCCCAACCCTAGCCATGCTTGGCTCTGCTTACATTACTCTTGCCAGAGCCTGTGGGCCCAACAAGCATGAGGCCGTGCCGTACCACTGTGGTCTCATACAGCTGGATGCACTTGATCAGGAAGCCTAGGGGCCAAGGCAGGAGAACAGGGGTTAAAGGATGGACTTGAACCACGGCTCTGAGGCTGGCTCGTGTGGTCTTAGGTGAGTCACTTGAGCCCCTGAACTTCTCTGTCTTCATGAGCACAGTGAAGAAGGCAGTAACATCTATGCCATAGCCAGGGCAGGTGAAGCCCCATGCACAGGGCCTATAGGGCACAGAGTAGGACCTCTCTAGATGCCACTCACTATTACTGTTACTATCGTTGCCTAACATCATCTAGTTGGGTGGTCAGACATCATGGAGCCTCCAACTTCTTTCACAAAGCAGCTTGCCCAGCCTCCCTAGAGCACCAGCCTGAGAAAGTGCTGTCCAGTGCGAGACGAAGTTCAAGGGTCATTGTCCTGGTCAGTGAGGAGCTTTAGGTAAGAGTACATGATTTTGGCCCAAGGGATTGTGGTGGTTGTGGCTCTGGCAGGCCCAGGGGGGTCCCTGCCAAAGGGACAGGGTGCAATTACCTAGGGATGACAAAGCTGACTTAAGGCTGTAGGGAAAGAGAAGAGGCCAGGGCTTGATTTAACAAGCTTGCTGGATCTAAGTGCAGGGGATGGCCAGGGAAGGGACTGTTAAGCCACACATGGAACAGGGAGCACTGAGCTACAGGCCGGGCAGGGTTGAGACAAGCTCACCAACAGGCCCTAGTGGAGAGCTGGTGTGCACAGATATCCTTCCTTAGAGAGCCCCCACCCCTAAGGACTCTCTGGGAGGTACTGGGAGGGGAAGAGGGAGAAACTGTGCCGGGAGACTGTGGGGAGATCAAGAGCTCTAGCTGCATGCATATGTGGTGACCAGGCCGAGGGAACCTCAATTGAGAAAATGTTCCCATCATATTGGGCTTCAGGAAAGCATGTGGATACATCTTCTTGATTGATGGCTGGTGAGGGAGGGCCCTGTTCACGGTGGGCAGTGCCACACCTGTGTTGGTGATCCTGGGTGCTATAGGAAAGCAGGCAAGGGAGCAAGCCAGCAAGCAGGATTTCTCCACAGCCTCTGCTTCAGTGTCTGCCTTCAGGTTCCTCTCCTCACTTCCTCCAGTGATGGATTGTGAGCCGAGACTTACAAGGTGAAATAAGCCCCCTTCTCCCCAAGTTGCTCTGGTCACAGTGTCTTGTCACAGGAACAGAAACCCTGACTAAGACACCAAACAAAGACTCATTGCTGGATGAAGCAAGGCTAGAGAGGGGACCTTGGGCTGGGCTGGTTCCTACCATGGGCAGAGAACCTAGACTGTGAGGTCTCAGTAAAAAGACATGCTGCCCCTCGCCTGGAGAGCACAAGTAACGACAAGTCCAGGTCAACAGTGAGGGGCCCTGACACAGCATTGCCCTGTCCCTGTCTCCAACTCTGGATTCCAAGGTGGCTGGAGCCATCACGTCCTTAGATTGGAACACCATGGGTCTGCAGGACCCGGGGCTGGCAGCTCACCCTCCACATCCTTGAGGTTGTTCTTCTCACAGGACCTGCGGATGGCCTGGTCCAGGATGCCGTAGTCAGTCTCCTCTTCCTTGATGGTAGGGAACAGGTCAGACACAATCCCTGAGAAGAGCTTGAGGTCTTCCTGCAGGAACTTCGGCACATTCACATCTCGAATGGCCCGAAGGCAGATCAGCTCCTGTAGTAGGGGCCAGAAAGGTGGCTTCAGAATGGTGGGTTGGGTCCCCCACCCACACAACTCTCTGGTGTCAGGACTTCCTGAAGCTCTCCTCCCAGGGGCTCTGTGGATAGATCTTACCTCATTCATGGTAGGGTTTTCTCTCTTAAGGTTCCCGGCTGCTGAGATGACAGTCTTCACTGCTCTCATCCCGAAGTCATAGTGGTCCTGTACATACCGCACAGAAGAGGCATGTGTGGATGCTGACCTGTGAACATGGCCTCCCACATGGAATCTGACTAATGCCTCACCACCCATCTTGGAGCTGAGATGTCATTTCGCCCAGAGACCTGCTATGGCTACTCACCTGCACACTGCAGCCTGGGCGAGGTGCCCTCCTTTGGCTGCTTGGCACCTTCTATGTCACCATCCCAACAGTCCTTTGGCTATAGGAGTCCCTGTTCTGAAGCTCTCTCTCACAGAGGGGGGAGTTTGGAACAGCTCTGGAGGTGGTAATATTTCGGTCGGAGGCCGCGGAATGACAAGGGGTCTTACCTGGGAGCTGAGCTGCTCAGAAGACAGCTTGAAGGTGGTGGTGATCTTCTTAGCCAGCACATTGGCCTCGTTGAAGCCGAAGGAATACAGTGAGATCTCAGCAATCATGGCGTAATCGGGGACCATCATGGCCACAGGTCGGAAGAGGGCCTGGACCCACAACACACTCAGGAAAGGCAGACACATCACAGCCCCACCCAGGGCCTTAACACGCTCTCTGGATGGTCTGATTCATAGCTAGCGCTGGGACTCTCTGTACCACACCTGCCACACTGAGGCTTCCACTCCTCAGTGGCTGTGAAGCTCATACCATTAAAAATAGGTGCTTTGTGTTGATGAACACCTTCCCCATGAAACTTCCAGGAGCGGGCCACTCTTAGTTCCTGTCTTCCCACTTTTCCTCACCTTTGCGCCTTCTATCAGGCCCAACCCCATAGGAACCCCAGACCTCCCCATGTCCTGAAGACAAGTCCAGGGCCTTCCCACTCTGTAGCTGGGTGTGGTCCAATGGGCTCCCTGGAAAGAAGTGCCACCACAGGGAATCCCAGGTCTTCATGCTAGGCAGCTAGCTATTGTGTTCTCAAACCAGAGCTTTAACATCTTAGGGTTCAGTCTAAATCTCTGTCACCTTCTGGCCACCCTGAGCCTGAACTTGCCTTCAGGTTGTCAGGCAGCTCTGTGCGGCCAGCATACCCTGGATTCATGGTGATGAATACAGCGCAGGATGGTACAAGGGGGATTTCAACACCCTCAAACATGAAGCGTTCCACCTGGATGTGGGGTAAAGGGGTTGGCCCACTTTAGAGAGAAGACAACCAGACCTTCATCCCCTGTGACTGAGGCTCTGCCATGCCACAGACTTGACATCAGAGGTCAGCCAGACTGGACCCCTGGTCATGGATTACATCTTCTCCCGGGATCTAGCCTAAGACCTTAGGTCTCACTGATCACCCATGGGCTCCCATGATCCTGGCTCCAGGTCCTCAGAGGTTTCCACACCGTTGCTGCTTCCCTTCACCCACTAATCCCAATTCTGACTGAGCCCTCCAGATTTACTCAAACTCTGCCAAGAACAGAACCTTGGGCATTACTTAAGTGGGATCTGTCGGCCTCTCAGTTCTTGTCATTTGACTCCTGTGAACACTAAAGCTGGTCAAAGGACCAGTGCCTTAGACCCTCCCTTGTAGAGAAAGGGACTCCCTTTACCTGACCATGGGCTGAGGTTAGGATCTGGGGTTTGAGATTGACTTTAAAACTCCTCTAAACATAGCAGTAAGGCTTATGAGGGGCAGTACCATCCCTCTGTGGTGCCCAAGGCTCACCCTCTGTTGCTGTGCCTTCTGGATGGTAGTGATCTGCTGTGCCACCACCGATAGCACCTCAATGTCGATCCGATTAAACTCATCAAAGCAGGCCCAGGCCCCCGCACTAAGTAAAGCAAGGCATTTGGGTAGGGCGTGCACTTGGAGCATGCGTGGTACCTCCTTCCAGCAACCCTCTGACTTCATTGGGGAGAAAGCTCTCAGTGGTGATCCCAGCTCAGCTACAGCCCCATGCCTCTCCCTCCCTCTTCCCCTAGCCCACTGAGCTGGGCTTTTGACTCCTGTCACTTCATCCTGTCCCTTGTGAGACATCTCCTGGCCAGTGTTCTCCCCTACTTGCCCCTGTCCCGTGCCATCTCACATCCAGCCTCACCTGGCCAGACCCTTGAAGAACTTTCCCATGGCCATGAAGTCGAGCTGGTCAGAACAGTTGAACACAACTGTCTGTATGGCTAAGGCCTTCCCCAGGTCCTTTGTGGTCTCTGTTTTCCCTGTGCCAGCTGGGCCAGCTGGCGCACCTCCAAACTTGAGGTGCAAGGCTCCAGTCAGGGTCAGATAGCACCTGTGGGGGTGAAAGCAGATAGACATGGGCCACACCCATTTTGGGTGATCCCTTTCCTCGGGTGCATCTCCCTTCAGGACTCTGTAGATCAGCAGCTCTTGCTCCTCACGCCTCTGAGGCACAGGTATGCCAGTCCTGAGTGCCAGGGTTGGGAACTGGAGCCTGGGACTGGCTGCCTGTGCAGTGTTTCTTCTTGCCCCATTTTGAGTTTTGCTGAGCTTTGCTTATTGATCTATGGGGCTGGCTGACCTCTACCCATTTCCCTTATTCAGAACCAGCTGGGGAGGGTTCACCTGTCAGTGAGGGGTGTGATCACTAGCCTCCCACTGTTGCCAAGGTACTCGTAGCCATAGATGAACTCGGCATTCACAGCACGGATGTATAGGTCGTCCTTTGTCCAGTAGTACCTAGCAGTGTAGGGACATGGGGTTCTCAACATGGGCTCACAGGCCAGTGAGTAGACATACAGTTAAAAAGAGGGGATCCTCTTAGAGCACAAGGACACAGAAGTACCCATATCTGTCTCATCTCTGCTTTGTGGGCAGGGGCAATCCTAGTGTTGAATTGACAGTATCTTCAACCCCAGCCTCATCCACCCTGGCCCTGGGGTAGTCCTCCGTGGCCTCACCTGAGCTGCGAGATCCACTCAAAGTCATGTACGCTGACTACATTCTCATCGATCAGCTTGCTCACCACATCCTTGGCGTGGACCTCAATGACAATGAGTGCCGAAAGCACCATCCGCTGCATGCGGGACAGCTTCCCCCTCACCAGGGCCACCAGGTCACTGAGCTGAAAGAATCAGGAAATCACTGTAGAAACCTGGGATCTATAGATCCTCAGCCCTTGCACAGAGGGAGGGCTTCTGCCACAGAAAGTGTCTATATTCAGGAGGCTTCTACTGATCCGAGATGGGAGGAGAGGAAGGACCAGGACAGGGGAAGACAGAAGAATATACAAGTCACATACGTGGGACTTGAATCTGTGGTGTACAATTCGTCTGTATGCTCATGGTTGGAAATGGGGTCTGCAGGGCAGTGAGAAGCATGGATCATGGGTAGCCCAAGGGACGGTACAGAAAGAACCTGGTGGCCGCTTCACTGATCATTAAAGGAGGGGCACCTCCCTAGTCTCAGAGCCCTCCTTAGGTCCCCTCTTGCTGATGCTACAGAGTCTGATCTGCCCCTTGGACATGACCTTTGGCCTCGTCCAGGCTTGATGCAGGAGAATGTTGCTTGGAAAACTGGGTGTGGGGAGCACCAATCCTCTTTAATTCTACCTGTTTGGAGAGCTGGGGGAACAGCTTGCTACTGATGTTGCCAGCCTCAAGTGCCTCGGCTACCTCCATTGTCCAGTATGTCTGGCAGCCAGCGATGGTCACCTGGCCCGGCCAGTTCAGAACCCACTCAGTTCTGAGCATCTGGAAAGACAACATGAGCAGGCTGACCTACGTGCTACCAACTCTAACCTGCTGGGGCGGAGAGCATTGAGGAGGGAGCACGCTGGAGGCTGGGCGGGAAGGCTGCACTCACCGTTGGGTAGGCCTTGATGGCCATCTCAATGATGTCATGCACACTGGCCTTCATGCTACGCTCCACCTCCAGCAGCCAGTCCTCCACATTGCTTGAGGGGTAGATGGAGAAGGAGAGCTTTACCTCTTCCCCCTCTGCTGAATACATGTGTGTGATCTCCAGATCCTCCTGGAACAGCAACTGTGGGCACAGAGGTGGGTAGAAGCGAGTTACTCTGGTGTGCCAGAGAGCCTACTCTCAGCCCCAGACTGACCTGGCCAGATCTTGCCCCTTAGAGGAGCTGGCTCTGTGCCAGGGTGCCCCCAGTGTTTGCCTTCACTGGGTCCTCCCTGACAGTAATTTGTCAGTGTGTGTTTAAGCCCTTGGGAAATGAGGCTAAGCTTGTCCTCTTTGTTTTCCCTCTTCCCAGATCTCTATTCTGGGAGGACAGGAGCTGCTGGCTGAGTTAGGACACTGGGGCTCCCAGACTCAAGGGGAAGAGTGGGTTCTTTACCTAACCTCCTTCCCATCAGCCCCAGGTATATCTCTGAGGACCAGGGTCTGTCTTGGTGCCTCATCTCTAAGAGGGCTTGGCATGGGAGGAGAGAGGTCTCCTCTGGAACGTGCCCTAGTGCACTGGCCTAACCTCAGGCCTAGCTACGCACCCGGGCAATGTTTTCGAAGCACTTGCGCAGGTGGGGCTGCACGGCTGTGGGGTCCTTTGTCTGAGACAGGATCTCCAGTAGTTCATCATCTGACAGGAAGTAGAATCTTCCAGGGGAACATAGGTGAGGAAAAAGGGTCAGGTGGCCTTGGGCCCTGGCAGCCCCAATACCGCTGACATACTCTGCGTATCGTAAGCTAGTCGCTGTGACAGTTCACTAAGAGGACTTGAGAAGAGCAGAGTCCTAATAGAAATGGGTGCTTACACCTACAAATCCATCACCCTCCCTCCAAAGAAACAAAAGTTACTTAGACAAATGGTGAGTTCCGGGCTTGAAGCTGGGGATATATAATATGAGCCCGGAATATCTTCTTGCAGTGGAAAGGCAAGGGCTTTCTCTAAGAACATGAAAGGCACATCCGAAGGACTTATGAGACAGATACAGAGGCATGCCTCTAGTCCCAGCTCCTGGGGACACTGCAGCTGGAGGACTGCTTCAGTGTGAGTGGAGGTGAGCATGCTGAGACTCCACTCACTGAGACAAAGGAAAAGAGGGCAGAATTTAAAAGGCATCTGTGAGCCAGCTTGGAGCTACTTCTGTTTGTGGAAGTCCAAGGCAACTGAACCAGCCAGAATAAATTGTAAAGGGCTGGGCACGAGGCTCAGCGGGTAGAGTGCATATAGAGCATAAAGTCCAGGGTTTGATCCCCAGCACCAAATAAGGCAGGGCTAGTGGGGCATCCCTGCAATTCTAGTTCTTAGGAGGCAGAGACAGGAGTGTCAGAGGTTCAAGAACATCCTCATCTACGTAGTGAGTTTGAGGCTAGCCTGGGCTATGTGAAACTCTAGTTCCAGGGGTGGGGGAAAGTGGACCTGTTTAGAAAGGTTCTTTGGATACTAGCTTGGCAGAGCACTTGAAGGCCCACAGTGTGGGCTTAGGCTATGGTGCCTACCTGGGGAAGGCGGTCCGCTTGGTCTCCAGGTACTCGCTGAGGCCCTTCTGTACCAGGTCCAGCAACTTGTTGCAGTCCCTCAGGCTGTCCAGCAGCCTCTGGTCAGAACACACATTGATCACCTGCAGAGAGCAGACCCAGCAGGGGTTAGAGAGAGGAAGTGAGCATCATCAACCGGGAGGTGGCAAGATGGGTTTACTAGACAGTGCCCATGCCAGCCAGGCACCGCCAGGAAGTGTAAGGAGCAGGAAATCGATTCCTAGGCTCGGGATTGCCTCCATCAGCTCCAAGAAACCATTCTGTAGTCGTAAAAGAAAGGTAAGAAGACCAAGGAACTGTCTTGCTGCAGACTTGGGAAGCTCTCTAAAATGCTAAAAACCATTCTAAGGCGCATCTCTGTACTAGGAGTCCACGCCCAAGGAAAGTGAGCCACAACCAAAGCCTTCCGATTGGTCTTTAATCCTTGTTTAGGGAGGGGAAAGACCCAGAAGTCCCCAGCAATGTGATCAGGACCTTGGGGAGGTCCTAGCTGTCTTCCCATTCCCCCTCACCTCCCGGTTCTCATAGGCGTTCTTCATGATCTTCCTCCAGATGCGCTCCATGGTTTGGTAGCGCTTGCTCTCCACAGGCAGCTGCCGGGTGATGTCCTCAGAGCTGAAGATGGGCTCCAGGTAGAGCCAGGCCCGCTGGCAGTTCAGCCACTCCTCCAGCACCTCCTGGGAAAGTGGGGCAGGACATGCACCGCCGGAGTTGGGGGCTCAGTGTTGGGTTTAGTGTCCATGACGGAGACATTTCACCCCATCGGAGTGCAGTGCAGAGCACCCACATCAGCATCAGCATCTACTAGGTAGCGCTACCCAGAGCCATTTTCCTTTCTGCCTCCCAATTCTGCACTTGGGGCTTACCTCATTTCCCCACCCCCACCCCCACCCCCATCACTGCAAACGGATTCATTCATCTCTGCTCATGAGATGGGCACCATGGTTAGCTCTGTATCAGGTCCATGCCAGGCTTAAATGGACACCAGGAAGATCAGGGGAAGTAGACGTGGGCTTCTGTTCTTGGGTAGACACTAGTGATCACTCTGCTTCTGGATCACTAAGAACCCAATATGTGTGAAGCCCCTTTGCTAGGTACTGAGCAAGGCCCTCACTGGGAATACCTTATAGGCAGGTGTGGGTGAGATGGTGAGTTACTTGTGCTAAGCTTTGATAGGAGGTAGGGCTGGAATTACAGGTAGGTGTGTGTGTGTGTGTGTGTGTGTGTGTGTGTGTGTGTGTGTGTGAAAGCACATGTGCGCACAGCAGGGAAGCCCGGGGATCAATGCTGCATAGACAAATGCTCCTTCATCTGACTTCTGGCCTCCAGAGGCATATGTACTGAGAGACACACCTTCAGGCCTACATTCTAGGCATCTTAGGGCAGTCCCTGCCTCTGGTCTTGAAAGCTTGAGACATCTCTAGTCCCAAGCACCCTGGCCCCTGTTCTCCAAGTATCAATCACCAAGTGAGATGGAGGCGGGAGGCTCGGGACAGGGTGGACAAGGATCCGGAGAGACCTCAGGGCCTCACTCTGTCCAGTCCACAAAGTTCCAGTGACTAGACTGTCCTACGCTTAGGCAGTCACATTGTTTAAGCTTCACTCCTTCCATAGCCCTTACTGCCCTTTTCAGGAGCCAGACCTCATCCATGGATGGCCCTCATCCATCTTGGTCTCCTCTTCCGGATGGAGGCTTGTTAGAGAGTCAGGGGCTGAGGGGAACAGCTGCAGAGGGCTACAGCTGACTACAGTAAGTGCCATCTGGTGGACAGTACTCCTTTGGAGGGGAGGACAAAGGGAGGAAGGCCCACCTGGGTCAGCTTCAGTTTGGTCTCCCAGGAGTTGATGCGCTGCTCAAAGGGTTTCTTGTACGGTGAGAAGGACATACTCTGAGTCATGACGATGTGGTCGTCGAGCAGTTGTGAGGCTTCGTCTGGGCTCTTGAGGATATAGGTGTCTGTCTCCTTGTAGGGCAACACGTTGAACAGGATGGATGACCACTCCTTCTCCATCTTGTCTAGTGCCTGTGGTGGGGGGATGGTCAGAGCTGTGTGCTTGGAAAGGACTGGTTGTCATTGTCCCACCAGCACTGGGCAGGGGACAATGGGCTCTGTCAGGTCATGGCTTTGTGTGAGCCACACTGGCGAATAACTCCCAGCTTGCCTAATCGGCAAGTCCCCAGTGGGCCTCCGTCTGAATGCAGGGTGGACTCAGGCCCCTATGTATGCAACATGAGAGTCACTTGGGTGCCAGCTAGGTGTTTGCTCACACCTAAAGAATATTATTTTGGGTACTGCTGAACCTCCCTGAGCCTTAAGGTTCTCTAATTAGTTAATTCATTAATTATTAACAGTGCAGGGGGTTTAAACTCGTGCATATAGGCTGCATTCTCAATTTGTGTGCTCATCTGTTAAATGGTGATGATGGCATTAGCTCCTTGCTAGAGTCTTGGCAGGGAAACTGAGTATTATAGCAATGGTGGGTACTATGCCAAGCACTCCACCCCCATTATGAACTTCTAATAAAATGTACTCTTAACCCAGGAAGCCATTACGGTTACCCTCCCAAATGGCTGTCATTGCAAGGTCTAGAGATCAGCCTGTTCAGCAGGGTCTAAGCGGTGGGTCTAATCAGACCT
The DNA here is from genome assembly GCF_000001635.26 of Mus musculus. NCBI lineage: Eukaryota > Metazoa > Chordata > Mammalia > Rodentia > Muridae > Mus > Mus musculus. The sequence goes on from NC_000080.6 coordinate 31,300,724, forward strand.
GCCAGTGGTTGGGTACCCACCTGTTCAATAGCATACTCCTTGCCAGCCACTTCAGCCACCTTGCTGATGCTCTCAATATGGTCTTGAAGGTTCATCTCCAGGCAGCGGGCAAAGGTCAAGTTGGCCTTGGGCCTGACATTGATGTTGATCTCATTGGACAGTACCTCCCAGTGCCGGTTCCGCATACCAGGGTTGCGCAGGCCTTGGATCAGCGGGATGTACGGCTTGAACTCCTCTATGCGTGTTCGGATATCCAAAGCCACCTCCTGGCAGGCTGCCGGGTAGGCAGGAAAGCATGAAAGTCAGCCAGTTCAGAGAAAGAGGATAGGCTGGGTTCACAGGAAAGGAATGGTTACCATGCTCTCTGGCAAGCGTTGGATGGGGAAGAAGCAAACCCATCCAACAAAAAGCATCATGACTTGCATGGGCCCCACCAGGGGATATTCTCAGCTACCTGGGATGTCCTTGAACTGCTTCACACATTTGTGCATGGTCTTGAACGACTCAATGACATTCTTCTCCAGCTGCTCAGCATCAATGGCTGACAGAGGATCATTCATCCAGCTCTCAGACCACCGCAGCCAGTCTGAGGCTGTGGTCCAGAGGTCCAGGTATGGTTGGAATTCCTTCACCATTCTTGAGAGCTTGTCATACTACAGGGGCAGAGGGTGAGACTGTCAGGATGCTCACTGGGCTTTCTCCACACCATCTCTACACTGGTCAGGCCCCATCTCCTTCTTTGTTCTTGGCTGTTAGCTCTGCTCTTGCCCCCAAAGACCCAGTCAGGACTTCCCTTCTCCTGCTCTATGTACACTCTGGATGCTGAGCCTCCCAGGTCTAGGATGACCCTGCCCTCTGAAAACTCCTGCTTGTATATACTGCCCACCCCCAGAGCCAACAAGTTTAGTTTTGCCCTGTAGCCATCTAGTTCTACCCAAGCATGCCCGAGCCTTGCCCCATAGTGGCTGGGCTCTGCTATGGCTGCAGATAAGCCTGGGAAGTGGGGCAAAAGCCCACAGTAGGCCTACATTGGTGATAGGCAAGCCAAAGATGCGCTCGCGGTTGTTGTACAGCATCGCCAGCTGCTGGCAGTCCTTCAGCTGCTTCTTGACCCGCCGCACCTCGTTGGCAATCTCGTGTGCTCGTGCAATCTCCACATGGATGGAGAAGCCAGCCACCACCAGCTGTGGGCCAAGGAGCCAGAGTCAAATGCACCCACATCCTATGACTGAGCATGTATCCCACAGACCCTGGGCACTGACTCCTAGCTCTGAAAGAACTTTGTTTTGTAGTGAGCCACTTGCTGGCCAATCACAGGCAAGCTGTTCCAGGATTGGGGAACAGATGGGAATCTTTGAACATCATGCTCACTGTCCACTGGGGTGCCAGTTACATAACCAAGAGGTTTGGGTCCATATTTGTTTCATTTTCTAAAATGTTCTATCTAGGCATCTCATTCCTTCAGCCATTTAAAAAATTTGGACATCCTGTCATCCATCATCCATTGACATTGCATCTCCTAAATGCTAGATGTAGGACAGCAGCTAGGAGAGCCCTAAGCCAAGCCCCACCTGCAGCCCTTCCAGCTTCTCCTGGAAGTTGTTCTGGTCCATGAGCTGGATTTTGCGGAACTTCTCCTCATCCTCAACGTGTTGCTGCCGCACCATATCTATCTGCCCAAGGATCTTAGAGGGCCAGTTGTTGGCAGCCCATCTGGCGGGAAAGAGGATCAGGATTTGAGGAGATGCCACAGGTGAAATGATAGGACAGACAGGAAGGGCCACCCTTTCCTGTGCCCAGGGCCCAAGCCCAGGGAGCTAGGCTGTGAGCAGGGTTGGGTTGGAGTAGAATGGGAGAATCCAGAGGACAGCTGGATCTAGTTGGAACTGAGCAACTGGGTAGTCTGAGTAAGCTGGGAGGCTGCCATTGCCACCCCTGCCCAGTGAGATGCAGCTCTAGGGTGCCCATGCAAAAGGACAAAGCAGAAATAACAAGAGAGTGATGTCAAGGGTGCTGGCTAGTTTTATGTCAACTTGACACAAGCTAGAATAATCAAAGAGGAGGGAGCTTCTATTGAGGGACTCTCTTCATAAGATCTGGCTGTAGGAATGCCTATAGGTCATTTTTTTTTAATTAGTGATGGATGTCAAAGGGCTCAGCCCATTGTGGGTGGTGCTACCCCTGGGCTGGTAGTCCTGGGTGCTACAAAAAAACCAAACCAAAACAAAACAAAACAAAACAAAACAAAACAAAAAAAACCAGGCTGAGCAAGCCATAAGGAAAGAGCCAGAAAGTAACACTCTTCCATGGCCTCAGCAATGGAACTTAAGGTTTCTATCTGCAGCTGGCTCAGGGATGTCAGCCCCTGGGAAGGTTTCCGACCCTGCCTGCCCCCAGCTCTCGGGTGGCGCCATGGTTTAGGGCATCTTGGCAGGGCATTTCTGGTGTGATTTCATAGCTTGTGACAGCTGGTACTTTTGAGCACCACTGCGTCCCGGGATCTCCTACTGCCCACCCAGAAGCCAGTGCTGGGAATGACTCTCCCACTCACTTGTCATTGAAGTCGTCTGTGGTGAGGTTGTAGAAGAATTCATCCATGACCTCATAGTCAGACATGACCTTCACAATCCGCTCCTGCATGAGCAGGAAGTGATGAGGCATGTTGGGGACAGGGCCACTTGGATGGGATCTCCAAAGGGGCTGGGGCCAGGGAAAAGGCACTTTCTTTCAGAGAGGGGAAGCCTTAACAGATTTCAAGGCCAGGCCTAGGGCTCTAGGAGCCATTGCCAACACATCTCTGGGTTTAGTCCCCCAATCTACGCCTTCAGTCCTCCTGACTGTCCAGAGAGCACAGCTCTGAATCCCTGTTGTACCCTGCAAACTTTACCCTGGGCCCCCACCAGTCCCTGGGTATCTGCTTTACCTTACCTACTGGCTCTGATCTCCCAGCCTTCCCCTATCTCAGCCCCTAGTCTCTGTATCCAGCGCCTGGGTCCATAACACACCATCCAACTTCTGGCTCCACCAGGCTCCTGGACACCCAGCGCCAGTGTGCCTGCCTTACCTCCAGAAATACCAGCTTTTCAGGAATGCCCTTCATCCAGTCTCGAAGCTCCGCAAGCTCCTCAATGCTGTTGGGCTTCTCGTAGATCTTGCGGCTAATGCTGCGGAACTCCTCACAGATCTGGTGGGTGAGGATTGGAGGGTTCTAGGGACGGTTATGTGCCTTGCCTACACTGAGACCTGTTTCTCAAGGTCCCCAGGGTCTCGAAGTCAATTATTCTACCATAGCAACCCTCTGCCATTCTTCCCAAGAGAGAGGTTCCTGATAGGGTCACTATGGTGCTAAAATCGCTTCTGAGGCAAAGATATCACCCTCTTAATCTCCTCTGGACGCAGGAACAAAGCTAGTGTTTCTGGTATCTGCACTTGCATACCCTCAGCCCTGTGGAGCAATCCAGCCCAGCCTGTACTTCACAAGAACGTCCCAGGATTCTGAAAGTCTAGGGATGGAGATATCAACCTTCTATTAACGTATGGATACATATGAATGCAGGTAGGGATCAAGGCACAATGACTTCCAGGTCCTTTCTTTGACCCAGGCACTTGAAGACACCACAGACTTTGTCTAGGGCATCTTACTAGTGAGAGCACGCCATGTGTCCAAGGCTTGTGTGTTGCTGTGGTCGCTAGGGCCAGGCCAGTAGTTACTTACACTGTCTACCTCCTTGTGTAAGTTCTTGGCTAGGATATCCAGCATAGAAGTGGCCAGGGCCTTGCGTTTTTTGGACAGGCTCTGCTTAACATTGTCGACATTGATGTAGAAGGGACCAATGATGATGCTGCTAGGCAGAGAGTTGTCTAGGATCTCCTTCTCTTTCAGGTGGGTAATTACCACTTCTCGAACCTCCTCTGCTGATGGGCACTGAGTCTGATAGGTCCTGAAGGGTAGTGTGCATGGGCAGAGAGCAGAGAATGGTTAGCAGGATGGGAGGGGATGCATACACAGACAGACAGACATACGGATGGACACACACAGGCACACTGATACATGCACACACACATACACACGCGCACATACACATACTTGAGGAAGGTGCTAATGTCATTGTTGTTCAGCTCCAGATACTTTCTGTACTCCTTAGCGTAGGCCTGCAGTGGCATCATGGCCTTGTGCATAGCATTCGTGATGTTAGCACGTAGCTCTTCTACCAGTGGCTCATGAAGCCCCACTGATTCCAGCAGAGGGTCCCCACTGATAAAGATGTCCTCCATCACCAGCTTTAAGAAAAAGAACACAAAAGGCCGAGCTGGATGAGCCCTGGAGTGGTTGACAGAGTGGTCTAAAGCCCGAACGGGTAGCGACATGGGCAAGCTTAGGCAATATGGCACAGGAGTGGGGGAAGGGTTGCAACGACATATCTGGGAAACGGCTATAAACCAAAACACATGCAGACACTACTGTGAGGCTCACTTAGGGACCATATCCTCCTTGCTTGGTGTGATTCAGATTTGCCAAGGGCAGGCTACTGATGGCTTTAACTGACAGCAGGAGATATAGGAAGGGACTTGAGCTATGGAGGCTTTTGGACCTAGAGAGTGGGCTGTGTGCAGCTTGGATGTATATGCAGCCGTGGTGACTTGTGGAGACCTTGGCTACTGGTTGTATGTGGAAGTCCACCTGGGTCTACAGCTGAGGTGGAGAAAGGGGCTCAGAGCTGAGGATAAAGGGGTGTGACACAGGACAGATGCAGCTATGGCAGGATTAGTCCAGTCGGTCTAAGATTCAAAGTGATGTCCTGATACTTAGTGGTTTTGTAAACTAGATTTAGATGGTTTAATTTCTCCAGATCTACAAGGCAGCAATGCTAATAGTTCCATTTGTGCTGAGGATGAAAGGAGATGTCTGTAACCTTCAGAGCCACACCTACTGCCTACGGAGTGTAAGGCTGGCGGTAACAAAGTGCCCTGGTATCTGTGACGCCTCTAACGTGTTTCAATGGCACCGTCAGACAGTTGTCACATCTGAATGTGGAGAGCACCCTGTGGCTCTCAGCAGCCAGCCAGACCCTGCCCAGCCTGTAGCATGTACCTTCTCCAGTTGGGGCACAGCATGGGTGGCCAGGATACCCTTGTCAAAGAGGTTGAGCAGAATCATCTCGAAGTGCTCTAGAGGCGTGCTGTAGTGCACCCCTGAGTTGTCCAGCACCAAGTCTACGATGAACAGGGGATTCTTCCGGGGCCTGGAGGCAAATAGCTGGGCTGATTGGGAGTGCCTGCCCCTTCCTGCCAGTGTTGTGACCTCAGGCTTCTCTGAGCACAGCACTGCTTTCTCCTCCCTACAGAAACCCCCAGTTTACTAGAGAGCAAAGCTCAAGGCCAGCCAGAAAGGTTTTTAGATTCTTGCCCCAGACCTTGGTCTTGAGGTCATTGGGCAGTTGGCCTGGCATAGGCACTTGCTAAAAGCCCCATGCTCTTCCTAAGAGCCCACTATCATCAGTTTCAGAAGTCTGAGGCACATCAAAAGTCTTGATACATCCCAGTGAGGGTCCTGTGGATAGCTTCTGCCTTACTAAAAATTTCCAGGAAGCTCTTGGTGGTCTAACCTGGTCCCTCTGTCCTGTCTTATTTCCTCTGCCCTGGCTTACCTGCCCTTCCCATTCCAGCTGCACTTGGTAACCTGTCCTCCCTCAGCTGCCCTAAGCCCTTTTTATTTGTGGCGTTCCTGTTCCATTTGCTCTGGCCAGTTACCTCTAGTGTCCCCGTGGCTCAAAGGCCACCCACCTCTTCCTTGACCTCAGGGCAAAGGCCCATCCCCAGAGTTCATCATAGAATTGGCAATGATAGTATCTATTAAATGTCTTGCTATGCCTCTCTCCCGCTGGCAGTAAGAACTGTATCTCAGAGTTCCCTAAGACCAATATCTGGTTCATGGTAAGGGCTTAGTATTATCAACTGAGTGACTCAGAGTGACCACAAAAATGATGGCTACTAGAATGTAAGCCAGAGTTGGAGGGGACACTTCTGAGACAGCCAAACTCTTTCAGATGTCATGAACCTGGTGTGCTGGGCCCTTGGTTGTAAGACAGAGTCATCCCCCCCACCCCGACCCCCGTGCCTCTGTCCATCCAGACTCACTTGTAGGGGCTGTTGACAAGGTCTTCCCCCCAGTCCATGTCATCCACGCACTCAAGCACGCTGCAGCAAGCATCACCAATGAACTGTGTGAAGCTGCCCAGGGAGTCCTGCACCAGGAAGCGCAGCGTGTCCTGCAGCATGTACTTGATGAGCTCCATCAGCTTGCGCAGCTTTGACATGAGGTACACCTCCCAGTTGGTCTCATACAGGTTGTACCAGCCCTTGCTCATGTCTCGAAGGCTGCCGCGCATAGCTACTTTCAATGTGCTGATCCAGCTGTCCTTGAGGAACATCTGCACCTTGTGTGGACACAGCTGTCATCAAGACACCACCCCAGGCACCCACCATCCAAAGCTATTATGCTTGAAGATGATATAGCAAGGTTCTTGGGATGGCCACCCCAGGACTCATGTGCACGACAATGGAGGGGCATCTCCCACGAGATGTTGCCAAGCACTGTGGACCAACAGTTCAGCGTGATATCTGGGGTCTAGGGATGCTTGGAGGAGAGGCAGGGCACATGGGGAAAGAGACAGACATGGAAGAGAAAGAGGCAGAAAGGGAGAACACAGGAACAAGAGGAGGATAGAACTGAGTGGAGAGAGGCTGTAGCCATGCCCCTTGCACCCTCGTCTGCAAGTGTTGTGATATGGGAGTGGAGTTTCTGTTCTCCCTTTTAAGACAGGAGATCTGCCCTAAGACTACTAGGGCTGGCTCAGAGGGACTGGGAAGGAAGAAGCCCACCCTGGTTCTCCTTGCCCTGCAAGATGGACTCCATCATTGCCCCACCCTTGTCCCACTTCAGCCTTGAAGTCCGTGATTGTTGGCTCTCAGGGACCGAGGCCCCGTCCTCCATGCTCTGATGCCCAGGTACCTGGGAGAAGGTTTGAGACTGGATCTGCTCAAATTCCTCCAGGCGGCTGTACTTGGAGAGGCTTGAGTGGAACAGGGACATGGAGGTCACCTTGTTGCATTCAGCCCGCACCTTGCTCAGAGCTGTGATGACTTCTGGTCGAGTGAGCAGGGACACAAAAGTGAAGTCCTCCTTTTGCTCCCGGAAGGGGTATTCAGGGACACTCACCAGCCCTGCAGAGCGGGCAAAAGCCAGCAACAAAGCCGTCTGGGACACACATCAGAGCCGTCAAGACTTATCGACAGTGTCTGATGGAGGAAACACAACAGCTTCCTTCCCAGAAGAGTCAACTTCATTCCCAGAACCCTCCTTTCCTTACTCTAGCCTTTGGGGGTGACCCCAAGGCCCATAGTGAGTCACATGCTCTGAGTTTCCTTCCAGGCTCACTAGTCGTCATTGGCCCACTTTGAGTAGTGTGTGACACCTGTAGATCCCCTCCCTGTCTCTTATCCTTGCTACACAAAGCCAGAGGCTGGTCTGGAGCCTGCCATGGGAGCCCAAAGAAGGAATATTTGGGTACAAGAATGGTTGCTATCCACAGCCCAGCCTGTATCCCGGGCACATGCATCACACGCATGAATCTGGGGCTAGGAAATGTACTCTGCATGTATGGGTGGGCTCAAAGCAAGTAGAAATTTGGGGATTTTGTTCTGAGACTTGGTCTTCTATATGACCATGGAGCTGTGGCAATTCCAACTCTATTCTTGTTCCAGGAGGAAGAAGGCTTATATGTCATTGAGGCCTGACTATCAGGTGCCTAAAATCTACTTTTGACCATGGCTTTCCTGGTACATATTTACCTTGAGGCTTCTTCATTTCTGGGGCACACACACACACACACAGTTGTTCCTCAGACAAAATTTCTTGGCATCCGGCAAAAGGAGGGTATAAATAGTAGGGCCAGGGTGGGCACAGAGAATACCAGGTTTATGAGACTTTTAGACCTTTACTGACTGAACAAAATCAAGAGAGGCGGAGGTGGGGTGAGCTGGCCAGGTGGGCAGCCAGGGTCCAGTGGCTCTCACCTTGATTGGGTACCTTCTCTTCCTCTTTTTCAGGAAGAGTCACATAGGAGAATGTCTCTGGGTTAGAAGAGACAATTTGGTCAAAGTTGATCTTGTTCATGCTACGTTCGTAGTCCAGGTTCACTTCTCTGGCCAGGCAGCTAAGATGCTCCAGGACGCTGTCAGAGAGAGGAGAAAGGAGGCTCACACACACTGCTGAGCATACATTATGAATGTAATACAGTTTATATGTGACAGACTCAAACCGAGGGCCAGTGAGAAGGCTCAGTGGGTAAAGGGGCTTAGCACCAAGGCTGGTGACTTGCAATTTGAATCTCAGGAACCACACGGTGGAAGGCGAGAACAGACTCCCAAAAGTCATCTTGTGACCGCTACATGTACTTTGGCGTGTGTGTGTGTGTGTGTGTGTGTGTGTGTGTGTGTGTGTGTGCGCGCACACACACACACACACACACACACACACACACACACTCCAAACAAATGTAATTTTAAAAAGAAAAAAATTTAAATTAAAATAATTGAATCAAACTATATCTCATAAATGGTTAAGTATATAAACCCAACTGATGTAGGATAATCACACCAAATCAGCCTTGAACGCAATATTTTGACTATCTTTTCCATCCTAATGGGAAAAAGGACACAGATGCCAGAAATGCCCACAGAGAAGCAGGAGCGGTGCTCCATGCCTGTGGTCCTGGCACCTGAGTGGCGGGCGCAGAACTGATGTGTTCAGAAATGTCTCAAAATACCAAAAAGAATTTAAAAACTGTATAGAGACTCTATTCTAACTGGCATAGGCCAGCCATTTGCAGCAACATTTGGTGGACTCTAAGACTGAGTAAATAAGCTGACGCATGTTCAGCAGTGGACACTACTCCTCTTCAGGTGAAGAAATATTTCCCCTAGATCTGTCTGCGCTAAGAACATCACAGGAGTCATTTCCCAGTAGCAGTGAGTACATCGGTGCCTAAATCCTGGTGTCTAAATTCCCCACTAAAAGCAACAGGGCCTTCTTTGGGAAAAACCCTATTCCAGAGGCTGGAGAGCCCTCAGCAGTTAAGAGCACTGTCTGCTCTTCCACGAGACCTGGGCTCAGTGTCCAGCACTCATGAAGCAGCTCACAGCCACATGTGACTCCAGATCCAGGGGTCCTGATCCCCTCTTTTGGTCTCCATGAACACCAGGCACACACATGTTACATCTATATCTATCGATATACACATACACACACATACACATAAAATGAATATTAAAAGTCTTTAAAAGTCCATTTCAAGACTGCATCTGGGAAAATACAGACTGAGCTGGGGACGTCTTGCTATGCCAGGAAGTATGGATTTATTCAAAGCATGATGAGAACATGGCAAAATGGCGGGAGGTCAGCCTGAAGAGGACACAGTCCACATTGCAGCCTGGAAATGAAAAAAAAGCTGCAATGCCCTCTAACCCTTTCAACCTGGCAAGAAGGCTCCACAATGAGGTTACTGGAGACCGTCAGGCAGGACTTAGAATTTAACACCTGATGGGGTCAGCAAGTGGCCTGTGCCAACTTGATACAAGTTAGTGTTATTTACAAAGAGGAACCTCAACAGAGAAATGCCTCCATCAGATTGCCTGTTGCAAAGTCAGTAGGACGTTTCTTGATTAATGACTAATGTGGGTGAACCCAGCCCAGAGCCACCCATGGGCATGTGGTCCTGAGTTGTATGAAAAAATCAGGCTGATTAAGTCCTGTGGAGCAAGCCAGGAGGTGCAAACCAGTAAACAGCAATCCTCCATAGATTCTACTTTAGTTCCTGCCTTCAGATTCCTGCTGGTCCTGACTGAGTTCCTACCCTGAATTTCCTCAGTGATGGACCTGGACCTACAAGATAAAAAAAAAAACCCTTTCCTTCCCAAGTTGCTTTTGGTCATGGTGTTTTACCACAGTAACGGAAGCCCCATGACATCACCCCCATAGAGATGTGTCAGCGATTGCTCTGGCAACACCACCCACAAAGAAAGGTCCAGGGTGGCTGCCGCACTTGACGCACCTCTGCCCCTTGCGCATGCGCGGTGTGCTCAAAGCCCACTGCTTTATCTTGCTCAAGCTCTGCTCATTGATGACCCGCCGGCCCTCGGTGGGCATGCAATCCACATACAGGTTGTACATCAACAGCGCCTCTGTGTACTTGCGCAGAGCGTTGGCCTGGACCACGCGCTGTGTGAACACACGTGGATCCTCAGCACAGAAGAGGAGCTGGATCCTCGGGACCCAGTACTGGGTGGCCAGGAGTGGTGGCCTTCCTGGGGGTTGGGGTGGGGGTGAAAGAGGCACACAGTCAGGCTCTCTGGGCTGGAGTACTGGCTTCTGGCCTCAGCAATTTTTCATTGTTATGTTGTGTGGGGTGGGGTAGGGTGGGAGGGCCACAGCCAAATATGTGAAATGGGCAAAACGACATTTCCTGTTTTGCCCACTTGATAAGGTTAACACACAGATTTTTGCATGTGAAATACATTGTAAACAGTAAAGGACCTTGTACTGACAGGAGTTGCACAAGGATGGCTCTTCACCTGTCCCGTTCTCTACACTACTCCAGGCAAAAAACTGATTAGGAGGCCTCGGTTGCCTTTACAACACTATGCCGAAAGCCACTGGGCCAGGTGCTCACAGCCAACATGCCAATCAATGGCCATTTGCCTTCTCCAGGTCCTCTGTTTCAAACTGGTGAGGGGCAGACCCTGATTAATAACCCCAGTAAGGTGGACCTTAGGGCTGAGTTGGTGGGATCGGGCAATAGTCATAGGCTGGGCCACCCAGGGAAGGAAGGCACAGAGCTCATACCCGCAGGGGTGATCCCTCCATTCAGGATGGGCATCCCCATCTCATCGCGCACCAAGCCTCTCTTGTCAGTTTTCTGCACCAAATACAGTTTTTTTTCTTCATCGTAGTCAAGGACGCCAACTTCACACCATCTATAGTCCAGTTCCTGATTCTTGGGGTCCTCTAAAACAGAGACGGGACACCCCACCAGTATTCTCTGCCATAGAAGTGGAGAGGGGTTTCTGAATGTGGCAGCTGAGGCTGGGGATGGATGTCAGAGGTCACCTGACTGGTGTCTCTTCTTCCAGGATAGTCTCTGGCTGCAGCTGAGCAGGGGACAATCCTGCTTCTTCTCAGAAGAGCTGGCCTCTGAGGAAGCCTTAGTCATGGGAGGACCTAAAAGGACTGCGCCTCTTGGCACAACCCTCGCAAGAGCAAAGAGACCCAGACTGATGGGGAACCATGACAGGTGTGACCAAACAAACATCTGGTGGGCTGACTGCAGGGCCTGGGCACATCCCTGCAATCCTGGTTGAGTATAAGGCTGGGGGCACATTCCTGTAATTCTGGCTGAGTGCAGGGCCTGGGCACATGCCTGTAATCCTGGCAACTTTGGGAGACAGAAGCAGTAGGATAGCAAAAGTTCAGGGCCAGACTGGGCTACAACGTGAGTTCAGGGATAGTCTGGAAACTCTGTCTACCCTGTCTCTAGACAAAGTTTTTTTTTTTTTTTTTTTTTTTTTTTTTTTTTTTTTTAAGCGAGGTGGGATAGGGCTGGAAAGATGGCTCTCAGTGGTTAAGAGCACTAACTGCTCTCAGAACACCTGGGTTTGATTCTCAACACTCACATGGCAGCTCACAACTGTCTGCAACTCTAGTTCCAGGGCATCTGGCACTGTCTTCTGGCCTCTACTGAAACCAGATACACACACACACACATACACACACACACACACACACACACACACACTCATGCACACACAAACACACAAAATATTCATAAGCGAAAAAACCAAAAACCAGGACTATAAACAACCCTGTTGAGGGCCCATCCCAAGGGGTCATGATGGGTGAAGCTAGGTGACTCTGTTTAAGGTGGCCAAGGCCAGGTAAAGCTCTCCCCAAAGCACCTCTGGCTTCTTTGTATCAAAAGAGAAAAAGATAAGGCAAGATCAGGAACCACTGCTCTGCCCATGCGCTGCATGTCTGCCAATCCTTGTGACTTTTCGGCTCACTTCTGCCTTGGGCCCTTGCACTGGCCATGACCTCTGCCTGCTGATTAACTCCAGCTCCTCACTGGAGAAGCACCTCTGCTTCACACAGCATCGCTGGCCCATGCACTTTCTAACCTGTTGTTCTTTTTGTATTCTTCACCCCAACTTGGCCATGCTGTTCTCAGTGCCCTAAGGGCAGGAGCCATCTTTGTCCTATCGTAAGCACAACTGAAGACTTGGGACCAGGATTGAAATGGGTGCACGTTGATATTAAATAAGTTATTGAAAAACGTAAGATGCACACATAGTACCCAGTAGAGAACTTCACAACCTGTAGTGGCTTAAAACAAGCTGGGGTTTCTCCAGCTAGGGTTAAGGAAGAAAAGGCTGAGATTCTAGGAAAATGCCTCTGCCTCTGCCATCAGATGAGCCAAGGAGGCCAATTCTGTGCCTTCACCAGCCCAGGTTTTACCTCGCCTCTCCCTTCCCGTGATGCTTCCTTTGTGAAAACTTCAACCTCATCTTGGCTCAACTTATAAAAAAATCTGTCCCCAGAGACTACCAACAACTGAGAGGTCCCTGGCAGGTGCTTCCTGTGAGCCCCTCTTTGCTCTAGTGCTCCTGCTCAAAGCCAGAACCCCAGGGAAGCAAGGAGGTGGGGACTCGGTGTTTTCAATGCAGCTCTATTCCCTATGGCTTAGCTGCTAGCAACTGGAGAGCCAGGGTCAGTTTAGTTAAATTACCTCTGTCATTGAAGTCAAAGTGAAGGAAACGCTCTGCTTCCTGCCTGCTTCAGATACACTGATTCCAGAGTTAATACACTTTAAAGATGAAACCTGTTTGCAGCCTGCTCAGTGAACTGCCACAGGTCTTGCAGAGGACAGCAGGGTTTTAAAGCCTGTCCCTGTTCCCACAGTCCTGCCTTCCACCTGGTGACTGGGTAACTGGCTCTACTCACACCGCAACCTGGCCATCCACCCCCCAAACATGGAACAGAGTGGCCTCCGATCCTCCACAGCCTTCAGGTCTTCTGTTACCAACCTCCAGACCATACTTGGGACTCTTCCTAGGAGGCTGAACAAGACCAAGTCATGCAGGCTAGAGTGGCAACTGTGTGTACCCTGTCACTCTTCCTGACTACAGGCAATCGGAGAGAACCTCTGTGGCCATCACGGCAGACTGGGGGCCATTGAAGGAACCATGGGCACTCTGTAAACAGATGTGGGCAAGGATGAGACATGCCAGTCTGGGTGGCATCCTGTGGGTATGTGTGGAAAGGGTGTGCTCGTGGTTGTGAATGTGTAACTGTGGACGAGATACGTGAGTTCGAGTGGTGGAGACATGTTTGAACACAATGACATGATTGTATGTGACAAACTATGCATTTATGCTCCTGCGGGCCAATGTGTACAGTTCATGCACGAGAAAGAGCAGAGAGCTAACCAAAAACAGGAGCAACAGTGATTGCAGGGTCTGTGATTGTGTCCTTAAACATCTTCAGGACGTTTACATTACTGCCAATAAAGGGTTTTTCTTGTGTCTGCTCTACGTGTGTATGTATGTGTGCCTGTGTATATGTGTGGGTATGCCTGTGCGTGTGTGTATGTGCTCTGTGTGTGTGTGTGTGTGTGTGTGTGTGTGTGAGAGAGAGAGAGAGAGAGAGAGAGAGAGAGAGCATGTATACATGCTCATGGATGCCAAGGAGGGCTATCAGGTGTCTTCCTCTGTTGCTTTCTGCTGTTCCTTGATGCCAGTATCTCACTATTTCCCTGAACCTAGAACTCACTGATTTTGTGTGTGTGTGTGTGGGGGGGGGTGGCTTAGGCTGGCATCCAGCAAGCCCCATGATCTCCCTGTCTCTGCCACACCACTAGTACTGTGGTTACAGATGTGCCCACCCACCACACTCTACTTTTTACATGGTGTTAGGGATCCGAACTCAGGTCCTCATGCTTGAGCAGCAAGCATTCTTACCCACTGAGCCATCTCCCTAGCCTCCCAGCTTGTTTGAAAATCCCTGACAGCACCTAGCTGTTCTGTCCCCAGCCCTCCGGACAGTGCTGTCTTTGCTGTTTTCATTCTCTGCCTCTGTGAGGTGGGATCCTTGGACTGCATCACAGCTGGGGGGATTTCAACAGATATTTCAGCCCTGCTGGCTACCAGATCCCAAGGGAGCCTAAAGGTCTTGGCCAGGGGTTGCTGGGACAAGACAGTTCTGCCACCCTTGGGTGGTCCTGCTCACCGTGCCCCAGATCGTCGTCTGTGGGAAGAAGGGCTTTTCCAGGGACGGGCTTCCTGTTTTGTGAGCCTGGCTCCAAGCCCATGTTGAGCCACTCTGTGGGAGTCCGGCAATCAAACTCTTCATTATCAAACACCTTGGAGAAAACAGGCAACTGTCCAATGAAACAGTTCCTCTAGTGGCCAAGCAAAACTAAGCATGTCAGACGCTACTGCAGCCTCCCCAGGTCAGGTGGTTACAGGAGGTCCTAAACTGGTCTAGAAGACCCCTGCCACTTCCATTGATCCACCATGTTTGAATGGGGTGTTGCTTTGGGTCCACTTCCAGCCAAACCATTCAAGGCTCAGTTTGAGGATGTTCGGGGTCTCAGAGGAGGACGTGAGCTCTCTTGACTAGTGTGGGGAAGCACCAAGCTCAGACCCAAGGGGACAGATGGCTCTGGTATTTCCTCAGAAATCCATGCTGACCAGAAACAACAGAGACTCGGTGCTGTCAGCAGACAACCTTACTAGAGTGATGCTCGTCTGGACTCTGCTCCCCAGAGGGACTCCAGGCAAGAGATACACAGGACACAGAGGATGGGTGGAGAAGACAGCAAGAGCCAAGGCCTGGCTATGCTCCCTCTTTCTCCTCCCCAGACTCAGTTTCCTTGCTTGTATCTTGAGGAAGTGGCATCAAATCCCTCCTACATCCCACTCTCCCCATTTCACAAGCTCCCACCCTCAGGAGGACTCTAGTCAGGGGTCTGTATACCACTCCACATTGCAACCTGGCTGCTCATAGGTGCTCGTGGCCAGGGTTGGGGTAGGGGACAGGCACATAGGCTGTCCAGGATTCCAGGGAAGAAGTAGGGAATCAGTAACCTATTGGTTTGGTTACCACTCCTGCTTTAACCCAGGATGTTTAAAACACCCGGGGTGGGTTCTGATTATTGCCCTCTGTGAGATGAGTGCCTGTGACTGGAGTGGGAGTGACCCCATTGGGATGTGACACCTTAAGCCTCAGCTGGGTCCAGGACTGCTGTGTATCAGCAGGTCATGGCAGCGTGGCTCACCTTCAGTGGGAGATATATGGGGAAGAGTGGATCACGGCCCTGTTCGATGGTTTGTGGGTGCTGCAGGTCTGGATGTCTGGGCATGAGCTTGTTAGAGTCGATGCCCTCGCTGGTCAACAGCTGCTCAATGTCCAGGCGCAAGTATTGCTGCTTCCTCCTAGCCAGAGCAGGGGGTTGGGGGTGTGTGTTACAGATGACAGCTCAGGAAGTAGCTTCAGGGATGTCAGTAAAGACCCAGGACCCCAAGTGCCACTTCTGTATTGCCCTGGCAATTGCCCACATCAGTGACTTAATTGCTGCCCTCCCAATTCCACAGCAAGGAAGCCATGTGTTCCTATTAAAGGAGAGTTGCTTGAACAGTTCCACAGGCTCTGCTGCCGGGCTGGCCCCTGATGGTGTGCAACGCCCCGCCCCTCTAGCCTGGCAGATGCTACCTCCTTGGGCCAGGCTTCCCTCTCCAGCTCTCCAGCATACCTCTCGATCTCAATCTTCCGAGGGCACTGGCCAGGCAGCACCTGGAATGGGACCTGCACTTTGGGCTCATAGGACTGTAGCGGGAAGTCAGTCTGGGTGAGCAGCCGCGTGGTAGCACCAATGATCTGCTGCTCCACACGCTCCTGAAAGTCCTCAGGAATGACGAATGAGTCAACTACGGGAAACCGAAAGGTCAGTAGCCGAGGGTTCAGGCCAGGCCAACGACTCGACTCTGAGCCACCCCATGTGGCACATCCTCAGGGAGGAGCCAGGCAGGTATGCCTGGGGTATGGGACACTTAGGCCTGCCTGTGGCCTGGCATGGTCAGAGAGAAATGAGAAACCATGGGCTGTTCTGCCCGCCCAAGGCCAGCATGCTTGCTCATTCCCGCTCAAGCTCAACAAATTAGTCTAATACTAGGGGCCAGTGCTCAAGCTACAACATTAGTGAGGGTCTCAGCTGGAAAGGAAGATAAAGTGGAATCCTTTTCTGCTACTTAATCCTAGACAGCCATGGCGTGTTACACATTAGTGTCTGAATCCACATGCTCCAGGAGTGTGGCATCCTGGATACTGTAGGAGTGAGTGGTCTCCCTGGGACCTTTATGCCACCAAATGGTTGACACCCTATCAGGAGCCATAATGGCACAAGCTAGTAACTTAGCAGGTGGTCTGCTTTGGATTATTATATAATCTGTAACAGATTCGCCCTTATTTAGCAAGGCTGTAAGGGATTCATTTTAGGAAAGATTCCCGCTATTTATATGCTTTTCCTGTTATTATTAAACATATATGACAACCACTAAGTAATAGCACACCCCTTTGGAGCAGATCTCTGCAGATCCACGAAGACGTACTGCCTCGTAGTGGTGCAATATACTAGACGATTTCCTAAGTCTTAATGATGAGCCTATAAGCATTTAAAATTATATCTGTGATTATTATGTTCTTTTATAATGGGACTGCTATCAGGTCCTTTTCTGATAGTGAACACTGCCATAAGAACTCTGCCAGTGGGAAGAGGGTCTTAGATAGGTTGACCGACCATGCCAGCTGGCCAGGACGGGGGTATCCTGTGCCACAAGGTGCTGAGGGAAAAGTAGTAGGTAAAGCAAGACCCTATGGATCAAGAAAGGGGGTGTGGGAGTATGCTATAGAATTCCATGGGCTACTGCTCTCCCCTACGTCCTGGTACCCCACTTCCTCTCTGGAGTAAAAAAAATAGTTCTACTGCATGAACTAAGTTTGGGGGTGTCCTTTGGAATCCCACAGAAGTCCAGGCTAGTATCTGAGGTTCTGTAGAGGCCTTGGGTAACTGAATAGACAGCTATCAGTGCCTGCCAAGGCCTCTGACAGGCACCACCCTGGGGCCCACCCATTTGGATGTTCCTCCTTCTGTAGGTAGGGGGCTGAGCCACTGGCCTTAGCCATGGCCCACTGATATGAATGGTAGGAGCATCAGTCACATCCTCCACATGCTGAGACCTGTGGCTCGTCACCTGAATCCTAGAAGCTTGTGAGCTTGTGGGGAAAAAGCTAGACCCTTGCACAAGCACACGAATACTCATGGCTGTGATGCTTTTCTGTGCCATTTTAAGGGTTCATAGACTCAGGGGCTGACAGGAATGTTTTGAAGAGTGTTAGGAAAGAGCCAGGCCTTTCCTCAGGTGGACATGGGACAGATGCCTGGGACCGTGGGGCATCTGGACCTGAGGGACGGGTGTACTGTCTGTTGGAGGAGGGAACCAATAAGGCTAGGTTCCTTCTATAACCTGGACTCCGCCAAGATCATCTTCTCTGCCTCAGGCCTGCCCCAGGCATGCTCCGAGACGTCCCATGAAGCCCACGGACAGTCTCCTGTCCTTTTGCAAAGATCTCTCAGGCACCTACCTATTCCAGATAGATGTGGCTCAGGTGTGACCTCAGCTTCCCTACAGCTCATATTCTGGGGGAGAAGAAAACTCAAACCCTACTGAGCCCAGCCCCGTAGAGAGACCTGTGGCCCTCAGGAGCCTGAGGCTAGGATCAGGCCCTTACACACCTCTGCTGAGAGTCATGACAAAGTACTCCCGGGAACTGGGCCTTTGCAAAGCTCATAATTCACTAACACCATTTCACCCTTGAGGAAACTGAGGCTCTCGGCCAGGAAGAGGTCATTTCCATGAGACCTGAGGTAGTCTGAAGGCCCATTACCACTACCCACCCTATGCTCGTGGCACTGACCTTTTGGGGTGAACTTGTCGAGGTCAGCTTGGCGAATCAAATTCTGGGACATGTAGGGGCCACAGCACACATTCTGAAACAAAGCCCAGAGTCCTGAATGTGCACCCCAGGAATACAGGGATGAGCTCGTACAGAGGCCATGGGGGCTGTCTGACCGAGGCCACCTGGAATGTCCCTGGCTGCTTCCTTCCTTCCAGAGAACACTTCAGCGTATTTCTAAGGGCCAAGCCACGAGGCAGGAACTGCAAAGTCAGGAGTGGTCTCTGGGTGTATTTACTTTCCCAAAGGCCACTGGGGCACTACTGATGAGCTGGGTACCAGTGGATCCTCACTGCTTCTCCAATCATTCCCCTGCTTAAAATATTCCTAAGGCTACTTGGAACCTACATGGATCTGGGAACTCTCTTCTGATTCCTTTCTTCCCGTCTTCCCCCAGGCCCCAGCATCATCCCTTGATACCTCCTGTTCTACGCCTACTTCCTCACATGGGCCATACCTTCTCAGGGCCCCAGCAGCTTTGAACTTGCATCCCTCCCTGCTTTGACCTGTCCTCCAGCCCCTGTCTTATCCAGCAAATGCAGCCCTAACTTTTAGATCTCACCCGTACACCCCTTCTTAACCAGTATGGGTGCTAGGGGATTTCCAGAGGCCATCCCAACAGGGATGTGGATGTCTTAGCTTTGCTCTGTCTCCAATGCTCAGTCCTGGGTCTGGCACATAGGAGGGGCTTAGAAAGGAATGAAAAAGTAATGGACCGAGGAATGGGATAGCTAGGAGGGTGGGTGGATGATAGACAGATGGATAGATAACCATCGGGAAGTGAACCGATGTGCTGACACTGAGCAGGATAAAAAGATGGGTGAATGGAACCTTCATGGAGGGATCAAGGCTGGCGAGGGACGGCGGCCATGCTCACCCCAAGCTTGTCTAAGGTTCCAGGGCTGAGGATGTCAGAATAGAATCCGCGCTGCTTCATCAGGGGGTACTTCTTATCAGTGCCTGTCAAAGGCGACTTCCTGGGCTGTCTTAGGTCTGTGAGGGGTAAAGGCGGGGTCTTGGGGTCAGGATTTAGGGGATTTCTTTCTGGATGATAATTTGATTCTTGTAATATCTTCTCCAGGTCATGGCTTTCAGGAACCTTCACCGGACAGTATCCTGGGCCCTGAGAGCTGCTGCTTGGTCCTTCTTTATTACACTCCTCCATGCTGTTCTTCAGAGAGGCGTCCCAGCCAGAGCTCCTAGGAAAAGTCAGTATCGTTTACACTCGGACAGCCTCTGAATCAGCCCAGTTAACACCATGATTCACAGATGGGTTAACCTGCCTCTCTGCCTCAAGTCCAAGTCTTCTGTTCATGGGGAGCACAAGAGGACAGACAATGCCAGGAGTCCCACAGGGGACAATGGCTCTCCTTGAGAGTCAAGGGTTGAGAGAAGGAAACTCTGTAGATGCCTCTAATGCAGTGCCTCCCCACCTTCCACTCTTCCCCTTCAGTTAGCCAGCAAGGCCTGCCTTCCCTGCTGTGGGAGATGAAGGGGCAGACTCAGAGCTCACCTGTCCAGTGAAAAGTTTTCATAGCGTCAGAACCAGGTCCAGTGCCCCAGCCCAGACCTGTCGGGCTCTCTTCTCCTCCATGTGGGCACAAGGCCACGATACCCATCCCACACCTGTGCTTACCCACTCCATCTCTCCCATAACCCAGGAATCAAAGGACTCTGTGATCTTGCCAATAGTAGGCCAAATATAGCCCTCCATAGGCCCACAGATCCTCCTATAAGCCACAAAGTGGCATCCACCGACCCTGACTTAGAGGGTCAGCTCAGCTCAAGGAATGCATACCCTCTTGTCTTCACAAAGGGAATAGCAGGTAGCCCTGGGCCCTGGGCACATCTACCACCTTGAGGAGAAGGGTTTGCAGGTCATTATTAGCAAGTCCTTCCAAAACTACTGCTGCTTTTTTCACTACCCCAAAACATTATCATCAAGAGCAATCCTTTAAGCAGGAGAATGTTACAGTAAATCAGATAAGTGTGCGGGGAATGACAGGTTTTCACTTAAGGATGGCTCAGGAATAAAAAGAATGTCTGCAGTTACCTCAATAAAAATTTCAATAAAAAAAAAATCATGAGTGCGCACGCACGTGTGTGTTCTGTATAAACATGTGTCCATATGTGTCTGGATGTGCTCAGCTGTGTGTACACATAGAGAGGCCAGGGCTGAGTTCAGCCATATCCCCCCAGACTTCTCTGTATTCTTTGTACATTTACTTAGTATGCGTGTATGTGCATGTGCCACAGCCTATGTGTGGAGGTCAGAGGACAACTGTTAGGAGTCAGTTCTGTCCAATACGTGGGTCTCCGGGTTGAATGCAGGCTCCGTGACAGGTGCCTTTCTTTCCTCGCTGAGGCATCTTGCAAGCCTCATTATTATTATTTTTAGATGAGGGCTCTCACGGAACCTAGAGGTCACCCGTTCAGTTAGGATGGCAGGTCAGCGAGCTCCCGGAACCCACCTGCCTCTGCCATCCCCCAGTGCTGGATTTACAAGTGTACATCATCACACCTGGCTTTTACACTGGTTAGGGACCTGAACTCAAGGCCTTCCGTGTGTGCAGCAAGCACTATAACCGCTGAGCCATCTCCCCTGCACAAAAGAAACAGAGTTCTGAGCTGGTGAGCCCTCATCTCATTCTGTCACCTCCTCGACACACAGTGACAAAGCAAGCAGGCGCTTGCAGTGCTGGCCAGCCGTGGATGTATTGGGGGTGGTCCACTCTCAGTGGGACTGGCGCATGTCTTCTTTTACACTGCGGCAGAGTATCTCATCTATACTACCACAGGGAGTGGGGTGGACCTACATGGACCAACCTTGCACCGCAGCCCAGAAGTCAGTTGCAGCATCTGCAACTACACTGTCTAAGTACAAGACGATGACCCGGAAGCCATTTGAGGGGCAAAGGCAGGTGGGTCTCTAGTAGAAGTCCTAGACTCTCTGCATAAAGGCTCACCATCCTCTAAATAGGCAGACCTGACAGGCCTCCCTGTGGGAAACTACCCGCACCCATTCCTGGTGACCAGCTGCCTCCTAGGGCAGATACTAAAGGTAAGACCAAGTCTGGTCTACCTGTGTGACTCTCACTGCCCCTTTCAGGACAACAGAACAGAAAGTCTACCTGTGTGACTCTCACTGCCCCTTTCAGGACAACAGAACAGAAAAGATGACTCCCTGAGGTCCAGCTTCCTCATCCTGTAAACCCACAGATAGCATCTTTGAACAAACCAGCATACAGACAGCTGGGGTTCAGGGTCCCATCTCCATAGGAAAGCGTTTCAGTCTTGGCTTCTCCAGTCAGTATATTCAGTATGTCTGGCCTGCTTTGCTGGGACATGGGAATAACTCTCTCTCTCTCTCTCTCTCTCTCTCTCTCTCTCTCTGTCTCTCTCTCTCTCCCTCCCACTCCTCTCCCTCCCCCTCCCCCCTCCTCTCTCCCTCTCTGAGCAGGTTGTAGTAGGAGGAACTCATTAACACAGCCCAAGAGGGAAGGTGGAAACATGGGCTGCAGACTCAGAACCCCGCTGGGCACCTACATAGATCAGCATGTGCAGGAATTGTAAAGACAAACTTCTGTCGTCTTACCATGGGTGACAGGGCCTAGGCCTGGGAATGAGTGTGGCTAGTGCGAGAGAGGACATGATTCACAGCAAGGCCTCTGCTGCTGGTCACCCTGGGAACTCCCCCCCCTCCAACTTTATGTGAGGAAAGAAGCTGCTGAGATGGCAGGTTTGGTCCCAGCAGGTCCAGAACTTGGAACAGCGTTGTCGGGCTTGTGGACTCATTTCATAACACAATCCCATTTAAAACCTATGTGGAAATTGAGATTATTCTCATTTCTCAGAGTCGAGAAGATAAACCCTCAAAAGGTCCTATGACCTGGCCAATGCTTCACAGTCAACAAGAGGCACCCACATGCTCAACCACTTGGCTGAACGAGTGTGGGAGTTGGGGAGCACAGAGGTGTGTGGTCCTCATAACAGGCACTACCACCACCACCAGCACTACCACCACCGCCATCACCACCACCATCATCATCAACACCACCATCATTACCACCACCATCACCACCACCAACATCAATACCACCACCATCACCACCACCATCATCAATATCACCACCATCATCACCACCACCACCATCACTACCACCTTCAACGGTTCAAACAAGGACACTCAGGTCCAAAGAGGTATATGGAGAAGCCCTGAGATGTGTGCAAAATAGCTGCCCAAGGAGGACCTGAGCAGGAGGGCTTCCAAATTATCCATCTGCGGACTCAAAAAGTACCCGCGCTTGCATCCCTTTGAAAATCTCAGGGTACAATGCAAGCTCTCATTTGGCAACGAATGTGAACTTTAAAGGATTTTGGAAGTCTCTACCTCTGCTGAGACTACACAGAAAGCAGCATAGGAGTTGGTCATTTCTCTTACAAGCTTGGGGCTTCCTTCATCCTTCAGATGTAGTCACCTGAGAAAACTGGCTCTGTGCCCACAGCTTCTTGCACCATTGAACGCAGCCTGAAATTATATGGTACTTTGTTCTTCCCTGCCTGCTGAACAGGACTTTTCAAGTAACACTGTTCTCTGGAAACTGGGTACTTACCACGGGGAACGCAGAAGGTCCCCACAATGCATTTGCTGAGTGACTATGTGAACCAACAAATAATTGAATGGGGTTTGTAAAGGAAGGGATGAAGCCCATCTCTGTAACAACTCAGATAAAGAGAGAGAATGGGTGGGTGTCTGGTAGAAGGGGGGCATTGAGTCACACACTCCCTGCATAGAAGGATCCGAGCCCCAAACATTGTGCTGTTAGGTCTTAACAGCAAGGCCCTTAAGTGCCTTCTCCTATACACTATTCCCACAGCCCGACCCCGACAAGGCTCTGTAGGGGATGTGGGAGAGGGGGAATGGTGATCTTAAGAGTGCTTCCTCCGTGTCCACTCACTTCTACACCTTAATGAATTTTCCCCAACCCGATCATCCCGCCTCCTCATGGACCTACCGGCTCCCCTAAACAGCAAAGTTTTCAGTGCTTCCCGTCTCTAGGGAAGGACACTGAGTCCGTTGCGAGGGGGCGGGACCATTCGGCACCGCGGGCAGAAGCTTCCGGCTACCAACTTCCCCAGGACCGCTCACCCCACCCTCGCCCCCAAGAGGTCTGGTTCTTTAAGCAGAGGCAGATCACGCTGCACCGGTCCGGTCTGTAGGTGGGCGTCTAATTCTCAAATTCAGACTGCATTACTCACTTCCCCCTTTAGAGTCCTCTAACAGTAAGAGACAAAAGAGTCAAAGGCAGCATGGCAACTTTGAATAATGGGCAAGGAAATAGTGAATTAAAGGCATGAGTGGTGTCTCAAACCTGTAGTCCTCAGCACATAGCATGTGGAGGCAAGGTGTCCTTGAATATATAGCACATTTGAGGACCTGGGCTCCCCGAAACCATGTCAAAACAAAGCTACTGTGGCGGGAGATTTCCTCATTTGTTAGAGGGTTGGCCTGTCTGCGGTCTGGTGGCGCACACCTGTTATTCCAGCAGTAGGGAGGTAGAAGCAAGAAGACCAGAACTTCAAGGTCATTCTTGGCTGTGGATATGAGATCCCATCTCAAACAACAACGTGGCATCAACAGTAACCAGCTACTAAACGCCCACAGTAAGGATGTGAGGAGATTGTGAGTTGGAACTTGGTGTTCAAACTGTAGCTGCAGACAGACGGGTCACAGCGCTGTGTCCACAGAGTACTAGCTCTGGGTCTCTGGAGGCTCAGCGGCCACCCTCCCACCCGCAGTCCCAGCTTCCTGTTGCATCTGCCTCCTGTGGCTGGGCAGTGGCTGCACCCTCCCGGATAGTAGCTGTCTAATGTCTGCATCTGCTCCACACTGGGCATAGGTTCGTGTTGTTCCCTGACTGGTCCTGAAAACCGAGTAATTTTGTTTTCAGTTTTTTCAGACCTGTCTCACTATGTTGTCCTTGCTGTCTAGGAACTGGCATAGATCTATCTGCGGGCCTCTTTTGTGATCGTAGTTATTGTGGTATATAGGGGCCTGTCCTTGTTTTTTTTTTAATGTCATTTTAAAATATCTATTTCTTTTTATATTATGTGTATGATGAGTGTATACATGTATAGCGTACATGTATGTTTTGCGCACCGTGTGGTATCTATTCTGCGGAGGCCGGAAGAGGGCGCTAGAACCCCTGGATCTGGAATTACAGCCGGTTAAGAGCCACCATGTGTGTGATGGAACCTGAATTTCTCCAGTCCTCTGCAAGAGTAGCAAGAGCTGAAGCTCAGAGCCATCTCTTCAGCCCCATGTCCTTGGCTTAATGCAGCCTAAATTTCAAAGCAACATCAAGTGTCTGCTGAAGTTTCCATTCGAGTGGGTTCAGTAAAAATTATATGCACACAAGTATAGACACCAAGAGAAGGAAGAGATAAAGCAAAAATGGCTAAATGTTATCAACTGGGGAATTGGAAGGTTCCTGATGCCCACTTCTTCTGCTTTCTATCCTGTAAAGGGGAGAGGTAGGTTGCAAGCCAAAAGAAAAGGAAAAGTTCCCCTTCTCAACTGCCCAGAGCTTTCCCATAATATTACCATTTCATAGGTGGGTAAACTGAGTTCACTGAGACATATTAATGTTGAAGGAGGTAGCAGGGTCTGGTGTTCATTATATGAATTTTAATCAATGTATTAATAATTCTGGCTGGTTGTCAGGTCTGCACTGGACATTAAGTGCACAGAATTAAATTGGTCCCAGTCTGGGCTATACAACATCAGTGAAGGACCAGAGAGGCCAGGCTAGGACGAACCTAAAAGCAGAGAGAAGGGTAAGCTTTGCCTGGGCCGGAGGTCCGTCTGCCTTTGTGCTGGCTTATATCCCCCCCCCCCCCAGCATCTCTCCAGCACCCCCTTCTGGCCAGCTCTCCTCACCCGTCAGACCTGGATGTTGGTATAACCTTTTCTGCATCTGTACCATGGCTTCATTTGCTTTACATTTTGGCATTTCTGTACTCACTCAGTGTCTGTTTCTGAGAAAAGCAGGAGTGTAAAGGGTACTAGAGACGGACAAGGTGACCATGGCTCTCCATGGTTCTGGGGTTAGGCTGTGTACCCCACTCAGGGTCCACAGACATCCTTGTTTTGGCTGGCATGTCCCAGACTTGGAACAATTGTCCAAATAATCGCAGTAACCAAGTGGGTTGCCATGGCAGCATCAGCCCATGATAAGACATCAAGGATGAGAGGGGCTACTAGTCTGAGAACGTGACCAAGCATCTCAGTGGGTTGGGGATAACACAGGGCTCACAGCTCTCAGACACATGAGCAGGCCATGTTGGGAAGAGTCCATTCTCAGGAGGATCGCCTCATAGAGGCCCTCTCCTTCACCCAGTGCAGTCATGGAACATTCCTTTAGATCAGTGGGTCTCAACCTTCCCAGGAATGAGACCCTTTAATACGGTTCCTCATGGTGTGGTGACCCCCAACCATAACATTATTTTTGTTGCTACTTCATAACTGTAATTTTGCCACTATTCATATCATGATGTCATTTTTTGGAGACAGAGGTTTGCCAAAGCGTCTCCATCCACAGGTTGAGAACCTCTGCTCTAGATTGAAGATGGCCTGAAGGGTGGGGACTAGATCTTGTTGCCCATCACAGATCTATTCTGCCAGTAAAGAAATTATTTCTTTTTCTTTCATACACTGCATCTCAGCCACAGCTTCCTCTCCCTCTGCTCCTCTCAGTTCTCCTCCAGCCTGCCCTCACCCCCAGATCCATTCCCCTGCCAGAAAACAAAAACAAACAAAACAAACAAACAAACAAACAAACAGGCGTCCAAGGAACAGCAACCAAACCTGGCACAAGCTACAATAAGACCAGGCACAGACCCTCAATCAAGGCTGAGCAAAGCAACCCAGTAGGAGGAAAAGGGTCTGAAAAGCAGGCTAAAAAGTCAGAGACACCCTATCTCTCACTGTCCGAAGTCCCTCCCCTCCCAGAACACCAAGCCAATGACCATAACATATGCAAAGAACCTAGCACGGATGCATGCGGGCTTCACAGTTGCTACTTCGGTCTCTGTGAGCCCCCACGAACCCTACGTAGGTGATTCTGTGGGATGGGCTCTCCCAGTGTTCTTGACCCCTCTGGCTCCTACAATTCCTCCTCCTCTTCTTCCATGGGTTTCCAAGGGGAGGGACCCGATGGTAACCTCCAACCTGGGCTTTCTCTCTGCCTAATGTTTGGCTGTGGGTCTCTGCATCTGTTCCCATCAGCTGCCAGAGGCAGCTCTCTCACAATGACTGGATGAGTTTGTTCTACCCTAGGTCTTTGGGCTATACCAGTCTCTTGTTCCCAGTTGTGTTGGTTTGAATAGGAATGGTCCCCACAGACTCATGTGTTTGAATGCTTGGCCTAAAGGAAGTAGCACTATTAGAAGGTGTGGCTTTGCTGGAGGAAGTGTGTCACTGTAGAGGTGGGCTTTGAGGTCTCATGTGCTCAGGCTCCACCCAGTGTGCTAATAGTCTCCTGCATGTTTGTGTACCACATGTGTGCCTGGTTCCAGTGGAGGCCAGAAGAGGGTGTCAGATCCCTGGAACTGGAGTTGTAGACAGGTGTGGCCTGTCATAGGTGCTGGGAGCTGAACTCCAATCCTCTGGAAGAACACTAGTATTCTTAACCACAGGGGCACCTGTCCGTTCCAGCTTTCTCTTTGATCACATCTAGTTTGTACTTTAAATTACTTTTAGAGGTGTTCATTGATAATGTTTGGAAACACATTTTATATTTAAGTGTTGATGTCATATCCTGCAGTATTGCTGAACTCCTTTACCCGACAGCCCAAAGAATGTCTTGTAAAAGTCCGGCTCAGCAAGCAGAACGTTTACTATCAGTTGTTTTCAGAACGAGGTGTGACTTACAGGTGCATGTATGGAAGTTGCCATCACCCTCTGCCACCCATCAGGCTTAAAGTCTGCAAAGGGATGGACACAAACCTGAATTACATCACCACCTAGTGTTCACAGCAGAAGAGACTACACACTCAGATAACAAAGCACAAACAAACCCAGACTCAATGCTGCATGGTCATACAGCCCTTATATGGCTCTTATCAAGGATTTTCCTGGCTTCAGCAAATACTTTGTGACAGTAGAAGAGTGTATTTATAGTGATACAGTCTAGAATGCAGACCTAATGCTGCTCACTGCAGGGTGCAATTACTCAGGCTCCTTCTTTCTTTCTTTCTTTCTTTCTTTCTCTCTCTCTCTCTCTCTCTCTCTCTCTCTCTCTCTCTTTTTCTTTCTTTTCTTTTTTTTTCTTTTGTTGTTGTTTGGTTTTTGATTTTTTGAGACAGAGTTTCTCTGTGTAGCTAACTTAGCTGTCCTGGAACTAGTTCTCTATAGACCAGGCTGGCCTTGAACTCACAGAGATCTACCTGCCTCTGCCTCCCGAGTGCTGGGATTAAAGGCATTGCTCAGCTTTTTTCTTAGTTCTTAATCATAAATAGATTTAGTAAATTGCTATTGTCTTGTTTATTAGATTATCAGGTCCATAATTCTCCTTATTTATTAATATAGCATTATATAATGTCTTACAGAAATTATAATTTAAATAAATATTTAGAAAGCTGCATGTTTAATAGACTTGGCCTAATAAGTTCTTTAAAAAATATTTATTTTGTGTATAAATGTTTGTCAGAATGTATGTCTATGTATCATATGTGAGCCTGGTACCAAGGGAAGCCAGAGGGAGGTGTTGGATTCTCTTGGATTGGAGCTAGAGATGATTGTGAGCTACCATGTGGGTTCTTGGGATGAAAAATGGGTCTTCTGGAAAAGCATCTTGTGCTCTTATATACGAAGCCATTTCTCCAGTCCCAATACACTTCTAAATAACACTCACAATGTAGTACCACTTAACCCAGGTAAAGTGTTTTCACCCCAACACACACACACACACACACACACACACACACACGTGCACACAGAGCAGGAAATTTGAAAGTATATATATGATAGACACAACATAATATTTTAGATATTAAGTCACACATTTGTGACAGCAACCACACTGCCATGATATATGTGTTTGATATGTTACTATGTTCAGTTTGATAGTATTACATTGAGTACATCTTTGTCTACATTCAAGAAGGCTATTATTCTGAGGTCTTAGTTTCTTGTGATCTTTTCCATAGTTTCCTGTAGTGATAGTACAACCAACACAAAATGTTATCATGAAGCCTATTATTATGTATAGTTAATATATGCTAATGATACATATTATATAATTGAGGATATATATTATAAAACTCATTCTATCTAGCAATTACCATATTGTTCCAATTGGATCCTTTATAATACAAGCTACATTTAAATTACAAGCTACTTTTTCCCCATGTGATAGAATATTTTATTACTCTATCATTCTATGAATTATTTCATCTTTGCTGAATAATCCCAAGCTATGTTTGAACACCTATTAAAGTAGACCTCAGCAATTGGAGATTGAAGCAAGAGGATTATGAATTCAAAACCCTATTTCAAAAAATTGCAAAAACTATTAAAACAGAAGATACATACATGGATGAAATAATTATTATTGCCATGTACTGTGGCACACACCTGTAATTCCCAACACTTGGTAGGCAGAGGCAGGAGGATTGCCATGAATTTCAAGAACAGCCAGGGCCTCATACCAAGACCTCATCAAGAAAGGAGCATTGAACAGGAAGAAAGAAAGGAGAGGGAAAGAGCAGTGTTCTCATAGTCAGCTCTCCTGACTGCCTGGAGGGCATCTCTCCCTGCTCAGCTCACTTTGAGGCAGAGGAGTGGTAGGGACAGCTCCTTTCTGTTCTTGCCCTTTTGCTGGCTCCCTGCACCCCTGCACTAGGGTCAGCTCTGTTGTGCTGTCCAAGCAAGATTGCAGGGCCTGCTCTCCCGAGTACTACACCTAGTGAGGAGCAAGGCTAGGTGAGGGGTGAGACTAGCTCTACCATGCTTATGACCCTGTGGGCAGCTTTCCCCGAATACTAGAGTCAGTTCTTCCACACTCAATACCCTAGGGGCAGCTCCATTGTGCTGCCTGGGCAAGGCACTCTCCAGAGTGCTGCTGCCTGTGAGATCTTGGGCCATCTCTCCAGAATGCCACAGCCAGTGATGGGTGGGTGGGGTCAGTTCAGCACAGCCCTGGACATCCATGAGGTCCTTTGTGGCTGCCCAGACATCCCCATGTTCTCTAGTTATCATATGAGCCATGGATACCAACTGTCTTAGTCAGGGTTTCTATTCCTGGACAAAATATCATGACCAAGAAGCAAGTTGGGGAGGAAAGGGTTTATTCAGCTTACACTTCCATACTGCTGTTCATCACCAAAGGAAGTCAGGACTGGAACTCAAGCAGGTCAGAAAGCAGGAGCTGATGCAGAGGCCATGGAGGGATGTTCTTTATTGGCTTGCTTCCCCTGGCTTGCTCAGCCTGCTCTCTTATAGAACCAAGACTACCAGCCCAGAGATGGTCCCACCCACAAGGGGACCTCCCCGCTTGATCACTAATTGAGAAAATGCCTTACAGTTGGATCTCATGGAGGCATTTCCTCAACTGAAGTTCCTTTCTCTGTGATAACTCCAGCTGTGTCAAGTTGACACAAAACTAGCCAGTACACCAACCCATGGCACTGTGCAGCTGTGAACCCAGACATGACAGAGACAGCTTGGGCTGGAAGCTCACCATGGCCCTTGGTGATGGGGCTGGCCACTCACAGTAGGCTACTCCTCTCCACACTTGAGTGTCCAGTTCCATCTCTCTCCATAATGCTCAAGCTGCTCCATTTCTTTTTTTATCCTGTCTGTCTGCCACATATTTGTATATTATGGCTGCTCATGCAGGCTGGCCATAAGACTAGCCAACCCATGGGTGACATCTTCCATTCAAAATGCCTGATCAGCATGACAGCAAGCAGGTATCTACAGCCCACCTGTGCTATGCACAGAAGGGCATGTCTGTGGGCACCATGGTGATCCACAGGTCTCTGTCTATCTTCCTTCTCCCTCACTGTGCTGTGTGGTGGTAGGGGAGGGTGCTATGCGGTGACTATAGCCCACCTGTGCTGTGGGACAGAGGGCAGGTCTGTGGGCATCTTTCCTTGCCCACACTGGGTAGCATGATTGAACGCAGGTCTTTGTGTTCTTCCTCCCATCCAACGTATGAGTCCTAGACATAAAAAAGCTTTGGCCACCAAGCCAGGCATCAAGCTAGGATGAACAAAGGACTGTCATCTGCTCCACTGCTGGCTGATGTAAGAACACCACCAAGTTTCCTCTTTGTCCATTGCTGGGGGCCAGCCTTGGTGGGGTTCTTCTTTCTTGTCAGTTCTTCTTGAGGCAGCGGAGGGGGAAGAGCCTCAGCGAAGGTAAGACTTTGTCTTAGGAGATATTTAGGGTTGCTGTATAGTAATAAAAAGTTTTCTTATCTAAGTCTAAGTCACTATGTTACTGTAGCTGACCTGCCTTCTGTGTTCCTCTGAGGCCAGAAACTGCAGTCTCTGGCACTTAGCACCTCATCCTAACATAGCAGAAGATTAAAGATTAATTGCTAGAGCCTTTTCCCTTTTGTCCAGATGCCTCTTGCTTGGCGGGCTAGGGGGAATTTTGAAGCAATAAACTTCTACTGAACCAAGAGAAGAGAATAACACTCTTGGAAGGAAAAACTTTTACATAGGCAAATATGCATAAACTCACATAAGTTCATTTGCAGATTCACATGTGTGCATTTATACGTTTCTATTCAAACCAATTAGGTCCAACTTGCATGCATTCTCACAATTACATACTTACACACACACACACACACACACACACACACACACACACACACACACATCCATACTTACACATGCATATAGAGCAAAAGACCAAGCGCCAGTGCAGAGAGAACTCACTCATTCTGGATGAGCTCTAATCTTTATTGCATAGAGAAATAAAAAGTTTCTACTCTTCTAATGCTAAATTAATTAAATTCAAGTTTGTAAGAAGAAAACTTTGTTCCTTTAATAAGACTAAGCCTGTCTTGTTATTAAGAAAGGACCTGTTCTGTCCCATGGTAAGGAGAAGCCTGCCTGTTCCTTCTGCTCTCTGCAGCTTCGTTTTTCCTCTTTTCCTCTACATTCTCCTTCTAATCTTGTTCTCTCCTCCTGCTCTGATGTCACAATAATGCTCTAACTCTCAATGCCTTTTCTCCCAATGCTGTGCCTATACTTCTAAGTTCTTCTTGCGTATAGTTCTGTCCAAAAAGTGTTCTGTCTAAAAACTTCTCCTCAGCTCAGTTCCTCTCTTGGCTCAGTTCTTCTCAGCTCAGTTCTGACTGTTTTTTGTCCTCAGCACTTAAACATCTTTCAGAAAACATAATCACAGTTTACAAAAGAGAATGTTTAAATGCATATTTATTAGGAGCGATTATTTGGCTAAACATCCATCACCTGTCACAGCTCCACAGGTTCATTGTAAGTTGAAAACTATAACTAAGTTACTAGTGAAGTTTTGTATAGAAAATCCCAGTCAATATTTTATCTTCTGTCCTAGCACCTATAATAAATTGTTAGTTCCCTTTTTATGACCTTTGGTTAGTTGTTTTACAACCTCTTGGAATGTCCTCCCAGTAGGAGAAAGTCTGGTTACTATATAATAGCGATTAACTGGGGACACAATTGGGAGACTGGCAGAGTCTCATTGCAGTTTTGACGATCAGAAAAGGACCTAATAGCAGCCCCACTATAAAAGAGCTTAATAATCACTGATATAATTTTAGGAATTCTTATAGGCTCATCATTAAGACTTAAGAAGTCATCTATTTGTCTATATAGCATCACTACAAGGCAGTACATCTTTGTAGATCTGCAGAGATCTGCTCCAAAGAGGTGGGCTAATGCCTAGTTATTGTTATATATGTTTAATATTAACAGGAAAAGCATATTAATAGCAGGAATCTTTCCTAAAATGAATTATCTTATGGCCTTGTCCAATAAGAGTGAATCTGTTACAGATTGTATTATAATATGAAGCAGACCATCTCAGGAAGATCACTTGCTAGTTATTAGCTTGTCCTATTAAGGCTCTTGACAGTCCATTGCCAGGGGAGTAGTCAAGATCAGTCAAGTGCTCAGGGATTGGTGGGTTTCTGTGGCAAGCTCGGGAATTGGTGGGTGTGGTGGTCTGAATATGCTTGAGCCCATGGAAAATGGATCTATTAGGAGGTGTGGCCTTACTGGAGGATGTGTAGCCTTGTTAGAGGAAGTGTATCACTGTGGAGTCAGGCTTTGAGTTCTTATATATATGTTCAAGTCTGGCCAGTGTGATCCAGACCCCACTCCTGGCACCAACTTCTGTTATAGGGTTTTAGTGCTATGAAGAGACACCATGACCAAAGCAACTTTTTTTAAAATGTATTTATTGTTATATGTAAGTACATTGTAGCTGTCCTCAGACACCCCAGAAGTGGGCGTCAGATCTCATTACAGATGAGCCACCATGTGGTTGCTGGGATTTGAACTCAGGACCTTTGGAAGAGCAATCAGTGCTCTTAACTGCTGAGCCATCTCTCCAGCCCCAAAGCAACTCTTATAAAAAGAAAACATTTCGCTGGAACTGGCTTACAGTTTCATGGGTTTAGTCTATTATTATGGCATGGCAGCGTGCAAGCAGACATGGTGCAGGAGGAGCCAAGAGGTCTACATTTTGATCTGAAGGCAGTGAGGAGACTGTCTCCTGCAGTGGGCTTTTCTGTTAAGAGATTAGTGGGGTTTTGGGCTTAGGGATTGGTGGGATTCTGTTTCTTGGCCCTGGTTTGGGGCTTGGGGTCAAGTCAGGAACAGGGTGTTTTTCCTTTGTCCTTTTTTCCTACAACAGTTGTTAGACAGGGCTCTCACTGACAAGCCATCACTTCAGCCCCTATCCATTCTAATCTTGATGACCATTTAGTCCTTTCCAATTCCAAGAACACATTGACAAAAGCATATTCATTTATGTTTTACAATGGACATGCACAGTCACTTCTCTTGCTTATGGCCTGGTAGTGGAGCTGATGAATCCAAAGCTATACTGCTTTTACTTTATAAGCCTTTTCAAAGAGGTTGTTCTAGTGATCTATCCATCAGCATGGAGTGACAGTGCTGATGCAGCCGTTGTTCCTGAGGCCCTTCCAACCCTGACATTGGCAATTACCAAAAGGTGCTGCCACCTTTTGGCTGGTGCCAGCTGTTTGTGTCACCTTGCTTTAACACTCAGTGTCTGGCCAACAGTATTTATAGAATGAAGTAATAAATTATTATTACTTAGCTGGGAACTTTAAAAGAAGAAGTAATGATATGACTAATAAACCATATTTATGAAGTCCTACCTATAATGACTTTTATATTTAAAAACCAACTTTACCAGGGTGAAATTTATAAGTAATAAACTGTAAGATTTTAAGTGTATAATTGAAAATTTTATATACTCATGTAACACCAACACTTTGAAAACTCAGTGATTCTTCCAAACAATTCTAGGCAAGCACTGACATACTCTTTCATTACCTATTCATTTTGTTTTCCCGTGAGTTTTAGAAATATAGGGTCAAAGAACGTACTCCTTTGTCCTTGCTTTCTTTGTTCAGAATAATATTTTTGAGATTCATCATGTTGTCAGTCATGAATCCCATCTTTGTTGTTGAGACATATTTCATTGTATAGATCTATCACGATTTGTTTATCCATGTACCTGTTTGTGAACGTTTTAATTATTTCTAGTTTGTAGTTAGCAAGAATAAAGCTTCATACACTTCTTGGCTTGATTTAACCTTTCAAAGATATATTTGAAGGCATCATCTTACACACCATGGGTATGTATACTTATTAATTACAAAATAAATTTCAATATAAAGCTGCTATGAGCATTCATGGCCTTTTGGTGGAAAAGCACTTTTTAAAAATTTTTTATGTTGAGATTTATATATGTGTATGAACATTTTGCTCCACTGTAGTCTGGTGTGTGACTGGTGTATGTTCTTGGAGATTAGAAGAGGCCATTGAAATTGGAAGTTCAGAGGTTGTGAGCCATTAGGTGGGTGTTGGGAATCCCTCCCCAATCCTGTGCAAGAATACATGCTCTTAACCACTGAGCCATCATTTAAACCTAGGGGAAAAATACTTAGCCGTAAAAGTACTTCCTGCCTTTTAGTTAGATTCATGAACATACTTTTGGAGCTTCATGAAACTTGGGAAATTTGGCAGGTAAGGACCCAGCATGTGTGAGTATAAGCAAATACTTTTCAATTGGTGAACAAACAAACAAATGTGTAACTACCCATCTGCAAGATCATTTGTCTGTCTCATGATTCATTTGTGAGGGGCCATCCAAGACTAAACACTAAGAGCTTCTCTAGGGGATGGTGACATGGAACAAAAGCCCCTTCAGGGGATTGGTATGAAGAAAATCTTATTGCTAAGGCTTGAGATTGTAAGAATGGAGGAAGGGGACGACAGACATTCATAGCTGGCACAAGCAAGGTGGAGGGTCGAGACACACATGATGCTCAGGGATGCTGACCACAGCCTCTTTAGCTGTACACTGACCAGTTTCAGTAGTAACATCCACCCCATTGTGACCTTGATAATGAATATCCTGAACCACCAGCATGAGCATCACTAAGGAGTCTTTCTTGAGCTTGAAGACAGCTGATACCACTCTAGACTGGATCACAATCAATTCAACTCCTTTTCTCTCTCTCCCTGAGACAGGTTTTCTCTGTGTGGCCACACTACTATCCTGTAATGAGCTCTGAAGACCAGGCTGGCCAAGCACTCAGAGATTTGCTTCTTCTGCCTCTGGAGTGGTGGGATTAAAAGCGAGCACCACAGCCAGGCTCACAATCAACTCTTAGCAATATCTCCAGCTGATTTGTGTTCATGTTTGCACGGAGAGTGCTCCACTACAACAGACATATGCCTCCTGGGGTCGTTCAGGGTTTTTGCTGTGTAGATCATGCTGGCCCAGTCCTCTTACCACAGCCTCCAGACTGCTGGCTTACAGGAATGTGTCACCATATGCTGCGTTAATGTTTCTTATGTGTGGGATCATACAGTGTATAATTTTGTCAAGACTTGCTACTTTGACACAGCATGGATTTTGAATCTCATCCAAGTTCTGGCACTTGCCATTAGTTAATTTTCATCACTGCTGAATTCAAACTTTTAAGGGGATAAAAGAAAGCAACCACACTACCATTTACTATGTAATTACAACCTTCAACTTGCCCTAAGATACAAGTCAAAAATACATCATCTGGTTTGTAGACAATTCAAACAATACACTTCGGTGTGCCTTGGGGAGCCGTAGAAGGTCATACTTTAGTTTGTCAAATGAACATTACCAGAGCATCTCAAAAGCACCTCCTAGCCTCATTTCATATCTTTATTTCTAATTAAACCAGTTGGCAATACGAGGTGCTACTGATTGTTTCTTTCCGCCTACCCTTCTCACTTAGCGGACCAAGGGCTCCATAACGCGCATGCTCCTTTCAAGCCATCCCCTGATTCTCTCCAACAACCTCCTGGGCACTGGCACCTTCTTTCTAGCAGGCGGAAGCGGAGCCCTCAGCTTCGCCCTGGCACCTGCTTCCTCTTGTCCAATCCCACTGGACATTGTTCTGGCCCCGCCCACCTACGATCGCCTTGAGCCCCGCCTGCTTCGGCGGGAGCGCTCCCCCTCCCGGCCGGGGTCGACTGCGCCTGCGCAATGCGGCTGATGGGCGGAGCAAGGACGCGAGGGGTGGGGGCGGCCGCGAGGGCTCCGAGCCCGGGCTGCTCGGAGCTCGCAGTCCTCCGGGCGGGTCTGAGGTAGTGGGGCTCCGTCATCTCTTCCGCCGCCCTCGAAAGTAAACTTTGCCACTCCACCCGCGGGGTCCCCAGTTCTCGCCGCAGTGCCTCCGGGCGTCGGGGTTCCGCGTCAGGGCCTGTCTGCCTCCCCCGGCGTGGGGCCTTGGGCGCCATGGACGCGTCGGCGCTGGAGCGGGACGCCGTGCAGTTCGCGCGGCTGGCAGTGCAGCGCGACCACGAAGGCCGCTACTCTGAGGCGGTGTTTTACTACAAGGTGAGGACAAGCACTCGGCTCCGGCCGCGTCACCCGATCGAGTGTTGGCGGAACCCAAGGCGGAGGGGCGGGGTCCTGCTGGGGCTGTCCGGCTTGTCAGGCCGCAGATGCCCGCCGCTTTGCTGCTTGTGGCGGCCGAGGTGGGATGGGGAGTGAACACCCTGTTCGCTGTCTGTTGGCCTTGATGCAACCCTTGATGTGAGGCCAACCTTGGGTAATCCGTCAGAATATGCTAATAGTGCACGTTCCAGGTAGAAAGAAAAAGTAAATTAGGAAAAAAATTCATCGTACTCTAGCATTCGATGTATGTCTCCATGATTGTTTTTCTGAGTGTATGTGTGTATACACGCCTTCTTACCCCCAAACTTGAATCATATCGTTTGTACTATTTTGACATCTCACTTCTGCATTGTACCTAGATAACCTTTGGTTGCTTGCATGTGCTACGTTTACAGCATGTTCTGTATTTGGTTGTGGCTTTCCAGCATTGAAGTAGTGCAGTTAAAATCCTTAGAGCTTTTTTTTAAAAAAAATGTGATACTTGTTTTGGATGATGGGGAGCACAGTTGCTTGTCAAAGGGTATGCACTTCCGCAGTTCATCCTGTGTTCTCCAGTCCTGAAGGTTTGCAAACACACCCCTCCAGTTGTATCGTCATGATATGGGCATCTTTTCCTTGATTATACGGAAGTAGTAAAAATTTCCCCCTTATGCTTACGTGTTATCAGTAAAGCGTGGTTTGCTTTCTGCTAATATTTTACTATTTTTATTTTAAAACCTACCTTATATTTAGACACTTTTGTTTTAGGATCATTCGTTTTAAGTTTCTTAATTTTGATTTTACAATCCTACCTCCCTACCACACCCGAGTGTGTGTGTATGTGTGTGTGTGTATCTGTCTGTGTTGTGTCTGTGTCGGTGTCTCCCTGCCCTGTCGCCCTCGTTCTCGGGGTTCTTGCTATATAGTGGAAGCTATTTTTAAATTTGTCTTCCCCTTACCTTAGCCTTCCCATTGCTGAGATTTACAGGAATGTGCCACCATGCCTGACTACCAGGTGATAGTTCTTTAAAAGAAAATTCTGCTGTAGTTTTGTGAAACAACTTCAGCAAATTCTAAGTCAGCAAACTACTACCATATAGCCTAGTGTGGTGGCACCTACTAATTTGCTTTTAAACCCTCCCACCCCCAGTACAGTGAGGTAAGAGGATCACTGAATTCAACCTGGCTTAGGCTACATTGTAAGACTTTCTCAATGTAAATAGCCTTTTCTAAAACTAAAGATACTATGTAACTTTTTTTTTTTCCTTTTAGAAGTTGTCATTTAGGAATTAAAATTCATCCTTTAGAAAGTTAAAAAAGAAAGTGAGGAGGGCTACGATCTTCATCACTGTGTAAAACCAGGAGTCAGAAGGACCAGCCAGCTTAGGACATATGAGGCCCTGTTAGGAGGAGAGAGAGACAGAATGAGAGTGGGGTGGGGTGGGGTGGGGGGGCGATCAAGCAAGCGCACTAGAGCAAGAGCTATTTACCTACTGTAATCCTAGCACTTTCGAGGTAGAGGCAGGTGGATCTCCATAAATTTAAGGCTAGCTTGGTCTACTTTTCAGTTTCCAAGCCAGCCAGGGTTACATACTGAAACCCTGTCTTTATTTTTTGCCCCTTATTCTATTTTCACTTTTGAATATGAAATGAGTAAAATAAAGTTGGTAACAATTTGACTTTTTAAACAATCGAGGTGGGGGGCTAGAGAGATGGTTCAGTGGTTAAGAGAACTAGCTGCTCTTCCACAGGCCCTGAGTTCAATTCCCAGCAACCACATGGTGGCTCACAACCATCTATAATGGGATCCGATGCCCTCTTCTGGTGTGTCTGACTGAAGACAGCTACAGTGTATTCATATACATAAAATAAATAAAATTTTATTTAAAAAAAGCAAGGTGATTATTTGAAAACCAGTACTTACCTGTGAGGGGTAAAATATACTCTGAACTAATATTTAATTTACATATATGAAGTTCAACTATTGAGATATAATGTATTTTATTGATTACGGGTCATGTAAGATTAGGAATTTAATGTTTAATGTTTATATGGAAAGTCATTGTTTTCTCCTTGAAATACCTGCTTTATGGACCCTAAAGAACTCATCCTTTCTACCCCACCTGGCGTTGTGGTTGAATTTCTCATGGGTCTAAACTGCATTTACTGATTTTGTAGGACTCAGTTAAACAACTTCTGTTCAAAAGCTGGCTTGCAAAGTGATGCTCAGTGGTAGCTGCTGTGGAGACAGCATGAGGCCTGTGAGGTAGCACACAGCTCCTGCAGAGAGGGGCTGGCACTAGCAGGAATCTCTGTCTGCTCTTGCTAGATGGATAGCATTGTTAATCTTAGAACAGTAGTGGGGAAAATGGAAGCTCTTCCTCACTAACCATAGCCCAGTTGGCTATGGAAGTTATGGGTTGCTAGAAGGTGAATCAGGTTTTCTTAATTCAGTTTGTCTCATAAAACTGAAATCTATTTTAATGTGTTCTACCCTAATATTTTAATTCTAATTTGAGACTTTTTACCTTTACATTTTCTTGTGATTTTTTTTTTCAAGTTGATATTTTGTTTTTGTTTTGTTTTGTTTTGTTTAATGATTTGGTTCTGGTGGACCTGGATATTGAAACTAGGGCCTTGTACATGCATGCTGGGCAACTGTTGTGCCAGAGCTAAGGCTCAGGTCCTGTTTTAATGCTTTTAAGACCCAGTATGCCCTTTCAAAGTATATAACTTACATCTGCTTTATGCATAAGGAGACAGAAAATATGTAAATCACGGCTACTCTGAAGAAGTGTTTAATAACTGGGTTCTCAGATTTTTTAACCGAATATAAAAATTAAGGATATTGAAAGTGGAAGAAAAGATATTAGAGGATTTTATAACTTATTTGCTGTATGAAAAATATCTTGAAGATGTTTTTGTTTTGTTATCATGAAATGAATAGAAAATTAGTAGTAATTAAAATTCATATTGTGGATTCTTTGAGTTATATTATTATTATCTTTTAAGGAAGCTGCCCAAGCTTTAATTTATGCTGAGATGGCAGGATCCAGCCTAGAAAGGATCCAAGAGAAGATCAATGAGTATCTGGAAAGAGTGCAAGCCCTTCACTCTGCAGGTCAGTCACAGCCTCCACCTGCCCTCTCCTGCCCACCACACCTACTCCATGCTTCCCCTGTCTCTCTGCCTTGGATCTTGACACGCACTCTCTGCTCACTGAGAAGACTCTCTTAAAGAAATTTACAACATCAAGATGTGGAAATGAATTTATAGATCTATTAGAAGAATGTTAGAGGTAATAGAGTTAGTTTTCTCTAGCTTCAGAGATAGTAGATGCTCTACATTGAATTTATCACTTGCAAAGTTAGGATGGGGACACTGTCGGAGCCTGCTTTTAAAGTATCAGACACATGACCTATTCTGACCCTAAAGTTAAGTCACTAATTGTCTTTTTTTTTTTTTTTTTAATGAACAGCGCAGCATGTGCCACAAGAGAAGTATACATAAGCTGAGTGATCAGTTTTGTTAGAGGAAAAGGGTTAGTGTTAAAATCTGCTGTTTGTGTGGGTGGAAAAGAAAAATAATGC
Organism: Mus musculus; assembly: GCF_000001635.26. Classification (NCBI taxonomy): domain Eukaryota; kingdom Metazoa; phylum Chordata; class Mammalia; order Rodentia; family Muridae; genus Mus; species Mus musculus. Next base: position 31,340,613 of record NC_000080.6, read on the forward strand.
TAACATTTGGCTTAGAAATATATTCACCCCTTTAGGATGATTTTTAGACCCCTCCCCCTTTTTTTTTCCTTTGCTGGATAATTCACGGAGGAGTGCTCAGGGTATTTGTACTCTAAATGAATTTTGTTACTGCCTGCCACTTGTTCTGAGTGGAGTGAGCAGTTACAAGCACGTAGTTAGGATAAAGTCTATGTGAACTACTTCTGATTCCTGTTACAGTGATGTCCAGAAGTTGCATGAGTTGTAGGAATTGTCTGTGCATTGCACTTGGCTTGGTAGAAAGCTATGGCCGTCCCTGCATTCAGAACATCTTGTTGGGGACTCTGAAAGGAGCTCAGTGGGAGCACTTACTTAGCATACTTGAGGTTATGTTATGGGTTTCCTTCTCAACATGGGGGACAGGGTACACAGGACCCAACATGATTAAAAAGAATTTAATTTTCCAGCCAAGTAAATGAAGTTCTTAAGTGTAATGCTTTGTTTTATAAGTAATTCACATTACTTCATATACTATTTTCCCAGGAAATTATTTTTAAAGTTTAGAAGGTAGTTTTTGGGACTATTTCCATGACTTCTTTGTCCTTCTTTCCTTTCTTTCTTTCTGTCTTTCTATCTTTCTCTCTCTCCCTCTCCTCTCTCTTTCTTTCCTTTTTTTTTTTTTTTTTTTTGAGACAGGGTTTCTCTGTGTAGCCCTGACTGTCCTGGAACTCACTCTGTACACCAGGCTGGCCTCAAACTCAGAAATCGGCCTGCCTCTGCCTCCCAAGTGCTGGGATTAAAGGCGTGCGCCACCACCGCCCAGCTTCTTTGTCCTTTCTGTAGATGTTTTCCTCTATTTAAACAATCAACTGAATGACTGTTTGGGCTAGATGGTAAGTAAGAAGGTAGTAGAAGAGCCCTTAGGAGGGCAGAAGTTAAATGCAGAAACCGAACAATAGAAACACTGCAGTGTTGTAGATTAAGCCAAATGTTAACACAGACTTCTCTAGAAGGAAAAGATTATATGCTGATTCTAGCTTAGGAGTGGGAACTGGTAACTAAAGGGAATTTCCATCTTTTCTGTCTTATGTATACACAGTCATGTCCAAGCAGTGTTCTCTAAATCCTTAAAGGTCTTCCAATTGTGAAAAATACAAAATTATTTTTTTCGCTAGAGAATTAGGAAACATTTCCTTACTTTGTATTAAATACAGCAGAACTTTAAAAATTGCCTTTGAACTGGTGTGATGGTAGAGCCTGCAGCCCAGTACTTAGGAGGCTAAAGCAGAAGGAGCACTTGACTCTATGAATCTGAGATCAGCTTGAACAACAGCAACAATTCAAAACTAAAACAAATTGTGTTTGACCCTGGAAAGTGAATTCTATTGATACTATCTATATATGTGACTATTTATTACCAAAGAAAAACCACTGCTCTCTTAAAGAATATGCCAGTGAGACGGAATGGGAAAAGTATTTTTAATGTAGACAATATCTTAATCCTTTGAACATTTTCCTTATTTTGTTCTGTAATGTAGTATATATAATCTACAAGAAGTCAGTGGCTTCTGTATTTATTACTTTAAGCCAAAAAGGACTTGCAAATACAAATCTTGTTCAGAGCCTCAATTTTATCTAGGTGTGGTGAGGCATGCTTATAATCCAGGTACTTAGGAGCTTGAGGCTGGAGGATTCTGAGTTTGAAGCTGAATGAGACTCTGTCTCAGAATGCATAGAAGTAGATAGGCAAATAAAAATCGGCTGGGAAGTGGCTTAGTTGGCTTAGTGCTGCCTAAAGGTACAGTACCCTGGGTTTAATTCCTCATTGTATATAAAGTACATGTGGTGGCACAGGCCTGTGATCCTATCGTGCTGGTGGTAGATAAACAGAAGTTCAAGTAGCCGAGCATGGTGGCGCACGCCTTTGATCCCAGCACTCGGGAGGCAGAGGCAGGCAGATTTCTGAGTTCGAGGCCAGCCTGGTCTACAAAGTGAGTTCCAGGACAGCCAGGGCTATACAGAAAAACCCTGTCTCGAAAAACAAACAAACAAAAAAAACCCCAAAAAAACAAAAACAAAAAAACCCCAGAAGTTCAAGGTCATCCTTGGCTGCATAGTAAACTAAGAGGTCAGCCTGGCCTATATGTAACCCTGTCGCTCAAAACAGTTTTTAAAGAAAGAAAATAGAAACTCAAATTTTAAAACAGCTTGTTTATAGTCAAGGACCTCAAGGGGGTAGGTTGACCTCTGACTGAAGAAAAATATCAATTTGAAATTAACAAATGTAATGTTGAGATTAAGATTACTAGGCTAACTTTCTGCTTTAGGTTTATTGAAATGAAATCACCTGATATAGAACTATCCCATTCTTTTGTCACTTGGCTTCTTTCACTAAGCTTAGTACTTGTGAGATTTTATAGGATATATCAGTACTCTACTCCTTTTCGTGGCTAAATAGTCCACACCACACTTTGTTTACCCATTTATCAAGTGGTGAGCATTTGGGCTTTCTCCCTTTCCTGTATTGGACATGATGCTGTGCACAGTCAGGTACTACTAGCTGCACGTTTTATGCTTACAGTTACAGCAGCAGAGCTGGTTCAAGTTTCTTAGTTATGTTCTCGCTCTTAAACACACACACTCTCTCCCTCTCCTCTTCTGTGTGTGGGAAGAGTGGCCTTATTCATGCAGAGCAAGTGCCCTACCACCTAGATAGTCTCAGCTCTGCAGTCAGTCCTTACGTTTTGTTGTTGTTGTTTTGGCCAGCTTTTGCTGTACAGCTTCAAACTCAGATATCCCCGTCTCTACCTTCCAAGTGCTGGGATCACAGAGCTCTGCCACCAGAATAGACGCGTTATTGACTTTTCTATTTTTAGTCGTCCTAAGGGATGTTAAGTGCCATCCTCTTTAGGCTTTGATTTTCATTGCTTGAGGGCTTATGATACTGAACATGTACACGTGTGCTGCGAACTAGAGAGATGGCTCAGGGGTTAAGAATTCTTGTAAAACACCTAAGTTTGATTTCTAAACTCCACATGGTGGCTCGCAACTGTCTGTAACTCCAATTCCAAGGGATCTGAGACCCTCTTTGACCACCAAGAGCACTAGGCATGCACATGGTGTACAGACTTACAGACAGGCAAAACACCCATGCACATAAAGTAAATAAATCTTTTAAAACAAAACAAAAAACCCCAAATTGAAGTAGTTATTTCACAGAGCAGTAAAAGCACGATGGTTTCCCTTGGCCCTGATAGGAAGAACAGCAGGAGCTTTATCGTCAGGGCTAGTGCTGTCTGTACTAAAACGTAGTGACTGCTGACTCTCCTCCTTCCTCTTCCCTTCCCTCCTCTTTTCCTTCCTTCCTTCCTCCTCCTCTCCTTCCTCCTCCTCGTATCCGTTTCTGGTACTAGCCATAGAACCAGGGCATATTGTGAGGCAAGCTCATTTTGCCCCCAAGCTGCACCCCAACCCCGTGTGTTTAATATTTATCATTTTCCAAGTGTTTGCTTTGTTTTTATGAAGGGAGAAGAATATGAGCTTCCTCATATTCTTTTGTTTTTTATTTTAATGAAGGGAGTGCTGATAGAAAAATAATTGAAGGGAAATTTTTTTATAAAGCTTTTCTAATGTCCTGTCCCTGATGTCTAAATAATTGGGTTTGGGCAGGGGGTTTAAGATTATGAGAGTGGATAAATTTCTTTCAAAGGAGATTTTTGTGTATTTTGCTAATGTTTTAAATGAAGAATTATAGGTTAAAGAATATCTTAAATATATTAAAATGTTGGTGTTTCCTCACTACATTTAAGTAATTTTTTTTCTGTGTGTTTTTTTCTTTATCTTATACCAGTTCAGTCAAAGAGTACTGATCCTTTGAAATCAAAACACCAGTTGGATCTAGAACGTGCCCATTTTCTTGTTACACAAGCTTTCGATGAAGATGAAAAGGGGAATGTGGAAGATGCCATAGAATTATATACAGAAGCTGTGGAACTCTGTCTAAAAACCGTAGGTATAGCTGTGAGTTAAACTAGATGGAATTATGTTAAGAAACCACCTCATTTACTAACAGATTTATTTATTTGGAAGGAGCCCTGCCATTCTATCATTATAAATAAAACTAATGTAACCTTCACTAAAATGTTGAGTAGAAAGTTAATTACAGAGTTTTATACCTTATTACGTATGGTTTTACCACTATTAAATCACTAAGAAATTGCGTTTTAAAATTACATTTGCTCATTTTTAAGCTGTTTAAGGGTAGTAACTAGTGAATTTAGTCTAATTTTTTTTCAATTTCATACAGTAAAAATAAAGTAGTGGTTTGGGAGAGCTTCATTAACTTGCCATATAAAATCTGTAAGCTGAGCAGCTTAGCATGTGGATTAGTATTTAGTGCTACTGATGGACCATGGCTGAGACACTTAGTTTCAAGGGGCAGCCACTATTTAAGAGCACAGTGCGTTTGTCAGGAGGACAACATACAGGGGCAGAGCATGTTCCTGTTGTCTTTCACATGCCAGCTTTCTGGCAGGTTGTTGGGGTCAGAAAAACCTTGATTTCTCTAACACTGGAGAAGATAGATCAGTGCTGCTCCACCCAGGTTCCTCCTGCTCAGCCTTCTGTGTACATGTTTATATGTTTATGGTCTAATTAGCACTTGTCTAAAGAAGTGGCTTTTAAGTTCACCCCAGTGACAAGATACACAACAGAGTTTTAAGTGATAACCTTTAAAGACAGAAATAAAAAAAATAAAATGAGTATTTATATACTCATAATTTCAAGAAGAATATTTTACTTTTGCATAGAGACATGGTTTAAGTAAATAAAGAACTATGCTTTAGAATGTCTATCTCTTTCTCTTAAGTCTTCTGAAACTGCTGACAAGACTCTGCAAAATAAATTGAAACAGTTGGCTCGACAGGCACTAGATAGGTGAGTTTTGTCACTCAAATTCTTATCAATGGATAGCATGAATTCTGCTTTTTTTTAAAATACTATTTATCTTAATGTGTGGTAGAGGTCTGAATGTTGCTCCATAAGCTGAGCCCTAAAAGTCTACCCTTTCTTGCTGAGTAAATGAACCTTCTTTCTAGCTCCTTGCTTTAGACCAAATTAGTAGCCATCCATTATTCAAGAAGTGTCAATTTTTGTTGTATAGAAGACAGAGCTGTGAGATATTTGGTTGGTTTTTTAGCCCTAACATTACTGAGTGTCTGTGGGAGTTTTGTTGCTTGAATCTAAGATCTTCTGCATGCTATTCAAACATTCTACCACTGAGCTATATTTCTAGTCCCTGACAGTCATATTTTAAGTAGAATGCTTCCTCCGTGTTGTGTAACATCAAACTTCCAAGACAACTTTCAGGCTTCCAGGACAGGCTCTCTGAAAGCCCTCCAGAGTTACTATAAAAATAGCCATTGAGAATGGCCTTCCATTCCCAGCCTCACACCATGTGTGTGGCCTTCATGTGAAGCTTGGGTCACTTCTGAGCCTGCTTTGAGCATTTTATTTAAAGTTGAGTCTCCTCCAACACTTTGATTCTGATTGCCCTGTCTCAGTATTCTTTCCCATTGTTCTACCCCACTGTGGAATACACAAAATGACGTTGTTGTATTTGTTGTTATTGTTGCCTGTGTTGCATTCAGCCTTCATTCCCTACTGGAAGCTTGTGAAGACAGATTGTGTCTGTTTTGTTCAGTGCTTAAGTAACACCTAGTAGGGTACCTAACATAGATGTGTAACTTCAGTAGGTAATTGTTGAATGCACTGATAATATGTGTAATGTAAATATGTATAATATTGTGCATATATATGTATAATATGAATATGGTATAAATGAATTATGCCTCCTTCAAGAGTTGAAGTAGAAAAGTACTGTCTTGTAAAGGCAAGGAGTGGAAACTCCATCTTTTTCTAGAGTGTGAACTTTGAAATCACCTTAGTTTGCAGCTCTATGGTGGCTGTGTTCTGCCTCTTTCATTGAACTGTAACTCGGCCCTTCTCTGCTTCAGCATCAGTTAAGCTTTCATTTGTTTCCCCAAATTCATGAAGGTATGACACTTGACACAGCTGCCTTCTCCAGTTTCCATGACATAGGATTGCCATGTTCACCTGACATTGTTGTCTTCTCCATTGTGATTCCTTTTACTAGTTACAATCATCATTGGGTTTTAGTCTTGTGTAGATAAGCCATCCAGTACTTCTGAATGTGTCCTAAGCAAAAGTCAGTAGGCTGAGGGTTTAATTATAGGCTCTATAGGATCTGTTAGAGATTAAGGAGCTTCTCTCTAGGAAAATCTATGTCTGGGCGTATAATTTTGGAGAAGACTTGGGAAGGTCATATGTGGATCTTGGATTAAGAACATTGTTAGCTTGTTAGTTCTTTGATAGAACAGCCCAAGTTGCCTTGTATATCATGGATGCCCTCTGTCATCAGTCCTGCTTTCCTTTCACCTCATGCCTGCCGCCTCTCAGTCATGCTTTCCACGGGGTCTGTATACTTTCTTTTGAACTTACCATAGTTATTCTGCTGTCTGTTTCTGCTTCCTCACTACAGTGGACTTCTCTAAGACTCAGTCATTAAATATAAGCATCCTTCCTTTGATTTGCCCTCTTTTCTTGGTCACTAGGGCTATTATCTCTTTGGGGGTATTCATTTCCATGAAGTGCTTCTGTCCTGACATCTATCATTTTGACACGGTTGTCTTTTTTGTCCATAGAACCTTAAAGATAGGATTTATACATTATTATACAATCTTTACCTTGTATAGTGTCTGACATAGATGTTCATTTAAATAGTACTTACAAAATATGTGTAGTAGCTTATATAGAGAAGTTTTGATGAGTATTAAGGATTTTATGAGTAGGATGCATTGCTAACTGGCAGTAAGTTTTGTGTCCTGTAAGTTTAAATGAAACAGGAGGAAGTAGAGGTGGAGGAGCAGAGCTTGAGACTATGCAGCAAGTTTGAGCCCAGCCTCTTTCTGAGACCCTGTGTCATAAAAAAGCAAAAGCCTGAATGTAAGAGGAAAACTAGAACAGTTCTTCTGTGTTTCTGTTTTAGAGCAGAAGCATTGAGTGAACCTTTGACAAAGCCATTTTGCAAACTCAAGTCAGCAAATATGAAAACAAAGACTCCTCCAGTAAGAACACACTTTCCTCTAGGACCTAATCCTTTCGTTGAAAAGCCTCAAGCATTTATAAGTCCACAGTCATGTGATGCGCAAGGACAGAAGTACACAGCAGAAGAGATAGAAGTGCTCAGGTAAACCCACTTACAACTCATTGTAATGAAACTGTAAACGACACAGTGCAGAGCATTTCATTCTGAGTTGTCTTCAGATCTTTTTGTGATGCATTGGACTATTATTTAACATCATTGTGTTGTCAGCTTGAAAGGTTAAAATGTGTTGGTTCTAATCCTAGACATGTACTCTGCAGAGCTGAGTCCTGAAGCTGAGGAGCACAGCAGTTAGGGCAGCTGCTAATGCTCTGTGCTCCTTTGCAACCACAATGGCCGTGGGCATGGGGGGTTTTGTGTGCATAGCCAGCACACAAAAGTCTGGAGCTGTGCATTCTTTTTCCATTTTTTCTTTGACTCTTAAAAAAAGAGTTAAAGAGAAAATGAAAATAGAATCATAACAGAAACCACTTTGAAAAACTGTATATGACATCCTTCTTACAGAAAATGCTCACTGAGCCCTGGTCTGGGCAGACAGCTTAGTGTATTTGAAAGCAGCCTTGGGGGCTATTAAAAATGCAAAGCCTGAGCTGACATGACACTTGTCTGTAGTCCCAGCCCTCTGGAGGAAAGACTTATAAATTCAGGTTCAAGGTCAGCCTGGGCTGCACGGGGAGACTCTACCTCAAAAACCAGTAGCAGCAAGACCCATGGTAATGTAGAGATCCTTGACCGTCTTCTGAATCAGTGATCAGGTGAGAGAGGATCATCTCTGAGCCAGCTGGCTGCTCTTGAGTTGGGGAGGTCATTTTATTTTGGGCATTCATAGTTGGGCATTCATTTTAAATTTTCCTGAGGTGGAGCTGAAGGGAGGCATTCCCTCCTCTCTGCCTTCCAGAGCAGCTCCTTTCTTGCTGAAGATTTTAATTAATGCACCTATTAACCCTAGGGAAAATAGTATGTGAACAAGCAAAATACAAAACAACAACAAAAGTTCCTTTTAAAGCTGAGGCTTTAAATTAGTGTCTTAGGGTTTTACTATTTTTATGTTAAAACATCATGACCAAAGCATTTTAGGGAGGAAAAGTTTATTCAGCTAAAGTGTTTATTCAACTATGCTTTCATATCACTGCTGATCATTAAAGGAAGTCAGGAAAGGAATGCAGACAAGGCAGGAACCTGGATGCAGATGATGCAGAGGCCAAGGGAGTGCTGTTGCTTCCTGGCTTGCTCCTCATGGCTTGCTCAGCCTGCTTTCTTATAGAATGCAGAACCACGAGGCTAGGCATGGCACCATCTACAGTGGGCTGAACTCTACCTCATCAGCTACTAGTTAAGAAGATGTCCCACAGGCTTGCCAATCTTAGGGAGCCTTTTCCTCAACTGAGGCTAGCCAGAACAGTGAAAATTCATCATTTTGTCTACTTAGTATCTGTATACTACTTTTATACATACCACTTTGTCCATATTCCCATAGCCAAAATATAGAAAGACCACATTTTTTTAGAGTTGTGGTATGTTTTTAAATTCCTAAATAACCAAGTTACTGCTTTGTTTCTTTGGGATTAGGATAGACTTGGCTTTATAGCCTTGCATTGGACACAAAGGCCAATTTTAAGACTACAGTATTTCTGTAGTGGATGTCAGGTGGTCTTCCCCCTCCCCTGCTGTTGCTACTTTAGCTAATTAAATATTTGTGCTGAAGTTTGAATCTTACACATGATAGCAAAAGAGCTACATCCCAAACCCAGGATTTTAATCTTAAAAGAACGTTCTTATTAAACTGAACTGAATTATAACAGTGATCATCTGTTGTTGTTGTTTTTTTACTCAAAACTGTCCTAATAAAGCCCCGAATACCACGAAGCTGTCGATTTAATACAGTACCACACTTTGTCTCTGAAGTTTGACCTTTGGTGTTAGCTAAAAGGCTGGGAAGCTATTGTCATTTAAATTTAGGATTTAAGTAAGATTGGTGATTAATATAGACTTGAAAACAGATTGTTTTTTCTTGTGCCTTGTAGGACAACATCAAAAATAAATGGTGTAGAATATGTTCCTTTCATGAGTGTTGATCTAAGGGAACGCTTTGCTTATCCAATGCCTTTTTGGTAAGTAAGCGCTTTTAACTTTTACTTCCAGGATCATTTAAAGTGTTTTTCAGTACTCTGAAGTCCAGTTTGCTTCATAACCTTAAAATTAAATTTTATGTATAACGGTTGGGAAAGAGTTTTTATGGGAAAGAGGTGGGAAATTGTCCAATAAAGATCTGAGTGAGTAACATGAAGTTGTCACTTTAGGACAGTGCCATGCTATCCTGCCACACGCTCACATTTGTTCTAATTGGCCTGGTCACGGGCTCATGAGGATTGATCTTAACACTATAGACATAGTGCTTAGCATAATGCCTGGCTCAGAGCGAGCAGTAAGGAGGCGCTGGTTGATGATTGGATCTCAAAGGAAGAAAGCCCAGAGAGTAACTAGCTAAGTGTCTAGAGACGGACTGAACGCCTGCACAAACACACTGCCCTCACGATTATAAGAGAAACTACTTTACTATGAATATATGTAAAGAGATGTAAATGTACACAAAGGCCTTTACATTTAAGACTTAAATCATATCATGCATGTCACAGGGGGATGTTTTCTTTCACTCCTTTTCTTTTTTTGTGTGTAATTATTTGCTTACTTCTTGTGTATAATTCTTGCTGAGAATTACAAGCTTCGTCAGGACAGAGGCCATGTCTGTTTAACCATGTCCCATCCCATATCTAGCACGACGTCTCTTTTATAGTAAGTACTCAAGCTGTACTCAATAAATTAAATTTGGAGAAGAATAGATGAATACTAAAATGAATTAGGTGACAATATTTTTCCATTTTTGTCATCTAAATTTTACATAGAGAATACTGAAAAGAAAAATAATTATACACATTTTAAGTTCATTTAACAGTGAGAGGAAAAGGGCTCCACAATGTGATTTCATTTAGAGCAGTGGCTCTCAGCCATCTAATGCGCAACCCTTTAATACATTTCTCATGCTGGGGTGACCCCAGTCGTAACATTATTGCTGTTACTGATTTTAATGTAACTATCTGATATGTAGAATATCTGATATGTGACCCCTGTGGGGTTATTCAAATCCCCTAAGGGGGTCATGACCCACATGTTGAGAATCAGGTGTAGAGAGTGAAAGATTAAAAAGGATTTTTTTTGGGGGTCTGGTGATATGTTAACCTTTAAGTCATAAGCATTGTATTTTATAAAATACTTTTTTTTTATTACGTATTTTCCTCAATTACATTTCCAATGCTATCCCAAAAGTCCCCCACACCCTCCCCCCCCAACTCCCCTACCCACCCATTCCCATTTTTTGGCCCTGGCGTTCCCCTGTACTGGGGCATATAAAGTTTGCCTGACCAATGGGCCTCTCTTTCCAGTGATGGCCGACTAGGCCATCTTTTGATACATATGCAGCTAGAGTCAAGAGCTCTGGGGTACTGGTTAGTTCATAATGTTGTTCCACCTATAGGGTTGCAGATCTCTTTTATAAAATACTTTTAATAACCTTATGAGTTGAAGAGAAGAAATGTGTTCAAATTACTGACTTTAATTACTCAGTAGTTTGGGAGAACAAATACTATGGAGTCATACATTTATTCTGTAGGGTGAGCATAGGTCAAGAACATGACTCAGAATTTTAAAAATGTTTTGAGCAGTGTTGTAGGTAAACTTTTATACTCGAGATTTACAACAACTCGGGCTCATGAAAGTCTAGCAGTATCCTACCTACAGTTAAGAAACTAGTACTTGGGGTGTTTTCAGGTCATACTTGAGCACAGTCTTCTTCATCTGCTACTCATTGGTGTTCATGGATTAAAGAATGTTATACAACTTTGTTTTAGTTTGCATATTACACATTACACACAATCTTTTGAAATCTAAACAGCTGTTGCCATTGCTGTAGGAAAGTGAAGGCCCGGGGTGGGGAGGTGGGTGCTTTTATTTGGTATTATAGGTGAGCGTTAAAGAGACACTGTAGCACAGAGCAAGTACAGTGTAGTGGATAAGATGGTGGATTTGGCATCACTGACTTGGATCCAAATGTCATTTCTTAGCTGTATGACCTTGGTGACCATTTTGTGCTTCCCCCAGACATGCTTAACTGAATGTAGTTATTTTGAGGATGTGAGTGGAGACTAAATGTATAAAGTATTAGCATGATGCTTGCCACAAGGCCACTGATTACTAACGTAGTCGCTCTGTCCTTTCAAGAGGCAAGGGGAGGATCTGTAGCCCCTTGGTAGACAGCTTGTGTTGTTCCTGACTCCATTTGTTGTTGAGTTTCCTGAGCGTCATAACTGTGATAAGTTCATAACATTCACTTATGCATGTTGATTTTTTTAAATTGGAGAAGGTGTTGAGATTAATTGAATTCAAGGTTATGTGTAAAGAGCCAGATTTGACTGGCTATTTTAGGAAGACAAAAGTATAACTATGTGATCTCTGCACCAAAAAGAAGGTTTCATTCTGGCTCCAAGTCATCTTTAAAAATTAATATATATATTTTTTAACTTTTATTGTTACCTCAGTGATAGGTTGGGCAAGCTTCCATTATCACCTAAACAAAAAACTACATTTTCTAAATGGGTACGACCGGAAGATCTCACCAACAATCCTACAATGATATACACTGTGTCCAGTTTTAGCATAAAGCAGGTAAACACCTATTTTATATAATGTTCAAGAAAGTTGTCACTAAGAAAATTTGAATCTAGATTTGATTTTTCTTAGATTCTGTATATTTACTTGCATGGGTATAATTGCAAACATGTCTCATCCTTCGCGTTATTCTCAGCTTGCCTTGGTAGTACAGACTGTAATCCCAGCACTCATGCTTCAGTGCCATATTGGGCTGCATAGTAAGTTTGAGATCAGTCTACACTGCCTAGTGAAGAGTCTTTCTTAAAACAAGACCGAAATTTTGTTATTTTTTTTTTTCTTCTGGGACAGCCTTTTGCTGTGTTCTGAGTTGGCTTTGAGCTCAGTGATCTCCAGCATCAGACTCCCAGCAGGTTGCCGGTGTGTGTCCCCATGCCCGATACAGTCTGGACATTTTGGCTTTAATGTTGGGAAAATGATAACATGAGAAGCTGTCTTGAGCAATTACAGATTTTTTTTTTCAGTACTGGGAATTGAGTCTTATGCATGCTAGGCAGTCACCCTATCATTGAGCTGCAGCCCCAGCCCCAACTACAGATTTGTGCTTTTGTAGATGTGAAACTTGAGAATTGAGTTTCACCTTTGACGAAGAAGTAGTTATAAGACTTAATTAAGTATTTAATTCTTGGGGGCTAGAGAGCTGGCTCAGTCAGTAATGTACCTGCTGCACAAACCTAAGGACCTGAGTTGGCATCCCCAGAAGCGCACTTCTGGTCAGGTGGGGGCTCAGTGATGGAGAGAGAGCACTGGCCGCTCCTCCAGAGGACCTGGATTCCTACCAGCATCCACATGGCAGCTCACAGCTCTCTGTAGCTCCAGTCCTAGGGGATCCAGTGCCGCCTTCTGACCTCTTTGGGCACCAAGCATACATGTGGTACATAGAATTACATACAGACCAAACACCCTTACACATAACATTTTTAAAAAAGAAAAAAATCAGGGTGACTGCATACTACTGTAACCCTAGCCTTAGGCATGCAGAGCTCACTGGCCAGCCAGCCTACTTGAATTGGTAAGCCTCAAGTTCAGTGTCTCAAAAAGTAAACAGTAGATGAGTTTGGTTCCCACTCCTCATATATGGTGGCTTACAAGTGCCTTCAGCTCCAGTTTCAGGATATCCAGTGCCCTCTCCTGGCCTCTGTGTATCCATACTCATGTGTACATACAGCCCAAAATAGACACATACAGAGACACATAAGTAAAAACAAACACACACATACTAGCATATTCTAAAAGTAAAAGGAAGAAAGTGACTGAATGGAACAATGCCACCGTCATTGACCTTGGGCCTGCAAATACACCTACATGTACGTGCTTACCCTCCAGAGTGCATGCGCGCGTGTGCGCGCGCACACACACACACACATACACACACACACATAGATGGGGGGCACACCCTAAGGATTTTAAATTAGATTCATTGAAACACTTCTAGGATTTGTTTGAATAAAATATGTGAGTTGGCAGCATGACATTTCTGTTTTCCTGTTTGAATAATAAGATATTTAATATAAAGCTAAGGATGTAGGTATAATGAATAAGTATTGTATAAATGCTGAAGTTACATGAATGGAAGACTGTGTTGTTCTTATTAACAGACAATAGTATCAGATTGTTCCTTTGTGGCATCGTTGGCTATCAGTGCAGCGTATGAGAGACGATTCAATAAGAAGTTAATTACCAGGTACATTTTTGTGTCTACCTTTTATCTGATTGCTACTTATTTGGAAATTTAAAACTTACACCTTATGCATGTGAGAGTAGAGAGGACAGACCACTAAACTCTTGTCCTTTCTGTGGAAGTTAAGCAGATGGTTCCTGAGTGTGGGAAGTCTCCTAACGCAGTGAGAACGTGCGCTCTGACAGCTTTAAAATGTATTGAAACGTTTCTGATTTTCAGTTTTGAAGGTTATATTAAGCTCAAAACCATTCAGTGTAACTTTAATCATAATTTTTATTTAGTTGACCTAAGAAAAAAGATAAATTGGACAGTCCTTAATTTTAGTTATTTGCCATATAAGTAAACAATTTGGAGTGTACTTGATTTTGTGCAATATATTTTAAAAGAAATTTGGTCGTGAAAGTTCTTAATGTGTATGGATGGGTATTTGGCTGTACTACGTGCCTCTTTTGCAACTTTGTAATTCATTAATTACATGATCATATGTGATGTGCCTTTAGTCTGCACATAGAAGTTGTCCTGGCCAGGAGAGGTGATACTGTACCCTTAGAGATTAGATGAGGGTGTTAGATTGCTTGGATCTGGAGTTAAAATTGTTTGGTAGCCACCATGTGGGTGCTTGGAACTGATTCCAGGGTCTCTGCAAAAGCAACAGGTACTCTTAAGTGCTGTGCCATCTCTCTAGACCTCACTATATAGTTTGAATTTTATGCGGCTTTATTAGAATTGTACTTAGTGCCCTAATTATGATTTATTGAAATGACCTTACTTCTCAAACCAATGATAAAAGTTACTTTTAACTGGGTTAAAAATATATCTACTTAATATATGATTTGTTAAAACACTTAAAAGTATCATTCATTTCAGGCCAACCTCAGTACATATTGAAATCCTATCTCAAAAGGAAAACCAAAACCAGAAAGTATTTAAAATATTAAAATATTCTTGTGTTCATTTTTATAAAATTGTGAAGAAAGTAGCATTTATAAATGAATGGCATTTGTTTAAAAGTAATATAAGGTCTTATATATTAGTTGATGTTGAATATTAGTATTGGTATTTTAATATCCATTTTCCTTTCCCAAAGCATAATTTACCCCCAGAATAAGGATGGAGAACCAGAGTACAATCCCTGTGGAAAGTATATGGTAAAGCTTCACCTCAATGGTGTTCCGAGAAAGGTGAATATCTTTTTCCTTCCCAGTCCTACTCCCACCTCCTCTCATCACCTCCTTACCTTTGAATCTTGAAGGGAAACAACTAAAGTTGACTGTGTAAAGATTTTAAAAGTTAATTTAGTTGATAAAGATTTAATTTTTAATTTGTGTGTGTGTGTGTGTGTGTGTGTGCAAGAGCCACATGTGTGCATGTAGCTGTAGAGGCCAGAAGAGGGCTTCACATCCTATGGACCTAGAGTTATAGGTCCTTGGGAGCTGTGAACTCTGGTCCTTTAGAGGAGCAGCTGTCTCTAATCTTTTCTTATAGATAGGTTTCATTGTTTTGCCCAAACTCTCTTCAGTTAGGCTGGGGTAACCTGGCCCAACAGGCATGAGTCACTGTACTCAGTTCAAGTCTTTTTAAAGAATGCTTTTCAGTACTGGGCACATGCCTTTAATCACAGCACTTGGGGGGCAGAGGCAGGCAGATTTCTGAGTTCGAGGCCAGCCTGATCTACAGAGTGAGTTCCAGGACAGCCAGGACTACGCAGAGAAACCCTGTCTCAAAAAAAAAAAAAAATGCTTTTCAAATACCTTATGCAAATTTCTAATAAGAAATTGCTAATGACTTAAAAATTTAAGCCTTTTTTGGTTTGTTTCCTTTCTGACAGGATTTTGTTAATGTGTCTCATTCTGGCCTCATGTGGAGGCTTTCTGCCTCCCTCAGCCTTGAGAACAACAGGAAGGCTCTGACTTTTTACTTAATCAGGAAATGAGGACCAGCTAAATAGTTTCATGGGCAAAGCTTCCCTTGCAAACAGAGTGCATGAGTTCAGTCCTTGGAACCCCTTGGGACATAAAGGTGGAAGGACAGTGAGAGAGACCACATGCACATGCAGAGTGTGCAGTCACACACAACAACAATAACTAATCATAATTTTAAAAATTATAAAGTAATAAAAGGTTGGTGGCACATGGCTTTATTCCTTGCATTCAGAAGACAAAGGCAGACAGATCTCCGAGATTGAGGCCATCCTGGTCTACATAATAAGTTCATGCCACACAGTGAGACCCCGACTCAAAAAATTAATTAATTAAGGAAACCAGATAAATTAAATCTATTAGATCAGAAGACTTTATAAACAATCATAATGAGATATTAGAAACTTTTATTGTTTCTTGTGACATACATGTAGATTTAAATTATACTGCTGTCGTTTCTTTTAGCTGTCTGAACTCCATAATAAGGTCTTCCTTGTGTTGTTAGCATTCTCTAGAACCTACCTACCTACCCCTAAGTTCCTGTATCAAATTCAGCATCACCTGAGAGCTTTTAGAATTGTAGAATTTTAGGCCTTGCTTCAGATGTACTGAATCAGTTGCAAATTTTCTTTAAAGTTTTACCCATTTTGATTTTATGTATGCGGGTGTTTTGCTTTCATGCATGTCTGTGGACCATGTGCATGCAGTGTCTAAGGAGATCAGAAAAGGACCATCAGATCCTCTAGAACAGTGGGTTGCACTCCTTTGGGGGTTTGAATAACCTTGTCACAGGAGTCCCTTAAGACCATTGGAAAACACAGAGATTTACATTACGATTCATACCAGTAGCAAAATCACAGTTATGAAGTAGCAATGAAATAATGTTATGGTTGGGGTCACCACACCATGAGGAACCGTATTAAAGGGCTGCAGTACTAGGAAGGTTGAGAAACGGTGCTCTGGAACTAGAATTACTAACTATTGTTAGCTGACTTGTGGGTACTAGGAATTGAACCAGGCCCAGGAGAAGAGTAATCAGTGCCATTAACCACCAAGCCATCTCTCTTGTCCCCAGAGCCTGCATTTTAACAAGATCACCTGGTGACTGACTGAAAACCATTGTTCTGTAGCTCAGTAACACTTACTCAGCCCTCAGTAAGTATGTTTTGTAAAGCTGAGGATTGAGCCTGCTAGGGCCTTATTCATGGTGAGGCACAAGTTCTGTCTCTAAGCTGTATTGAATCTCCAGTCTGTCTAAGTGACATGAACTCACTAAGTTACATGCTATCCCTGAACACATGCTTTAATCCATACAGACCTTGAACTTGTAATCCTGCCTCAGCTTTTGCAGTAGCCTAGATTGCAGGCCTGAACCACAAGTATATCTGTGACCAGAACTTGCCTTTGTAACAGACTATGTGCCAATCCTAATGATAATGCTGTTGTTTGGGAACACACTTTAGAGTTAAATTGATTACTTAAAAACTAAACAGTTGGGCTGGAGAGATGACTCAGCGGTTAAGAGCACTGACTGCTCTTCCAAAGGTCCTGAGTTCAAATCCCATCAACCACATGGTGGCTCACAACCATCCGTAATGGGATCTGATGTCCTCTTCTGGTGTTTGAAGACAGATACAGTGTACTCATATAAATAAAATAAATCTTAAAAAAAAAAAAAACCTAAACAGTTTTAAGAAAGATAATAACCTCTTGTTTAAAAAGAGTCTTTCAGTGTTGAGAATGGTGGCAGATACCTGTTACCTAGCACTCAGGAGGGCGAGACAAGATGATAGCTGGTTCAAGGCCAGCCTGGGTTACATAGCCTGTCTCAAAAAAAAAAAAAAAAAAGTTTATGAAGTAGTAATCTTTGTACTATTCTTAGACTAAAATTCTTCTTTTATCACTATGTTTTGCAAATCATTTTTTTTTTGTTTTTTTGTTTTTTTTTTTCGAGACAGGGTTTCTCTGTATAGTCCTGGTTGTCCTGGAACTCACTTTGTAGACCAGGCTGGCCTCAAACTCAGAAATCCGCCTGTCTCTGCCTCCCAAGTGCTGGGATTAAAGGCGTGCGCCCGGCGCAAATAATTTTTAATATTAATTAGATATCATGTCTGTGGTATTGCTTGCTTATTTACATGTATCTTTTAGTTATAATATTGTACTTTTACAGTTATAGAATAGGAAATTTTTTTGTATGGTTAAACCAAAAATAGCAAGGCTCTTTTGTAACTTTAAATATAATATACATTCTAGAATCTCTAAATAATTTGATTTTATATATATACACACATGTATATACAAATACTTGTCTCTTGTAACTAGTGGCTTGTCAGTGAGATTAGCTTATAAGACTGCATAAAGACATTGTATTAAAATGATGAACATCTTATGAAGCTGTCATTATCTTAATAATAGATATATTGTGTCTGCTTTCCATGCAAATTTTTTTAATCTTGAGATTTAAAGGTATTTTGTTTCATTTAAGGAAGTTAATATTCTCTTTATGCAGGTGATAATTGATGACCAGTTACCTGTTGATCACAAAGGAGAATTGCTGTGTTCTTATTCCAACAATAAAAGTGAATTGTGGGTGTCACTTATAGAGAAAGCATACATGAAAGTTATGGGAGGATATGATTTCCCAGGATCCAACTCAGTAAGTCATGGATATATATTATAGACACCTATAGTTTATAAAGTTTAAAGTTAATAGATGTTTTTGTTTGTGGGAAAATGATAAGGGTACCTATTTTCTTATGTAAGGATAAGAAGCATAATTTGCATTGTGCTACAAGTTATGTATCCAGAAAAGCCTAAAATATATGTGTCTGCTATGATATTGAGGTACAGAGCAGTGCATTTTTCCAGGTCAAATGAGGAGTGGGTATCATACTGATATTTTTCTCATTAACTTATTTATTCATTTTACATCCCTATCACTCCTTCATCATCCCCGCCCCCACAGTCTCTCCCCTGATCTTTAAAAAAGAGCAGAAAAGCAACTTAACTTCCCCTTCAGATTTATACCCATCAAGATCATTACGCCAAATCAAATGAACTTTAATAGCTCTCCCGAGGATTTTATTAACTGAAATGTGTTTATGTTTCAGAATATTGATCTGCATGCACTGACTGGGTGGATACCAGAAAGGATTGCCATGCATTCAGATAGCCAGACGTTCAGTAAGGATAACTCATTCAGAATGCTTTATCAAAGGTAATTGTATTTCCTGCCCTTTCTCCTTTTGTTTCATTTCCTCCCCCTCTCCCTTCCGACTTCCTTTTGAAGTAAGCAAGGCTGTTTAAAGGCATCATGCTTTATTTAGAATAGAGATTGCAAAGCTGTCACCTTTTGTGTTTTGACAAAACAACATGGTGCAGGTGGACCTCCCCTTGTGATCTTCCTGCCTCCGCATTCTGAGTGTTGGGATCACCTCTGCACACCGTGCTCCAGTAGGAGCACTCACTGTCAGTTACACAGACTCCACTGTGTGTGCTGCCAGCCTTAGTTATCGTCAATAGTGGCTACAGTTAATCCAGATTTTAGAAAATCCAAAGGAATTGAATATGGAATACAGAATGTGGAAAAACTATATGCTCCTGCTAGTACGTCTCAAGTTTGAGGGAAGATGGGAAAAGAAAGAAAGTCTTGAGAGTTTAAGCCATAAGTGGGTAATTTACATGGAGGTGCAGGGAATTTTTCCAAATCATAACAAACACAATCAAAGGTAGGAAACCCTGTGATTTGGTAAGCCAGATCTCTTTTGGAAAAGTAAATTTGTTATTTCATATTTTCATCTTTATTGTAAGCTGAAAATACAGCATTTGTTTTTCTTCACTGATAGATTTTTGCTTGAGAATTAAGTTATTCTGGGGAAAAAAAGGAAATAATTCATGTTAGGATAGCCAGTTTTTAAAAAGGTTTTAAATTTGAAGTTTTCATGTATGCCAGTAGAGAGTATAGGAAGATAGTGTGATCTGAGGTTTCAAATGCATTTCTTTAATTCCTCGTGTTGGGGCTTCTGCAGATTTCACAAAGGAGATGTCCTCATCACCGCATCGACGGGAGTAATGACTGAAGCTGAAGGGGAGAAGTGGGGCCTGGTTCCCACTCATGCCTATGCGGTTTTGGATATTAGAGAGTTCAAGGTTATGCCTTATAATTTTCTCTTATTTGTTTTCTTGATTGATAAGATGTTACAGTATTGCAATGATGGTCAGACTTTAGAGCCATCCTATGAGTGTAAACAGCCCAGACTCTACCATTAGAAATTAGGAGGTGAAATTAGGAAAATGAAATTCAGTGACAGTAGAGATAGTGACAGCGGAACGGGGATGCCACCATACCTTCTTCCTTTCCATAAAATTCGCCACCATTGAGATGCATACACAGCTCGCAAGGTCCTGGGTTACATGTTGGTGTTTTGGGTTAGTCATTGTAGAAAGGTATAGAAGATAAATATCTGTGAAAGGAAAAGGAGAAAGATGGCTGGAAGTAAGAGATGCCATGGATCTGTGTGCACATGTTTTCTCTTCTGCACCGTCTTTGCACACTGACAGGCTTTTAGACCCTTTCTCAGTATGTGCTGCAGCTAAGGTCTTAGAATATGTGACCTTATTACTTTTCAGGTTATTGTCATTTTTGAATGAACAGCTGATGAGTTCTCTGCACTAGAAGACACAAGTATTATCAAATGCCCTAATTGAACAGAGAGACGTGGTCATTCAGCTAAAACAGTACTCATTATTTGTTAATTAAACTTGGTGTTAATTAAGTTGGCATACAGAAATAGGTCATTTAGTCCCAGGATATAATCCAAGAAATTTGTGATTTTGTTGTTATGCAGACATAATAGTGTATATCCAAAGCCTAGACGATATGGTCTACTACACAGCTAGGCAATATTGTGTCTGTCTGTCTGTCTTGCTCCTAGGGCCTTCAGGAAGAAATACAAGATTAAATCAAACACAAGAGAAAATGGCGCAACAGGAGACACAAGATATGTGAAGCTGTTGTTAGCTTAAGGCATACAGTTTTACAGTTAAGGCTTTTTTTTTTTGAGACAGGGTTTTGCCATGTATCCCAGGCTGGCCTTGAACTCATAACCCATCTGCCCGGCCTCCCAACTCCCAAGTACTGGGATTACAGGTATGTGCCACCATGTCTGGCTTTTTTTTTCCTCAGTAGAAGTATATTCTAAAATACTAACAACCCCTCCCCCCAAATACAGAGAGTGTGTAAATTGTGCCATAAATATTTGTCATTATTAGGTATTGTTCACTGTACATGATTACATGTGCTATACTACACTCTTGACAGTTGACAGTACAATGGGTTTGTAAGCCTCACAATAAAAGAAAACCATACATTAAAAAAGAGGTGAATAAAAGATAAAATTCTAGAACTCAAGAGACAGGATAGGGAGCAAATTAAAGGCCAGCCTAGGCTACATAAGTTTCTCTGGGATATGTAATTTCAAACAGCAAATACATAATACTTAACTGTTATTCATAGTATTTTGGCCAGTAATTGTGTTGAGTTCAGTTCTAATCAAACAAGCCGTCTGGTTTATTTAGTTACAAATGTGTGTAATGCACTCTGACATTAGGATGGCTGTGATGTCACTAAGCAGCAGGAATTTTCAGGAACTATAACTCTGTGTGTTCACTGTGGTACATAAGGTCCATCTCTGGCCAAGTGCTGTTGTGACACATGATTGTATAGGAATGGGAGGCAGTATGAGCCTGCCACAACGGTTAAACTTTATGATTCCACTGGACTAGCAGGCATGAGGTCATAGATTTGGTCTTCAATTAGGCAGGATTCCAGCCCCATATGTGCTATATAAAATTGTGTATTTCCTTAAACATGGCAACAAAATTGATTCCTTAAAGTACAAATAGTGTAAAGTAGGAAAGCTGAAAGGTGTGCTTTCCTTTAGACTGTAGTTTTCTACACACAGGAGTGCTGCGGTTAGTGGTTGCTCTACAGTCCTGAGCTCCTTTTCTTGTTAGTCTCCTGTGTGGTGTCAGTGCAGTGTGAAGAGGAAGATAGCATCTTCACACTGCATGTGACTTAACTTTGTACAGATAAACAACAGACTTTCTAGTTACAAATTATCCGCCATGAGTTGCATAGTAGTGATTTCCTAACTGTGATTCTGTAAAGACATTCTTTACTGGAGTATATGTAAACAAAATAAACTCTGGTCCAGTAATATATTTCATTAATAGTACTTTCAAGTTGCAGACTGTAGCATTGTTACCCAGCTGGAGCAGATTTTGTAGCCTATGGAGTGCTCCATTTTAAATTTGTATGTGAACCTTGTGCTGTCAAGGTTGATCTTTGCCCACAGCCTTGCTGTGTGTTAAAATTGAAGCTTTAACTAGGGTTCTCTATGTCTGAGTCTGAACCTTTCCTGGGTCCTTCCTTTACTGTGTCGTTTCGTTTCTGCTGTATTTAATCTTTGAAACATTTACTCAAATCTGACTTTTTTCTCAAATCTGACATTTTCCTTCCTTCCTCCCTCCCTCCTTCCCTCCCTCCTCCTTCCTTTTCCCTCCTTGTCCTCATCCTCTTCCTCCTCCTTTTTTCTTCTTTTTAGCAGGATGTGTTCCTGTGTTGCTCTAGTTGGCCTGGAACTTGGAGAGCTGTCTGCCTCTGCCTTTCAAGTGCTAAGATTAAAAGGCATATGCCACTGTGTCCTCCCAACTTTACATTTATGTTACTAGGCCTACAATACTTTTTTTTTGTATATAGTCTTAAAGCTACAATCTCATTTGTGACTTTTTCCACTTAGGATTTTCTTATATTAATACATTCCTATTTGTGCGTGCGTGCGTGCGTGCATGCATGCGTGCATGCGTGTGTGCGTGTAACATTCTTGCACAATCTGCGATCTTCATTTCAGTTTTCCCTACTCCTTTGAGTCATTTCTATGTCTTTTCCTGGAGGGAGTGTTCCTTACTTTACTCTCAGGCTCATCTGTGGTTCATGCTTTGCTTTTCAGTCCACACAGCCTTACAGTATTTCTTCCCTATCTAAGGCTTTCTCCTTTGCTGGGAATAGCTAGAACTGGGATGTTGCAGCATATGCCAAGGTTTCTAAAATTCTCTTTCATTTCTTCCTCTATTCTGGGTTAACTTGCTGTTTTTCTGTTTACCAGTAAGTATCTGCAGCCATATGCTCTTGATGTTTCTGATGCCTGAGATATGCCTCTGAAAAGTTTAGCAGAATTTTCTACTCTTTCATGTTCCCCCTTTATTAAGTCTTAAGTAATTAAAGTTCATTCTAAGAGTATTATAACTATATATAAGAGTATATAAGTATGTGGTAAATCTCTTTGTTGTTAATCGTTTTGTTTTGTTGTTTCTTAATACAGGGGCTGAGATTTATTCAGTTAAAAAACCCTTGGAGCCATTTACGCTGGAAAGGAAGGTACAGTGAGAATGATGTGAAAAACTGGACCCCAGAATTGCAGAAGTATTTAAACTTTGATCCACGAACAGCTCAGAAAATAGATAATGGTAAGTGTGTCTGTAATTTACTGCCATTTTAGGAGTGTGAAGGGCGTACAAGTGTATACGTGTATATGCACATGGATGTGTACAAGTGTATCCGTGTGTATGCACATGGAGGCCACGGTTCAACAATAGGCATCTTCCCTTCCACTCAGCAAGGAGCTCACCGACGGGCTAACTTGTCTGGCCAGCAAGACCCCAGGCTCCAGCTGTCTTTGCCTTCCCAGCACACACTGGTATCCCAGCTTCTGTGTGAGTGCTGGAGACAGAGCTCAGGGCATCATGCTTGTGCAGGAAGCCAACTCCCCAGTCTGTCTATTTATGTTTGTGTTTTGCCTACGTCTGTGTATGTGCACCACATATGTACAGTGCCTGCAGAAGTCAAAAGAGGGCGCCAGGTCCCCTGGAACTAGACACAGTGTGGGTTCTGGAAACCAAATCCATGCCCTCCACAAGAGCAGCGAGTGTTTTAACCCCTGAGCTAACCCTGTAGCTTCAGTAGCCTTCAGTGTCATTTTAAATAACCTGTTTTCAAGATGAGATGTACTTAGACAGTCTCAACAGCCTCTTTTATTTTATTTTTATTTTATTTGATGTATATAGGTGTTTGCCTACATGCATATCTTGCACTCTGTGTGTTCTTGGTGCCCTTAGAGGTGGATCCCTAAAACTTAAATTAGAAAACATTGCTAGTCATCATGTGGGTGCTGGGAGAGAATCTGGGCCCTTTGAAGAGTAGCCAGGTACTCTTAACCATTGAACTTCTTCCAGCTTGCTTAAGTTGTTTATTGCTAATTCCTTTTAGATTAACAAAGACATTTAATTTTTAGGAATATTTTGGATTTCCTGGGATGATCTTTGCCAGTATTATGATGTAGTTTATTTGAGTTGGAATCCAGCTCTTTTTAAAGAATCAACTTGCATTCACAGGTAAGTTTTTATACATTTTAGACTATGCTTTATAATATTCTCTACATTTGAAAGATTTAAAATTTTTTAAAAATTATGTGGAGATAGGAATGGGGCTTTGTCCATGAGTACAGGTGTCTGGGAGACTAGAAGAGGGCGTTGGGTGCTCTGGAGCTGGAGTTATAGACAATTGTAAGCCGCCCAGGGTGGGTGCTGGGAACTGAGCTGTGGTTATCTATCTGCAGCAGCAGTACATGCTCTTAACCACAAGCTGCCTTTGCAGTGCCTGTTCCCCACATCACAATTCTCAAATAGTGACCAAATCAGGAGGATCATCAACCCCTCTTTTGGTCATTGCCAGTAGCCATTTTTTTTTTTACTACTTTATTACACCAAAAACTTTTTAAAGGATAAAACAAAAATCCTGATAGCTGTTATGTGCACGCCTTTAATCGCAGCTCTTGGGAGGCAGAGGCAGGCAGATTTCTGGGTTCAGGGTCAATTTGGTCTACAGAGTGAGTTTTAGAACAGCCAGGGCTACACAGAGAAGCCCTATCTCAATCAATCAATCAATAATAATAAATAATAAATAAACAATCCTGATAGCTTAATTGCATTTGAAACACATCACTATCTAAAGTAGTATTTAAAAGGTTAGCCATGAACAGGAGAGATGGCTGAACAGTTAAAAGTTCTTGTTCCTGCAGAGAACCCAGGTTCAGTTCCCAGCACCCACAAAGTGACTGGCAGCCATGTGCAAATAATTCTGGGGGATCTGATGCCCTCTTCTGAACTCTGTAGGCACCAAGCAAACATACATAGGCCAAACATTCATACTTCTAAAATTAAAAAATATCAAAAATATTTATTTTTAAAATGTTTACCTGCATGAGAAATTTAACCATTGATGTCTTTTTGTTTATTTTTAGTACTTGGGATGCTAAACAAGGACCTGTGAAAGATGCTTATAGCCTGGCCAACAACCCCCAGTACAAATTGGAGGTGCAGTGTCCACAAGGGGGTGCTGCAGTTTGGGTTTTGCTTAGTAGACACATAACAGACAAGGTACAGATATCCTTCTAATAACACACCCACAATTCAGAAATTCTTTCAAATATAATTAACTGTTAGGTCCATAATTTTATCACTATTCATTTCCATTTATATAAGTGCTCTGAAAATGTTTTCTCAAGTAAATGAGTATCATTAGGTAGATTTTATTTTATTTATATTTTAGATTTTGTCTTATTTTTATTTTTTTACTGGTCCAGTGGATTGGAGAGGGCTTTATTTGGTCCCAGGGTAAATTTCCTTATTTTATAATTAGATACTGAAGTCTTATTCAGATTCTCTAAAGGAGGAGCTTGCTTTTCAATGAGAACATGAAGGTTGATACATTCTTTAAAACTTACTAAGATTACTATATTCTGGAAGAGATTTGAAAAGTAGGTCATTAGTTTTGATTGTAGAAAGGCTAATTATAATCTTAATCATTTACATAGTAGTCATTTATTCAGAAAAATATGGCTTCTGTAGAACTAAATAGCTGAGGTGCTCTTGAAAATTAGTTTTCTAAACACTTAGAATAGAGAACATCTTGAGTCCGTTTTCCTAACCACTGTGGATTCTCTGTGATTTTAGGATGACTTCGCAAATAACCGTGAGTTTATCACAATGGTTGTGTACAAGACTGATGGCAAGAAGGTTTACTACCCAGGTAAGCCCTGCTGAGCACATGCTGCCGCATTCTCAGACACTGAGCTGGAGAGGAAAGGCTTATGTAGATGGCATGCAGAAATCAATTATAATTATGCTGGTAGACTAACAAAACCCAGCAAAGCATACTGGGTATTTAGGTTGATGTATATGTAAAACGTTTTAATTTTGAAACTCTTAAAATTTAGGCTTATATACTTTTGTACATAATCATCAGAACTTAATTTCTAAAATGTGCCAAGGTTTATAAAGCATCAAAAAGGGAACAGAGGTAAAATGACATGGTCTGATTTTGTCTTTTTAAGAGCATTGGTTTCTTCTAAGCATTTATTACAGCCCCAAATGAGGCAGTTTTATTTGAGAAATGCTGGTGACTTGACCTTGGGTAGTTGTAGAGTAAGACCAAGAGGACAGATTTGAATTTCAGTAGGATTGTACAAGGAGTTCCTGAGCTGATGGAGGCTGATTCTGGGGTTTAAGTAAAACCAAGCTGTAGTAGTTATTAAGATGGGTGAGCATTGGTCATATTGTAAGATTTCGTTACAGAGTAAACTCGGAAGTTAATTTTTGGCTTGTTAGATTTGAGGCACTAAGACTTCCGGGTAAGGATGCCAAGTGGGCATTGATTTGAGTGGGGGCTTGAGGTCCAGCTTGATGAGTCAGGCACAGGAGGAGGCAGCATCTGAAGCCTGGACTCTGTAAATCCTGAGGAAAGCCACAGCTAGAGCTGGATGCCCAGGACGTGCATCTGTAGCTGGGCAGAGGAGTTGGTACTGTTACTAGAAAACTCAGTCAGGATGTGATGAAGCAATTGATGGTACAGTGAGGCTTGATAGAATCTTAGCAAAGGAGAGGAAAAGAGCACACCTCTATCTCCTGCTCTCCAAGGGGTCAGAGAAGATGCCGTTGGACTTAGCATCGTGTAATCATTGTTGACCTTGATTGTTGAGAAAAGGTTGTCAGGAAGGTAGGACTGGAGAGGATTGGTCATAAAGGAAAAGATGCATTCTTCACCATTACACTGGTCAGCACAGGCACTGAGCCTCACCAGTCAGTCTCTCTCACTTCTGCAGACACATGACACATGAAGTCCAGTGGGCCATACCAAGCCAAGCTAGCTATTTTCAAATGTTGATCATTATATAACTAAAAAAAAAAAAACAAAAAAAACCACACAAATATTTTCCTAGAGTGAAAATTTTACATGGTTTTATACTTTGAAATACATTTACTACTACTTTTACTTTTAAAACTTAAGTTTATTTTTTCTTATGTTTTCTTAATTGAACAGTGCTGCCCTCTTTTCTGTGAATTTTTTTCAGGATACTTCTAGGGTACAGTTTTATTTTCATCACACTAGGTAGTTTTGCTCTCCATTAATGAAAGAATAAACAGGAGACACAAATTGAAAACTTAGCCCATGGGCTGGTGAGATGGCTCAGTAGATAAAGGTTGTCTGCTGCCAAGTCTGACAGCCTGAATTCAGTCCCTGTGACCCATATGGTGGAGGGGGAGAAATGACTCAGGTTACCCTCTGACTTCCATGGTGGGTGTGCAGACACACAAACCACTGTTAACAACCCTTTATAAAAGTCTGAGAAAAATCCCTACCAAATCACTGATTAGCGAAAGGAAAATAAGATGAGTCATTAGGGGGACTTTAAGAAGCTAGTTTAACATGCCTAAGGTTTATTTAGTTCTACATTAGGGGTGGGTAATGTTAATAATGTGTTTATATGCTTTTTTGTATCTTAAAAAGACAAAGCTAATCCTGACTTTGAAAATCTTTTCTGTAAACATGATATCTGTGCAGCTGACCCACCTCCATACATTGATGGGATTCGAATTAACAGCCCTCATTACTTGACTAAGATAAAGCTGACCACGCCCGGGACTCACACCTTCACCCTAGTGGTTTCTCAGTATGAGAAACAGAATACGATTCATTACACAGTCCGGGTAAGAGTCGTCAACCGTGAACCATGTAGTGACAAAATATAGTGAAACAGAGTTTATGACAGGCTCTGCTTTCTATGTGGGATCACTTGAAGTGTTTTCTCTGAGACAGACTCTTGCTATGCATTTTAGCCTAGCTTTCTAGCCCAGGCTATCTTGAATTCATATACTCTGACCTCAACTTCTGGAGTGCCAGGGAAAAAATTCTATTTCTGAAAATCATTTTCTACTTTTATATTTTTATCAATTAAGTAATTATGCTTTCTGGGAAAAAAAAAAAAGTGAGTTGTGCTGGGTAGTCGTGGCAAACACTTTTAATCCCAGAATTTGGAAGTAGAGGCAGGTGGATCTCTGAGTTTGAGGTCAGATCTACAGAACAAGTTCCAGGACAGCCAGGTCTACACAGAGAAACTGCCTGGAAAATTAAAAAAAAAAAATTGTATTTTACTTTGAGTAACATTTTGAATGAACATATTTTCTTCATAATGGTTTATTCCTGAGATGTAGATTAATAAATGCAATTAAATGACAATTTTCAATAGGGCATGATGGTGGAGGCAGCACACACCTATAATCCCAGAGGCAAGAGAATCTCAAGTTAAATGCTAGCTTGAAACCTCATCTTAAACGCCCCCAAAACAAAAACAATTTTTAACTGTTTTTATTACAGTGCTGTCACATTGCTGGGAAGGTCACTTGCAATTTTCTTGTACATAGGATTGTCACATACAAGGAATTCAATTTGGATGGATTTATAATGATAAAATACATTAGGAACTGTTTAATATTTCTTGGCTCTTCAGTCAGAGAAGCCAATTGTCCTGAGTCATACACCGTGACAGTCAAGACAAAGCCCTGGTTCCTGGTTACTTCAGTGTGATTGATCCCAACTAGTATTTGAGGTGTGGAACAGATCAGGGTGCTCCGTGATCACTTTGATTGTCCTATGATGTTTCTCAGGATAATCTTTAGTGGGCCTGTTTTCTTGTTTAAATCTAGGTGTATTCAGCCTGCAGCTTTACTTTTTCGAAGATCCCTTCACCATACACCTTATCCAAACGGGTAAGAAATTCTGTGGATTGTAATCTGTTTGTAGCCTTTAGAAATTCATTTCCTTTCATTTCTCATTATTAAGTAAACTCTTTTAGGAGTTTTACAGAAATACAAGGGAAACTACTGTTTATTTTGGTCCGAATACAAGATCTGTGTTGTGAGTACAGTGAGCAGTATTGTTTCTGTGGAAATAGAAACATGTAATTCTAGAGAGAAAATTAGCTGTATTTTTGCTTGTTAGCAGTCCACGGAGATGAACTCCGAGAGAATTTGAAAATAGCTTGCAGTGTGGGTAAAACAGATGTGCAGAAGATTCCTGAGAGAATTTCTGGCAGGGAGAGAGATTTTATACTTGAGAGGTGGGGTACAGTAAAGCAGCTTGTGTGGGTGAAGACTTGACTGTCTGTGACAAACCAGAGTGGAGAAATCAGAGTGTGAAATTTACTAATACAGAAACTTTACTTTACAGATAAATGGAAAGTGGAGTGGTCAAAGTGCTGGAGGATGTGGAAATTTTCAGGAGACTCACAAAAATAACCCCATCTACCAATTCCATATAGATAAGACTGGACCGTTATTGATTGAGCTGAGAGGACCAAGGTTTGTATGAGTAGCTCTGTGTGTGTGTGCGCACGCCCCCCCCCCCCCCCCATGAATGTTAGGCATCCACCCTGCCACTGAGCTTTGTCCTAAGCTGTATCCTCACTGACTCAGAATCATCCTTAGTTTTAAGTTAATGATCCGATGTGTGGATAATGATGGCACTACAGGTAGAGGCCAGTCGTCAGTAAGTGGTATGAAATTCAGCATCCACACACATATAATAGTGATTTGACCCATCTCACATCAGGGCTAAAACTCAGTTCTAGGTTACAGATTAGATATAATACAAATGGATATCTGGTATGAAATGCAGCTCAACATGTTTTTCTGTGAGTTAGCGGTTCTTGGAATGCCATATGGGCCATATACTATTACATGAACTTAGATTCTATTCCTGGCTTGCTTCTGTTGTGTAGGCTTTTCTGTCAATTACAGTGATAATATTTCATTTAGAAATGCATGTGAAATGATGATATAAGTCTAGCCTGGAGTGATGGCACAATGCCTTTAATTCCAGCACTCAGGTGGCAGAAGCAGGCAGCTCTTTGTGAGTTTGAGGCCAGCTTGGTCTACATAGTGAGTTCCAGGACAGTCAGGGCTAATTAATGAGACCTGTCTCAAAAGCAACAAAACCAAAAGTATGTTTTAAGGTAAGCTTGATGCGTCATTTGTCTTTATGGATTCAATTTCAAAACTAGGTAGAAATCATGAGTGAAAATGGTATACATAATTTCAGAGTACTGTTTTCTCTTGGTAAAATTGAAGCATATATGCATAGAAATGTTTTATATAAGGTGTATTTGAAACTGCTTACTAATACAGGAATGCTGTTTGATTTTAACACTAGGCAATACAGTGTTGGATTTGAGGTTGTAGCAGTTTCCATAATGGGAGATCCTGGTCCTCATGGCTTTCAGAGGAAATCTAGTGGTGACTATAGGTAACATTGACATTTTGTGTTCAGTTTACACTTTGTGGGGCATGATAGTCTACAAACCTTATTCTCATTTTCCCTGAATATAGGTGTGGATTTTGCTACTTAGAACTGGAAAACATACCTGCTGGGATCTTTAATATCATCCCTAGTACTTTTTTGCCTAAACAAGAAGGACCTTTTTTCTTGGACTTTAATAGTACTGTCCCCATCAAGACAACACAACTCCAATGATTGAGAACTCTCAGCTATTACTGGATTCCATATTTCCCAGTCTCAGCTCTTCAGACAAGGAGACAAATCACGATGGTGAACCATCAGAATGGAATTAAATCAAAAGCATGTTACGGAGTCTGGTGCTCGTTGTGGTGTTTGGTAAGGATTTTAGATAGTGGAATTACCTTAATCACCTGAAATACTGTTTACATGGTTTGTGCACACAGAGCTGGCGTGTACTCGGTGGCGGCTCTGTGTAAATCACAGGCTAGATTCAGCCATCACTGGGAGATGCTTTCGTTAATAGGACACGAGGAGGACAATGAGGACCACAGGTCCACTGAGTGCAAGAGCAGCCTAGTTTAGGATCTTGAAATACCTATGTTTCCTGTTTTTACAGAGCACGTACGTTTAGCCCATTTATGTTGACCCCACCATACATCTTAAACAACTAATTACCAAATGAATTAGGTCACTGCAACTAATTTGAATTTTTCATTGTGTCTTTAATGTTTATTGTCGTGTAGCTGTTAAGCTTTAAAAACCGCTGTTTAGCTTAGCATGGAGATGCTCAGGCTTAAGAATGAAGGTTGTCAGTGTTAGGTGCATTGTCCATTGTAGAGAGGACCGAAGTATATTTACTGTTGCTGTTCTTAGTTCTTAGCAGGTTGGTGAATGTAGCAATCAGATGGAAATGCTGAGGTTTAACCGTAGGGTTTTAATTGCTCTGTAGTCAGTGCTTTCATCATGGGGACTTGGGGAGTCCTTGAGAATTTAGTATATGGTGACTGAGTTATACAGCATTCATAAAAAGTGAGTGGTCAGGAATTAGTGTTTACATAAAATCATCACTGCAGAATGATGCTCAAGATTTTCAAGTTCTGGAAAATAGGATGGGATCTGTCATTGTCTCTACTTTATAATTATCAAATCTATTTCTACTGCCTTTGATTGAAATAAAATATTTATACTTATGGAAACTATGTAGTTTAATGTCCAGAATTTGATTTTACGTCCCTGTAAAAGAAGACAGACATGCATAGAAATACTTGCTGCAAGAATAAAACCAATAAGATTTCACTTGGCTAAAATTAGCCACATGAGCTTACTAAATATGAGTTAATTTCTGTCATCAAAAACATAATAGAAAGCTGTGAGGCCACTCAATGGCACAGCACTTGGCTTAGCCCTGGGTTCAATCCCCAGCACACATACACACCACAAACAAACAAAACCCAGCAGAGAAGACCTATATATAAAGTGGTGACTCTTGGATATAGGTAAGGCTCAACACATACTTTCAAGAATGCCATAAATACAGAATAGAGAAATAGCTAGGAGTTATTTTTTACTATGAACTTATTTACCTTGCATATTCTTTTTAATCTTCTCATTGGCTTTATTATTGCTTTTTACGACAGGGGAAACAAGCCTGAACGATCTTGCTTTAGGTTCAAAAGCTTTTACCCGGGGCTGCCCTGATTTAGTGGTCCAGCTGCTTTCTATGTGGGGACAGCAGGCTGGAATTGGTAGTAGGAATGTGACTCTATTGAATCAGAAGCACCATTGTGGAACAGATTTTAAAATGAGAAATAGCTAGAGAGAGGAAGGTGGTTCAGGTATCTAATTTCAATATACGCATAGATGCTCAGACTTAAAGAAGAAACTCCCCTTATCCCCCACCCTCACCCCACACACAAGGTAAAGGAAATTATCAATATTCTAGAATTAGTAGTACATGGTTCAGTTATTGTGGTCACCTCAAAAAATACATGAGAGCTGGAGGGTCAAAAACTGAAATTGGCTAAATTTCAGAAATGGTAACTTGAGAGACATGGAGAAGGACAGGTGTGAGAGTGAGTCCCCAACATGGCAGAGGAGGCTGAGATGACAAGAGTGGCACTGCTCTAACCTAGAAGCGTGAAGGGAGACAGGCGAGGAAGTGACCATGAAGCAGGGTCGAAGGTTTCTGACTTCCTGCTGTGGGAGACAGGGTGAGGGGAACCAAAGCAGGAAGGCATACTGTGAAACGCCTGTGCCCACAGAAGGGATATAGCACTAAACTTCCCAACACGAGAATATTCTGTCTTCTAGTCTCTGCCAGAAATAGACAAACTACACAACTTTACCTCAGAAATGTTGACAGGAAGGGGGAATGAGCAGCGCCTCACTGCCAGAACAGAGCAATTGAAAGGGACTCCCACCAACTCTGAGATGGAATTTAACAGGCAAAGCACTTATGATCACTTGGCACTTAATCCCACAGCACATTTCAGTGTGTGGCATATACATTATAAAGTCCACTACTGGGGGCTGGAGAGATGGTCAATGGTTAAGAGCACTGACTGCTCTTCCAAAGGTCCTGAGTTCAATTCCCAGCAACCACATGGTGGCTCACAGCCATCTGTAATGGAATCTGATGCTCTCTTCTGGTTTGTCTGAAGACAGCTACTCTCAGATTTCCATTAGAAAAAGTACCTTAGTGCCACAAATTAAATCAGACTGAGTAGATGAGACCATTTAACAGTATGTCCCCCTGCCCCTAAGACTATGCTGACCAGTGAAACTAAAAGCTTCTCTTCTCGGGACTGTCACCTGGAACTGCCCGCCTGTCTCTTCTCAGTGCTCACCTTTGTAACAGCAAAAGTGGGAATTCTAATCCAGACCTTGGTGTGTGAGCTAAAATTTCCAGGCTCCATCATCACCTTACCTGAAAAGGAGAGCAGATGCCCCAACAACCAAGGCAAGAGGAGAAGACAGACAACAGTGGACTTTCTCATCGGAAGTCACAAAGTCTTCTCGGCTTTTATTACACCCAAGGTAATAAAACAAGTACAAAATAACCTTGTAATAAGGATACTGTGTCCATCAATAAAAAAGAAACCACTAGTGTATGAAGAGCTATACACACATGGCTAAAATTAATAGTTGTAAATGGGGAGTTGTTTTCTTTTTTTTTTTCTTTCAGAAATGGTAGATTAATAAAACAGGACAAATAAAATACAGTGCTCTAAATATGCATAACCATAAACACTAAGTCTATACACTACTATTAGCATAACAGATCCATTGCTTCTATTTACCAACCATGCCCATTCCCTCCTAGCTTTAAGGACAGCTTCCTCTAAGGAATACTAGGTGCAGCATAAACCTTAAATAATCTCAGGTATTGTAGGAGTTACAGTCTACAGAGAAATGAACTCCTTGTCAATCTAGATAAGAGCAATGCCAACCATTCCTCACATGCACTTCTCTTAGAATAAAGCCCCTTGGCTAGCAGGCTAAGCTCAGGCTACAAACTGCCCCCAGCCACACATCCCCTCTATGATATCTACGTCCCCACATTGGCATTCACCGTCCCCACCCCTAAAAAGTGCAGTTCCTGGTAGCTTTCCTAGGAAATGGTTCAACAGGTTTCCCAGAAGACACGCTTCTGAAAGCCCCTCTGAGCGAGCACCAGTGGTGGTGATGAGGAACTGTGTTCCTGCACTGTAGTTACAGCAGTGTGTTCTGAACACTTGAGTTTGTGTGTGTGTGTGTGTGTGATTTTTAAAATTATCTTGGTGCCCTGTGATGTAATGGAGAGAACATCTGTTTCCCCAAGAAGAAGAGGAAGTGGGGATAGAGATGAAGGCTGGTGACCCCAGTCTGGCTAAGTGTCCAGCTCTCCTCCTGGCCCTGCAGGTTCTTTCTCAGAAACTAGTTATTGCTTCCACGCTGCCGCTACAGGGAATGCTCTGCAAAGACCGTGACCCTCCCTGGTCACGGTTTACCTGCAATGGCTCTGCTCTGAAAAGCACACCAGCCCAAGAGCTCTTACCAGAGGGAAAATGTTTAGCCCTCAAGGTCACTGAAACTTGGTTAGTGCAGTTTAGAGTAAATGCATACTATTTGGCTTATGTTAAATGATTATTGGCACAATGTTCTTGAATTTCATGTATAAATATGATCTGCACATAGGCCATAGCCCTTGGGTGGATCAGCCAATCTGCACCATTTTTATGTCAGCAATAATTCCATCTCTTCCTTTTGAGCACTGTAGGGAGAGCTGCTTCATCCGGGTTTCCAAGGCCTGGCTCTCAAGGGACGTGCTGCTTTGGCTCCTGCTCCTGCCACTGCCACCGTTGGTGCTGCCGAGAACACGGTTGTTGTTGGCTTTGTCACTCATTTTATTCTCGGCCCCTTCTGCTCTGTCTCCTGCAGAGATACAAAGATTGCCAAATGGGGGTGGTCAGTTTCAAGAGTTCCATAGGCACCAGCATCGGCCACCTGAGCCCTCTGCCATTCCTGCTGTCCACCATACATCTCAGAGGTTCTCCAGCACTGGGTGGCACACTACATGCACTCACTAATCTGTTCTTTAGAGATGAGATGTACCATTGTCATTTTGTAGCTAGGAAGCGAACCTCTCCAACAGGAACTTGCCGAGAGGATTGTTCTTAGGGGAGACATGGGACCTAAGTTCTGCTTGGTTGAAGTTGGCCAGGACTGTAGAAGTGCCCTTGAAAGTAATCTGAGTGATCCATCCCACTGTATGTTCTCAGGGCCCCTGAGACCTGGCAAAGGTATGGACAGTGCACAAGTTGAGCTGCAACCTACCTCGTTCAACCTCACATTCAGGGGAGGAGGCCCCACTGCATTCACTTCGAGGACCCAGTATTGGGAACATCATCCCAAATTCTGACAGGGACACAGGGCTAGGCAGATCCAGACTGCCAGGCCTTGCCACTGCAGGGAACTGATCAGGCATTTCAGACGGACTCGTCGGTCCCGAACTAAAGCTGGACACAGACTGGGTTTCCGAGTCATCTTCAGACACCAAGTTGCTGCAGTTGTCATCTTCAAAGGCTTCTGATGCCACTGTGATGAGAGAGGACATCAATCACATGGGATCTGCCAGGTAGTAGCCCAGTCCCTTAAATGCCTGCAGACATGCTCTCTGCTGGACATGCTCACACAACATGGAGTCTGCAGGACCTGCATCGCACCTGAACCTGTCTGACCAGCCTCCAGAACAGTTTGAAAGGAAGCGGCTTGTCCAGCATATACAAAGGCCTGAGTTCCATCCCCAGCGCCGAAGGAAAGGGGAAGGTAAATTCAGACTAGCCCTTTGTAATGTAGCCTATACTAGGCAGAAGGAAGACGGAAGCAGCAAGAGCTGCTGGAAGGAGGGGCAGGCCGGGGTGGGATGTCTGATAACTTCTGATCTCAACAGACACGCTACAAAGTACAGTGCTCCTTTCCAGTACTCTAACTGACTCTGAGTTTGTGGACAGAATAACCGAGGCTCAGAGACAGGCCATTCTTGTTTTCAAAGCCTCTTCAGCCTGCACTATCACTTTTAAGATCCTTCCCAGTTCCCATTGTGCCTGTGACTGTTTAAACATGGCCTAGCGTTCCAGAGTGGATTGATACAAGTGCTGTGCTAGGAAATGGGTCCAGATCTGAACTCATATCCTAACGCCACTGCTGACTGTGTGGCCTTGTAAGTCACTTGACTGCCCAGCTTCGGGATGCTCTGTGCACAGGATTAATGAGGTAATATGTAAAGTAACTCAGTACATAGGCATTGGTTACATTTTAGTTTCATTTCCCTTCAAACTGGCAATTCAGCATTTGTTGATGGCCTTTAACACTTGGTGGGGCCAGAGATGCTCTTCTAGAGGACCCAGGATTGATTTCCAGCACTTACATGGCAGCTAATAACTAATTCCACAAGACCCAGTGTCCTCTTCTGATAGCAGGCAATTATGTGGTATACATAGATTCATGTGGGAAAGATACAAATTATTTTTCTTAAATAATAGTAATAAGGAAAAGAAAAAAAAAGAGTTGCTGAGGAGGAAGCCTAAGCACACAGGAAAGGGAGAGCTATGAGGTAGTGTTCTTGTCAGTAGTTTTCTTGATTAACGGAAGCTAGGTCAATCCTATCATTTCTGCACAGGATATCCCTGAGCAGAGGAGACCCGTGTGCTCAGACCCTAGGGAGAGCTGCCAGGTATCTCCTCAGCACCCTGTGTAGCAGAGTAGACCCTCATGCAGCTGACACAGCAAACACATCAAGGCCCCTCTGTCCCCCATCATTGGTGAAATGGGAACTGAATCAAATCTGGATCCCAAGTCCCTATTACACCTTTCCTCAGAACTCCTTAAAGGCTTGAATGCTCTCCTGTGTACTTAGACTGCCTGAGACGGGGAGAGGTAGAACATTTCCCAATCTTACTGGACCACAGAACGCTAATACTCAGTAGCAATCAAATGAGCACAGCGTCCCACAATACATGAGAAACCACCAAAACAGCCTGTAGGCTGCCCAGCGCTCACATTCATCTGTGATGGGCAAAGAAAGCAGATCACACACACTGATCCCTGCTGGTCAGACTTACCAGAAATGGCGTCAGGCTCAGGTTTGCTTACAGGCAGGTTCTCCACTGAGGCGATGCTGCCCTCTGCCCCCACGCCACAGCCCCGGGGCCCCATGGCATTGGAACGCCGCCGCTCGTGTATCTCATCTGAGATCCTCTCCAGGCTCTTCAGGGCTGCCTTGTACTCGCCCTTTGCCAGGGCCAGCTTGGCCTGAAGGTCATCCACCGTCTTCTTCAGTTGCTGAATTGGAAGATGGGGGACTTGGTAAGCCAACGTGGCCCTGGATGTCCCCACTGATGGAGGGGGTGACACATGATTACAACACAAAAGAACTTCTTGACACACCCAAGATAATTGACTAGAGAAGGATCCAGTGACTTTCACTCATGGCTCCCCATTCAATGTGAAGAGCATCTCTTTCATCTCCACACCAGGCCATAAGACAGACGAGAATATGCAGATGGTCACTAATAGAATGCAGCCCTCATGGGAGGAATGGTAGACACATTAAGTCCTGCAGCCTCCTCACTTGGTTCCTGATAGAAGTTCCTGGCCCATATCTGAATCACTTGTAGGGTCATTTACAATGCAGATAGGTTCTGACATAGGGTGGGGAGCCTGGGTACTCTACCAGAATGTTCTTAGGGCAGCTTGTCTTGGGCACTCACACTGAGACCTAATAAAGGCTGGCACAATACAACAAGCAGTTGAGAGCGCGCAAATGCTGATAGCGCTGGACAACACGCAACACCCAAGACCATGTTGAGAACTGAAGTCTAGAACTATGTTTCTCCATTCTCCCCTCACAGCAGGACATTTAAGGCCTAGTACCACGTTAAAGTTGAATTTTGAATTTGAGGAGGGGTGGGGAACAAAATATTAGTGACAAATACAAGGTCACACATACCTCAAGCTGCACGTAGTACTTTGCCTTTAGCTCAAAATAAGGCCTGTAGAAGACAGAAAAAAATAAAAAAAACCCTGTAAGAATATGATCTCATGAATTCTAGATCCATCCATTACAGCTAGTCAGGCCATTCAGCATATAGGCCACCAGCAGAGCTGTTGGCTAATCCAAGGAAGCCCGTCTCAAGATTTTGGAAACTTTATTCCCTGGCTTGTTTTGCTCTGTAGGGTGGCTGCTTTGGCCTACTGGGGCTGAGAAACAGGCTGCTTAAAATACTCCCTCTGCTGAGACCAACTATGGAAGAAAGCAACGCCACTCCCTGACAGCTGGGCCTAGCAGGACCGCTGTTTCTTCAACTTCAAATCAGCCCTCCTGTACAGTAACCAAGGCTAGACAACTAGTAGACTAGGCTAGACAACTAGTAGACTAGGTTACAGGCAAGGAAAATGATAAGTGCCATGCACTCTGGGTCAGACAGAAGAACTGGTACTTTGTAGCAGCTTTGGTGTCTGAGCTGTTTCTCCTCCATCAAATTCCTAAGTCCTGCGTCTGTAATTGCTAATGGCAACACCTTGCAGGACCCCTCTGCTATGTAAGGAAAATCTGAAGCTTGGGCATAAGCTCCCTTTAGTGGCCAGCACTGGTGTACAGAATATGTGGTAGATGTATGAGATGTCCAGGTGAAAGATGTAAACATGGATGCCAAAGAGGGAGAACAGGGCAGAGTGTCATCAAAGCGACAGGAAGACAGAGTGAGCCCCCTGGAGCCCTGAAGTCATTCCATGGGGACAAGGAGTGGTATGTAGGCAGACAAGTGTCACCAAACAAAACAATAACATGGAAACGTTGGCAGAATGTGACCACAGAAAGTCTGTTTCCTTAACCTTGTTAGTGATGAGTGAGCATGGTGTGAGAGAAGTGGACAGAGGGCACCAGGGACGTTAAGGCTCCAGGTGCTCACACCAAACAAAGCAACCTGCAGAGCAGATGCAGACTACTACTGGGGGACAGCTCGCTGAGCAGGGAACTCCAGGGCCTACATAAAAGCACTTGCTCGACAGTCCCCCGTGGGAGTACATAAAAGGAGCAGCCGCAGAAGAGCCGGACTTACTTGGACTTGTTGATGGCTCGCTTGAGTTTCTTCTCCAGCTGGCGCATGCGACCCATGGCAGCGTTGTACCTGGCTGCCGTCTCCTTGTGTACTAGCTCACTCCTTGTCTTGGTCTGCTCGGCCTCCATGACCTTCCAAACAACAGCAGAGACAAGCCAGGTCAGGCCCAGAACAGCTCCTGACTTATACTGTGTACACTCATTTCATTTTAAAAAAGAAGTCCCTGAGTAAATCAATAGGAAGACAGATTAAATTTCAATAAAATAGGATCTGCTTTCTTCCTGATCTGTTCTGGAAAAGCCTGTCAGATAACAAACCCAAGGTGGCTATGACAGTGACTGGGAAAGAAAATAGAAGAAAAAAAAAAATCTTGAGAAAATTTTGAAATACTCAGATTCAACCTATACCTACTTTTTTTCTGCTCAGGCATGTAGAACTTGTGGGAGCCCTGGGGCCAGCCTGATGGACAAGCAAATGGCCAAAAAGCCCAAGAGCTACCTAACTAAAAGAACATCAAGACTAAAACAAGCATCAAAATTAGGCACAACAGCAGAAAAGCCAGCGGGGCAGTCTTTCCCCAAAGTCCTCAGATTAGCTAGGCACAGAAAAGCCCAGCATGCATAAGGGTCAGACTTTACATTTAAAACAAAGTTGTTCATATTAGAGGGTTGGTTTTGGTTTTGGTTTTGG
Source organism: Mus musculus (assembly GCF_000001635.26). Classification (NCBI taxonomy): domain Eukaryota; kingdom Metazoa; phylum Chordata; class Mammalia; order Rodentia; family Muridae; genus Mus; species Mus musculus. Next base: position 31,380,079 of record NC_000080.6, read on the forward strand.
TTTTCTCGAGATCGGGTTTCTCTGTATAGCCCTGGCTGTCCTGGAACTCACTTTGTAGACCAGGCTGGCTTCGAACTCAGAAATCTGCCTACCTCTGCCTCCCGAGTGCTGGGATTAAAGGCATGCGCCACCACCGCCTGGCTTTCATATTAGAGTTTGAAGTATGAAAAACACCACCATTAAGAGAAAGGTAGAGTTCTGGTGGGAATAGGGTGCTAATCCTATTGATAAAACAACAGCAAGAGGCCTGAGTGGCCCACACCAAGGAGAGATGTGGGACATGCTGGTCTTCCCTGGATGAATGCCTGGTCTGAGAGAGCCCACATGAACAACTACTTCCCCTGACTTCTACTTACAGCCACCCTGGGCTTCAGAATCAGGAACAGCAGAGAGGTTGGGCAAGGTCACGGGGTCAGTCTCTGTTAAGGGGGCGGGGGCAGAGGGGCTCAGTGGGCCATAGTCCTTGGTCCTGCTGTTAGAGACCTGCAGGACGACTTTAGAAAGGGCTATGGTGTGTGAAACTTGAGGGTAAAGAAGCACACAGGTATTGGCATCCTCTGACCTAGTCTATGAGACAAGCTGTGCACGAGCTGTGGATAGCAGAGCTGGAGGGGCCTGGGGCCTGCCTTTTGGATCCAGATTATGAAGCAGTCCCAGATGCCGGGCACTGAACTACAGAGTCTGATTTATACTCCTAGATGTTGGGACTTTGGTTTGACCCAACTGTTCCTCTACCCCTTTTTGAATAAAGTATTTAACTTGTTTTTGTTTGGTTGGGTTTATTTTATTTTATTTTACAAGAATAAAGTCAATCTTGGACCTCTATGCTGAAAGTTTTGACAATGGGACCCTGAAAATATCTTTTAGATATATTACTTTTATTTTATGTATTTGAGTGTTTCATCTGCATGTATGTCTGTGCACCACATGAGTGCCTGTAGCCTGCAGAAGTCAGAGGAGGGCGATGGATTCCCTGGAACTAGAGTTATAGGCAGCTGTAAGCTGGGTGATGCTGAGAATAGAACCTGGGTCCTATGGTCCTCTCTAACCTGCCGCTGGGCCATCTCTCTAACCTGCCGCTGGACTTTGAAATCCTTGACTGCATTTTATTGGTTTTCTTTTATTTTTGTTTTTGAGGGTAAGCTATGTAGCCCTGGCTGACCTTAAATTCTGAGATCCACTGTCTTACCTCCTGACTGCTGGGATTAAAGGTATGTACCACATACCTGACTCTGGCCTGTATTTTATACTGTGATATTAATAAGAATTCTTGGAAACATGGTTTAAAAGTGATGTGTTAGTATGTCAACCTGACAAGGGGCCAATGGTGCCGGTTAATTTTTGTCAGCTTGACTTAAGATGGAGTCACTTGGAGTGACTCCCTCAGACTTTTTTTTTTAAGTAATGACTAAATCCAATTACTTAGAATCCAAAGATTCAGAGCTAGTATAACAGTAATTTCCTCTTTAATCAGGTAAAAAACATTACCATGGCAATAATTTATACTTTATAATAATTATGCTTTTATCTTAGTATGAAGTGTATGTTTCTACTGACAGAAAAAAAGTCAATGAAATGATCCCTAACAATATTCTGCCATACTCAGAGATGAGTGCCCAGCCCAGTTGCCATCAGAGAGATTGCCTCTGGAAGCTGATGGGAGCAGATGCTGAGAGCCACAGCCAATAGGCAGAGCTCAGGGAACTCTGCAGAAATGTGGGAGGTAGGGCTGTAGAAGCCAAAGGGGTCAAGGACACCATAGGATCACGGCCCACAGAATCAACCAGCAAGGCACACAGGGACTCACAGAGTCCACATAGAGTTCCAGGCACTCTGCACCATACACATGTGGTTGTTTAGCTTGGAGTTTTTGTGGTACCCCCAACTGTGGTAGTGGGTATTGGCTACTTATGCCAATTTTACACCAACTCATACTCGGGGAAGGCTTTTCCTGTAAACTTTGCAAGCCTTCAAGGCACACAAGTGTCCAGGCCTCACCAAAGGAGGTCCAATAGCTAGGCTCCACCCTCAGATTGTCCTACCCACCTAAATGGTTAAAACAACAATGATGGCTGCTCCAGCCCCTCAAGGTGGTAGAGTGGCCAGGCCCTTCCCAACAACAACAAAAACAAAAAACAAAAAAACAAAAACAAAAACAAAACCCCTGAGCTTGCCCCAATCCCAGGTTGCCCTGGAAAGCCCGCACCCCATCCCAAGAAACCCTATATAAACTCTGCGTTCTGCCTGGTTCTCTTCTACTTCTCTCCCCTGAGCAGAGGTAGCCACCCTGCTGGGATTTCCCATCCCCCAAATCTCTCATGTAGGTCTGTTGTGTGGTGTGGCTTTGGGGTATTCCTTGGCTCCTTACTGCAGGACACCTTTCCCAGCAGAGCTGTAACACTGTCCCTGGAGCAGAGCCCAGAGCAGAGCTTTCGCTGGGGCAGCCTCTCACTCAGCGGTAACGCTTTCTCTGGGGAAACCACCCCACGGGAGCAGAATTTTATGCTTGCATTGGGAGACTTTCCCAGTAGCTGGAGCTGAACTTCCCTAGGGGAAGCCTATAGGGGAAGGAGGAGCTGTACCACGGACGGTGGGCTTGTCTCTGACTCTTTGCCTGCTCTTGGGACCCATTTCTTCCTACTGGGTTGCCTCTTCTAGCCTTGCTATGAGGGGCTGTGCCTAGTCTTGTTGCATCGTGTTAGACCATGCTTGGATGGGATCCCTGGGAGCCTGCTCTTTTCTGAAGGGAAATGAAGGAGCAGTGGATCTGGGAGAAAAGGAGGGTACTGGGAGGAGAGGAGAGAGGGGAGTCTGTGGTCTGAATGTATTGTATGAGAGAAGAATAGATAAAAAGAAGAGTAAAAACAAATGTGTATGTTTTAAAATTGTGGAATAATTTTTAAGAAAATGAAAAGGGTAGAGTGGAACTGTAGAGAAGCGACATGCTGGCTAAAATGACTCCTGGAGTGGAAGAATCCTTCCCTTTGGATTTCTAACACCAGCATTACATTCATTTCACAATGAAACAAAATCCACTAAAACTATCTTATGCTTGACACTTGGGGAAACAGTAATAACTCGAGTCTAGTCTAGAGCTTAAGCTTTTAATGAATTAGTGTACGACCTTTATGGAAAGTGAAAACCCCACGCTTCTCAGAAGACATATCAGATGCGTTTCGTTCTGTTGTGGGAGGCTCTGTACAGAACCGAATAGTGCTCGAGAAGTAGACGCAACTGATGAGCTGCAACTTACAGAACTGAACAGAGTGGAAGAAGCAGGGCTCCCCCAGCTCTGCACTGGCCCTCATTCTAACCCAGCTCCCAGGTTGCAAGCAAAGGCTAACGGGAGCACGGAGAAAGCCTCAAGCCCTTGGCTATATTGCCACACCCTATCAGGACACATTACTACTTCGTATGCACCTCGCCTCTCCACCTACACAACCCCTAGCGCTGGAAAAGATGGCTCCACTACCACACACAGAGCTCCCTGCCCAGTGGCCACCACGCATGTCAGTCACCATGGTGACTGTCTAGGCAACCACGGAGCATCTCCATCTGTGGCCTAGAACCAGCCACAAGCTGTGTGCAGTGATGGGGGGAGGGGTGGGCATGAGGGGGAGGCAGAATCGAGGCCCACGGACAGAAGCTCCACCAGGAAAGTGGAAGCAGCACGGGGCATCCTTGGGAGAGCCCTGGCTCCCGGAGCTCGCTTCTGCCTTGCTGCCAGCACTCCCATACTTCAGAGCTATCTACACCAGCCAAGCTCCTACTGTGGCAAGGAACAAGCGGCCAAACCTGGAGCTCAAAGCCTAGCAGGGTATGAATGCTCTGGAGGCAATATGTATCTTCCAAGGCCCTGTGGGATCCAGGCAGCTGGAATAACTCTGGCCACTCAGAGAGTGTGGCAGCAGAGGGGAGAGTGTCTTAGTATGTGGCATTTCAGGTAGTGGATGGGAGGAAGCATGTCACTGGGTTTTGTTCATTATTTGTGATGGCTGGATCCCCATTCTATCTGATACACGGCACATGTAGGAAACACGTCTAATGGTCTTTTCTCTGCATCTCGCCACAGATTCCCTAGGTCCCATTTGACACTGCCATGGCATGAGGATCCGGGACACAAAGATGGGCAATGGAGCTTTCCTCATTCCTCTCTGAGCTAGAAGGCAACAGGTGAACAAGGCTCAAGGAAACTGCTGTCTAAGATGAAAGCGGTCTCCTCCATTCAGGTGGTTTAGAATGTTCTGCCAACATGGGCCTTATCCTGGGGAGCACCCACACGCCCTCTGGTAGTTGACACATCCATCCAGGTGGGGAGGGGAGCACTCCTGCCTCCTCACAGCCTCCCTGGGAACGGGCATAGCATGGCTCCCCTCCCCCACCAGGCGGTTCTTCATCCCAGCATGGACAACTTGGAAGCTGGAGGAGAGGCTGGCACGTCTTGTCCATTCCTCTCCAGGAGCCCCACCGACAGCTCATCAACAAGGACTGCCTTCCTGTCCGGGCCACCCTCCCACCATCTGGTCCCCTGGAGCCAATTCCTCCCAGGCTGCTGCAGCACTCCTGTCCCAGACAATAGAAAGCCCCTGCCTTCCCCAAAAGGCGGCTTCAAAGTCAAAGCCACCAAGGGATGGAGATGCCTCTGCCCTCAAACCTCTCTCTGGTGCCGAGGAACAGCAGGCACTGGGCCTTGTGCCCCAAGGGAGGTGGCTCAGCTGCAGGCTTGGCACTGTTACTGGAACCGCTTGCTGGTCCCCATCACTGAGCTGAGAACTGTCCCCATGGCCTGTCTATGGGATTGGGTGTGTGACCACTAGAGAATACTGGGTTTCCTGACATCTAGCCTCAGCTTCAGCTACAGCTTCAAGTACGGCCATCTAATGTCACAGGGGACAGAGATATGGCCTCAGGAGAGGAACACGTGGAGATGTAGGAGGAGGCAGTTATATGAAGCTCAATTCCTCTAATGAATCAGGCTTCCTGGTATTTCCAGAGGTCAGCCAGTCCCTGCATGGCCTTCTGCCAAGGCAGCCCAGCACGCTGGCCCCACGAGGCCAGGAAATGGTCCCCACGAGCCCCATTGGGAGAAATGCTCAATTCAGTCAGAGGGTCACAGTCACTTGTGCTATTTCACAGCCAAACATGAGCATCTAAGCTGCAGGCAGGGGGCTCTGGTTAGTGTGTAGTGAAGTGGGGAAAGCTCATGGTCTCTTGGGAGTATTTTTATGTGAGTTTTGAATTCCATTGCCTGTGGTGGATTTGGGTTCTCACAGGCTAAATACAAGCCCTTGTTCTACTACAGAGCTGCCTGCTCTGAAGGGAAGGATCATTTCTCATCAGATCAAGGCAAAGCAGATCCCAGCCTATGCAACCACAATGGAACCGCTCATGATGGGGAAGTCCTGGCCTGAGACCCAGACCTCCCTGCTCAGTCACAGGCTGCTGCCACCACACCAGATGCCTGGGTCCTTCCATTTGCTAGTCAGAAGCTACGCATCAGGTGGCCCACAGGCCACTGTGAAGCCCCCACTGACCCGAGGAGGTCTGAAGCTAGATTGTAAATCTCCAAAGCTGTGCACCACACAAACCCAGAACACTGTTTGCAAAGACTCACACACTGCTCTGCGGAGAGTGTGCGGGCCTCAAGGTGCCTCTTCATGAGTAGTGCCCCACTGTCATTACCTCTTGACTAAAATGTGCATTTTTCATAATAACAGATCCAGAGGGTCCCTTCTCCTCTTTTAAAAGATAGGGTCTCCTCCCTGTGTAGCTCAGGTTAGCCTTGAGTCTCCTGTTTCAGTTTCCTGACTGGCAATATAGGCATACACCACCATAAACAGGCACCTTGGGTGATTTCTGAAATGGCCTTACATGCTGCTACAGATCTTACATGGCTGCTTACATGCAGGGTTGGAGGGCAAGAGAATCCAAATGAAGGCTGGCCTGCAGCGTGTGTTTGGTCAGCTGGATCTTTTCATCTGTCTGGTTATGCTTTGCAAGATTTCCAACCTCCTCTTTGGTTTGTAAGACTTTTCTCAGCCTTGCTGGGGCTACCAGCATCACACCCACTAGGGGGCAGGAGGCTCAAGGCCGCCAAGCCAAGCCACAGGCATGTATCCCCAGCCTCGGAGAGCTGGTATAAAGTCCAGTCAGATCTGACTCCTGAAGCCATTTGTGCGTCACGCTTTTCTATTTAAAGACACTCAGGCCATCTTTAATCACCAGATCCCCCAGGACTTGAGCAACTGTGGTGGGGGACACTGACAAGGGAACAGCCACTGGAACTGACTCCTGACCTCGTTTCTACCCCATAGTGCCTTCCTGCCATTCACCAAAACCAAAGCTACAGCCTGCGCCTTCCATCAGGGACGGCAGCTCATTTGCCTGACCTGCAACAAACCTCTGGCCTCGCTTTGACACTGGCCTTCCAGACTCTCGTGGGAGGACAGGCTAATGCCAAGGGGACCAAGAATCAGAAGCCCAAGAGCTGCTCCTGGCAGGAAGAAGCAGTATCCAGAATATCCTGTGGTCCCAGTAAACCCGGTCCACAGTGCCAAGCACAGGGCCCTACCTACAGGAATAGAAATGTCCCTAGTGTGGACACCGAGGCGGGCCTTGGGGAAGTGATGTTGTGGGGACAGTGGGTACCCAGGTGGGGCTGTGGTTCAGGGTCAGAGTGCTTGCCTACAGTGGGAAAGGTCCTGGGGTCAATCCCTAGCACTAGAAGGAAGGAAGGAAGGAAGGAAGGAAGGAAGGAAGGAAGGAAGGGAGGGAGGGAGGGAGGGAGGGAGGGGAGGAGAGAGGATAGAAAGGAGGGAAGGATGGAAGAAAGAAAGGTCAGCCAGTCTGAGAAGGCTCACTTGCCACTTTAAGAGGAGACAGCCTTCTGAGGACCAAAAACAGGTCCTCACCATGTTTGTCAGCCTTGATTTTAGACTTCCTGGCTTCCAGAACTTGAGGATGTGTTTCTGTTTCGGAGCCAGCCAGTTTATAGTATTTTGTTTACTAGTCTGCCTAGATCAGATGATATCACTTCCAATTCTGAGCAAGGTGGCCAAGAGAGAAGTCCTGGGAGCAGGTAGAGAGCCAAATACTGGTGACCTAATCCTATAACAATCACTCCCAGCTGCTACCTACTGCAGATCACCCCCCCACACACACACACACACACACACACTCCAGCTTCACCTGGAAGGCCCTGCCTGAGGGAGGGCCCACTTGATTCTGGTCTAGGCACTTCAGCCACCAACAATAGATACTTAAGTGGCAGGTCGAAACTGTTAATGGGGCTTCCACCTGGGACCTGCAGTCCTTCTGATGTCATGGGAGCCAACCTTGGAGAACATCCTGGCCCCTCTGGGAAACCCAACTCCACTGCCAAGACACGGATGGACTATGTGAACCTGACAGATTTCAGGCAATATAGAGAAAGATTATCTCCATCTGTTACTGGGAGATTGTCATGTCAGGTATGGCTTACAGCCTTGCCAGCCAACAGACTACATAGGCCAGATAGTCCATGACCTTTACAGGAGGGTTTCATGCTGCCTAGAAACCTGTCTCTATTCTTGTGGGGGAGCCAAAGGACATCCAGCATGTGGCTTGGGTCCCCACCACCAGCGCACACAGGTCCCGCCTACCCTCTGAGTAGCATGGTTCAGCATTTCCTGCCAAGCAGAGTCAAACTGCCGCTTGTCATCCTCCAACAGCCGCTGCTCAGCCAGAGAGATTGTTTCCTTGGCTGCACGGAGTACCTCGGTGGCCCTCTGGAAGTCCTGTGTGGCCTTCTGCGCCTCCAGCTGAGCCTGTTGAGAGAGAAGGTCTAGTAAGGCCTGAGGCAAAGGCCAGGACTCCCTGAGGTCCATTGCTCCCACCCCCCGAGATGAGTGGCCCGAGATCTGACCTATCCATCTCTGCCTCCCTCTTGGACAGGCTGCATGGGACAGGTCCCTCATATGTGGGACGGGATAGCAGGTGGCCAGTGGCTGAGTGAATACCAGGTCGGTGGGCAGACAGTCTCCAGTCTGGAGCTCAACAGATAATCAGATGCATGGATCTTGCATCTGTGATGGCAATGGCTAATTAAGCCTTTCCCCAAAGTCCTGGCTTAGGACTGATGCCCAGATAGGCACAGCAGTCCTGGGCATCTTCCCTGCACGCCACAGCCCAAAGTGCTCCAGAGACCACAGTTGTAGGGCTCCGCTCTACAGATGAGGCACAGTAATTGAAAACAGCTTTTCCCGAGACTCCAAAGCTGATCAGAAGCAAGGCTCCAGGCAAATGCCCCACAGCACGAGTGCCAGCCTAGCACGTCCACTGCCAGACAGCCCCCTCAGTCCACATATACACCCAGGCCCAGGCCTACTGAGAGCACAAGCCCTGCTTTCAGGAAGGAAGAGGCAATACAAACAGCAGCCCAAACAGCAGCCGCCAACGCATGTGTCTGCATGTAGACATGTGCACATGGGGAAATCTGACGTTAATGCTGGAGACCACTCCTCAGGAGCCTTGTTTTCTGTGACAAGGTTTCTCACTGGCGGGAAGTCCCCTGTTAGGCTAGGCTGCTGCCAGAGAGCCCCAGGATCCAGCCACCTCTCCGGCTCTGGGATTCCTGCCTGGCTTCCTTCCGCAGGTTCTGGGGATGCTTGCACAGCCAGCACTGTACTGATTAAACAATCTCAGGCCAGCACGTAACCCCTGAGCATCTAAATGTGATTAACAAGAAAATGCAAACATCTCTCACAGCCCAGAGAGAGCTCAGAAGTTGCTGTGCTTGCTACACGAGCAGGAGGACCGGAGGCTCAGATCCCCAAAACTCACATAAATGCCAGGGAGGTGTGGCAGCTGCCACAGCTCAGGAAATAAGGACAGGAGGTTATTGAAGCAAGCTGGTTAGAAAGACTAGCTGACTCTTAGAGTCCTGGGCTTGACTGAGAGACCCTGCCTCAAAACCTGAAGTAGACGATTCCTGATACCCACTCACACACAAGCACGTACACACACATATTCATGAGTACCTACCTGCTCACACATGTGCCACACATGTGAATATGCACACATGCACAATACACACACACACCTCATTTTAAAGACTCAGTAGAAAAATGTTGATTATCCCATTAGCCATTTTTTTGATCAATGATGAGATACACTAAACTAAATCCAATAGACTGAAATTAATTTCCGCTGTTTGTTTCCTCATAGGTGACTCTCTACTACTTTAGGGCTGTTGATGTTCGTCCCTCAAGAGTGGGCTATGTCATGTGACTGCATGAGACACAGGGCTGGGGAGATGGCTTGGTAGGAAAAGCGCTTGCTGTGCAGGCGTGAAGACCTAAGTTCAGGGCCCCAGAATCCATGTAAAACCAGACCCAGTAGCACGCATCCGAAACCCAGTGCTCCAGGGTCAGAGGGGAAATGGCGGAGACAGCAGAATCCCCCCAGATGCTCACAGACCAGGTCAACTGGTGTGGTGAATGCAGAGGCAAACAAGACCCTATCTCAAACAAGGTATTCAGTGAGGACCCCTGGAGTGCATCCTCTGGTGTCCACACTCACACTGAAGCACACACTCCCCTGAAAGCAGTCACTGCTGGCCCCTCTCTCCTCCAGCTCACCTCCAAATTCCCACCTGGGTAGGGGCAGGACATGGCTCCTGCTAATCTGCCCCAGACCACTTCCAGAGTCAACAGGGTCCCTGGGCCAATTACAGAAGCCCTAATGGGACAGCCCCAGGACAGTCCCTGGGACTTAGGAGGGGAACAAGCGGACCCCACCCTTCCCCAGAGAAAGCCTCACATGACTTAGAGGAAATTTTCACATAGACTGAGGGCATTTTGCAAAGAAAATTAAGAGGAACAGCTGAGAATATAGCAGCCCTGGGGGAAGAAACAGCCCGGTAACCCATGGTAACCCACAACGGGCATCCGCTTGTCTGGTCTGTGCACACCCACAGCCCAGAGAGATCCATTCTGGGGACTGCGCCCCACATGTAGATGATGTGTAGAAATCTATGCTTCAAGATTGGGTCAGGGCAGGAGAATGGAACTTGCTTCACATAAGAGGAAACTGCGGGAGGTTTTCCTAAAGAGAGGCCTGAAGGGCAGGCAGGAGCTCCAACTCAGGGCTGATGGAGGTCAGGGGAGCACTTAAGACTCTGAAGGGTCTGTAGGAGATCTGATAATGCCCGGAAAGGAGCATTTTAAAAAGCCAGCCTGGGCTGTACATCAAGATCCTGTCTCAAAAAAATTAATAACAATAACAGTAATAGAAGCCTAAATGAATGCCCACCTACCAGCCATCTACATCCCCTGAGGTAGCCTGAAGCACATATAGGGGTGGGGATGCACACCCTCTCTAGAACCAACCAGCCACTGAGAAGTAACTGTACCACGCTGACAACTGCACTCTTTCCCCAAGCTGAGCCTCCTGCCCATCTTACTTCTCCAGACAGGCAAGAAGGGAGATCTGGGCAGGCTTAAGGAAGGTGAATTGTGACCCATCCCCCTATCTCAGTATACCCACAACCTTCCCACAGCTCTGACACAGGGACTCACCCCCTGAGACCCAACATTTTCTAAAATGGGATCTCTCTGCCCCTTCTTCCGTTATCCATCCATCTACCTATTTATCTATCTATTTATATCTATCGCTCTATCTGTCTGTCTATCTATCTATCTAATTTTTTTTTAAATCTTCTTTGAGGCTTTGAGGTTGGGCTCAAACTCAAGCAAATCCTCCTGCCTCACCCTTCTGAAGTCTGGGATTACAAAGATGAGTCGAACCACTTAATTTTCCTTTAAGGTTTCATTAGACAGCATTGGCTGGACTGGAACTTGGTTTATAGAGTAGGCTGGATTTGAACTTGCCATAATCCTCCTGTCTCTACTTCCCATCTACACCCGGCCTTGTGGGTTTTTTGCTGTTGTTGTTTGTAGCAAGTATGGTGGTATGTGTGCACAAATTTTTTCATTTGTATAGTATGGACACACGTGTGTAGAAGCCTGAGGTTGACAATAGGTGTCTTCTGTATGGCTCTCCACCTTATATGTAACTGAGCATAGAGCTCATCAATTCATCCCACTTAGCTACCCAGCTTTGTCCAGGATCCTGTCCCTCTTCAGGAGCTGGGATTTCAGGCAGACTGCCACACCCACCCAACATTTACACATGTGCCAGGGGTCCCAACTCCTCACACTCCCATAACACATACTTTACTCTTTGAGCCAGCTCTCCAACCCCTGTATTCATTCATTCATTCATTCATTCATTCATTTTAAATTTTTAGACAGGGACTCATATGGCCCAGGCCAGCTTTGAACCTGGATTTAATATGTAACTAAGAATGAACCTGAGGCTGAAGAGAGAGGGCTTAGTGGTTAAGTATGCTTACTGTCCTCACAGAGGACAGGAGTTCATCTGCCAGCACGCATGTCAGCCTTACAGCCACCTGTGACTCCAGCTCCAGGGGACCCAGCATCTTACACACACACACACACACACACACACACACACACACACACACATACGTACACACACACACACACACAAGCAGGCATAAATAAAAGGTAAAATATAATCAAGTCTTAGAAAAAGAATGGGCACGGACTCCTACTGTGAACAGTGAGGAGCCAGGAAAGACTCCACCAACACAGGCTCCATGGGTGTCTTTTAGCCTCCAGAGTGTGTGTGCTGTTCTGCTATTTAAGGTCTCCAGCCTGTAGCCTCTTGTTACAGCAATGCCAAGGAGTAAGGTACCGCATAAGGAATGTCGAAATGGTGGAAGCAGCTGTGCAAACGGGTAGGTGTGGAGGCTTCTGAGGTGCACGCTAGAGGCCACCTTCCATAACACATCCCTCTTCCTCTTTTGCTCTCTCTGGGTTCTTTGAGACAGAGTCTCATGTAGTCCAGGGTGACCTCCAACTCACTACTTTAGTGAGGCTAGGTGTGAACGCCTGATCCTTCAACCCCAACCTGGGATTATAGGCACCACCACACCAAGGGCTACTCATAAGACACTTTCTAAAACTATACACGCAGGACAAAGAAGGCAGGGGCCATGACAGGAGGGACATTCTATGGCTCAGTGGCCAGCAAGAAACAGAAACAGGTGATTCTAAATCTATGAAATGCCTCCTAGAGATTATGTTCCAGAACACAGAGGCACACGCATAAGGAACTCTCACACAAGACCATCCACAGCGAGAGATGAAGCAAGAGGTCAGTTATGAAAGGCTTAGGCTAGATTTCTCAGATGTTTGGCTGAGGCCCTGCCATTCAAATCACCTAAAAGCTACCACCTGTGTTTGAGATCTAACTTGAGAGAACATCCCAATTATGTCCCAAGACATAGAACCTCAATGGCAGAAGCCAATTTAGCAATCCCAGAGGACGCTGACTCAGGGATGCTAACAGAGTCCACGGAAACAACCATGGGGAGAATTTTTAAAGGCTGCTCGAGAGTGAGTAGTCATGCTGGCTCCAGTTAGCTGTGCCTTCAAAGCACTCGAAAACATATGGGCACTCTACAAAGTGTCACAGATAAGGGCACGAAGAGCACAAGAGGTGGCCAGAAAGCAGCAGGCAGGGAGCACCTGTGCCCTCTGACTCAGGGTCCACTCAGCTCCTACCTGCTCTCTGAAGGGTACCCAGACATTTGCACTGGCTACAGTGAAGGGTCCAGTGAGATGAGGTTTACAGACCACCCAGTCTAACCCCCTCACTTTTCTAAGGAAGGCTGAGTAGTGACATATCTTACATCTATCATGGTCAGACCCCCTGGACACGGCGTCTGCTGCAAGGGTGTTTCTGATGCTGACATTACGGATAGGTGGTTGGGCAATCTATTCGTCACCACTACCGCGTGAGAACAGTGGCTCAGCTATTTATCCTGAATCGCTTGTCAGCCTGTTTCTACTTCCTTCCCCTGCTTGTATCTCCATCACAATGACTATAGCAACTTATACAATTGCCAGCCACGTGCAGCAGGGCCTCCAGGAACAACGCATTCCAGATCACACTCTTCCTGGGGCTGCAGAGACACCACAGATGCCACCTTCTCCCCACCCACCCTCTCCAGAAGGGTGCGCCCACAGTCCTGCTGGACCTTCCTCCTATGTCTACCATGCTGGAGCAATGAGGGGTACTCTGCTATGGGACTGCTGATGGCAGGAGTCCTGGGCCAGGCATGCAGCAGGGACATGAGCTAAGGGACAGACAACAGTGACTGTTCTCCCTGGGTCCTGCACACTCTACACTATACATTCAACAGCCACCATCCTCTGCTGTGGCAGCCTCCAAGTCAGTGGGACTGAAGCCCACAAGCCCACTCATGGCTTGGCCTGCTCCTATGCCATCTGCTGGATTTGAGAAGCCAACCAGTCTTCCATTAGGGACCCAGGGCACACAAGTGACAGAGCCATTCATCCCCCAGCCCTCTGGGGTGGCAGGAGTGCTGCTGTACACCAGAGGAGATGCTGGACGATGTCTGTCATCACACCCCATGACAGTCCTTGGCAGCTAATAAGCGGGTGCTAATCCCTGATGGGGATGGAGGGAAGGAGCTGAGTTGTGGCTGAGGAACTAGAGTGGGCCAGGGTCTCAGCCCCAAGCCAGCCCCTAGGCTCCATCACAGAAAGGAATGAGGAAAGAAAAGGGAAGGGGGAGGGAGGAGGCAGGAGGGAGGAGGGGGATGGAGATAGGGAGATAGATCTATACCTGCCCTGTAAGCCTGAAGACCCCTGTTCAATCCCCAGAGCCCACATAGACAGAAGAGAACCTGACTCCACAAACGTGTTCTCTGATCACACACCTGTGCTGTGGCACTCACATGTGCGCAAGCATGCACACATCACTCACACACACACACACACACATAATAAATAATAATAAAAGTTACTTTAATCTCTAAAAAGGGACAGAACTAGGAGGCTGGAGCTGGACACAGTGCCCCCCACACCATGGCCTTGGCCTCTGTGTCAAGGACCTGGAAGCACCAGGAGTCCTTGGCAGAGCCCTGGCCCTCCCTCCTCCGCTCATTCCTCTCCGCTGGGCAGCCTTCTGCTTCTGGCACTGCAGCCACAGCCTTCTTGACCTGGGACTGTGAGGGAGGTAACCATACTTCCCACCAACCCCACTATGACCATGCAGGCCCCCTGTGACTTCCCAGTCTCCAGGGTTCCCAGCTCTTACCACACAGACTGGTAACAAGAGACACGTCCCAATGCCTTGCACAGAACTGGCATTGATGGCCCAGACAATTGGGTCACTATGAGACAGGAGGCCGTGTCCAGAGATACAGGAGGAACAGCGTACACTCCTCACAGCAACAAAGACCACTGTCTTGGGCCTGCAACCTTGAGCAAGCGGCTACATGTCTCCAGCTAGAATGCCTAGGCCCCTGATAACAGCTGGAAAGTCTCACAGCATCCAAAGCACAGGGAGCCATGGGAAGTGTTCTGTAAGGGGAGGCTGGCCAAGGGGCAAGCGTCAGTGGACAGCCACTGAGCAACTTGACTTGACTCTGGCTATCTTGTTTTTTAAGATACCAAAACAAAAAGTAAGTAAGTGTGTGTGTGTGTGTATGTGTGTGTGTGTGTGTGTGTGAGTGAGGGAGAGAGAGAGGGAGAGAGAGAGGGAGAGGGAGACGGAGACGGAGACGGAGACGGAGACGGAGACGGAGACGGAGACGGAGAGAGAGTCATAGACTCTCGACTCTCTATGCCCTAGCTGACCTGGAATTCAATATGTAGACAGGCTGGCCTCAAACCTAAAGAGATCTGTCTATCTCTACCTTGTAAGTGCTGGGATTAAAGGCATGCCTGGCCAGTCTCCTGAGTGTCCACAAGCACACACATCACACTTAGGCTAAGTGCCACCTGATGTACTCTGTCAACTCTCACTTGGTTCATTTTTTGTGACACAACTCTTCCTTTAAAATCAAAACTATGTCACTGGTTGAGCAACAGTACAGCTGAGCGCAAAAGACACATCTGTTCCCAGCCCAAGGCTTTAAGCCTGGCCGGTCCAAACTATGGCCCTCAGGCTGCCTGTGTCCCAGGTTGCCTATGAGCACAGCCCAACATATTTGTAGATGACATGCTGTCTGTCAGTGCCGAAAAGTTGGACGCCTGCTTTAAACCAGTCACAACCACACAGTTTTCAAAGATTTGTTTCTAACGTGTGTGTGTGTGTGTGTGTGTGTGTGTGTGTGTCTATATGCATCATGTGCACGCAGTGACTGCAGAGGCCAGAAGAGGGCATCAGATCCCCTGAACTGGAGCTACAGCAGTCGGGTGTTGGGAGCCAAACCTGCCCTCTGCAAAAGCAGCAAGCATTCTTTTTGTTTCTTTCCAGACAGGGTTTCTTTGTGTAGTTTTGACGGTCTTAGAACTTGCTCTGTAAAGCAGGATGGCCTCGAACTCACAGAGATCTGCCTACCTCTGCCTCCCAGTGCTGGAATTAAAGGTACACACTACCACTGCCGGCTACCCCAGCCCAAAGGACACATTTTTAAAACAATCGAAGCAGTTTGAGGAAGAACTGAATCCCATGAAGCATCACTAACTTGGAAAGATGTGGTTTTCCCCGCTCCTCCCCTCCCCACTGTGGCCGAGGCCTGAGCTCAGTGCTTTGGGCACGCTAGGGAAGTTCTATCAAAGCTACATCACCCAACCTAAAATGGAATCTTTTAGAGCTTAGAATGTGAGAGAATACTAAGGAGTGGGAGGTAAAGTCTGTGCCTGAGATTTAGACAAGAACCAAGCTAGAGGAAGAGAGGGGTGCGACACTCCTGGAAAGGTGGGTGGTGCTGAGCCCAGTGTGGTGGTGCACACCCGTGGTCCCAGTGCTTGGCATGTGAAGGCAGAGGGTCAGGAGTTCAAGGTCATCCTTGGCTCTCTAAGAGACTTACTTCAAGGTCAACCTGAACTACATGAGACCAAATTTCAACACCACCCCACTGCCACCCCTCCCCCATGTCCTGGGGGAGCACTCTTAGTGCTGGCAACAGTACGTGGTACTCATTAGCTACTCTCTGCATTTTTCCTGAGTACGCTTAAGAAATCCCTAAGTAACCAGGCATGGTGGCACATGCCTTTAGTCCCAGCCATCAGGGGGACAGAGGCAGACAGGTCTCTGAGTTTGAGGCCTGATCTACATAGTGAGACTGTGTCAGAAAAAGAAAAAGAAAGAATAAAGATAGAAAAGAATAAAAATAGAAAAGAGAAAGCTCTGCGTTTTCAGCCAGCTGTGGTAGGTACAGAGTGTGTATCTATAATTTAGGACTCAGAAGCCTGAAGCATGAAGATTTGTGTGTGTGTGTGTGTGTGTGTGTGTGTGTGTGGTATTGGGAACTGGGAATTGAACTTGGGACCTTTTGTGCAAGCCTGTAAACTGCCCCTGAGCCACACCTCCAGTGTCCCTTTTTTGTATATTTTCTTTATTCTGAGGCAGACACACTAAGTTGCTCTGGCTGGCCTTGAACTCTGAGACGTAGCCAGGCTTCGAGCCTGTGACCTTCTTGCCTTAGCCTCCTGAGTAGCTGGGATTATAGACAGACCTGAGTCACCAGGCCAGGCTTGGCCAGGAGGACCTTGAATTGAAGTCAGCCTGGGCCACACAGTGAGGCACTTTCTACCTATCCTTCCAACCCCAGAAGGCCAACTGCACTGCAGTGTTGTATGTGGTCTCCATGCATACATGTAGAAGATCTTTGTAATGTACACATATGGTTATTTCTGGCACATATCTGGTTGTTTCTGGGACTATCTCTCTGACTAATAAGTACCCCAATGAAGCCACAGCACAGACAGGGAAGATCCTGTCTCCCCTCCACTCAGTAAGCCACAGAGCTCACCACCCTCTCCACAGGTGAGCTTCACCTTCCTAGAGAACTCCTATTCACCCTTTAAAACCCACTGTAAATATCCCATCTTCTGTGGATTTTTTATTTACTACAAAATACTGGAGACGTGTTAGTTATTTTATCTTCTTTCTTATGACTCTTATAAAAGTTATCAGCCAGCAGCTTCCTGGGAGTAAGTAGTCCTGTTCTTCATAGCATGCTGGTTTCAGGCTGGACAAGGTCCTCCTGTCTCTGCATCCCCAGTGCTGGAATTACAGGCTTGCG
This sequence comes from Mus musculus, assembly GCF_000001635.26. Taxonomy (NCBI): domain Eukaryota; kingdom Metazoa; phylum Chordata; class Mammalia; order Rodentia; family Muridae; genus Mus; species Mus musculus. The sequence goes on from NC_000080.6 coordinate 31,397,207, forward strand.
TGCCATATAGGGTTCTTCCCTTTTTTGAACTCCCACTGAACTTAGATTATTTTTCCAACATGTGGTCAATAATAGTTTGAAAGGCAGTCTGGACCTCGAGACAAACAGCTGGACCACAAGTCTGCAGACCAAAACCTTCACATGAGCACAGTTATATCAACATCATGGCACCTAGCACAGGTGACCACAGGTCCCTCCAACTTGCCCGCCCCTCCTTTATATTCATCATTCTTCCCCACCCCTCCTCCCCCCGCCTCTGGGAGCCAGACCCAGAAGGAGCTGTCCCGAGTTCTCACTGTGCTCAAGAAGGCGACAGTCAGGCTGTGCTGGCACGATACTCACAAGCCACCCACCATTCCCAGAACAATACGTGATCACAAACTCCACTATGTTATAAAGAGACACCAAGCTCGTCACAGAGGCCAGCATTCAGAAACGGGGTACCAGTCAGAGTATTCGGCACCCCACCAGCCTATACAAACATCCCGACCCACACCAGGCTTGAGTCAATCTCATGTGTTCCTTACGACCGCCTGGAGCCTGCTTTCCACCATGCTAATGTAAGTTCAGAAGCCACTGATACGCTCCCATGCCTTTGTGACAAGAAGTACTCAGAAAGCCAGAGTGGGTGGCTGGCCATGACCCCTTCCGCACTAGGCAGAGGCTTGTGGGAACTGGAGAATGTCTGTCCTGGCCAGGCTCCAACCTCCTGTAGCTCTGGGCTACAGTGACTTAACCCCCAAGGGTTGCAGGGGCAGAGGATAGACTCATTGGTCTATACAAAATGACCTCTGCAAACATCAACTCACCCTGTGATGGAGGCTCAGGGTGCCTCCCCGGTCTGTCCAAGGTTCCTCCATGCCAGGAAAAGCGTGAAGGGAGAACGTGATGGGAAGAGACTGAAGGACAACTCAAAGTTACAGAAGCAACACAACTAACTGGGTGAAAGGTGGCCAGAGCCCAAGAGCTCAGGACAGTCAAGTCTAGTACATGCCAGCCCCTAATTCATTCACAGCAGGGCACACTTTCGTTTTGACATGCGCTCACCCGCAGGTGTGTGTGTGTGTGTGTGTGTGTGTGTGTGTGTGTGTGTTAGAGAGAGAGAGAGACAGAGGCAGAGAGATATACAGAGAGAGAGAGACAGACAGAGAGAGATATGTCTGGGTGCCCTGAGAGTATGGAAGAAGGCCTCTCAGATCCCCTGGAGCTGGACAGAGTTACAGCAGTTGTGAGCTCCATACTCATGACAAGAGCACTCTTAGCCACTGGGCCAATCGATTCCTTCAGCCCTGCTGCTGTGGTTTTTTTCTCTCCATATCTAGAAGGCTGCCAGTGTGTAAGAAATATTTGTTTAATTAAGGTACCCACCTATAAGCCACGCTGTAAACAACTCCCTTGTGGCCACTTATTTTAAGGCATTTGTGATTCTCTGGGCTCTCCTGTGGCTCACACAATAGAATCAATGTCTCTGTGTGTGCATTTATTCTCGAAGTATCCAGAGAAGGACGGTGGGAAAGCACCGGAATGATCCACTGGCAGTACGCACCAAGTGACCACGGCGATGCCGCCTCTCCAGCCCCAGCTTATCCCTCACTGAACCTCATCTTTCCCGAGCTAGAGGATAACCCCGATCCCAGAGACTTCAGGAAACAGCCCTGGGGGACACTCGAACCTCTTGGAAATCATAGGTGCACATTTCTGTGGTTTTTACCATATGGCGGCATATGTGTGACCAACTTTGAAAACAACCTGAGGTGAGGCTGTGGTGCTGCAGGCGAGCTCCACCCCACCCCTCCATCCTGTTTCACCGCTATTGCTATTCCATCCTGGCCAGGAAGCCACATCGCCTGCCGCCATGGTTTTCCAAAATACAGAAAGACGCGGTGGAACCCAAGTGGGTGGTTCACCAAATCAAAATGTTGTTTACTGGGTGCAAAGAGAAGTCTGCAGAAAGATGGATACTGCTCTGCCGAGAGGCATAAAGAAACTGATCGATCCTATCCAATCCACAGAAAACTAAAGGATTAGCTCTCATCTCAGCAAGACCTTGAGCTTCACTCCAGGAGTCCAGGCATGGTGGCATGCACTTTTAATCAATTCCAGCACTTGGGATACAGAGCGGGCAGATCTCTGTGAGTTTGAGGCCACCCTGGCCTACACAGTGAGACTCAGTCTTCACCCCCACACCCCTCCTCCCCACCCACAAAAACACTACAAGAAAACCATTGTGGGGAAAGTTCTAACCCTGAGAATCAACAAGCCACTGCATGACGTAGACTCTGAGACTGCTAAAACTACTTCAAGCAGCTTTGAGCAGGAAGCTGAAGCCACCAACGCAGAAGCCCAAATTGACTCTTAATAAACTGACTTATCAGGACCTATGCAGTGAGATGGTCAGGAGGCAGAGACACTGATGGTGGTGGTGGGACTTGATGGTCTGAGTTTGATCCCCAGGACTCAAGTGGTATAAAGAATGCCGGCCCCTAAGAGTTGTCTTCTGACCTACACACACACACACACACACACACACACACACACACACACACACACACACCACAGACACCTCTCCCTCTCCCTAAGAAAGAAAAACTGCCAAACTTACTGGCAACCAATATCTTGAATGATTCTGCTACTTGGTTGTTTTCTTAATAATCTTGTAAACACCTTGGAGACACTGAGTCCCATCACGGGGACTGCAGATATCTGCATCTAGAAACCTGGGTCATTCCAAAGCCACATCAGCCAGGGACCCTGACTTCCCATGCCTGCCTGCTCCAGCATTTAGGGTTTCCCTGGCTCATTTGGCTCTGTCAGTTTCCTGGTGCACTTAGCTCACTGAAGGGTCAAGCTCTCACCTCCAGTCTCGCCTCTGAGCCGGCACAGCTGGATTCACTCAAGCACAAGCTGAGCATCCCTCACCTGAAGCAAGCCTTGGAACCACCTTGTTTCTGATCTTAGACACTTTCAGATTACATTATATAATCCTATTACACAGATTTTATTAGTAAGTACCTCTGATCCAAAGTTCTAAAATTTCTGTAAACCCCACAGAGCTCGTTGGTCTTGGGAGGAAAGGCAACAGAATTTGAAATGACGTAGAACATCCCGTGACTATTCAGTAACTGTGGGAACAACTCCACATTGTCACAACTGGTCTGGCAGAGGAAGGGCACGCTGAAGGACATCACTGAGTCAGAGAAGGGCAGCTGGATTGGTCAGGGCAGCCAGGCTTGAAGGCCTCTTGCTCAGGGTTTGCCTCTGAGGCCTAACACTGGACACAGGAACGAAGTACTCCACAGTCAGGGTTCCCCAGGGAACAAGATCTGTGTAGCCTGCAGATTCAGAGGGCACAGGATCCGTGTAGCCCGCACAGATTCACACCACTGATTTTCTTTTGTCCTACCTGGGTTGAGTGTGGGATGGAATGATGTGGGTGTTCAAGGACAAGTTGCTTCCTTCCACCACATGGATCCTGGGGATCAAACCCCGGCCCTCAGGCTTGGCACCTGGCTGATCTATCTTGCAGACCTGTGAACAACTGATCTTAAGGTACTCCTGTGAGCATGGAGCCAGGCAGGCCTAAATTCTATAGAGGGAAGTGGAGTCCCGGGGAAGAGACAGGGATGCGATTCAAATCTGCACAGTGACCTTTTGTTCCAGGAAGGTCTCTCTGCTCTGTTCAGGTACCAGTCGCATAGCACCCTTATGGAAACCCCTGTAGTGTCTGGCCACATGCCAGGCACCATGACCCAGCCACAGAGCACATAAGATCACTGTCACCTCTGGGTGAGCTATCAGGACAACTGACTTTGATAAGATAGCTGGGCTGGGAGGTGCTGAGGAGATGTGGGGGCACCAGGAGATGGGCTAGGCTCGGGAAAGGCCGCCCCAACAGCATACGTAAGCCACGAGGGCTTGCATCTAAGACGTGGCCTTTGGAAGTGAGTCATCCAAAATCATATTTGCAAAATAAAGTCTGCAACGTTCCGAAGCACAAGCACATCCACTCGCAGATGCGTGGGAGGCAATAATTTCCTCCCAGGACACCAATACAACGAAAGAGAAAGTCTCCCATCCAGCCAGGGTCAGCAGAGGAATTTGGGGAGGCACACAGTGTTTCTCTGTCCAGAGGGGTCCCATGTCTGCTCGGTGGGTCACAAATACCTATCTGTTAGTTATTACAGCCAGGCATCTTCCAAGAAGATGGTAAGGTTCTGTGCAGACATAGCAGAAGCTGTCAGGAGCCACCCAGTAGCCAGTCTCCCTTTCATCTCTAGAACCTGTTTAGCAAGCTCAAAGCCAAGCCTCCTGACAGCTCCTGTGACAACAACCAGGGTCTAGCAATAAAGGGAAGCAAAGACTGCGTGAGACTCTGTGTAAGATCTTTAAAGCAGAGAAACAAATTCCCTTCCTGCTCTTCCTTCTGTCCTGAAATGCAGATACAGTGGAGCTGGAGAGATGGCTTGGTGCTTAAGAACAATGGAAAAGGAGCCAAGTTCATGTCCCAGCGCCTGGCACCTCAGGTGGCTCACAACCACACACAACGCCAGCTCAGAGGATCTGGTGCCTTCTTCTGGCCCACCATTCACTCGAACACACATGCAAACAAGCATGAACATATACACAAAGATAAAAAGAAGGACGTAAAAATACAAAGAGCCCAGTATAGACACTTCCTACCTACTGCCTTGGAGGAGCCAGCGCTGTGTGAAAACAGACTTCCCAGGCTTTTCTAGACAGAGAACTTTCACTGGGCTAGCCTGGGCCTCAGGTTAAGAGAACGAATTCTAAGGATACAAGAGCCTCGGGTGATCTGAAAGTCTTCCCTTTTAGAGATGCTGCTCTTCCCTCTATGGTGGCAGCAGATCCCCCAGGGCCTAGGAAAGCCTCACACAGAAACATTAACAGCCAACAGTCAGTAATTAACTACTTAAGGCAGTCACCATCATGAAGGGGTCACTATGGGTATCGGTGTGGAAGTTCCTCAAAAAAAACTAAATAGAGAACTACCCTCCCCTGAGACCAGTACATCCGGAAGGACTCAGTGTCCCACAGAGATCCCTGTACGTCCACACTCATCATGCGACTGCTCCTAACAGCCACCAAGGTGCCATTAGCAGAGGGTAAAGAAAATGTGGTAGGTTATTTGGCCACAAAGAGAAAAGCATGCCATTTGTAAGAAACATTGGCAGGACTGCTGATAATCACTGTTCTAGCTAGCTTCACTGTCGCTGTGACAAAACACACTGGCAAAAAGCACTATGAGAGGGGCTACGCCATCTTACACCTCCAGGAGCTCTCTGGAGGAAGTGAGAGTGGGAATCTGAAGGCAGGATTCCAGAGCCTCTCACCAGGAAACTCCTAGCAAGGGGACACAGTAGAAACCATAGAGCATGCTGACCCTAGCTGCTTGCTCACAGGCTTATGCTTAGCTAGCTAGCTTTCTTACATAGCCCAGGACTAGACCTGCAGAGGGATGGAATCACCCACAAGGCTCAATCCTCCCACACCAATTAATGATAACACTACCCCACACAGACTGCCCACAGACGGGGCTGAGCTGGGCAATTCCTCCATTGAGATTTTCCTCTCAGATGACTCTGACTCTAGACTGTCACGCTGACAACTGAAACAGAGATGATTATGTTAGGCAGAAAGGCAGGCATATCGTGGTCTATCTCATATGTGGAAACCAAGCTAAAAAGAGGAAGCCAGGTGTGTGGTGCACGTCTGTACTTTTGGTACAAGGAAGACTGGGGCAGGAGGATTGGGCGATCATGATCTCTGGTGGCCACCTAGTAAGTTCTGTGCCAGCCTAGGCTGCATGAGACAGGCTCTCAAAACACAGGCAGGTTGAAGCAGGAGACTGAAAGTTCAAAGCCATCCTGGGCTACATAGTGAAACTCGTCTCAAAATAAAACAATCAACTTCATTCCTTTTTAGCAGATGTGATAGAAGGACCGCATAAGAAGACGAGACAGCAGCAGGACAGTGAATGTTATCAAAGACTAGCGCGTGCATCTGTGAACTTTCTGCATGAAACCCACTGCTCTAACAATTAACAAACGCAAATAAAGAGCAAAGGGGTGGGGGGAGGCGGGGTAGTAGCTCAAGAAGTTAATCTCTATACTAAGGAAGCTGAGGCTGCAGGATTGCCATGAGTACAAGCCTAAGTGACGTAGTGAGTTCTAAGTCAGTATAGGTTACAGAGTGAAACTGTCTCAAAATGTACAAACAAACAATAAATGAATAAATGAAGGGAGAGAGAGAGAGAGAGAGAGAGAGAGAGAGAGAGAGAGAGAGAGATGAAAGCTGTCAAGAGAAAAAGCAGAAAGCAGATGCAGAAGTCAACGGAAGAATGAGCCTTTGAGGGGCCCAAATTCCAGAAGATTCTTCAGAAAGAATCAGGTGACTTGGCCTCCAAGAAGCCCTTTGGAATTCTGTGTGGGGCTGACCAGCTCCCAGCAGTTTTGTTTGTGGGAATCATAGGCCAGGGAAAAATCTCCCGTTGTTTTTTTATCGGCATGAGATCTCCGGGCTTCCCGCCCGGCACAGCATGCACACACCGAGTTCTCTTCAACACCAAACTCTTCACTCATGCCTGAACCAGGCTCATGCCCAGCTAAGCAATGGGTCCCTGCAAAACAGGCCTGCATGACTCCACAGGCGTGGGTCAGAAGCCCAAAGGAAGGGTGGGTAATACCCCAAACTTTCCTGATAGTACCTCACTGCGGGCTCCTGCTTTTGTAGGGTCCAGATTTAACCTATAAAAATAAATACGAGAGGGTTGGAGAGCGGGCTGGGGGTGCGGGTAGGGGTGGGGGCTAAGAGCGCATACTGCTCGTAGGGGAATTCCTGGAAAGAAGTTGAGGCTGACTGACTGTTAGACCCACAGTGATGTGCCGAGGTTGGAATGTCACAGGTCCAGAGGCCAATTGCCTTATCTCAGGCTAGCTGGAGGCTTCCCCCCTCCCCCCCCCAATAAGCCATTCCCTGCCTAGTCCCTATCAGAACATCCTGTGACTAACAGATAAAAACCTTCTGGAATTAACTTAGCATACCACTAGCTCTCAGCAGCGCCTCAGCCCTATAGGAGACACCACCCATCTAGTTAGAGAGAACTCCCGAACACACCCGACCAGTGCACTTTTAAATGCCTTCATTTATAGCCTTCCTTGTTTTGTTACTATAAAACTCCGGGAAACTGCTTCTGTGTGGGAACACGGAACCTGGGATAACCTAGTTCTGAGCCTCCTGGAACTTGGTCACTCAAATCCAGCTCTAGAATAACCTCTTACTCCCTGTGTGGTGAGAGCTGTGGTTTTACATCAGCATGGTCCTGCAGAGGACCAGGGTACACCTTAGTGGGTCTCCCCGGTACCTTGCTTACATATACACACGGACATCCACTTTTTAAAAAATTAACTACTACATAGATACAAGAGTTCCGTTAAACGTGCATTTCAGAAAAATACCTTAAAATTTTTAATACCATTTTGTATTATCTACTGTGTGCGCAAAGAGGAGCTCGTGCATACTCAGGTGTGCTGAGGTGTTCAACGTGAAAGTTAAAGTCAGTCTCTTGGTCTCTCCTTCTACCATGTGTCCTACAGATTGAATTCAGGTTGTCAGGCTTGGCAGCAAGTAACTTCATTTGCTGAGTCATCTCAGCAGCCCAGGAATATTGCAGCCCAGGAATATCGCCTTTTAATGTCTAGCCCCAAATGTTACATGACATGGATCCTTCTGTGTTTAGTTTTTGTTGTTGTTTTTGTTTTGTTTTGTTTTGTTTTGTTTTGTTTTGTTTTGTTCTGTTCTGTTTTGTTGGAGAGAAGGTCTGCCAGGCCAGGCTGGTCTCAAACTCATGGCAATCCTCCTGCCTTAGCCTCGCAAGGGCTGGGATTATAATATGATCCACCATACCAGGCAGGAGAGACATTTAAACAAACAACCTTCACCCCCAACCCCCAAAATACTGCAGCTTTAACAGAGTATGCTGCCAATCCTAGCTTTGGCTTAGAGGCTCCACTCAGTCCACTGCAGACAATACATGGCTCCCAGGGCTGGAGGTGCGTCTCAGTGCATATCATATATGGTTATCGGGCACAAGGCTCTGGGAGGGAAGGGAGGAAGGACGGACGAGAAAATTCTGCCCAAGTCTGGACTTCTAAGTGTTTCATGCTTGGGGGAGCATGCGTGTTTTCCTCCCCCGAATGCCAAGAAGCCCCTGCCTGGGAATAAACACTGTCTACAAGGGCTGGAAGCAGGGTATCTTAAACCTTAGGAACCTTTCCAAATCAACTACTTGGAAGCCCCAAGTCTGTCCATCCCTAAGCTGTCCCAACATTCTTGATTCTTGGTGTGAACTTAGGTGGCTTCATGTTTATTTGCTTTTTGAGGTAATAAATATAATGCATACGAATATAGATTATACATATGTATAATATATATACATATTAAGGATCAATTTTCACAGGAGGGAAAGGGGAAAATTTAGTCACATGTGGGGGAAGGAAAAAGGGAGAAAGCATGGGGCACCCCCAAAGTACAAAAAAAAAAGGAACAGAAAATGTGCTAAGTGTCTTGAGGAATCCTGCCGTCTGGTCAGAGCCCAAACCACGCTGCTTAGCAGTATAAAAAGGCCTACCTGTATTGCCCAAACTGGCAACAGAAACACAGCTACGCTCTGACTTTCTGTAACCGAATGATTAATCCTTTGTCACTTTTTCCAAGGAACGCCCATGGTGTCAGACAGGGAAGGAAGGGGACTCTCTTCTTCAATGCCATCACTCTGGTGACAGTGGGGAGCACAAGCCGGGTGTGGTGTGTCTGACCTGTCATCTCAGCACTCAGGAAGCAGAGGCAGGAGGATTGCAAGCTCCAAGCCAGCTTGTGCTACATAGCGAGAGCCTATCAAACAAAACAAAAACAAAACAAAGCAAAACAAACAAACAAACAAACAAAATCCAATGAAATAAAAATATATAGCAGCTAACCAGAAATATCCAAGGAACTCTGAGGTTTCACACAGTGCAGAGATCTCTACAACAAACTTCCCCTCTCCCTGTTGTGTTGTGTTGCCAAGCACAGCCGCTGGCTTCAGGAAGCATGTGCTGCCCAACCAGCAGCGCTTGCTGGGGATCAGCCATGCCAGTGACAAGCCAGAGGGAAGGAGAAACACAAATCATGGTTACAGAGTTCCAAGGATGGCAGTGGCTCATTCCGCCTCACTCCCTGGCTGAGACTCTGCACGGCCAGCACTCGGGGGGCCCACTTCGGCCACCTGCTCTCAGGGAAGGCTCAAGTGCAAGTGGTCTGTGCCACTGCCAGGGAGGCCTCCAGGTGGGCAGAACCGTAGCTATTTCTAGTTCCAGCCCCAAGCCAAGATGCCTAAGGCAGGGCTCGGTAGCCAAGCCGGAGGTACAGCTAACCCCAGGAAGAGGCACAGCTCGCCGAAGCCAAGACATGTCCCTCTGTGCTGGGGGCTTTAGCCTGGCAGAGGCTGCCACTCATCCTGAGCCCATCCTAGTTCCAAAGTGCTGTCAGCCGGGTGTGATGCTATACATCTTTGCAAGCCCAATACTTGGTGGGCAGAGCTCCTGAATTTCAGGCCAGCTTGATCAACATAGCAAGTTCCAGCCAGCTAGGGCTACATAGTGAGACCCTGTCCCAGACAAACCAACACTGGCTCCTGGGGCATGGTGGCATGCACACACTTTTGATCCCGATGCTTGGGAGTCTGAGGCAGGAGGGTCAGAAGTTCAGGGTCACCCTGGACTACATAATGAAAACTTACCTTGGAAAAAAATAAAGCCAGACACGGTGGCCCACATCTTAACTCCAGCCTTCGGAAGACAGAGGAAGGTTACTGTGAGTTCAAGGGCAGCCTGGCCTACATATGGAGTTTCAGGCTACTCAAGAGCTACAAAGCAAGACCTTGTCTCAAAACACCAGAAAACAAAACAAAACAAAACAAAACAAAACAAAGACAAGAACTGAAAAATCTAGGCTTCCAAAATGCCAAGACTCTCCTTCCCAGACGCTCCAGCCAATCCTGCAAGGTGGGGCACATCCTCTGGGCTCCTACGCACCCACCCACCGTAAATCACTCTGCTTCGGGACAAGTGCCCCCTCACTCCACCACACACTCACCTCCGGCAGCGTGGATGACGCAGTTCCCAGACCTGGCCTGTGGCCACCCGGAAGAATGTGACCAGGGTCACAGGGATGGACGTCATCAAGCCAGACCTCCTCACCCAAGCCCCACGGTGAGCTCTAACTGGGCAGAAATTAACATTGGAAGGAGACATGATGAAGCTGTACTGAAGCTTGAGGGGAAACGTGCGCGGTGGAGGGGCCCAGGCTATATGTAACAAGCACCCGTAGCAGAACGGGCCAGCAGGTTTGACAGTCCGTGTCCATTCCCCAGGACCACACACTAGAAAGACAAAGCTGACCACTAAACGTTGTCTCTGATCATGCCACCTACATGCTGTGGCACATGCAGTCATGAGCAGACAGACTTACACACACCATTAAATGTAAGACAAAACAAAAGGAGGAACCTCTGATCATCCCAGCCCAGAGAAGGCAGGCAGCGGCAGAGAGGGTAACTGCAGACTCCTCGGGCTGCTGTGTGCCCTGCAAGGCTCCTCAGTCTGCCCATGGGCTGGTCAGCCAAACTCATACCACCATGAGTGCCCACAATGTGCCAGCCGCCAGAGGCAGCAGCCAGACCAGGCAAGCCTGGGTCCAGTTCTTCCTGCTCTCCTCATAGGGACTGGGCACCACATTGTCCTTCCTCAACCTGCTATCCTCTGAGAATGAGGAAGCTAATCCCACTCTGCCACCTTGATATAAATGCTCTGACCGCCACAGGCTCAGCTGCCTGGTACCGCTCGTCACTCAGAGCTGCAGCACCTCATGGCCAGTTTAACCTACCCCAAGCCTGCCCCAAAAGGAAGTTCCTCAGGCATGTAAACAAATGCTTTCACCTCTCTCCTCCATCTCTGACCTCTGACTCTTGGCAATCTATACACATCCTGTCTTCATTTTCCTGTCCCTCTGAGTTTCCTGCCTGCCCACTAAGGCATCCAGTCACCTCCACCTAATTGTTCTGAGAAATCTCAAACACCCTGTGAAAGGACCAGTCTGTCCTGCTAAATGAGAGACAGTCACCCCTGCCACCCTAAGGGACAACCAACCAAATGTCTAACAAACAAGGCCCATGCAGGATGAGCCACTTGGAGCAAACTGACTGCATACAGACAATGTCAGCAGTCACGCCTGAGATCAGGAAAACAAAGCAAAACAAACAAACAAACATAAAAAACCTGCCCGGCAAAGCTATAAGCTAGGCAAAGCCATGTGCTGAATAAGTGTTTCAAGCCACTAAGTCACAAGTGACAACAGACAACTCCATCTTATGAGAAGAGGAAGGGTCAGCCATTAAGAGACCCGCTGAGGATCCCACAGCTAACTGGTAACCTGGGATTCTACGCCACGCTTTCTGGTTCACTGGCAGAGCTCTGCCAGCCCTCTCCCAGCCGAGTCATTCTACGAATTTCAAATGTTTCCTCCCTTAGCGACTCTTCTAAAGAAGGTTAAATGTAGAACATGGCCTTATGTGGCCCCATAAACACCCGACATGCAGCATCTCTGAGCTTTCCTGACCTTGGCATTTCATGCTGACACTGTCCTTACAGAGTACAAAGGGCTCTGCACATTCCAACCACTTAAAAATAACAAGACAGCCAATGCTGACAGACAAACATGACATGGTTACACACACAGGGGCATGACATTCGCTCTAAAACTGAGGGGGGGGCCACTGGGAGGGACGGCTCAGAGGATGAAGGAGCTGACCACCGAGCCTTGTTACCTAATTTTGATCCCCAGAACCCACACTGTACAGGAGAGAACTGGTCCCTACAAGTTGTCCTCTGACCTCCCCATGCTCTACCCCCATACATATAAAATAAGTTCATGTAAAAAGAATTTTTTAAGGAAGGGGCCTGGGCACGGTGGCCCACATCTTTAATCCCAACACCTAGGAGGCAGAGCCAGGGAGCTCTCTCTGAGGCCAGTTGGTTCCACACAGTAAGACCCTGTCTCAATAAATACACAGACAAATGGAGGGAACTCTGATGACACACCAGGGATGAACACTAGGTACAAATGTCAAATGAGATGAGCCGCTCACAAACATGGAACATTCCTCAACACCCGATGCTTAGGAGGCATCTAGAGCAGCCAAGCCCTTAGGGAAAAAAAGCAGAAGGATGGTTGACAGGGCCTGGAGGGTGGTGGTGGTGGGGAGAACAAAACAAAAGGCAAATAAACAAAGGTTGGACTACCCATGACAAATAAACAAAGGTTGGACTACCCATGGCACCCGACAGGCACTTAGACCACACAGGGCAGAGCAAGCAGAGACACAAGCCACACTGCCCTCATCCTCATGCTGACGGCCAGATGGGATACAGACATCAGAGCAGCCTTCAAAAAAGCTTGGGCCCAAATACAAAAGCTCTTAAAGAAATCAAAACCAGTCCCCTGCTCCCAACCCAGTTCAGAAAAGATGGCATGGTCTGGCTCCTCTTGGTTCAACTTGGACTTGGCCAAGGGGTCACAGGATAGGCCTGATTTACTGTCAGGAGGACGATTTGACATTGGGAGCAAGGCAATGCAGGGTTCTGATGAAGTTACGATCCTGCTGGTCCTGTCGCTTTATGTCTACAGAAAGGCTTGTTCTCCTGGTAAATACCCAATGGGTTCAATGAGATGTTGGATGGGGAATACAGGCATTCAGATGTGTGCCACCACCTTGAAGATGGAGAATGGGGAGGGGGGGGGAGGGGAGGAGCCAGTAAGCTGGTTCTAAGTTTTCCACAATAAATGATTTTTTAAAAAATGAGACTGAAACCCAAGCTCATGCAGGGATTCCGTTGTCGGACACATCCTCTCACTAGGTCCTAACAATGCTGACCCCGCACCACCAGCATCTCAAGAACGGGATGCAAAAGCTCCCAGCGCACACTTGGAGGAAGTGCTTGGCAGGACTCTCAGATACCACCCTTGCTGGGGCAGGGTCTGAGGGGTTTGCAGAACATCAAAAGGAAGGGGGCGGGGATGAGGCAGAGGAAGAAAACAGGAAGCCCCACTTGGTAGCAGCTGAGGTGGACACTCTCCTACTGTCAGAAAGGTCACAGGGCCACTCACAGCATCTGCCCCAGCTCATCATCCACATCCACAGAAAGAAATGTAACATCTTCCTGCCTCAGACTTGTGCCCCCTTGTGCCCCCTTCCGGTTCCTCTAGTAGAGACTGGGGTCCCTTGGGGCTGAGGGCAGGGACATCCCAACCCTTGCCTTACTTCCCCCACCAGCCACCAGGAAGGAGGTATGAGAGAGGCTTTGCAGGCTCACATCTAGCCCCGATTCTATCAGGACTCAGTTTGGCTCTGTCCATCATAGCCGGTCACCCACCTGCTAGGACCTGGTCTGGCTACACCTGACAACTGAATAGTTGCCCAACAGACTCCGTGGTGATCTTGATTATTATGTTTAGGGTCAAGAGAAGATATGAGAAGAAAGAGATATGCCACAATCTACTGCTTCCCAGCAGATGAGGTGTCCCCAACACAGTTCCCTCCCACAGAGGAGTCAGGGAGGTACAGAAAAGGAAGGCTGTAAGACTCACTGCAGGATGTGCCGCAGCCATATGGGTCCCCGCCCACCAAGCATGATTTGGATGAAGCCAACCAGACTGCTTTGCTCACCCAGCTATGAGCAGGAAGGACTTTGGAGGGATGTAGGTAAGATGTGGGAGAGACTTCTAAGTTCGGGATATGGAAGAGGACATAGGATGACCTTGTGGCTTCCCAGGCCTGTCATCTGCTTGTTTGCCCATCAATCCCTTCTATATCTGATCCCTTCTGTATGTAAAACCCTAGACAAAGCCATGCACGTGGAGCTGCTCTCACTGTAAACACAGACTCTAACAGGTCAGAGGTGAGAAGGGCTAACCAAGGGTCCTCTGCCCTGTGCCTCACAGGCAGCCTCTAAGAGAGGAAGACCACACCAAAGGAAGCGCTGGACACATCCACAGTGCCCACCAGTCCACAACTCCTCAACTCAGAGGCTTCAGTCACCACAGGTCATGTGACAAGGACCACCTGAATCAGGGCTGATACTCTATTAATGGTGTCATGAGCTGGATGGAGCCCATAGAGGCAGGGTATAAGAAGGCTGATCGTAGGCAGCCATGGGGCAGGTGCTTCTAAACTTCAGTGGGAGATACACGGGCAGAGCAGACACCTTCAGGCTGTCTTACCTGCCTTGCCACCCTCCGGGCCTCCCAGTAGGGCTTCGAGTCCTCCACGGCTTTGCCGATTTTCTTTGCCAGTTCGTCTAGTTTCACCGTTGCCTCGACCAGGACAGATCGGAACTTCTGGCGTGCATCCTATAGTTGGGGGGAGGGGGGAGGAAGATGGAGGAATTATCACCAGGAGGTTTTAGAAGGGAGCAGCAAACATCTGCTGCATCTGACCAGAAACACCAGGAAAGAATTCACACATGGCCAGGACCCTGAATCACTTTATAAACCAGTCAGCCATCTACATTGCCCAATCAGTGGCTGCCACCAGCTATATGATAATTTTAAGCTGGTCATGCGACTGAGAAGAAAGCCCATCTGTAACTTACTTTAGTGACACACAGGGTTTTTCAATCATTCATTCATTCAATTACATGCTCAGAATCGTCTTGATATGGCATTGAACTCTCAATCTTCCTGCCTCTGCCTCCCCAGTGCTGAAATTTCATAGGCATTCACCACCCTACCCCATAATTTACTTGTAAAAAATATGTCCAGTGACTGCAATGTCAAAAAGCTCAGCGATATGTCAAAACCCCCTTGGTCCCCTGGGGAAAAAATCTTGGTTGCCTTTGGTGGCTTTGGTTCATATGACTGCAGCATTTCCCACACTCCCACAAAGCCCTAAATCCTGGGACTCAGATGTTAAACACTGACTGCGGGCTTCCACCTGCAGGACCCTGGCCTCAGGGCACCCCCAGTCTGATGGGTGTGTGGGGTCCTAGGGGACTCAGCAGCAGAGACCCTCACCAGACCACCAGCAAACTCCCAGAAAACCTTCAAAGAAGTAGGTAGGATCTGCACAGAGGCCAGAGGGAACACGTGGGGTTGTGGAGATGGCGGGTGGGAGAGCTGATCCCAAGAAGAGCGCAATGGCCTTGCTTGGCTGAGAAGAGGGAGTGGCGACATTTTCAGGCATCAGAGGGAGCCAGATGTTTGCCATGTGGAAAGGGCCTTCCTCACAATTAACCTTAAGAACTTGTGCTGTTCATGTGGAAATGTAGGGTCTCGTGGGGCTGAAGGAGACTTGGATCAATTCTTCTAACTCATCCCCTTAGCATCTCAGACTGTGGGCTTGGCAGATGGGTCTGACAACACAGCCGACCTTCCAGAATACATGAAGGTACGTGCTTTGCTGCCCTTGGGAGCTCCAGAGCCCAGATCGCACTTCTGACACAGGCGTTGGCCCCAGGCCTGGGTCATGGTCATCAGGGTTTTGTGTTGCATTCAGCGTTCTCCTCCTAGAGGGAAATGGGAATTTCCTAAGGCTCAGGAAGTGCACAAGCTTTCCCAGTACGGGGTGCCTGGAACGTTATAGGATGGAGCCCTGCCCTTGGTTACACAAGCCCTAAGCGAGGGCTGGCGTCCTCCTCAGATGCTGTCTGCAAGCTGTCCATCCATCTCAGCTCCCGAGTCATCACCCATGCTGGGGAGGGATAGGAGAGCTTGGCTGGTTGGCTGGTTTTGTTGTTTTGCTTTCTGCTTTTTGAGACAGGATCTCCCTCTGTAGCACAAGCTGACCTTGAAAACTTACAGCCCTCCTGCCTTAGCCTCCCTGGGAGGCTGGGATCCAGCGTGTGATGGAGTTCAGGAAAATGACCTGATCATATTTGGAACTTATCACACTGTCACAGGGTTTTGAGTATTTCTGAAGATGCCTTGGACTGTTCTTTTGGGGCCCAGCAGCCTGGCTAACATCCTTTCAAGACTCTATATACTCAAGGGCACAAGGGTGGGGGTGGGGGGTAGTGGGCAAAAGACAGGTCTAATAATCATGTTTTCCCAACAATGAGCTATACCTCTAGGTATTGCGTGATCAGCTCCATCCAGCCACCACAGATTAGAAAGTGGTCATAGCTAACAGGTTCCTCTTTCCTGAGATAAAGTAATTTACTTTTATTTATTTTTTTACCAGTAATTATTTAATTATTCACTCTACATCTGGGTCACAGTCCCTCTCATCCCAGTCCCCACCTCACATAGCCCCTCCCCCATCCCCCCCTCACTGCTGGACAGGCAGGCAACAGAGTCAGAGACAGCTCCCGCTCCAGTTGTTGGGGGAGGGGGTAACCTGATCTGGTTCTTAATTTTGCCAGAAATCTTGTCTTCTTGAGTGACAATTTCCCCAGAGGACTGACATAAAGGAGCCCACAAACCCAAATCTTCCCCACCTGCCCAACCAACAGCCTCAACCCCAGGGCTCAGCCTCTGGCAGAGCGACTCTGGGCCCAAGAACGGTCACGTGATAGTCTAGCCGATCAGCAAGGATACTCCCAGCCACAGTGATTGTGGACAAAGAGGCTGAAGCACCAGAACTAATGAGGCTTCACTCTAAAGAGTTTCTGAAACTTAGCAAAAGAAACTTCCCCATTGAGTTGGCTAACAGGATGGGTGGAGGCATGGAGTAATTTTGAACTGTCACCCTGGAGCCAGGAGACGGGACAGAGGTGTGGCAGAAGGGCCCTGCAGCCCCCTGCTCTACTGCTCTCTTACTTAAGGCAGCCCCCCACCCCCATCGTTCCTTTACCCTTGCTTTCTGTTTCCTCCAAAGGACCTGGAATTGGACTTCTATCAAATGCAATTAAAGTGGACCTTTAAAAACCACAAGACTGACCTAGAGACCTTTAGCTAGTTACTATATTGGTTACATTTAAGTGGGCAGGGAGAGGAAGGCATCCTACCCCTCCATCAGCATTGTAATAAAGTGCAACTAAGTCACTGGCGGACTTCTGCCACTGGAGCTGAGTTGACAAGATGGAACTGAATTAAGAAGATTTCCTTAGATACTATCTGAACAGCTGGTTGCCACAGACTGGTGCCTTCTGCTTCACTCCCTAGTAAAGAAAAGACCTCACTCTGGTTTCCTGTCACCTACATCAAAGTCAAATGATCCCCCAAAATGGAGTAGGAACACTTCAGGCTTGAGCGCACGGAACATTGTTTTTTTGTTTTTCTTTTCTGGGAGATGGGTAATTCCTAAGGGTAAACACCTCTGGAAGATGGGCAGGGGCACCCGAGAGTAGTTGGAGCTCCTCAGAGGTGGAGGCAGGAGGATCTGGAGTTCAAGATCCCCATCCCCCAAAAAGCAAGCCGTTTACAAGCCCAGGGCTGGTAATCTGAGTTTTCAGATGGCTTGCCATAAAGCCCGGGCTGGCCAGGGACTTACTCTAAGTGCCGGTGTTCATAGGCGTGTGCCACCACACCCAGCAATCCAGCTGACTTAAAACTCTGCCCTCCAAGAGAGTTCTAAACTGGTTCCCTCTGCGTGATGTCTTAGATCTTCAACCTAGGTGACTCACATGGAGGGTAATTTATTTAAGCAGAGAATTGCTGACAGTGGCAATCTCTCTGCTTCAATGTGTCAGTGTGTCAAAAACACGGCCCTGCGTAGAATAAGAACTCCAGCTAAGACATCCCGAGCCAGCGAGCCTCAGGAACAGCGTGCCAGTGTCACACACTGGGGACAAGTCCCTGCTTTCTGGCCAATCGGCTTATCCAAGCTTCTACTACCTCACTTGTAAACTGAGAATAATGAATGGCTTCATGGAGGTGTCCCCAGAAGCAGGGGCACAGCCACAGGATGTCAGCTTTTTAAAAATAACTGTCCTACATATCAGAGATGACATGTACTTCAAAGGCTCCTTGGTGATGCTGTTTATAAATACACAGCTTTGGATTGGGGAGAGAGGCCTCAAAGGCATGAGCTGAGCCTGGAAATGACCCTGTACGACAAGCTCAACAGGAACCACAGGCCCAGCACATAGATAAGACAACCAGAGCCAGGTGACACGGTCTTTTTGAGGCTGCATGGTAGGCAAGTATCTCACTCTAGACAGTGAGCCTTTTAATCCAGTGTGCACTGGTCCCCAGTGGTTCCCTTAGCATGGTCTACAGACCCACTGGGAAGGGGGTCCTTCAGACCTCTCCTGAGAGCCTGATGCTGAAACCCATTTTCATAGTAAAGTGGGACTCTCGACTTTGTCCTTTTTAAACTATAGTGTACATGATGTGTACAGGTGCATGTGAGCATGGCCCTCATGTGGAGGCCAGGGGATGAATCTGTACAGTTCATTCTCTCCTCTCACCTAGCTCCAGGGACCAAATTCAAGTCATCAAGCTTGGTGGCAAGTGTCTCTGGTCACTGAACTATCCCACCAGCTGCGTCCCATGACCCTTTTCACCTTGAAGTGAGTGTCCTCTCATGAGTGTCCCCTGGAGTTTTCCAGAGGCCATGTGGCATCTCAAGAAATAGAATATGGACAAGACACACACACTTCCACTGTGATGAGATGCAATTTGGACTTCCACTCTCTAAAACTGTGAGGTAAATGAACTCTTTATAAAGGAGATCAAGCTGGGCATGGCGGCACACACCTGCAATCGCAGCACTTCGAGGCAGGTGAACCTCTGTGAGTTCAAGGCCAACCTAGTCTATAAAGTGACTTCCCGGCCAGCCAGGGCTACACAGTGAGACCCTGTTTCAAAACAACAACCCCCTTTAATTTTCAATATAAATAAATACTACTGGGACTTCACAAACCCTTTAGGACACTTGGCGATAACTGGAGATTCACAGTGACCCAAGGTCCAAGGGTGTGGACCAGTGCTCTAGATGTGACAGTACACCTAGAACCAGGGCGAGGCCACAGTACTGAGTAAGAGGCAGCCGTTATCCCTCCGGGACAGGGGAGGACCCTCCATTAGGTGCCATGACACCTTCAGGCTTGTTTTCAGAAAAACGGGGGGCCTGCTACAGAGTCTGCTGGAGAAAGGACAAGCTGGAACCTGGTGAGCCACACAGCATGCATCGTCTCAGAGTCGCTGTTCACTTTTCTACACGTGTGTTATTTTGCATGTATTGTGGTAGGGACAGAGCCTAGGGCCTCACACTTACAGGCAAGTGTTCTAACCACTGAGCAACACCTCCAGCCCGTAGTGTTATTCCTGCTTGCTTGCTTGGCTTGAGATTTTTATTCTTCTTGTCTGTTGTTTTGAGACGGGCCTGGGATGGCCCCAAACTCATGGCAATTTCCTGCCTCAGTCTCCAAAGTGATGGAACTACAGGTGTGTGTCACCACACCCACCTTCTAGTCCAAATTAGGCTTTGAAAAAAAAAAGTTTGCTTTTAAGAATTTGCCTTGTCTTGGATGGTTGATCATGTATGGTTACAAAGCTTCCTTTTCTGACAGGGTGAAGTGGAAACAATTGTCAGTTTAACAGACTACATGAAGTATGTAATACAGGCAGGAATGACACAAACCATGTTAGGGGGCACTGCCTAGGACGAAGGTCATGGCACTGTTGGCAAGGGCGCTCTGGAATCCTGGTAAGAGGCACCACTCAAACTCTGGGGCTCATTGACTGGTGCTGGGGTACCTGAGCTGTTTAAAATGAGCTCACTGCAAACTGTGCTTTCCAAAGCCACCCGATCCAGTCTGGAGAGTCCTTGTGAGCACTTGTAACATACACGTACACGTAACACACACTCAGAGAGTGTAAACACACTCTGAGTGCTGTTTGGAGAGAAGGTAAGTGCTCCCTGCTGGCTGACAGAACTATCTGAAAGGCTCAGAAGCTAAGTCGTACGTACAACAGGCTGCCAAAGGAACGCTTGCTGCTGTTAAGGCGCCACACTTTAATTAATTTAAATTATACCTTCAACCAGTGCACAAGGCTAATGACTACCGTCCTAGACAGCACAGTCCTAGCCCTGACACCCCCACTTTCTATGACTCAGCCTGCTCCTGGCACCTTTTGGCTGGTGCCGCTGTCTCCATTCTTTTCTCAGCCCACGGCCCTGTGATCAGGGGAGCCAGGGTGGTTTCTACCTTTACGACCCCACAGCAGGGTTTGAAGCTGACCGACTGTGCCAGAGTAGAGCAGGGTAGAGCAGGGTCCAGGAAGATAAACCAAGCAAAGTGTGGGGGCACAGGAGCCAAAAAGAGGCAGGGCTGGGCACGGGAGCCGGTGTGAGGAGCAGCAGAAGCTGGGGCCAGCCCTGTAGAGGCCATAACAGTTCTGGCCCAGTCCATGGGTAGAAGTATCTGAAAAGGACACCTTGGCTAAAGGACCTCACAGTGACAGAGGACATGAACGAGAGGAGGGAAGGACGTACCAGGATCCTGAATTGTGGGAACCTCCTGTCACTGTGTGGTCACAGTCCCTGCTGCCTCTGTCACATGCCTTCCCTACTCCAAGCCTTGACTTTGGGAGTGGAGGCCTGTTAATCCTGGTGGTTGCCTCTCTGAGGCCTGTCCTGCATACAAGAGGGTGCCCTGATCCCATGTTTCTGATACAAGCCCCTTCCACACAGATCACAACACAGAAAGCCAGGAGAGGGACAGAAGAGATGATCAAGAACGCACATGCAGACAACAGCAAGAGGTGGCAGAGTAAAGTCCCTGGGCATGGGACATCTAAAAATGTGGCCATGGAATCTGTCAGTTGGAGGACACCTCTGAAGGGTGAGAGGCATGGTAGTGGCTGTGTGCGGACAGCAGACATAAATCAAGACCTCTGGGAAATCTGGGCTCTCCCTTTGTCCTGGCTGGTTTTCTGTGTCAACTTCACACACGCTGGAGTTATCACAGAGAAAGGAGCCTCCCTTGAGGAAATGTCTCCATGAGATCCAGCTGTAAGACATTTTCTCAATTAGTGATCAGGTGGGGGAGGGCCCATTGTGGGTGGTGCCATCCCTGGGCTGGTGGTAGTCTTGGGTTCTATAAGAAAGCAAGCTGAGCAAGCCAGGGGAAGCAAGCCAGTAAAGAACATCCCTCCATGGCCTCTGCATCAGCTCCTGCTTCCTGGCCTGCTTGAGTTCTAGTTCTGACTCCCTTGGGTGATGAACAGCAATGTGGAAGTGTAAGCTGAATAAACCCTTTCCTCCCCAACTTGCTTCTTGGTCATGATGTTTGCACAGGAATAGAAACCCTGACTGAGACACCCTACATGGATTATCCAGCAACTCTTCCCTCCCCAGCGTCCCAGGAACTACTCCTATGACCTTTCAGAACATTGAGTGTACAGTGGGGCAAAGTGTGGAGTTGTCAAATCTTGGGGAGACCCCTGGTCCCTGGACAGCTTTGGTGTCCAAGCCAGGTCCTGCTCCTCACCCCAATCCTCCCATGGCCTCACACTGCTCTGAACCAAGAGAAAGCATAAAGACCACCATGGCTTCTTCCTGCAGTCTCCCTAAAACTAAAGAAGGACTTTAGAGAGTTTAAGGCCTTGGTAGACTCCCACACACAATACAGAGGGACTCTGGTTACCTCTGATTTGACCAGAAAGCACTTCCACACCAGCAGATGAGTACCTGGGCCCTGAACAGCATAGCCTTCCTTTAAACATGTGGCCAGTGTCAGGAGTCCACACTCAAAATTGGAATGGAAAGAGAGGTGTTTGTTTTTGTTTTTTCATTTTCAAATAATTTCAGGTTGGGGAAAAGGGAGAGTAAAATGGAGCCTTGTGAACATTCGGTCTGCCTTTTCTAAAGATAAACTCATCGTCACATATGATGGTGCGGTGGCCAGAGTCAGCACACTGTCCCGTGTTGTTCAAAACAATTCAAGGCTGTGTCAGATGAGCCTGAAGAGATGAGCTCAAAGGACGGCAGGATGGGACGAGAGACCTGAGCGGATGGATATACGAGCCCTGAGAACCCTGCCCTCTCCCCTCTCCTCACTCCTGGCTCTCTTCTGCCTTTCCCTCTCCTTTATCTTTTCTTTTCTCAGTGTGATCTGGGACATGCGACCATGATCTTGCAGAATCTCCCAGTTAGAAAATAGCTCCCTTTCAGTTTACTTTCTGTCCTCAATGGCACAAGGATGGGGCTAAGGCCACCAGGAAGGAATGTTTCAACACCCAAGGCCCCGAGCTCCACAGAGAAGCAACTCAGCAGCCTTTGTAAGCAGCCAGCACAAGGGTCAGTCAGGCGAGTCCTCCTTGGGGAAGAAGGGACTGGAGTGAAAGGCACCCTGTGGACTTGGACCAGGACAAGCAGCCTGGGAGACTGACAGGCCCTGCACTTTTTCAAGCATCAGTCACACACACATTCTTGAACCCACGGGATTCTTTAAGTAAGAAGGAGGCAGAATTACTAAAGTGCTCAGCCTCATTGAATTCAGCCACAAGCAGACCATTTCTGTGTTGAAGCCAGAGAAGTTTAATCGTTTCTACTTTGAGACCCATGCTTAAAAACAATTCTGGGTCACAAAGCTGCAGACGTACAACTGATGTGCACATTAGCCAGGTAGTGATTCGACCATCAGTCAAGCTGTTCCAAATACAAGGTCTACTTTATAAGCAGCTTGGGTTTTGAACGATGTCGACAGGGCAAGATCAGAACCCAGCCTTGGGAAGCTTGGAGAACGGGGCATAAGGACAGAGGCTCCCACCTTCAGCCCTACATCTCTGGGTCCTTATAAAACTTGTGTCAAGAACTGTTTCAACAGACTTTAGGTTTTTATCAGATCTTGTGGTACAAGCCCTAAAGTCTCAGCCACCTGGTACACTGAGGCCAAAAGATTGCAAGTTCAAGGCCAGTGTGGTCAACTTAATGAGACCAAAATAAAAATTATGTAAAGGATGCAGCCATAGCTCAGCAATGGAGACTTGCCTTGAATGAAAGAGGCCCTGGGTTCATATCCCTAGTACTGCAAAAAATTAAAGTTTAAGCCTGTTGTGGCCTAGACTGATTACGGAGCTTCTGGCTTTCTCAGGATGTCAAGATTGCAGGTGTCCTGTAATGTAGGGTGCACGTGGCTAGCCAACAAATGAAACCCACGGCCACAGAAGGAGAGAGCAGGAAAGGACTCCCGCCAGTTAACACAGATGCTCCCATTTCACAGACGAGGAAACCAAGTCCATCCATCTCCCATGAGGATGATTGCCTGGTGTCACAGCAAAGACTGGAAACCCCGCTGCTCCGTTCAGCTGACCAATCCCAGCCGGGATCTCAGAGGCTTCCTCCATATGTGAGAGGCCTCCTCCCGAACATGTACCTCCTAAACCATGAAAACACATGGGCTCCACTCAGAGCCTGCATCTAAGTCCTGGCTCTGTCTCCACTGACTGTGTGTCTTGTCTCTCTGTACCCCTCAGTGGTGTTTTTCGTCATCGTCCTCAAGGGCTATTTATTATGAGACCACAATTACCCACACCAACCTTTAACACACACTTAGCTCTCGCTCGATAGCTATTTTTATGTAGGTTAGTCAACCAGGGAAGGTAAGGGCAGGGCGGGGCCTGGCTAAACACTACATGGTGGGGGTATGCGGGGCACTGTATGGACAGCACCTCATTAAATCATTAATAGCCCTTGCCAGATCTGTCTGTCTGTCTGTCTGCCTGCCTATCTGCCTTCCTTCCTTTCTTTTTTTCATCTCAAAGAGAAGGAAATTAAAGTTCTGAATAGCTGAAACAAACAACTCAGGGCTGAGAAGATGCCTAGAGGGCTGAGAGGCACTGCTCCGGAGGACTGAGTCTGTTTCCCGGGAGCCTTGTCACAGTCCACAGTCATCTGTAACTAATGCTAGAGGATCCAACGTCTCCTCCCGGCCTAAGTCACTCATGCACATACACAGACACGCGTGATCACACATAATTTAAAGAAAAAAGCAGGAACTGGTAACACACACCTTGCATCCCATGGCTTGGGAGGCAGAGGCAGGTGGATGGATGGCTCTCTGTGAATTCAAGGCCAGTGTGGTCTACAAAGGGCATAAAAGGCATTCCAGGACAGCCGGGGCTATATAACAAGACCCTGTATCAATAAATAAAGTAAATCAATCCTGGCAGGGCAGAAACAAAGGCAAACAAAGGAGCCACCCATGTTTCCAAGCTGACAATGAAGGCAGTGCTCCTGTGTGGCAAATGACAGCCGCCAGCCTCCAACCATGGACTTTATTTTGACTTGTGCCCCCCCCCCCCCCAATAAAACCTCTCCCAGGCAGCTTTGACTCCAAGTTCCATAACGTTTGAGAGCTTAGCTTCTTCAACAACTTCCAGCTAGGGAAGCAGAGCCGGTTTCTAACAAATGAACTCAGCATTACGCCTTTACTTCTCCAGGACCCAGCGGCCACCAAGGAAAGACGCATCAAGTCAGGAGTGGCCGATGACCTTCGGAACGTGCCCTCTCCAGCTTAGCAGGCACAATGCCTGCTCCTGGCTCTAAATGGCTCCCAGTTGCCCCCCCCCCCCCAACAGGCACTGGCCATAGTGTGATTAAATAAATTATTTTTGTTTCTGTTGTATGTGCATGTGCACGAACATCATGGAACGTGAGCGGAGGCTGGAGAACAACTTCTAGGAGTCATTTCTTTCCTACTGTGTGGGTTGCATGGGTCCCACTTAAGCTATTGGGCTTGGCAGCAGGTAATACCTAGTAGGTAATACTAGGCCATCTTGCAAGCTCACACAGCACAACCTGTAAGAAGTGGCAAAGCAGCAACAAATTCCGTACATCACTGCTAAAACCTGCTCCCTGCCCTGTCGTGTGGCTGGCTCGTCTCCAGTTACCATGAGTACTAACCAAAGTCCTTGTGTTGTTAGCTGGTTAAACATTAAAGCACCTCTCAAAAACATGGTGAAACGGGGCTGCTTGCGAAGTTTGCCCCCAAAAGGGAAGTATGGAGTTGTTGTTGTCGTCGTTGTCATCATGTCTCTGACCACCATAAGTATGGTACTTTCTAAACATGACCCAGAAGTCTTCAGCACTGCTTCCATTAGGAGGAATCCAACGTTAGGTCCGTCTGTGCTTGGATCAAGAAAATAAAGATGCACCACGCTGTAAGTTCAACCAATTGGACAGCAAAAGCTGACAGGTTTCCACATGGTCATCTTGGGACCAGCACTCTGGGAGATGCCACACATCCTAAGAAAGTCAGAGAATCTGCGACCACCATATTGGAAAAGTGCTTGCCAATGCTCTAGGTATAACCACCAGCTTAACTCACAGCCAAGGGCCAGCACAGCCTGTGTTAGGCCCCCGAGTGACCACCATGGATGTCATCATACCCTCAGATGACCACATTTCCAACCACCACCTGACCGCAACTCCTGGAGACTCCTTAAGCAATGACAGCCTAGCAGGGCCTCACTTCTTCCTTTCCAAATCCTGACCTACAAACCATGGCCCAAACAAAATGACCGCTGTCAACTCAAAAGGTGGCAGGTGTCCTTAGGCAGAAATGGCAGCCATAAAAGCCGGAAAGAACAATACCCATTTCATCTCTTCTCTCAAAACAAAACCAAACACAGTCAAAACCCAAGGAAGAGATAGACATTCAATCTGTAGGCTTCAAATCTGTCAAAACAACTTTCTGTCTCCTGACATCAGAAGGACAGGGTGGACATAACAAGAGAACCCCATTCATCCCCCATTCATCCATCGTGCTTTGGCTGAGTTTGATGTCAAACAATGAGAGCAGTCCCACGAAGAGGGATTGGCCATTGTTATAAAAAACAGCGGATATTCCTTCCATTGTCTGCCCGCTAGCAGTTCATGTCAGTCAGTGCAAACATGAGTATCTCTTAGATAATCCAGCAAAACACAGCAAAGGAAAACTCAGTCAAGAATAGAACAAAAAATTTTCCATCTTCCTTTAAGGAAATGAAAGGGGCTGATTCACCAAGCTCTCTAAGAGTTGCTTTGCAAATTTCTGTGACACTCTTTGGTATAATCCATTGGTGGGGGAGGGGAGGCACATCTATTCTTACTGCTAGAAGTATCCACGGGTAGAAAGAGGAAGTCCAGAGAAGAGGGCTAAGCAAAGACAGCTGGGCTGGCTGCCAAAGGCTGAGGTTGGAGGGATGTTTAATATACCCAGCCAACACACACACAAACTATGTTAAATGTCCCCACAATAAATGCTGAGAAGGAAAAAAAGACCACAGTTCGGTGTTAAAAGGTTTCAGTCCATGGAGACCAGAGCGCTCTATCAATCTGACCATTCTTAAAACCACAGAGACAATGGTGAATGTGCCCACTGCCACAGCCCGCCAGTCTTCTGAAGACGGGAGACAGGGCTGGCAACCTTGGACAAACCTGGGGATACAGTCACATGGCTGTATGAAGTCAGTCTGTACTACAATAGCCGGCACCTGTGACTGGATGACAGGTCCCAGCTGAGGATCCAAGAATACTCTCATGGGTTTTTGCAGCTTCAAAATGAGACATTCAATTTTTCCTGTCAATTGTGTCGATTTCAGGATTAGATGGGTATGTCTGTATTTTAGCCAAAGCTCAGAGTACATACATTTGTGCAAGCCTCGAACCTTGTATACAAGACTTGAGCCTACATGTGTCTTACCCTTTGAGATGTTTTCTATTGCTCTTCACCAACCACATAGATGAGGGTTTCTTGGTTACAGAGCATCTAAGATGCCATTTAGACATTCCTTCATTCTCCCATGAATTGTTAGACAGGCATCACTGAGCAATCCTACTGTGGTACTTTGTGTTCCGTTGCTATAGCAACACTGTGACCAAAAGCAGTTCAGGGAAGAAACAGTTTGAGTCACTTTACAGCTTACATACATCATGGAGGGAAACTGAGGCAGGAACTAAAGCAGAGACTTGGAGGAACTCTGCTTACTGGCTTTCTCTCTGTGGTCTGCTCAGCCTGCTTTCTTATGCAATGCAGGACCACCCACACAGGGGTAGCACCACTACCAACCACCAATCAAGAACTCCAGCTTACCCCAGGCCAGTCTGATGGAGGTGATTCTTCCAGAGAGGTTCACTCTTCCCAAGTGACTCTGATTTGAATCAAGTTGACAAAAACTGACCCAGCATGGGGGTTAATTACAATTAAGTCAGGAACCATCAATTCCAAGCTTCCCAACAGTCTTTATTGTTCCTAAAATTCTTTCCATAGAAATTAATTTCTCGGGCTTGGTGAGATGGCTCAGCGGTTAAGAGAACCGACTGCTCTTCCAAAGGTCCTAAGTCCAAATCCCAGCAACCACATGGTGGCTCACAACCATCCGTAACAAAAATCTGATGCTCTCTTCTAGAGTGTCTGAAGACAGCTACAGTATACACACATATAATAAATAAATAAATAAGTAAGTAAATAAATAAATAAGAATTTAATTTCTCTGACATAGAAATCATCTTTTTATAATAGGTTCATTTCTTTTTGTTGTGGTTGTTGTACATTTTTTTAATTCGATATTTTCTTCATCTACTTTTCAAATGCTATCCCGAAAGTCTCCTAAACCCTCCTCCTACCCTGCTCCCCAGCCCACCCATTCCTGCTTCCTAACCCTGGCATTCACCTGTACTGGGGCATATAATCTTCCCAAGACCAAGGGCCTCTCCTCCCAATGATGGCTGACCATCTTCTGATACATATGCAGCTAGAGAGCTCTGGGGGTACTGGTTATAAGAGGAACAACAATATGAACTAACCAGTACCCTCAAGGTTAATTTCTTCCATCAGCCCTCTGCCTAACACAATAAAACACAATCATTGTAAATAATCAGAAAAACACCAAGAAATGAAAAATCAAGCCACCCGCTTTCTCAGCAGCAGCCTTAGTTAGCCACTGGTAACGTCTGAGCATACAGTTAATCTTATTTTCTGAGCCAAGCTTCTCAAACTACTGATGGCAGATTTGTTAAACTCCATTGTGAACTAATTGTTCCTACAGAACATAGTAAAATGAACACAAAGCAAAACAGCACAGCATTGTCAAGCTACTAAAAAGGACTCTGCAAAGTCATCTTCATTTGCAAGGCTGCCTTGAACTTATCCTCCTGCCTGTGAGCTACCATGCCCAGCTTAGAAGACTTGCTGTTAATTTCTGTGTCTACTTAGCCCTAACTGTAGTGATCAGTATACATTGTGTGTTAACTAGTAGTGATCAGCCCACACTAGGAATACTGTAAAAAAAGACCTTTTTCCTCTTATATACACATTCTTTTACTGCATATACCTTACATATGGTTTTGGTTTTTTATGTGTATGTATGTGTCTTGTGACTATAAGCTGTTGGGGGGGGGAGGTTCTCTCAGAGGCCAGGAGAGGGTGTTGATCCCTGAAACTGGAGTTACCGTTGGTTGTAAGACAACCAAGGTGGGTGCTGAGAACCAACTTTAGTCCTCTAGAAGAGTGGCAACTGCTAAGCATTCTACAGCCCCAACATACACTTTTATTACCTAATGTTTTCAAAATATATCATAGTCATTTGCCCATGGTCACAAGTCATCCCTTTTTAAACTAAAGGCCACCATATAGCTGGGTATAATAGGGCCCAGTGGAGATCCACCCTATAGCTGGGTATAATAGTGCCCAGTGGTGATCCACCCTACAGCTGGGTATAATAGTGCCCAGTGGTGATCCACCCTACAGCTGGGTATAATAGTGCCCAGCGGTGATCCCAGAGCTTGCATGATGGAGACGGAGGATCAGGAATTTGAAGAAAGCCCAGGCTACATGAGACCCTTTCTCCTATTCCCTGCCAACACACACCAAAAAAGGCCACTTTAAAAATGTTAGCATAGGCCAGGTGCACTATTGCACACTCAGGAAACAGGCCCATCTGGATCCCAGGCCAGCTAGCTATAAAGGGTGACTCTGTCTCAATTTTTAAGATGTTAACATATTCAAAGACATTTGACTATTATACTTTCATGAGCCAACACCTTCATAAATGAACAGATTATGGGAAAGGAAACAGCTTATATTTTATCAAGGACAGTCACGACTCTCTCAAAGTCACCCTAACAACGGTGTGGTGCCCAGAACCGCTTGCCATAGAGATGATACTTGGATTGTATGGTTGGCTGGTTGACTTGGTGGTGGTGGTGGTGGTGGTGTGGTGGTTGGGGTTCTTTGACATAGGGTCTTTCTATATAGCCCAGGTTGGCCTTGAACTGACCCCTCTCCTCAGCCACTCTGGCTGTGCTTACAATCATGACACCCAAATCTGTCCTCTATTATTTTTGTTAATTGAGAAACTGAGGCAACGTGGTTATGTCATAAAATTGTTTTGAGGGCTTGATGTTGAACAGAATGTAGTACACAGCAGGTGTTCGTGTTGGTATGTGTCATTATTAAAGGACCCAAAGAGCCAGAAGACACATTCTAGAATAGACAGAAAGCCTGCCCTGTGATCTCCCACCCTGCTGCAGCCATTGTTCCCTGTAGCATGCCCCCCTAACAATAAGCAGCAATTAGGAAACAGGCCCAGTGCATCAACTGACAATCTATGATCACACAGCCATAATGGGGTCATTTGGTGTTATGTGTTTACCCAGCACCATAAAGCCAACCCCAGGTGAGCCCAGAGCTCACTCAGGGCACCATGCTCACTTCTGCTTGCTATGCTCTTTGATTCTTTTTGAGAAAAGCTCTCAGCTTGCCCAGCCAGGCCTAGAACTGGACGTGTAGTCTGGTTGGTTGATCCTGATGATCCTGTCTCCTCCTCCCAAGCACTGGGATTAGAGGCGTGCACCACCCACCCACCAAGCTGTCTCTGTGACACTGCAGATGCCCTCGGCACAAAGCCCCACTGGTCTCATGGCTGCAAAATTCCCCTTGCCTAATCCTGGCCAGTACAAGCCCTCTCTCTGGCTTGTCAACCAGAACCATCTCTCTGACCAAAAAAAGGTCACGGCAGTACCTACTGGAGGACAACAAAGCCATTACCAGACCCTGTGGCCAGCCTAGCCTAGATGGACAACTCACTGGGGTCTTCTTTTGACCAGCATCCAGCAGGCCTCCTGCCATTCAAGAACCCAATAAGCCTATCTGAGGATCTGGACAAGAATCATCACTGTCAGCAGTCATAGATGAGCCTGGGGCTTCAAGATACAAAGACCCTTCAGAGTTATCAGACCTATTTTAACCCAAATCACCTGACTCCCCAGCCATGGTCCTTCCTGTTCCCTTCTTCAGGGCTCGAGGGCTTCATCAGCTCACAGCTATCTTACAAACGACGAAATTGAGGCTCATACCCTAGTGACATGCTCAAGGCTCCCACACTCAGTAAGCGGGGAATATGGTATATATAAACTGTAATCATAGCAACTCCAGAGGCTGAGACAGGAGGATTGTAGGCTTAAGGCCTAGCTTGGCTACACAGTGAACTGGAGGCCTGCCTGGGCAACACAGCTTTGTGCAACTCTAACTTGAAACTGAAAAAGAAAAAAAAAAGGCTGGGAGATATAGCTCAGTATTAGAAGGCCAGCCCTGAGCCCTAAGTGCGGTTCCGGCATCACATGCCATGCACACTGCACACCAAAGCATCGGGCCAGAGGGGCAGGATAGCAGCAGGTCCTGTGGGAGTTATTCTGAGATGCTCACAAGACTTGATATCTATACCACCAGCCAGCTGTTAACATGGTCCAGCAACAGGAGCAGACTTCATTCTAAACCCCTAACTACAAATGGACAGAGCACCGTTCCCTGTTTCCCTAGTTAGTTCTTAAGTCAGCTCTCAAAGTCTCCCTCACAAACTGGGGTCTCATCAGAAGCTCCACTGAGGAAAGAGGCTGACTTAGGGCATGAGGTCCCCTTTATTTAGAAATGGGGCCTTTGGAGAAGCAGGTTAAATGAGGCTGTATGGATGAGCCCTAACAGATGACCTATACTTACAAGAGGAGAACTAGGCAACTGTTTGCTTTCTCTCTGATGAGAAGACAGCCAGCATCCTTGTGCAAGCTGGGAAGGGAGCCCAACCTTGGACTTCTAGCCTCCTGCTCTGTGAGAAACTAGGCTTCTGTTGCCCAAGTGAACAATAAACAAAAGCATTGACCTGCTTCGGACGGTCCTCACACAGGCCACATCTGTCCTGTCAGCACTCTTCCTCTGCACCCCAGACTGCTCTGGAGGGTTACGTCAGATGACCCGAGCTCTTTAGGCCTTGCCTTTGATGGTCTCCATCCTGTCAGATCCTCCATGACTCTCTCTCGGAACCTCTCTCGTTCCACCAGCAGTTCATGCTTCCATCCAAGGGATGGGAGCCCTGTGCCAACAGATTCATGACTCAGGATCTGTCAACCTCCACAGCCCCTGGTGTCTTAAACAGGACTGGAGTCTACTCCACTGGATGTGTGGGGGATGGAAAGATATTCATTTCAACCATACGTCACAGGCTAGACTGCCCCCAGCCCAGCTGACGTGCCACCAGGCCCTGGCTCTGGTACCTGCTTAAAGACGTGTACGGTTCTTGGCTACATTTTTTTCACTCAGCTATCTCTGCAAATGTTCTCTAGAGCTTTCTGCAAATCACCACGCTGTTTGACAGGACCTTCCTGGCCCAGTGCCCACCACGCCCACATCACAGAAGAGAAGCTGGCAGGGTGTGACGGCACTGTCCTTTAATAAAGGTATTTTTCTCTTCCGACTCGTGCTGATAAATCCATTAGGGACAGAAGTCAGGCTGTCTGAAATCCACCCCCTCCTTCCTCTCCTTCCCCGGAGTTCCCAAGCTTAAAACATGGCTGTTCTTTTCGCTTCTGGTTTTTGTTTTCTTAAGTGAAAGGTTTGCTTGCTCCTGGAGGAGGAAAAGGCAGGTTCTGGGTGCAGGCCTTGTGCGAGCTGGGAGGACTCCAGAGATTTATTCTTCAAGTCATTCATTCTCAGAGTGAGGAGAGATAATAAACAGTCAGGAGGCTGGGCTCCTGGCTCCCAGGAAGGGAAGGAGGGAGGAGCCAGCGGTGATTTCAACTGAGGAGCTGGAGGTCTAGTTAGCAGGTGTCCCTGGCTGTCCCTCCCTGCTCCTTCAGCCCTAGCAAAGCCTCCTCTCAGAACATGCAGGGGAAATGCCGAAGACAGGTTCTTAGAAAGGTATTTTTATATATGTATGTATATATATTTACACATAAAAGCATGGGATATTGCCAATCTTGGCTCTAATTAGAGTTAGAATGTTTTTTTGTCTCATCTGTTTGAAGTAAGAGGGGACAGAAAGCAAGATGGCTCAGCAGTTAAAGGCGCTACAAAGCCAGATGACCCAAGTTCCAACAGCAGAACTGCTCATATGATAAGAAAAAACTGACTCTGCACACACACACACACACACACACACACACACACACTTGCACGGGAGTGCTCACAAGCCATCCACATAAAAATAATGAAATAGTATTTTTAAAGGGTCAGGCATGGTGGTGCATACCTTTAATTTCAGGACTGGGGAGGCAGAGGCAGGCAGATCTCTCTGTGCTTTGAGTTCAAAGCTACGTAGTAAAAGATCCTGTCTCCAAAAAAATTGTTTTTGTTTTGTTTTGTTCTTTTACTTATTTCTTTTTAAATGGTAATGGTATCTAGGATGTACCACATCATGGCATGCCCCTGTAATTCTAGCATTTCAGTGTCAGAGAAAAGGAACACCAGGGTTCTGGTTTGTTTTTTAGGTTTTTAAGACACTGTCTAACAGATGCCATAATGCTATAGTGGCAGCTAGTGTGTTTATGTGTGACATACAGCATAAATGGGAGATAGGAGTTAGCTCAGTGTTAGCTAACTGATAATATATTGAATAGCTATTGGTTTGGTTTGAGTTTTTAATTGGTATACATATGGGGATTGAAACCAGGGTCTACCGAATACTAGAAAAGCGACCTACCACTGAGGTACATCCCTGGCCCTCTACATGCTTTGAGATAGAGACTCAGTTACACTGGGCTAGGCTTGAATCCCCCCTACTATCTTGACAGATCTCCTTAGCTTCCTGCCTTCAACTTCTAAGTAGGAGCTGGGAGTACATTTGTAACTCCCTGCCTGACAGAATAGCTGTCTCTGTTTCTGTTGAAACTGAAGCCAGGCTAGCTTTGAACACCTGATCTATCCCACTTCCCAAATACTGGGGTCACAGAATGGATACAAGGTCAAAATCTGGATTTAGCCTCCCAAGTATTAGGACTATAGGCCTGAGCTAGCATGCTAACCATGGATATGACCACTAACAGCAAATGCTGAACCTCTGTTCCAGGGGAAATACAGTTAGGTGCTTTTGAGCCTCCAGTCATATTCCCATGAGCTATTCAAATGCCTAACCTTTGAAATTTTTATTTATTTGTTTGTTTGTTTATTTATTTATTTATTTATTTATTTCAGACAGAGACATAATCCACTTCTTTTGATCTCAAAGTGATCCTCCTGTTTCAATATCTCTCGTACATTTTGTTTTTGTATACAGAGTCTTATGCAGCCCAGGCTGGCCTCAAATTCATCATGTAACTGAGGGAATCTCTGAACTGGAGGCCAGAGCCTTATACACATGAACATTGTTAGGTTCTCAACCACAGATTCTAGCAACATGATCATGAATTTGATAGGTAACCCCTACTAGTCTGGGGCAGCCCGGCTACACACACAGCTACTGAGTTTGGAAGTACAGTGGGGTATGCTCTAGTGAAAGCTCTACACACAAACACCTGTGGCTGCTGGGGTTACAGTGAGGGCGAGGTGCAAGGCTGCTTCCCTGGCCTGTGTGTGTGTGTGTCTGTGTGTGCGTGCGCGTGCACGTCTGTCCCCTCAGCTTCCATCTTCAGCAGCAGTCATCCCATGTGCCCGCCCCCATGCCTGCTGACCCCTCCTCCAAGTCCTGGAGATTGAGCTCTGGGCCTTGGGCTTGTCCATGAGCACTCTTCCTCTGAGCCACACTACCAGCCCCCACATTAATTATTTTGTTACAGTGAGTCCCTGTTGAATTTATACTACTGTGAATATTCTGGGTTAAACAAAATACGTTACCACTAATTTCCCCTATGTCTTTTAATGTAACAACTAGGGAGTTTTTAAATTGCTTCTGTGGCTTATTAATATATTTCTGAGTCAGTCCTGATTATAACCCTACCAGGGGAAGGCCACCCAACAACACAACCCAGCCAAGCTACCCTACACAAACCCTTAGCTCATTCAGCCATGAATCCTTGGTTGTGAACTTGACTATATCAGGAATTAACTAAAACCCAAGTGGCTGGGTACACCTGTGAGGGACTTTTTCCTAAATTAAATCATGTAAAAAGTGGGAAGAGCCACTTTTTAATCCAGACCATTTTTGAGGTGAAAAGATTCAGCTTTTATCTGGACCACACCTTCTGCTGGCAGCCCACAGACAAAACATGGAAGAGGGAGCTTGCTCTCTTTGCCTGCTTCCTCTCACTCTCCCTAGCAAGTCCATTCCTTCATTGGCATCAGAGCCTACTTCTTTAGGATTCCAGTGGATACTGAAGACCGGCTGAGACATCCAGCTTTATGGACTGAGCAACTACTGAATTCCTGAACCTTCCATTGGTAAACAGCCATTGTTGAACTGGCTGGACCACAGCCTTTAAGCCATTCTAACAAACCCCTTTTCTGTACAGAGAGAATCATCCTTTAAGCTCTGCTCCTCTCAGGAAGCCTGACT
This sequence comes from Mus musculus, assembly GCF_000001635.26. Classification (NCBI taxonomy): domain Eukaryota; kingdom Metazoa; phylum Chordata; class Mammalia; order Rodentia; family Muridae; genus Mus; species Mus musculus. The sequence goes on from NC_000080.6 coordinate 31,431,947, forward strand.
AATGTGCCCAGGGCTCCAAATGTGCCCCAGTGTCTAGCAGGAAACACCTGTCCAGTGGCTTCCTGTGACACACCAAATCTGTGGAATTCGGAAATCGGGGCTAAAAAGAGTTTAACAAATGAACCAACATAACTCCCAGAAGGCAGGTGCCATGAAGACCGAACTATGAGGCTATGAGACTTTGAGTTATGGGGCTATGAGACTATCTTATTTCTACCCAGAATGGTGATCAACAGTGGATAAGCAACAAAGAGGACAGACAAACCAGGGTTGATCATCTCTCTTGGAAACCCAAGAGACCATTCTCCTTTACCCATAGTTCTCTGCCTCAGTGGTCCCTGAGTAGTACTTTCACTTTCTCTCTCTCTCTCTCTCTCTCTCTCTCTCCCTCCCTCCCTCCCTCCCTCCCTCCCTCCCTCCCTTTTTCTCTTTCTTTCTCTCTCTCTCTCTCTCTCTCTCTCTCTCTCTTTCTTTCTTTCTTTCACAAGACAGAGTCGTTTGCCTCCAGCTTGCTACTTGTGACTATGTGACCTTCACCTCCTGATCCTCCTGCCTCTTCCTCTCCGGTGCTGGGATCACAGGCGTGTACAGCCTGCCTAGCCAGCTGTCCCTGATTTCTGCTCACCCCAGTCTCCCAAGTCCACCGGTAGTGTGCTTGTCCAGCATGCTTAAGGCCCTGGGCTTCATTCCAACACTGCAAACATAAACAAGCCAAACTTTCTGCTCAAAACAAAAAACAAATCTTTCCAACTTGTCAATATACATTTGGGTGCAGAGATGAGAGAGTCTGGAGAAGCTGGACACAGTGACACATGCCTGTAACCCCAGTCTGTAGAGATGTACCCAGAGTTCAAAGCCCTCCTCCATTACATACTGAATTTTGAAGTCAGCCAAGACTACATGAGAATGTTTAAAACATATATGCACATGCACTCGCGCATGCACGCGCGCACACACACACACACACACACACACACACAAGGACCACTTATGGCTTCCAACTGCCCAGCTCTGGGCTGTTGTGGCAGGACCAAATGAAACCTTAGGGGAACGTTTCCCCCTAAAATTGGCAGAGATTTTGTTTGTTTGTTTGTTTGTTTGTTTAATGCATTAGAAATGTGAGCTTCTGAGAGTTTTCAATTGCCCAACTTCATAAACAGTTCTCCAATTTCTTACTTAGGTCAGAATGGGAGTTAGTAATAGATAAGCCTTCACACAGCCCAGAGCAACATTAGTACCCACCGCCACGCACAGATCAGTGAGTTCAAGGCTATATGCTATCAGAAAGCAGGCTGCCAGTGAACTTCCAGTGAAGTATTTTCCTCTTCCCCACACCCTGGCTCTGAGGGGCCTGATGTTCTCTGCTTTCTCCTTAGGCTCGTCTTGTTCTTTCTACTTCAAGAAATAGGTTCTTACCGCAGCCCTCTGAAGTCCCTTAGCTGTGACAGTCACTCACAGGGGTATGCTCCCACTGGCAAGTAACCCCAACCACTACTTAGAAATTGGTGGCTTCTAAGAACCCGAACTTGTTTACAGGAAGGCTGAAACATTCTCAAGTTCAAATCAAGATCTTATCTTCCAAAATTTTTCCCAGCAGGAAAGCCCTTCCCAGCCTAAACAGCTTTTTGTTACCATTAAGATCATTACATTCTGCTCACGCTGACAGTAAATAAATGAGGGGGGAATCAGAAAGGTGAATTGTTAGAATGGGAAGTAAAATATCTGGCTTAAGTCTGAGGGAACCATAGCAGCTCCAAGCATGAATGGAAGGAGCCACCCTAAATAAAATACTGAGAGATGTAAACTCCATTAAAGTGTTTGGCTAAATCGAAATTCTTTTAGCCTTTCCACAGATCCCAGAATATTTGGAGCCTAAAGCATTGTTTAATACTCTGCTCAGCCCTTGATTCTGGCCCCAATGGAGCCTCCACAATGAAAAACAGCACATGAAATTGGATCCAGGCTCTGCCCACAGCCTGGACTGAGTGTATTTTACTGTCCACACATGCTGTTGCTCAACCTCCAAGCAAGGGCCTCCTGCAGTCGCCCTCCAGCTATTAAAACAAAATTAACCAGCCCAGGGTCAAAGGTGACTGACACTGTTTCACCCCAGAACAGTGCCCCAGCTCCCTGTACCTCAAGCTCAGTCTCCCGTCGGTTGATATCATCCGTGGATTGATTTAACTTCTCCAGTTCTCCCTAATGAAGAGAGAGAGAGAGAGAGAGAGAGAGAGAAATTAGAAGGGCTGGGCTTTTGTTTTTAGTGTAACTTAGTTTACAACTGGAAGGTCATCCCTGAATGATGCAAGTCGGTTCATTCCTCAAGAAGACAGCTGAGGCTCGGCTAAAAGACAAAAGCCTAAAACCTGTTGTAGGCTGTGTCCTTTTTTTTTTGGACGCCTTTAAAGTCCTACAGATTTATCTTTCTCTGAAAAGTCATTGTTCTTTTTTTTTTTCTTTCAGGTGAACTCATCTGTCATAAACAGTAACTTAACCCAGTCAAAACAGCACCCTTTGCTTTAGGAAAGAACTTTTCGAGGAAATCAGAACAGGACAATACGGCCAGTGCAGCCCAGCCAAAGGCAGACTTCCAGCATTAACTCATCATGGGCTATCTCCCTATAAAGAGATGATTTTTTTTTTTTCTAACTGCGAACTATTTGCCCTGCCTAACTGGGGTGTTGGTTAACTGACTGTAACCCTACCTCTTTTAAACATTTGCAGTCTGACATTTTGTAAGTAGCCAACATGAGTTAACTCATCCTCGTTCAGCTCATCTTTGCTCTGTGAACAAAGGTCTTGCTAACAAAATTCCACACCAAATCCACAAGATTCTGTAATCCAAGCCCAGGGCCCGAATTAACAGAATAACCAATGAGGAGGTTTTCTTACTGATCTTTAGTGTATTGACTTGACAAAATAATTAATTTAAGCCAAACTGATGAATTTAAAGCAGGCTCTTTTTTTTTCTTTATCTGTGCACTTAAAACCAATTATGGATCCAGAAATTGCAAAGTATGTTTAATAGCTATTTTTTAAAAAATGATTTATGGAAAGGGTACAAAACGGGTCATGAAAAGGAATTTGCTTTGTGCTTAGGAAGGTGAAGAGGTTAAGCTGTCACTCCTGGAAATTGTTTTTTAACTCTCTCTCCTGGAAATGGAGGCACAGAAAGCCAGGCATTCTCTGCTTTCCCTGCCTCCACGCGTCGGCTTTGCGCAGCAGCTGTCCCTGGTGGACGTTCACACTGACCTCACAAGGAAAAGGAGGGTTTTAAACAGTCTCAGGCCAAGTGCAACACAGTGCCAACGGTGGCAACGGCAACGACGCCCACCATGTGTTGACAATGAAGAGGACGGCAGCCCAGGCCAGGTGAGGGCTCACGAGGCACCCCACACCGGTGCAGCCCACACTACAGGGGCAAGCGACAGCCACCTTGCCCTGCTCGCCCACCACGATGTCTGCATCCACGCAGGTGGGATAACGCTGCGCTGCAGCCCCGAGGCTGTGCAGTGCTCCAAGCGTGGCGCTGAGGTACCCCGACTCCGCTCGGGGCCCCCGCCCCCTTTTTCCTTTGTTGCAATCCGCCTGAACAGCTGGTCGTGTAGTAGGGACCCTCGGGTTGGGCCGAGGGTCTGCAGGGATCCCCGCAATAATCAGGCCGCGTTCACGCGGGCACCGAAGCCTTCCGCAGGGAGACCGTGAAATGGGGTGTTCCAACCCTTGGTGAAGATCCTGAATTTAGGCAGCCCCCACCCCGCGACCGCGAACACGCGAGGCTGTAAGGCATGTGTCTGCGTTAGATGCCGACTTCCACGGTAGCCCTGGTGGGGTGCGGCTGTGGGCTCCTGTCACGCGTCCTACCTGGATCCGGGGGTCCACCTCTTCCTCCTCCTCCTCCAGGCCCTGTTCCATCCTCTCTTCCTCCTCCTCTTTCTCCTCCACCTCCCGGGCAGGCGGCGGGAGCTCCGCCGGCTCGTCAGAGCGGCTCCGTTTCAGCGCCGTGTCCATGCGGGCAGCCGAACGCGCCGCAGCCGGGTCGCAAAGCGCACGGTGGGATCCGGACGCACCGAGGGCCACCTCGCCGCAGCCGGGTAGGTCTGAGCGCGCAGCGCTGCCACCCCGGGTGCTCCGCCGGCGAGTGCGGAGTGGCAGAGGAAGTGGGCGCGGCTGCCCCCTGTCTGCAGCGGCCCGCAGTACACCGCACCCACTTTGCCCAGGCCGCCGTGATAGCCTGTGTCACCCGACACTCTGTCACAAAAAGCCCAGTGCACTGGAGTCCCGGCCATGGCCACTAGGAGAGGTGCCGCCCAGTGGCTCACCAGCCCGAGCGTGGGCCGCCTTAAGGTAGTTTCCTCCTGCCTCCAGTGAAGCAGATCAAGGCACAGAAGGAAAGTTCGGGTGATTTCCATTCTTCAAAGCTACCTTTGTGTCTATTTGGAGTCACAGAAAAGGGAACTCTACCCTAATCTTGTCTGTACAGCAGACAGAGGATGGCTAGCCAGGTCCAGCCACCGAGTGGACATCATAGCCTGGAGTCTGCTGGGCAAAGCTCGGCAAGCGAAGGCATGAGCTCTTAGGGCTTTCCTGGATATTCTGAATGCACGAAGAGCCCATGGAGCTGGGGGGGGCGGGGGGGGAAATCTATGGATCGGGCGGCTTTTTAAAGAGATTGCCCTGCTTGCTCGTGGCAAAGCTTGCCCAGTGTAGGAACTATGTGGTTCTGCCCAACATCACCAAGCTAGAGCTTGCCTAGCCAACTGGGCATCACAAAAGGGCTAACAGTGGACAGGTTTCTCTGAACGTTTACAGGTGCTAGGGCCACTGTGAGGTCAGGGACTACCTGGTCAGATGCCCTGAGCAAAGTGGATACTTTGTAGAGGGAGTTTGGAGGACAGCTTTGCTTGAGAGAGTTGTTCTCGGAGCCTGTGATCCTGCCTTTTCCCCCACCTCAGAAGCAAAGCAAAGGGGTATCTGTCCTCTTTCTCAACTGGTCAGTCTTCTTCAAAGCCAGTACCAGAGAATCTCACGTGTACCACAGGCCTCCCGTGCTTCAATCTCCCCTCTGGAAAAGCCTGACCCTGTGTTCCCTTCCAACAGTTTCCCGTATTAGGTCTGTCTACTGACTTCCCACTCACTCATTTTGTTTGTTTGAAACAACCTCGGCCCAGGCTGGTGTCAAGCTCTTATCAGCTCAGACTGGCCTCGACCTTCTGATTTTCCAAAGGTAGACTCCCATGTGCTGCATTTTTAATCAGGCACTCCTCCTGTAGAGCTCACTATACAGCTAACACTGTATATATAGTCACACTGCCTCTGGTTCTGAAGCACTGAGATTATAGACACACACACCACCATTTTGGCTTCCTTGGTGGGATGGGGAGGAGACAGAGTTTTCTGTGTAGCCCTGGCTGTCCTAGAACTTGCTCTGTAGACCAGGCTAGCCTGGAGCTTAGAGATCCACCTGGCTGTCTCTAGTGTTGGGATTAAATGCATGTGTCACCACTGCCCGGCTGGTGCACACACACACACCCATCCCCGATGCTGCCACCAAGGTGTACCACACGCACAGAGTGACAAACCCTTTATATTACAAGTTCTCAGACATACAGGAGTAACTCCACCAGGCAGCAGGAAACAGTTTGCTAACTACTCCAAAGGAAGGACCGTTGTTGGGGAGGGTGGCTATGTCAAAATACCACAGTTTCTAAATGGCACCCACTTCTAACTCTGTAGGCCAGAAATCACAGCAAAGTCAGGTTCTGAGGAGGGCCCTCCTGGGCTTGTGGACTTCCAACTGCTCAACAAACTTTTATGTCAGGAAGAAAGCCTTAGAAAATCTCTGAGGTCTTTTTTAAGAAGTATATTAGTCCCATTTGCTCAGACCTCCTACCCTCCTGGCCTTGTCACTTCCTAAGACTATTAGGAGTTAAGAGTTCAGCACAGGACCCAAAACCTCCAGTCCATAACCTGAGGCAAACCCCAGAGTATCACAAGTTCTAGACCAGCCTGAGCTACACAGCCAGAACTCAAAACAGCAGATGGCTACCCCTTCCCCAGCACCCTGTGGGCTATTCAAGGTTGGCACGCGTATTTCTGGCAGGGATCTTGGTGGCCATTTTAAACACTTTGAGCTTAACTACAGTTTGAAACGCCCCAGATAATGTGTGCTGTGATGATTCTTGTCTGGATCTGCGTTTTTGTCATTTTTGGAAAGCACCTACTGCCTGATCATATTGTGTTATTGGTGGAGAAAGCAGCTTTCTAATTCTCTGTCTGTAATCTGTTTCAAGGATGACAATCCTTGTCAGACTTTCAGAGGCTCCACGAGGTCAGTGGCTTATCTGTGTCAAAGTGGCTCTGCTTGGCAGGGCTCCAGTCACCCGCCTCCCAGTGTGGGCAAAGATGCTATTGTGCTTCAGCTGGGAAGCATCCCCAGACAGCTCAAAGCTAGGTCCTGAATCGAGCATTGTTCTGAGGTGGGGCTTTGGGCAAGTGATCCACACATGTAAGTTCTGCCTCCGTCAGTGGACTGAGCCATAGATGAACCCAGGACCTGACTAGACTGTTGGAAGGTAATGAAGCTGTGGAAGTCGGAGGCTGGTTGAAGAAAGTGGGTCACTGGGGAGCGATCCCCTTAGTCCTCTCTGCCTCCCAGTCACCCTGAGGTGAACAGCCTCCTCCATCATCTCTGCCTGCAACCATGATGTTCAAGGCTTGCCTCAGGCCCAAGGTAGCAGGGCCAGCCAACCATGAACTAAAACTAGGAGCTAAAGTAAATCTTCCCTTACTTAAGTTATTTCTCTCATGCACTTGTCACAGTGATGATTAGGGCTGGAGAGACGGCACTGCGTAATCATCTCTAGGACAGTGCTCAACTTTCCTAACGCTGAGCCTTTAAAACAGCCCCTCATGTTGTGGTGACCCCAACCATAAAATTATTTTCATTGCTATTTCATAATTAATTTTGCTACTGTTGTGAATCATAATGTAAATATCTGTTATGCAGGATATCTGATATGCACCCCCCCAAAGGGTCTCAACCTATAGATAGGTTGAGAACTGCTGTTTCAAGAGGATCTAGGTTAGGTTCCCAGGACTACATGGTAGTTAACAACTGTCTGAAACTGAATTTGCAGGGGGTCCTGATGCTCTCTTCTAACCTCTGTTGGCTAGAAGGCACACACGTGGTACACAACATACACGCAGGCAGAACAAAAAAAATAATAATTCTTAAAAGTCTGATTAACACAGGTGGGATGCCTTAGCCAAAATCTTGTGAAATGCTTTGCTTAAAGATTCCGTTGGTGTTTAATTTTATTGCCCTGTAAAAGTTCGTTTAACCCTACACAGTGGGCGAAATATGCCACCGGTGTTTGTAATCTGCCTTACAACTTCCTCAAGATGCAAATCTTTCTGGATAAAACTCATAGGCTCCGTGCTTCCCAGTAGTTAACCTTTAAAAACGGTGGAAGAAATCCAGGAGGGAGGACAAGAATGTGTGTAGGGCCAGGCTTGTGCTGGCCTCGTCCTCTCTGGTCAGGACACCTGCCAGCGCCTGTCCACACAAGTGGGATGACCCTCACCTCTGCCGCTCTGTCACATTGCTGCACCCGTGTCATCCACGCCTGACGTCCAGGTTAGCAAACAAGCTGTGCTCCCCCCCCCCCCCACACACACACACCAGGGACCCATCCTTGGTCCTCCCCTCCCAGAGCTGAGCTTCAGGGTATTTCCATTTATAGCCACTTGGATTTATTTTCTAAACACTCAGGGGCAGTCCTGTGACGCTCTGGGGCATCACATGTCCTTCTTCAGGACAGCTGTGCTGAATGGTCCTTGGACTCTTTTTCATTAAAAATGTCTTTCTCATGCTAGGCAGGATGGTACATGCCTTTAGTCTCAGCGGGTTAAGAAACATTAAAACATTAAATATTAGTCTTTTTTATTATTATTTTGGAGATAGGGTCTAGCTGTGTAGACCAGGTTAGCCTTCACAAAGATTCACAAGCTTCTGCCTCCTGAGTTCTGGGATTAAGGCACTCAGCTAATCTTAGTCTTATCTGTCAAGCACTCTAAAACTTTTGTTTAGTATAGGAATTCAGATCTTGTTCTGTCTCTCACCTTGTAAGATTTCATTATGTTAATCTTTTTATCCCCCACCCCCAATTTTGTGAAATCTTAATGCAAATGTTTGAATTTCTTCCCACCAATAAAATGTTTCTCATTGAGGCTTAAGTGACCCAACTTTTCCCAATCTCCTTAATTTCCTTTAAAACTAACCAATCTTGAAGGACTGTGAGGATGGACTCCAGCTACTGTGGGACACACACAGTCACCTCCTGCCCTGGTATAAGAATCCAGTGACTGTCGAGATGGCACAGCAGTTAAGAACACTGGCTGAGATTCCAGGTGACTGAGGCTCTACTCCCAGAGCCCACGGGGCAGCTTTAACAACCTCTGTCCCGGTGGGGGTTGGGCAGGGGAGCTGACTCCCTCTTCTGGGCTCTGCAGACACTGCATGCATGTGGTGCACAGGCTACAAGCATGCAGGCAAAATGCTCCTGGACATGCCTTATTATTATTATTATTATTATTATTATTATTATTATTTTAGAACTCCCTATTCTGGCATGCTTGCTAGCCCATTTTGGAAGGAAAGGCTGCTTTAATGAAGTATAGTATCTGTGGGAGCCAGGGGTATTGACATATGCCTATAATCCCAGAATTTGGGAAGCTAAAAGCCAGAGGATTTCTGTGAGTTTAAGGCCAATCTAGGCTGCATAGTGAGGTGAATTCAACGCCACCCACAGCACAATCTTGTCTCAAAACTAAATCTAGTTTCGAGTTATGTTTTATGCAGACATGAAAAAGTCACAGTGGATATTCTCTACTCTACAATGCAGTTTAAAGGTAAGAGGAAGGGGCAAGAGGTTAGAGCACTGCGCTTCTACAAGCGCCAAGGCTGCTCCAGCACACAGGTCACGTGGTTACAACTTCCTGTAACTACAGCTCCAGGAGATACAACACATCTTCTGGCCTCCACCCATGTGGCACACACTCACTCATAAATAAAACTGAAATTAAATGTTTAGAAAAATAAATTCACCTCAAAAAGAAGAAATATTTTTGAGTCAATAGTAGCGGTACACACTTTTTTTTTTTTTTTTTTTTTTTTTTTTTTTTTGGAGACAGGGTTTCTCTGTGTAGCCCTGGCTGTTCTGGAACTCACTCTGTAGACCAGGCTGGCCTTGAACTTAGAAATCTTCCTGCCTCTGCCTCCCAAGCAGCACATACTTTTAATCTCAGCACTCATGGGGGAAAAGGCAAGCCGATATCTCTTTAAGTTCAGAGCCAGCCTGGTCTACATATTGAGTTCCAGGACAGTCAGGGCTAAAGAAAGACCCTCTCTTGTACTGGCTAGTTTTGTGTCAACTTGACACAGCTGAAGTTATCACAGAGAAAGGAGCTTCAGTTGAGGAAATGCCTCCATGAGGTCCAGCTGTAAGGCATTTTCTCAATTAGTGATCAAGGGGGAAAGGACCCTTGTGGGTGGGACCATCTCTGGGCTTGTAGTCTTGGTTCTATAAGAGAGCAGGCTGAGCAAGCCAGGGGAGGCAAGCCAGTAAGGAACATCCCTCCATGGCCTCTGCATCAGCTCCTGCTTCCTGACCTGCTTGAGTTCCAGTCCTGACTTCCTTGGTGATGAACAGCAGTATGGAAGTGTAAGCTGAATAAACCCTTTCCTCCCCAACTTGCTTCTTGGTAATGATGTTTGTGCAGGAATAGAAATCCTGACTAAGACACACTTAAAAAAAAACAACAACAACAAAATCACTGCTAAAATGTTTTTACTGCTTTGGGGTTCCTATTGACACATCAATTTTTTTGCTTTTTGTTTTTGAGACAGGTTCTCACTATGTATGTAGCCCTGACACCCTGAAACCTGTTCCTGACCATCTTGCTTTGCCTCCTGAGCACTGTGTGTGCCACCATGGGCAGATCCTCAGGTGACAGCCACCTGCTGACATCAGTTGTCTCCCACAGGTGTCACCATAAGGACACTGGCACCTCTGCCCCACCTGGTGTTCTCAGCTTCCCCCCAGACTGTGCAGTTTCTCCACTTCTGCCCTTGACCTCTCTGGCTTTGAGGACATCATGAGAACTGCCCTACTGTGGAAACAGCTTCAGTCCTAGTTTGGACTGCTTTGATGCTTGGCTTTGCTATCTCCAAGCCTCCCCTTCCTCCTCCAACTTCTCCTCCCCCTCCTTCTCCTCCCCATCTCCTCTCTTCCCCCTGCTCCATGTAGGGGATCAGAACTGGGGCTTTACACATTCTCAGCAGGTACTCTATTGCTGAACCACAGCCCTATACTTAAAATCTGTAAAAGTGTTATTATAAAAAAAAAAAATCACGCACCGAAAATTACCCAGAAGTCGATACATTTCAGAAATCTTCTACAGAGTCAGAATGTCATTCTCAACCTGTGGAACTTCACACTGCATCTCACACTTTCCCTATTAGATATACTTCAGTGCACTTATTCACCAGTCTTAGTTTGGGTTTCATTGCTGTGAAGACAGTGAAGACACACCATGACCATGGCAACTCTTTGTTTGTTTGTTTGTTTGTTTGTTTGTTTGTTTGTTAAGACAGGGTTTCTCTGTATAGGCCTGGCTATCCTGGAACTCACTTTGTAGACCAGGCTGGCCTCGAACTCAGAAATCCGCCTGCCTCTGCCTCCCGAGTGCTGGGATTAAAGGCATGTGCCACCACACCCAGCTCATGGCAAGTCTTATAACAGAAAACATTTCATTAGGGCTGGCTTACAATTCTGAGATTTGGTCCATTATCTCCATGGTGGGGAGCATAGCAGAATGCAGGCAGACATGGTGCTGGTGATAGCTAAGAGTTTTACATCTTGATCCGCAGGCAGCAGAAAGAGACTGTACACCACACTGGGAAGAGCTTGACCATAGGAGACATTAAAGCCCTCCTCGACAGTGACGCACTTCCTCCAATAAGACCACACCTCCTTGCCACTCCCTAAGGGCTAAGCATTCAAACACGTGAGTCTATAGGGGTTGTGCCTATTCAAACCATAACCACTAAGACTGGAAACTCCATGACAGTTAAAACTAGGAAAGCAATTAGCCTTAGAGCCTCTGTTGTTACTGGTGTTCACCATCTTCCTTCAGTCCTCCTCATCCCCTCATTTTTAGCCTTTCTTTTCTTTTCTTCACATTATGCTGTATCCACATGTACATTGGTTTAAGATATGCAGATACATTATTGGCAGGTTCTGCGTATGAAGGAGAAATGGTGGGGTTTGTTTTTGTTTGGTTTGTCTTTCTGAGCATCTTTCTAAGTCAAGGTCTTACTGTAAATCTCACAGTTTGAGGCTGGTCTCAAACTCTCCTCCTGAGTGTTGCGTTTACAGCAATCCCAGCATGCTTTGCTGAAGTACCTCTAAACACTACAGCTTATAGCTGACTGAATGCCAGCCAGGGTCTGCTCGTAGTTTGAGGACCAGAGGGGACCTTGGAAATGGAGAAAGGCTCCAGGTTAAGAAAAAAAGATGTTCAAAGTAGATCCTAGAGACCCACAGTGAGGCCTGAACCCAGGTTAGAAACAGAGAAAACAGGAAAGCTGGATGCACCTGTGTCACGGGAGGAGGCCCGGGGTATGGCCCGGGTAAGGCTGGCCCCCAGGCAGAAGGCAGAGGAGAGAGCTTTCCTCCTCAGCATTCAATAAGAGACCCCTCCCCCAGGAGGAGGATGTTTGTGCAGGCCGAGCAGAGATACCTGAGGAAATCAACAGCTGGAGCCAGGACACCTGCACCCCGGGGGCATCACTAAAGCAGAAAAGGAAAAGCAAAACAAAAGTCACAGTTTCCACAGGGGAATTTCCCGGAACAACCAACAATAACTGAGAAACCGGTCACCTGCCTGCCTTCCTGCCCAGTTTATGAGGACTTCCCTGTGACCCCTCTCACTTTGTGTGTATAAGGAAAAGCTATAGCTGTGGCATTTCCAGGGAAGAAAAATATTTTTTTAGGTGCTATCCCCACAGAGCAAATATCCTTAGAGCGATTGTACCAGAGGCTGGCCTCAAACTCAAAACAATTCCCTCTCCTGAGTCTTCCAAGTACTAGGATTACCGTGTGAGCCACCTATATTATGTCGTGAGTGAACACCAAGCACAGCAGCTAAGCAAGTGTTATAAATGAATGCTATTTCATCTTAGAGAACGGTTTTAGGTCCACAGCCAAACTGGAGTATAGTTCCCCTATCCCTACCGTAGCGTGGCCTCTACCTAGACTCAGCGTCAGTGGGTTTTGTTTGTTTCTATTATTTAGACAGGATCTCCACGTATAGCCTAGGCTAGCCTTCAACTTACTCTGTAATTCAGGCAAGCCTTGCTATGTATTATAATGCTAAGTGTGGGCCCCCAAGACCTGTCCTCCAGAGACGAGAGAGTCCCTATGTGACCTTGACATCCAAGTTATTTCTGATTGGTAAATAAAGATGCCTACAGCCTATAGCTGGGCAGAATTGAGATAGGTAGGGCTTGATGTTCCCACCCTCAGGGGAAGTGGAAGAAGAAGGGAAAGGAAGAGAAAGACACTGTGGGTTAGGAGTCAAGGAAACATGGCCCTGAGGGCTGGCCAATACGAGTTAAGAGCAGCCCAGATGACATAGTAAGTAATAACTCAGGGTTATTGATAGGAAAGTAGAGTCTAATAGCATAGAGGGCAGATATCTGCCCAGCTCTCGAGCTGTTTAAGGCTTATTGTAAATATAAAAGATGTGTGTCTTTTACTTGGGAACTGAATAATCCAAAGTGGGGTACAAATCCTGGGTTGGGATTAAAAATTTCTACAAAAACAGTCTTCCTGCCTTAGCCTTCCCCATGCTGAGATTAACAGGCATGTATCACCATGCCAACAAACATGTCTTTCTGCTTGCTTGGGTTTTTTGGGGGTGGGATAGGGGAGTATTGTTTGCTGTACAGAAAACCAGATCACTCTTGGTATTAGACAGTCTTTGGGCTTTATTGAAAGAATCCCAGCACTTTGGATACAGAGGAATTGTCAAGAATTGAAAGCTAGCCTGGGTTTACCTCAAACACAAACAAGCTGGGCACGATGGCTGTGCTGGCTAGTCTTACGTTGTCAGCTTGATACAAGCTAGGCCTATCTGAAAGAAGGGAACCTCAACGGAGAAAATGTCTCCATAAGATCCAGTTGTAAAGCATTTTCTTTAATTGGTGATTGATCGGGGAGGGCCCAGGCCACTGTGGGTGGTACTATCCCTGGGCTCGTGGTCCTTGGTTTTATTTTTAAAAGCAGGCTGAGAAAGCCATGGGGAGCAAGCCAGTAAGCAGCAGCCCTCCATTACCTCTGCATCAGCTCCTGCCTCCATGTTCCTGCCCTGTTTGAGTTCTTGTCCTGGCTTGCTTCAATGATTATGGAAGTGTAGGCCAAATGAGCCCTCTCCTCCCCAACTTGCTTTTGGTTTTGGTGTTTCATCACAACAGTGGAAACCCTAAAACAGTGGCATATGCCTTGAATCTCAACACTTGGGAGGCAGAAGCAGGTAAATATGAGTTTAAGGGCAGTCTGTCCACAAAACAGGTTCCAGTGCAGCCAGGGTAACATAGTGTGACTCTGTGCCAAGTTTAAAGCAAAGAGAACCCAATCTATGGATTCTGACAAAGGCCTAATGGTATTGCTTCCTGCTGCTGTTCAAAACAAAACACCCTGACTAACAAACTTAGGTGAGAAAGGGTTATAGTTCGGTTATATCAGAGACATCAGGATTGCAGGAACTTGAAGCAGCTAGTCATGTGACATCCATAGTTAGGAGCAATGCATGAATGCTCTGTTCAGCTTGCTGTCCACTCTTACATGGCCCAGAGCCCAGCCCAGGAATGCTATTACCCACATTTGGGATGGTTCTTCCTACACCAATGAATGTAGTCAAGATAACCCCCACAGGCATGCCATCAGGCCAACCTGACCTAGACCATCTTTTGAGACTCTTTCAAGGTGATTCTACAAGTTGGCAGTTAAAATCAACCCCCACATTTTGTCATCTGTCATACAGAATATTTGTGCTACCTTCAAAAAATCTCTAGTCTCTGGGAGCACCAGGAGTCGACACTGCCAGGCAATTTTAAGAAAACATTAGACAAGCTAGATGTGGGAAATGTCCAGGCTCAATAAAGCCAAGAGGAAGAAAGTCCAACACAAGAGAAGACCTGCCAAACAAAGAGACCATTGAGCAGAGTAACCAGAGAAATATTCCCTAAAAGGCTAGGCTGGAAGATTCACCCCACCGCCAGACACACATCCTCTTATCTCCAGGGCCCACTAAGGATGGGACAGAAGAGTTACTGGCAAGATGGACGAAGGCCACAAGCTGTACTGCGAAGCCAGGTGCTCTGCCCCATCCTGCTGCTCTCTGAAGGAGGCCTCTCCCTAAACAGCCTGACGAATCTCACCTATTTGCCCTGGAATCATATAAGAATTATTTATCTGATTAATGAAAATAAACACAGCTTGTGCCAAAAAAAAAAAAATCCTAAGAGCAGTTTTAATTCCACCAGGCCCTGTGGTCACCAGCAGGGACTGTAGACAAGGTTGGATGCTGTCAACTTTGTGGACTGCTCAGATGGCTTAGTGGGTAAATGTTAGCTGTGCAAGCCTGGGGTCTAAGTCAGCTCCTCTGCAGTGAACAGCAGGTTGGAACTCACTGGTCAAGCTACAGAACATTCTCGACCATCGTTCAAATGATCGCAGTACCTAAAACCCAACCGCTCAGATCCCACTCCCAATCAAAGCGAACCCACCCAAGACCCCAAGGTCTTCCCCAACTGTTACTCTTGATCCATGGCACTGCCATTCTGCCAACTACTGCTAGTAGCTTTGGCTCAATAACCATAATAATCACATGGGCCTATGACAGTAGATCATCTCTCCTGTTCTTTCCCAAAGATGGGATGTAGTTTCCTCATAAAAAGACATAACCTTTAGGATTTGTTCAACTCCTCATTTCCTATCCCTAGCCTCCAAATGGCCTGGCCTTTCAGTGTTCATTTCAAACACTTGTATTCTGAGGGGACCAGCATAATTTGTTATGGCATCAAAATAAAACTCATTGAGTACTGAACATTACAAATATTCTACGGGGCTGGAGAGATGGCTTAGTGGGTAAAGGGCTTGCTGTGTAAGCATAGCGATCTAACAATCCACCCTGTGGCAGTGGCAATGCAGGCAGATCCTCAGAGCATGCTGGCTAGCCAACTTATTTAGCTGGGGTGCATTCTGGGTTCACTGAGATAACGTGGACAGCAATGAAGGAAGACACCCAACATACACTTCTGTGTAGGAGCACACATACAGTCACAAGCATGTGTGCATGCACAGATGCAAAATAAACTTCCTAGAATGAGGAGAGAGAGAAAGAGAGAGGGAGAGAGAGAGAGAGAGAAGGAGAGGGGGAAGGAGAGGGAGAGGAGAGGGAGAGAGGGGAAATGAAAGAGAAAGACAAAACTAAGTTCCACAGAACTATGTGGAACTCATTTTTTTTTAAAAAGCAAGGATAGGAGAGAGGGCATGGTGACAGTGGATTCTATGTCACCCCTGGATCTTGCTCTCCCTTGCTCTCTCCCTCCGCTGCTCTTGAATAGCTTTTCTCCAGAAGCCTGAGTGTACCCTATCTTTGACTCATTCTGTCAAGTCTTTCTTTGAAGTGTCACTTTGTCTGCCCCTCAATTAGGCATCACTGTTTTGGGTTAAAGGCATATGCTAAGGCTGTGTCTGTATTCCAGGCATGTGACCTGTCTTTGATGGCCCTAGAAGGTCTTTGATGTGATCCCTTGCCAAAGCAGCCATGTTGTTGGATGAAAATTCCTCTATGGGTTTGTTTGTTTGTTTGTTTGTTTTTGTTTTTGAGTCAGGGGCTTACTATGTAGCTCTGGCTGTCCTGAAACTCACTATGTAGACCAGGCTAGCCTTGAACTCACACAGATTCTCCTTCTCTGCCTCCCAAGTGCTAGCATTAAAGGTGTGTGCCACTCTGCCCAGCCAGCACCTGGTTTCTTCATTGTGTCATTTACACTTGGCCCCAGCTCCCGGGACCATGATCTACTCTCTACAACCACTGGTTTGCCTTTCTAGAAATTGTATAGCAATGACATCATATCATATGCAGTCTTGTGTATCTGGCTTTTCTTCACTCAGCATAGATTTTGAGGTTCTTTTCTACCATGTCTTTATTCTAGTACTAGGGGGAATTTTTAGATAATTCCTCAGTAAATTTCTATGAGCTTAGAGAAGCTGCCAAGACTAACTGAAAGCATTCCGGAAAGTATAGTTCATGCTGGGACTTGATTATGACTACACTACATAATCTATCTTCTTCTGAAAATGAAAATTGACTGTACTGGCAAAAAGACTATTCCTTTCCCCACCATGACCCTCCCGTTTGTCTCCAAAGCTTATATGCTTGGTTCTCAGTGCGCATCCAATTTGATATTTTATACTTGCTTTCCTTTACCATGGAGTACTTTTAAAAATAACGGTGATACGCTGCCTCGCTGGCATCCATCCCATCACCTAGAAACAGAGAGATTGTAGCCACTTTTTATGGAATTTAACACCTCGACAGACATCCGTTTATTAACTGAGATGCACACTCTCCTGTCTCTACCGCACAGGGAACTCTAGATGAACCTAAGAGCCCCAATCTAAGAGTCTGAGTTACAAGTCATGGCATGAATTTGAATAAGTAGATGACACTGACCTGAGAGAACTACCCCAGGAGCTGAGTTTTTGTCACTAATGAGCAGGTACCAAAGCAACAACAATCGTCTCACTGTTCACACTCAAAGCACTGAAAAGTGTCTCAGTAATAACACATGGCTAGAAGAAGGATGGCTGGAATTTCTGATTATACCCTAAAAGATGTAACCACACAGAAGCTGCTAAAGTAACCACCCAGGAAAATCACAGACTTTGACCAATGAGGGTAGGAAGCAGGAAAAGCAGAGAGATCCTGACCAGGGTCAAACATCTGTCAGCCATTTTTAAATCAAAGTAAAAACGAAACTGTTTTATGTCTCATTCATCTGTTTTGTAATCATTTCATGCATAGCCGGACACTGTATTAACCCAGCCCTTCCTAGTGAAGGGGGGGCTTGTAAATACTCCACCCTAAGTCATCCGGGACATGGGCACAGCTCTCTACTTGCTGCCTTTCTCCCTGAGGGTGCTCAGTGACCAGGGCTCTGGAAAGTAACACCCCCAAGGCAGCTAGCTCTTAATAACTACGGACTGTGAGCTGGTGGGCGAGGAGGCCTCCTCACTGCCACAAGACAAGTACAGCTGTGTTCTGTATATTCTCAGAGTCCCCAGCTGGTCCCACCCACAGCATGTGTGACCTGAGCTTTCATGTGCTCTTTGGGCTCTTCTCATCTCCTGATTCCTTGATTTTGTTTGTTTGTTCCAGGCTACAAGCACTGTTTAGTTTATAAAGGACTTATATCTTAATCAACCTAGCTGGGCATGCGGTAGTACAGTCTTGCAATCCTGGAGAGGAAAGCAGGAAGATCAAGAATTCACAGCTAGGGCTGGAGAGATGGCTCAGTGGTTAAGAGCACTGACTGCTCTTCCAGAGGCCCTGAGTTCAATTTCCAGCAACCACATGGTGGCCCAAAACCATCTATAATGGGGATCTGATGCCCTCTTCTGGTGTGTCTGAAGACAGCAACAGTGTACCCACATACATGAAATAAATAAATCTTTTTTTAAAAAATTCACAGTTAGCAATAGACTCTGAGAGACCCTGTCTTAAAACAAACAAACAAACAAGCAAAAAATCAAATTAACAATATAAATGAACAATGTATTTAGCCTGCCAACCTTGCAGCTTAGCTTAATACACCTTAAATGTGTTCCAATCACAGCATACAATCACTATCATGAAGCTTATTTTGTCACAAAGTATTGACTATATTATATAATTCATCGAATACTCTCCTGAGAGTGTGAAAGAGGACACCTTTAAAGGCATCCTTTCCTGCCATTACTAAATCAAGTCGAAGTCAAGTCAAATAAAAACAAAACAAAACAAAAACCATGGCACATTCTCCCCAAATATTTTGTATCAGGGTTCACTTTTGAGAAAGTCTGACAAAGACATCAACCAAAATTGTAGGTAATTATACTCTTACTTTTTAAGATAACTCTGCATGGGTACGTGTGCTTTGTTTGCATTTCAGCCTGTGTACCACTTGTAAGCCTGGTATTATCAGAGACTAAAGAGTGTGATTGGATTCCCTGGAACTGGAGTTATAGATGGTTGTGAGCCACCATGTGGGTGCTGGGAACTGAACCAGTGTCCTCTGCAAGAGCAGCCAGTGCTTCTAACCACTGAGCTACCCTTCCAGTCCCTTATCACAGACTTTAATGGGGTTTGATTAATATTTTTCCCAGATCTGGAAATTTCTCTTTGTTTCTTAGGAATAGCCAAGGAATCTATCATGAGGCGGTTACAAAAGCAGCTCCCTTCTTAAATAGTCTGCCTGAGGTTGTTCTGGCCCTAATTATCACAGAAGCACAACCCAGTCTAGAGCCGTTGGGACAAGGAGCTAGAGTAGGCTAAAACTTCTTATACTCACTGAATTCTGGAGGCAAGAGCAGGAGGATAGCATTATTTTATAGGACACTTGTTAGAGGTTGACGTTTGACTCAGGTCACAGAACTGGAGTAAGCGAACCAGGATGGCAGTCTGGGCAGCCTGCTTCCACATGCAGGACACCACAGTGAGCACAGGAGCGTGGTCTGACACACGCTAGCTTAGTCTGGATGTTAGCGTGTCTGGAAAAAAGGGAAGGTGGCTTATAGACTATCTTCCCGTTTGAAGGCTCTGCCAGGAATCCCTGTGGTGTCAGGTAAAGACTTCTGTACTCTATAGAGTGTTTTCTAAGATAATGCATATATCCATTTTGTTTTTTAAGTCCAGGTTGGCCTCAAACTCCTGATCCTCCTGGCTGTCTTAAGTGCTGGGATCTTGGGCATGTGCCACCATGCCAAACACAGGATTATGAAGAAAATCATTATAGTAAGATGCATCTTTGAAATGTTGCCCAGAGTTAGGATATAGCAACATATACATCCACCCTATGAGGTCATTACACTCTATAAGGGACTCTGGAGATGTAGAGAATCACTGTTGGTGGAGCGGACACAGATGAGATGCTCAAATGACTGGATAGTGTCAGGACAGACAGCTCTGGTAGGCCAGAAACGTAGACTTGTTACAAGCCACCCTCCACCTTCAGTAACTCTCCAAAGTGCAGGGTTAGCCATGCTTCTCTCCAATTTTAAACCTCTCAGTGGCCAGTCAGCGTGGCCCTCTGTATGGGGTCCACGCTCACATGACCTTAACCCAACAACTGGCCTTACTAACCTCTGACCAGTGCCTCCCATGCTTTGAAAGCTCCAGTCTCAGCCATTGCCTGGCTTCCCAGCATGCACCACAAACTAGCTATAGTTTGCTAGTAAACTGCCTAGTGCAATCTGACCTCTCCGTGCAATGCCCTTTCCTCACAGCTGGGCCTTCTTTGCAAAGCCTTCTTGGATTAGGAAGATGAGTCGCTCCTCCACAGCCTATGAAAGCTACTGCAAACATGCATTAGATCTGCTGTGTGAACAATATTTTACTAATCTGAAGTAGGATCTGGTAGAATGTCAAGTTTAAGGCAGGGTTCAGTGAATGTCAGTTACAGCTGATTTGAGACTGGGGACATAAATTGACACATTTAAGATAACTATTGTCTTAGTCAGGGTTTCTATTCCTGCACAATATCATGACCAAGAAGCAAGTTGGGGAGGAAAGGGTTTACTCAGCTTACACTTCCTCATCAAAGGAAGTCAGGACTGGAACTCAAGCAGGTCAGGAAGCAGGAGCTGATGCAGAGGCCATGGAGGGATGTTCTTTACTGGCTTGCTTCCCCTGGCTTGCTCGGCCTGCTCTCTTATAGAACCCAAGACCACCAGCCCAGAGATGGTCCCACCCACAAGGGGCCCTCCCTCCTTGATCACTAATGGAGAAAATGCCTTACAGCTGGATCTCATGGAGGCATTTCCCCAACTGAAGCTCCTTTCTCTGTGATAACTCCAGCCTGTGTCAAGTTGACACACAAAACCAGTCAGTACAACTACCTACAGGTCTTGGCAGATCCCACCAAAGGTCCTGGTAGATAAGTTTGAGCCCACTAAAGTTGAAGATGTGTGCATCTTAACATTTCATGTACTGATACACTGATTTAATTTCTTTTTAAGATTTATTTATTTCATGTATGTGGGTACATTGTTGCTCTCTTCAGACACACCAGAAGAGGGTGTCAGATCTCATTACAGATGGTTGTGAGCCACCATGTGGTTGCTGGGATTTGAACTCAGGACCTCTGGAAGAGCAGTCAGTGCTCTTAACCACTGAGCCATCTCTCTAGCCCCACATTGATTTTTGTTATCAAAGGAATTCTACTGTTGTATTTTATTGTTGTTGGTTTTCTTACTAGGTTTTTGGTTATTATTTTAGTATAGGGGACTAAACCAAGGCCTCATGCATGCTAGGTAAGGATCAGTCCCTCATTTCTGTTGTTGTTATATTTTGTTTGGGGGGTTGGTTTTTTGGTTTGTTTGTTCGCTTGTTTGTCTTTTCTTTTCCTTTAAGCTTGATTTATTTTATGTATATGAGTACACTGTCGCTGTCTTCAGACACACCAGGAAAAGGCATCAATCGGGTCCCATTACAGATGGTTGTGAGCCACCATGTGGGCACTGGGAATTGAACTCAGGACCTCTGGAAGAGAAGTCGGTGCCTTTAACCACTGAGCCATCTTTCCAAGCCCCACTTGCTTGTTTTTTCAAGACAGGGTTTCTCTATGTAGCCCTAGCTATCCTGGGACTTGTTCTGTAGACCAGGCTGGCCTTGAACTCCCAGAGATCCACCTGCCTCTGCCTCCCAAGTGCTGGGATTAACGTCATGGGTTGGGTACCTCTTTATAAACTTTTTGTTTTAGGATAGGTTTTCCCTTAAGTTTCATGGCCTTGGGCTCACCATGTATGTAGCATCATTGAACTTGTAATCTTCCTGCCTCCTTAGTAGTTGGGATCACGGGTGTCAGTTCGAGGGTCAGCTACGACCATGGCTTTTGAGGGCTTTTGCTTTGTTTGGTACCAGGGATGTAGCTCACATACTAGGCAAAATTCCTACTACCGAGTCACATCCACAGTGCCCCATGTCCCTTTATTTTCTGAGACAGGATCTTGCTAACTTGCACATACTAGCCTGAAACTTGGGATCCTCCTGCCCCTATCTCCCGAGTAGCTGGGATTACAGGTATGTGCCATGATATCTGGCATCAGACCCCTCCCTTCCTCTTCATACTTTTATCTGTGTATCCCTGCTGGATATCTCAGGCTGCCCCAGCCTCCTGAGCATACAAGTACAGGCTTGCACCATCAGTAATAATTAGTTTTGCCCATTTTTGCTTATTGTTTGTTTTAAGGCAGGGCCTTACAATGTATCCCCAGGCTGGCTTTGAACTCAAAATAATCCTCCTGCCTCAGCCCCAAGTGCTAGGATTAAAAGCACAATTACTATGCCTGGTAGTTTTGCATAATTTTGAAATGGATACATCTAAAGTTCCCATTCTCTTTCATTTGTGGTCTGTTCCACTCTCTTGCCCACTAATAATTCTGTAGGTACAGGCTCCTGGGTTGAGATCCAGGGACCTAGTGGCTCCTCTTGCTGACTCTGTGGTGAGAACACTCCAGAAGTTCCCACACCACCTCCCAGCCTTTAGGGCGATAACTACACAGTTGTGGCAGGACTCTGCCTCCCAGTCAGGGTCAGATAAGCAATTACACACAAACCTATTTTCTGGTAGTTCTTTTTTTTTCCCTAATCATTTTATTTGTTTACCTTTTTTTTTTTTTTCTCGAGACAGGGTTTCTCTGTATAGCCCTGGCTGTCCTGGAACTCACTTTGTAGACCAGGCTGGCCTCAAACTCAGAAATCCGCCTGCCTCTGCCTCCCAAGTGCTGGGATTAAAGGCGTGCGCCACCACTGCCCTGGTAGTTCTAAATTCTTCCGATGACTCATTCAGTGACATAAAGCGGCTTTCTGGGTTTTCCCACGAGGACTTTGTCTTCGTGACTCCTGGCTATTGTGCAGGCCCGCTCAGCTGGAGAGGGTCCGTGACTTTCCTGTCACTCTGGGACATGCCTTTTTGTCTTATTTGACCGAGAGGGGCCTGGCCTGTGAGTCCTTCTCTTTTGTTTAGTTCGACTATTGTGTCTCATTTGATCCACTTCTTCACACTTTAACTGTGAGTCCATTTTCTCCTTCCACCAGCCCTGGTTTTGATTTGTGATACAGATTCTCATGTTGCTCTGGCCTTGAACTACAGGTTTATAACTGAGGCAGGTCATGAAGATAATTTTTTAAGGTAGGCCCTGCCTGTCCTAGAATTCTTTATATAGACCAAATTGGCCTTTAACTCATAGAGATCCTCCTGCCTCTGCCTCCCCAGTGCTGGAATTAAAGGCGTGCAGCACTATGTGGGGAAGGTACATCTCAGCACTAGATAGAACTGGTAAGGTTGAGTGAGCTCCGACCCTGTGAATCTCAGAACTGAGAACAGCAGGAGTAGAGCCATCCCCTGCCTACTGCTACCTGCCCTGGAACAGGGAACCACAACACCCCACTAATAGGACCATGACAATCAGTCACATAGGAAAAATACCTGGTGTCCTTCCCCGTGTAAAAAGAGCGTCCGTCACTGGCATCTCAAACTGAGCCAGTAGGAAACACCTACCCCTAAATCCCACCCTACCCTTCAATGTGCATGAAGTCCCTGTCCACATGGAATAAAGTGCACAAGCTATTTTACCAAGAATTGTCTGAGAGTGGCTGTTCTACTGAACTGTAACACTTGGGGAAGAGATCTCCCTCCCAAAGCTGGACCTTAGACCTGCCTGGCAGGCCAAACTCACGACGCTGCCACCCTTAGATGTTGCTGCCACCCCCTTGATGTTGCTGGCACTGCCACCGCCCCTACCGCTGGCACTGGCACCTGGCACTGCCACAGTAGCAGGACCTCAGCTATCTGCCCTGAAGGCCACCCTTGTTTCTCTTCTAAGAACTGTAAGACTTCTGGCTGACTGAGACCCACAGAACCTATTCACCGCTGTTCTGCAGAGGTTGACACCACTATCCCTGGCAAAGTTTGGTTTTTTTTTGTTTTATTTTGGGGTGTGTGTGTATTGTGTGTGCATGTGTTTGGGTGTTTTGCCAGCATGTATGTAAACCTTATGTGTGCAATGCCCATAGAGGCCAGGAGGGGGCGTCAGATCCTCTCGGCCTGGAGCTCCAGATGATTGTAAGGCTTCGTGTGGATGCTGGGAACTGCACCTGGGTCCTCTGGAAGAGCAACAAAGTGCTCATAACTGCTGAGCTATCACTCCAGCCTGGCCATAAACAATCTTGATCCTCCTGCCTCTACCTCACAAATGCTGCAACCACAGATATGTACCACTACACCTGTTTTGAAATGTTTATTTAAATTTTATTTTAATGAATGAATGAATGAAATTGACTGCATTTCAAGAAACTGAATCCAAGGCCCTGGACATGCTCGGCAAGTGCTCCACCACCAAGCTGCCTCCCTAGGCCTGAGCATGGAGTTCTGAGTTGAGCAGGGTGGACTTCAGTCCTAGCTCTTCTGTGCGCCACTGTGTATTATACCCAAAGGGAAACCATTCCTTTCTCAATACACTCATCCATTAAAAACAGGAGTGATCACATCAGCCTTCTAGGAAGCTGTGAGAAGTAACGGGGTGGCCCCAATAAAGAGCCAGCCATGATGAAGCTGGCAGAGGGGCCTCCCAGGGGAGGGTAAAGTCTGTACCATTTGCCTCAGGCTTTCCAGCTCCTATCCACCAAAGAATGGACCAGATCATAGGGATGGAGGGATGGACAGACAGATAAACAGGCAAGTGAATACATTCCTGAAATAGTAAAGGATGCAGGGTGTTTACATTATATAAAATTATCAAATAACTTACATGTGAAATTTAGTTCCAGAAGTCTATCTCATCCCTTTAATCTGGTAATATATAAAATCAGGTCGGGAGGGCTGGCTGTGGTGAAACATGCCAGTAATCCCAGCCTGCTGGTGGAGGCAGGATGATGCGTTCCAGATCAGTTTGGTCTATATAGCACACTCAGAGCCAGCATAGACTACAGAGAGATCTTGTCTCAAAAACATCAGTGTTAAAAATTCATAATATTGGAGTTGGTAATATTTAAAAGGGTGGCAGATGGCTTGAACGTGGTGTCAGAGTAGGTGGGTTGAACAGATTACAGAAGGTAATTGCGGGGGGGGGGGGTGATCATGGGTTAGCAGGGAAGGTGTGAAGAGAAATTGCCCTATAATTACTACGGTTTCAGAATAAATCTATAGAGTTTGGTTTTGGGGGAGTAAACAGTTTCTGGGTTGCAGTGACAGCTTCTGGCTGGAGGATCAAGCACAGCCTTGCATAGCAGATGGCTCTGTGCTGCCACTATCTCTAGCCTCCCTCCCACCTGCCAGCTAGGCTCCTGCCTCCATGCTTAGTCCATGATAGTCCATTCTCCCTCCTATAGCCACAATGGACTAGACCCCGTCAGAGCTGATGGCCCTTCCTGATGACCACTTCCTGTCTGATGACCCTTCCTGCTGACCACTTCCTGTTCACTGTCCATCATAAACATACTAAGTTCTCAGTGCCCACCAGCTCTGTGTGATATTCTGGCCTCCACCTTACTTCCCTGCAGCCACATTGGGCACCTAGTCTCCCGGCCTCGTGCCCATCTCCCCGGGAGATCTCTGTCTCTGCTTTTCCTCTGACTGACAAGTTTGCTCTTCCTCATATGGCTGGCTCTCCCTCGGTCTGGGTTATTTTCCCAGAATGCCCTTCCCTGGCTTCTCCCTTTCTCCAAACCACTCCTCCATTTGTTTAGGACCGTTTTGCTCATTGTCCTTCTCCAGGTAAAAGATGGGGCTACTGGCATCCACGTCTATGCTTCACTGCTCTTGTCCCCAGAAAGATATGGTCCTACTAGGTGCTGAATTATGAT
Source organism: Mus musculus (assembly GCF_000001635.26). Lineage (NCBI taxonomy): Eukaryota > Metazoa > Chordata > Mammalia > Rodentia > Muridae > Mus > Mus musculus. The sequence goes on from NC_000080.6 coordinate 31,457,144, forward strand.
ACAGGTGAGTACATGGAGGATGGACAAGCTCACACAGTGTGCTACCACCTTCTCACTGTGCTTTTCCCTGTGTGGGGAGACAGTGCTCCTCAAAGGTGGAGAACCATGGGGCAGGGAGGACAGAGCCCACGGGAAGGAAACACTCTTTTCCCGACAGCACGAGGCAACAGGCAGCAGCCTGCACAACAGTTTGTTCCCAGAAATTCTGTGTGTATTTTGAAACCTCCCAAAGAGTTGACAGGCATGGATCTGGGGTGTACCATATTGGTACAAATGCACATGCAAGGCGAACTGGGTTCAATCCCCAGTACCCTAAAAAATAAAGATACTGGGTAAACCTGGAAGGAGCTGCTGAGTCCATGCTCCCAGAATCCCATTCTAAGCCTAGAGAATGAATCTGGTCATCATCTATCGTTGACGTGACTTGTTGGGGTTCCTGTGCCCAGGGGTTACGCTCCCGTGCATAAGGACTGGTGGGATTCATGAGTGGGTAGCTAAAAAAAAAGGAACTTACTGGAAAGATATGGGAGGCTCGAAGGAGGAGGGCCTGGCTCAGAGAAGGGGGAGGGTAAAGAAAGGCTGTGTGTGTGATCCATGGGACACAGGAAGGCAGGCTAAGCATGCCAGCATGCAGGAGACCCACCCTTCGCTGCACACTTTAGGTGGAAGCCTTCCTTGCTCTCCCAGTCCTCTAGGGCAAGCTTGTCTGGAGTCAGTATCTGCCAACTGGGGGGAGCAGTGATTTCCCCTGCCCTCTCCTGCAGAAAAACCAAGAGGTCACACCCCCTGGTTGTCACTTGTCTGCAGCAGGCCTGATCTGAATCTAGTCCTGTCAGGACTGTGAGCAGAAAAGTGGCCCCACCGTGGCTGGCTGGTCCTGACCTGGTCACAAACATAGGGGATTGTTGGTGCAATGATGGTGCAACTGGTGGCCCTGGTTCCCCCACCCCGAGGCAATCAATTTAACATTGTGCATCTTTATGGACAAGCTGGACCAGTGGAATGTCTGCAGCTGGCTCCCACCTGCTTGAGGGACCCTACTGCCAGACCTGTCAAACTGGCTGAGGTCATGCTGAGAGTTTAAAACTGGCCCTGATGGGAGTGTTTACGCCACAGAAGTTGCCCAATGCCATATGTCAAACCTACTTGTTTTTCTTTCTCAGAGAACTAGTTATTAAACCAGTCCCCATGTGCATGAGAGCACGCATGCACATGCACATGTGCGTGCGCGCGCGCGCGCGCACACACACACACACACACACACACAATGTGCATTACCAGGACACACTGTGCTTGGTCTTACTGTATTACTTTTTAATCACTACTAGATTGTATCTTTAACCATGAGATTAATCTGTAGTGTGTTGTTTTAAGGTTCCACACTGGGCTGACAGTCTGTGGATTTTTCTTTTCTTCTCTTTTCTTTTTGATAGGTTTTTCCCTTTATTCATGAGATCGTAAAGAGACCAGGCCATAAACCTCCAGCTCTGTGAGTCCCATGACTTGAACAGGCCCCAAGGGGAGTGAGGGTCAAGTCTGTGACTAGCAGGAAAGTTCCCTTTTCTCTAAGCCACTCTGACTCTATCTTGAAACCAGCAACCAGTAATTGTGTCTATGATGTTATGGCTAAGAAATGAGTCTTGGGAAAGAGTAGACACAGTGGCAGTGTCCTGATTTTCTTTTATTCCACTAAGGGGGAGCCACACTGTTCCTTTAGCAGCATCTCCAATATTCTAATTCCCTTCTGGGCTCCTTGTCTTAAGAACGTTCTAGCAAAAGTCTCCAAAACACAGTTGAGAAATTCAGCCGCTGTGACTGGAATTCTGCCTGTTTGAATGAACTCTGTCCAACCTGGACTTTCTATGCTTTCCCGGAAGACAGACGCTTCCTTCAAGGATGCGTACTGTGTCCACGTGAGGCAGCGACTCCGGATAGCCATGTTCCTTTTCTGAAGGCTCAGCCATGACTCTTCTTCTAGCTGGATTATCAGGTACCTTTAAAATACTCACCTTTCAGAGGAAGCAAGCGACCACCTGCTCAATGGGATCCTGGAACACCTGGTGCATGTCCATGGTGACCCCCATGTCATGCACCCTCTTTCAGGCTCCTTGCCGAGCTCTGGCCACACCCAGGATTTTTCTTTTCTAATTAAGAGTAATACATTCTTTGCATCCACTCCCACTCTTCCCCCCCCCCAAAAAAAAAAACATGTTGATGAGAGTCTTGCTGTGTAGACTAGACTAGCCTCAAAGTGTCTGTGTTGCTGAGGCTGATCTCAAACTCCTGAGCCTTCTGTGCCAGCCTCCCAAGTGCAGACTCAAGGCCTTTGCCACCTTCCCTGGCTACTGTCAGATTTCTCCTCCCCCCTCCCCTGCCCTTCCCCCTCCCCCTCCTCATGTAGCTAGAGATAACCTTTGATTTCTTATCCTCCTGCCTCAGCTTCCCAAGTGTGGGCATTACAGACATGTGCTTTAGTCCTTAAAGCCTTCCTTCCTTGTGTACGGCTTACTTTCCCTCTCTCATTCTCCATCATCTTTGGGACAGCACCATGTCACTGTTTAGCACTGGCTGGACTGCAACTCGCTATGGACTCCAGGCTGGCCTTGAATTTGCAGCTAACCCCCTGTCTGTCTCCTGGGTGCTGAGATTGCGCAGTCTGGCTTATTCAGGAAGTATTTTAAATCACAGATCCTAGGCTACGCACTTAATAAACAATAAGAATCTTTGGAGGTGAAACCCATGTTCTAATTTTTTAAGCTTTGCTTTCATTTTTATGGGTGTTTTGCCTGCCTATATGCTGGTGTGAGAGCATCAGGCTGGAACTGGAGCTGCAGATGGCTATTAGCTGAATGTGAGTGCTGGGATTTGAACCTGAATCCTCTGGATGAGCAGGCAGTATTCTTAACCACTGAGCTCTCTCTCTAGCCACATGTCAGCATACAGCCATGGTTAAGAATCATTGGTGCAGCCCAGAGGGCTTGATAATTCAGAAAGTCTAATGTAGCGAGTCTGGCTGGGCCCTGAGACTGCTTTTCCAACAAGCTCCCAGAGAAGCCAGCACTGCCAGCCATGGCTCACACTTGTGTAGCAGGAATACAAATAATGTCATAATTTTCTGAGTTTTAAAGATTATATGGAATTCAGCCATTTAAAGAGTATGTGGAATCCAGGAAGCCATCTTACCCCGGGGTGTATGTTCTCAATACCAAATCTTACTACTTTTCAATCAGTTGTATTCAATCTGTGGTCTGACTCAGCTTTCAGTGTGAGCTAATCCTGGTGGTGTAGGACTCTGCTGCAGGGAAGAGGAAAGAGGATCATAAGTTCAAAGCTTGCCTAGGCTACAGAGTGAGTTTAAGTTCAGCCTGTATAACTTAGTGAGATACTGTCTCAAAACACCCAGAAAAAATAAGGAAAAAATAAATAAATTGGACTGTGGATGTAGCTCAGGGGTAGACTATTTATATAGCATTCATGAAGCCCTGGCTTTGAATCCCAGGACTAAAAAATAAAAGTTAGCTGGGCAGTGGTGGTGCATGCCTTTAATCCCAGCACTTGAGAGGCAGAGGCAGGCGAATTTCTAAGTTCGAGGCCAGCCTGATCTAAAGAGTAAGTTCCAGGACAGCCAGGGCTACACAGAGAAACCCTGACTCGAAAAACCAAATTAATTAATTAATTAATTAATTAATTAAAAAATAAAGTTGGTGGAAGGTAATCTCACGAGCTGCAGAGAGGGACTGCTTGTGACAACTGCACTGTTGTCCATTTGTTAGGCCTTGGTGGGGGGGTGGGGTTGAGACAAGGCCTCTCTGTGACCCAGGATGGCCTGAACTCGTTATTATCCAGATTGGCCTAGGGTTTGTGGTGATCTTCCCGAATCCTGGTATGACTGGAGTGCACCACTCCGCACCACTGTGCTCAGCTCAGTTTTAAACATTGATGTGTGTATGTGTGTGTACGTGTGTGTCCTTGTGAGTTTGTGTGCACCATCTGCATGCAGAGGCCAGAAAAGGTCACAGGATCTCCTAACACTAGAATTACAGGTAGTTGTAAGTTGCCCAACGTGTGAGCTGGGAGCAGAACCCGGGTCCTTGGCAAGAGCCTAAGAACTTCTGATTGCTGAGCCATGTCTCCAGGCTTTGATTGTTTGGCTTTTTTTAAAAGACAGGGTTTTGCTACGAAGCCCGTGTCACTGTCCTGGAACTCACTATGCAGCCTCAGATGTGACCATCTTCCGCCTTAGTTTCCTTAGTGCTGGGATTCCAGGTCTGTGCCGTTATGCTCAGCTGACATTGTTATATCTATGGAAAGACTGAGGCCCAAAGAGGCTGGAGCTACCCTCTGTCTTCTACGTGAATGACAGACGTCATGGCAGTCACATAACTTTTCCAATGCTCAGGGGACTTTTTTGTGGCCCTAGGAGAGAGGCGTTCATTAAGGAACCTGAGGGCTGGAAAGATGGTTCATTTACTTAGAACCATTCCTACCCTTGTGTTGGACTGGAGGCCCTAGCACAGCACCTAGTCAGGTGCCTAATAACTGCTTGTCACTTCAGCTCTGCGAGATCTGATGCCTCTGGCCTCTGAGGGCAACTGCGTTCGCATGCACATACCCATACACAGACATGGACACATACATGCACAATTAAAAATTAATAAGACTCTGAAAACAAACAAAAATAAAGGGAGAGGGAGAGAGAGGGAGGGGGAGAGGGGAAGAGGGGGAGAGGAGGAGAGAGAGATATTGAGAGTGAGAGAGAGAGAGAGATTGAGAGAGAGAGATATAGAGAGAGAGAGCAACCAAGCCTGGCACTAGTGCATGCCTATAGTCCCAGGGCTTGGGAAGTAGGGACAGGATGATTAGTAGTTCAAGGCCATCCTCAGATACTCAGTGAGTTAGAGGCTAGCTTGGACTAGTTACACAGATAAACAGTGAGTTAGAGGCTAGATACACAGTGAGTTAGAGGCTAGCCTGGGCTAGATACACAGATACACAGGGAGTGAGAGGCTAGCCTGGGCTAGATACACAGATACACAGTGAGTTAGAGGCTAGCCTGGGCTAGATACACAGATACACAGTGAGTTAGAGGCTAGCTTGGACTGCACAAGACCTTTTTTCAAAGAACCAGTGGAGCCATGGCTGAGGAGCCACAGCTGTAGTCACTCAGTGGAAGTGGACAGGAGAAAACGTTACCCAAGAGCCAAGTTTTGGAATTCAGACATGTCCCTTTAAGAATTATCACTTGAGGGCTGGAGAGATGGCTCAGCAGTTAAGTTCAAATCCCAGCAACCACATGGTGGCTCACAACCATCTGTAATGAGATCTGATGCCCTCTTCTGGTGCGTCTGAAGACAGCTACAGTGTACTTACATATAAGGACCAGAGCGAACGAGCGAGGCCAAAGGGAGCAGAGGTCCTGAGTTCAATTCTCAGCAACCACATGATGGCTCACAACCATCTGTACAGCTACAGTGTACTCATATACATAAAATAAATAAATAAATAAATAAATCTTAAAAAATTTTTTCATGAACTCATTGTTTAAAAAAAAAAGAAAAGAATTACCACTGAGTCTTAGGAGGGCCCTTTTTTTCTAATTTCCCAACAAAACCATCTACCCCAGAGGAGTTCTCCACCCCTGGCCTCGGGGGAGTGGAGGACAGGAGGAGAGCTGTCTTCTAAAGGAGAGCTCTGTGAAAACAGAGCTGGCCCAGAAACCATAGGTTCCTGGTCTGTTCCCGGGCTCGTCACCAGGGCTGCCATTACCACACACCACAGGCTGGGTGGCTGCAACAGCAGAAGGCTGTTTTCTTAGCTCTGGAGGCTTTGGATCTGCTAGCAGGCAGCTGCGCTTTCCCCAGAGACATGGCTCCTTGCTGTGCCCAGGTCACTTCTTACTGAGTCCTTATGCAGCCTTTTGTCTGTGCGCGTGCATTCTGGTGCCACTTTTCCTAAAGGCGCCAGTCTGATTGGATTAGGCCTCCAGACTTCTGACTTCACTTAGTCGGAATTTCTTCTCCTGTCCACTTCCACTGAGTGACTACAGCTGTGGCTGGCTCCACAGCCATCTTTCCACTGGTTCTCTGGGAAAAGGTCTTGTACAGCTCAAGCTGCTCTCTAACTCACTGTGTATCTGGGAATGACCTAGAACTACTTACTGATCGTCTTGTCTCCACTTCCCAATTATCTCCAGACACAGTCACCATGGGGTCAGAGCTGCACTGTATGAACTTAAGGAGGATACGTCCTGGTGACCAGTAGGTAAGATCTTGGGATCACAAAGCTTGACAAAGGCAGGCCTTACTGCAACCTTGGAGTCTGAAGCTAAGAATGCTATAAAGTAACATTTATGGGTTCAGCCCCAGGACAGGGGGTGGGGTGGAGTGGGAGCGTGGAGGTGGGGTGGGGGTGACAGGACGACACTTAACAGAGCAGAAATGATCCTGCATGTCCACAGCTCACCTAACCTTGATCCCACGGATGCATTTGGGAAACACAATGATTCATGCTATGTCTTTGTTTTGTGTGCCAGATAGTTACATTATAATTCATAATAGTAGCAGAATCATAGTTATGAAGTAGCAATGGAATAATTTTATAGATGGAAGTTACCACACCATGAGGGACTATATTAAAGGGTCACCGCATTAAGAAAGTTGAGAACCACTGTCCTAGGCCAAGACCACTCACCTTTGACCATAATAAACTACAGTCTTCTGCTGAAGTTGCCAGGTGCTATGCCAGTGCCAAGGAGATGGGCACTTTAGGTACTGCTGCAGTGCAGTGTGGCAGAGGTGTGGTCACAGTAGGGCACTGGCTATGGAGAGAGAGAGGTTCCCAGCCAGACTGATAAGACACTGTTAGACCCAAGCATGGTGGAGGGCTTCCTAGAGGAGGTGACTCTGGAGCCCAGCCTGAAAGGGGTCATGCTAGCCATAGAAGATTGGCTTGGGATCTGTTTAACCAGCCTCCAAAAGGCCCGTATTTGACGAGACTACGACAGAAGGGGAACTTCGTTTACTTCAGGTGTGGTCCACAGTTCCGAAGGACTGCAATTCGCTGCGGATGTAGCTCAGTTGGTAGTGTGCTTACAGAGCATGCTCAAAGCCCCGGGTTTGATCCCAAAGCTCCACATAAATCGGATGTGATGGCTCAGGTCTGTAGTCCCAGAGTCTGGCAGAGGTAGGAGCATCTTTTTTTTTTTTCTTTCCTCCCTCAGGATCTGACACCCTCTACTGGCAGGAATGCAGGTGGTACACATAAGTACACACAGGTTAAAAAACACTCCTACACGTAAGTAAAAATAAACGAAGCTTTTTCTTAATGCAACTTGCTGGGCTGGGCCATGGCTCAGTTTGTAAAGCCCCTGCCACAAAATTATGAATACCAAGTTCAGAACCCACCACCCACATAAAAGCGGGGTGCAGTAGCACACATCTGTACCCCAGGATCAGATAGGTGGATCTCAGTAGTTCATTTGTCCAGCCAGTCTAGTAGAACCAATGAACTGCAGGCTCTGTGAAAGACTCGGTCTCAAAAAAATCAGAGGTAGGTAGCTGAGGATGGCCTAGTCGGCCATCAATGGGAGGAGAGGCCCTTGGTCTTTCGAAGATCATATACCCTAGTACAGGAGAATGCCAGGGCGAGGAAGTGGGCGTGGGTGGGTAGGGGAGCAGGTCGGGGGGAGGGTATAGCAGGTTGGCTTTGGGGATAGCATTTGAAATGTAAATGATGAAAATATCTAATAAAAGAAAAAAGAAAAAAAAAAGATCTTATTGAATGTTATTTCCTTTAGTGGGCTACACTGTATGTCATTACCTTGATGTATTTCCATATGCACATTTTAAATAAAATTGTACAATAAATTTTTAAAAATCAGGTGGGGATGGCTGTGGGGGTGCTCAACTTTAACACCACAATGGGAGGCAGAGCCAGGCAGATCTCTGTAAGTTTGAGGCTAGCCGATCTATGTAAGCCAGATAGGGCTACACAGAGAGACCCTGCCTCCAAGAAATGTGCCCCCCCCAAAAAAAAACTCCCACAGAAAGCTCATGAAAAAATTAAGTGCATATTTTAGGGACCTCAGAGATGTGTGAGAAAAACAGCACAGATGACATTTTAAGCAACTTCTGTGTACGTGACTATGAGTCTATGGCTGCAGCAAAAGGGATAGGGGTGGTCTCCATGCTGTACCTGCTAGTGCTGCTAGTGGAACCTCCTTATCCATGGGCTCAGAGATGGGGAATCCCAGGACAGAGTGTGCCTCTGTCTCACCATCCACCACAATGTCTCTTCTTCACAGATCTTCTTTCATTTCTTCTCAGAAGGTCTCTATTCTGTGAGGAAATTAAGATCTGGTGTTTATTTCAGATTCACAGCAGGCCCAGTTTCCAGATAAATTTATCTAATTCAGTGGTGAAGAAAGAGTTTTGTGTTTCGTGGCGCTGTTGATATGAGGGGGCATATGGGACAGACAGAGAAAAAAATCCTTCCTGCAGTCTGAGCTTCAGGCCTGCCCGACTCAGCTGCGCAAAGGCGCCTGGCCCTGGAGGCCTGAGATCCACCCAGGGCTCTGCCTGCTGAGCTCAAACAGTTCATGGTTGTCTACCTATCTGAGTACTGGAGTGTAATCCAACACAGATTAACTCATTTCCCTGTACTTCACAAAGCCAGTCAAAAACAAGTGATGAACAATGTGTGTGTGTGTGTGTGTGTGTGTGTGTGTGTGTGTGTGTGTGTGTGTGTGAAGGTTTACAGGCCAGCCAGCAGGGTCCTCTGCCATCAGAAGCACCATGCTAAAAAAGCCAGGAATGTCCCAGCAAACACAATTGCTGGTCCCTGTCACTTTCCTACTGTAGGCTGTCATGTTGGGCAGTTTCTGGCTGTCATTACAGGAAGAATTGAAAGTCCTGGTGTGTTGATGGTTCCCTGCTGTGTGTTGATGCTTGAATGTAAAGGGACAGGTCACCTTGCCACATTGCTGAGGAAGGACCCCCATACAAAGTGATCACTCTGTAGGAATTTTCTAGGTTCAGCTTCTCAGATGTCTTGGCTGACTTGGAAAGTTGTGTCTTCCATATCTCAACCCTCTCAACAGCACAGCCCTGACTAGTCTGATGGCCAGGGCTCCTTTCTTTGTTTTTGACTGGCTTTGTGAAGTACAGGGAAATGAGTTAATGTGTGTTGGATTTTTTCCCCCTAAGTCTCTTCGTGTCTGCTCTCTGGATTCCCATCCCCACACCCCTGTGTCGCTCTCTTTTCTGAGACAGGATCATGTCAAGCAGCTCTGGAATTCACTGTAGAGCAGGCCAGTCTCCAATATACAACATACTTAAGTGGGGGCCTCATAAAGTTAAGAAGTTTCTGCTCACACAAAGGTAATATTTGATTAAATCAAGAGACAACCCACAGAATAGAACAAAACCCTTGCTAGCTAGTCATCTGACATGGATTAATATCTAGAATATAGAAAGATTCCATTCCCAGGACCCACATCAGGTGGCTCAGAACCACCTGTAACTTCCAGCTCTGAGAGATCTGGTGTCACTGGCCTCCACAGCAACTGCATGAGCAAGCACGTGAGTGCACACACACACACACACATGCTTAAAAAGTGTACAAAAATAAATCTTTCAAAAATACAATTTACCAAGGGCTTTTTAAAAACCACAACTAAACAACAAGAAGTTAAAGAAATCAACTAATAAATGGGCAAATGAAATGAACAGGTAGTACTCAGGAGATGAAGTCCAGAGCTTGGGAGATGCTCAGCCTGCACCGCAAACCCGAGGACCTGCGCTCGCACCCAGAGCCCAGCAGCAGTTCCAGATGTAAGGCAGGTGCTTGTCATCCCATGGCTGGGAAGACAGAGACGGAAGGATCGCTGGACTCCCTGGGCAGCCAAACGAACCTACCCGGTGACCTCCAGGCCAGCGAAGGACACTGTCTCAAAGGGGACGGATGATACCTGAGGTTCTCCTCTGGCTTTCACACACACACATGCCCACACGTTCACCTCACACATGCACACACACATTCACACTTTTAAAAGATGAAACACAAATGGCCAATGTAAACAGGAAAAAAAAATTCAACCCTTGCATCAGATAAATGTTAATTAAAACATTAAGATTAGCCCAGCCAGAATGGCAATCATCAAGAACACAGTAACCAGTGCTGGTCTGGACACAGACAAAGGGAACCTTACATACTGTTCCTGGGAATGTAAGATGTCAGTCTGTGGAGTTTACAGAGGTTCCTCAAAAAGCTAAAAACAGATCTCCCATATGATTCAGCTGTAGTTGGCTTTAGCTACTTTGTGGGTTCTGCTCCTGCTGTTTGCTGTAGGAAAATTCTGCTAACTAAGATCAAAGTCCACCATAGCTCAGTGCAAAATGGGAGACTCCCTTGTTAACAGGTTTTCATCCTCTCCGACTCTGTTGGGAAGATTCTAAGCCCCCCACCCTCGCCTCTAAGAAAAGTCACTTAGCATAAAAACCTGGAGTTCTCCATGCTAATGAGGTATCTAGATAGGTCCTTAGTATCTAGCCAAAAAGCTTCCCTTCTTGGGCATTCCTGGGGGGTGGCAGGGGCGGGGGGAGGCATTTAATCCTGGGTTCACCCTGTGTAAACTGTATGCATTCACATTCACCATCAAATAAAACTGTTTGGACAAGCAAGGACCATCCATTACATCCAAGGACCGCTGCAGGGGGGAGGCCTTCTTAAAGAGGCTGTCCTAAATCTCCCTGGGAAGGCCTTCTCTCTCTCAGTCCCTCCTTAATTGCTGGGAACCAAACAGGATTCCTCCTCAGCCCAGGCTCAGCCTTCCCCTTCGAATGGATGCCCTGAGGGGAAGCATGGGCTCAGGGGGTCCTCACCCCACCCCCATTCCAAAATCTCAGAAGTACTCCAGGAGCCTGGGAGACACCACAATCGTCCCAGACCCCATTGTTTCCTATGAGAGAAAACATGGACTGAGGACCCCCCCGCTTCGGACTGTGCTCTGCCTCCCTCGAGCAGCTCGTTGGTGGTGCTCCAGTGGTGCTCCAGGCACCCCAACTCCGAGGCAGAAACACGCAGCCTGCTACTTTGCCATCCCCTTCTGTCTTAGTCAGGGTTTCTATCCCTGCACAAACATCATGACCAAGAAGCAAGTTGGGGAGGAAAGGGTTTATTCAGCTTATACTTCCACACTGCTGTTCATCACCAAGGAAGTCAGGACTGGAACGCAAGCAGGTCAGGAAGCAGGAGCTGATGCAGAGGCCATGGAGGGATGCTGCTTACTGGCTTGCTTCCCTTGGCTTGCTCAGCTTGCTTTCTTTTTGTTTTTGTTTTTTGTTTTGGTTTTTCAAGACAGAGTTTCTCTGTAGCCCTGGCTGTCCTGGAACTCACTCTGTAGACCAGGCTGGCCTTGAACTCAGAAACCCACCTGCCTCTGCCTCCCAAGTGCTGGGATTAAAGGCGTGTGCCACCACTGCCCGGCCTCAGCTTGCTTTCTTATAGAACCCAAGACTACCAGCCCAGAGATGGTCCCACCCACAAGGGGCCTTTTCCCCTTGATCACTAATTGAGAAAATGCCTTACAGCTGGGTCTCATGGAGGCACTTCTTCAACTGAAGCTCCTTTCTCTGTGATAACTTCAGCTGTGTCAAGTTGACACAAAACTAGCCAGTACACCTTCATTCCATGCTTTTAATATACTAACAATAGATGGACAGAAAAATCGGAGAGGAGAGGAAAGATATCCCTGAATAAAGGCAGGCGTAGGAAAGGGGTAGCATTATCATTAGACTACTTCCTGCTTGTTAGGGGCATCGGGTTCCTTGGGGCAAACTTGATTTTCACAGTCAGGACATCTAATTTCTTCTTGTAGCTTCTTGTGCTTTCTTCTTTGTGCATGACTACTTAAACCACGACCAACCACAACCAACAACCCACCAACAACCAACAACCAACCACAACCAACAACCAACCACAACCAACAACCCACCATAACCAACAACCAACCAACAACCAACCAACAACCCACCATGCCATTTGGGGCCCTAGCACCCTCATAGTCTCTGAAAAGTCCCCAGAATTTCAAACATCATGCAATTGCAGAAACTATCTGCGGGGAGCAAAATCACACCTCTGCTAGAGCACGAGGCAAATCATAGTCAGCTGCTGTGGACAGTCTGAAGCAGCCTCATATCCCACACCTGGGATTAAAATGAAAACATATTATAATTATTTTATGTCTTTTAGAGAAACCAAAATTCCAAAATAGCCACTACACCCAGTCCTAGCACTTCTGTGTATTTACCCAAAGGACTGAAGTCAATGACGTATCACAGACAGACACGTTCATCACTGTGTACTGCAGCACTGTGCACAGGTGAAAGTTATGGAACCAACCACAGTGCCATTAATAAAGGAACAGATACAGAAAGTGTGGTGTATACACACATCAATTTTAGCTATAAAGAAAAATGAAGTTGTGTTCTTTGCAAGAAAGTGTATTCAACTGGAGATAACTAAGTAAACTAAGCCACTCTCCTCTGATAGAGATTTGAGAGTTCTGCACAGATATATAAATCATGTATATACTTGTGTGAAAATGACCTTGTATAACACAGTACCACGTGCAAAGAATATAACCCGATGAAAATAATAAAGAACAACACTGACAGCTGGGCATAGCACACACATGTAATCCCAGCCCTCAGGAGGCAGAGCAAGAGGATCACTGCAATTTCCATACCAGCCTGGGCTACACAGTGACTCTAGCGCCATCTAAGTCTATGCAGCAGAACCCTGCCCAAACAAAACAAGGAGGAGGAGTTTCTGAGCTTGAGGACAGGTCTTTGGAAGTAACCTAGCCATATAAGAGGAGAGGAGATGGGAAAATTAAAAGGATGAAGCCAGCCTTTGAGCCTGAGGGTCACAATTAAACAAGCAAGCACTGACATAACGGGGTTCCATAAGGAGAGAAGCCAGTGCCCTAGAGAACCAATGCAATGGAATAGCTGCTGAAGTCAACATAGTGCTGTCATCCCCAGCACTTGGAAGGCAGAGTCAGGAAGAGCACGGGGAGTTCAAGGCTGGCTTTGTCTACACAGCAAGTTCCAGGCAGACAGCTACGTAGGGAGACCCAGAGACCCTGTCCTGTGTCTTAGTCAGCATTACTAATGCTGAGATGAGACCATGGCCGAAAACAAGGATTTATTTGACCTACATTTCCATGTTCATCTGTCCCAATGGTTCATCACCGAAGGAAGCCAGGACAGGAACTCAAACAGGGCAGGAACCTGAAGGCAGGAGCTGATGCAGAGGCCATGAGGGGTGCTACTTACTGGCTTATTTATACTGGTGTGCTCAGCCTGCTTTCTTATAGGGCACAGGACCACTAGCCCAGGGATGGCACCACCCACAATGGTCGGGGCCTTTCCCCATCATCACTAATTGAGAAAATGTTCTACAGGCTTGCCTGCCTATTCCCTGATCCTTTGGAGGTCTTTTTCCTTTTCTCTTTTTTTCCTTTCCTTTCCTTTTTTTTCTTTTCTTTCCCTTCCCTTTTTTCTTCCTTCCTTCCTTCCTTCCTTCCTTCCTCCCTCCCTCCCTCCCTCCCTCCCTCCCTTCCTTCCCTCCTTTCTCATTTGTTTTGTTTGTTTTGAGACAGGGTCTCACTATGTAGCTTGGCTCTAGCTGTCCTTATAACTCACTCTGTAGACCAGGCTGGACTCACAAGAGACCCACCTACCTCTGCCTCTCAAATGCTGGAATTCAAGGTGTGCACCACCACACTGGGCTTGGAGGCATTTGCTGAATTGAAGTTTCCTCCCCTCAGGTGACCTTAGCTTGTGTCAAGTTTACATAAAATTAGGCAGCACACTCCTGTCCGGGTGCTTGTGTTTGAGCCCCTGCTATGCTACTCCATGGAGCCAGAGATGATGCTATTCCTATCCCCCAGCTGTACCCACACTGCCATCTCTCCCAGCCTTGTGATCCAGCTACAGTGACTGCACAGGGCCCTGTACCCTCATGGCACCCACTGATCACAGAAAAAAAATTCACACATTTGAAAAGAGTAGATAGAAAGTTAAAAACTGAAGAAGTGTCTAACTTTATTTGGTTTTGTTTTCGAGACAGGGTTTCTCTGTGTAAGCCCTGGATGCCTTGGAACTCACTCTGCAGACCAGGCCTGCCTCTGCCTCCTGACTGCTGGGATTAAAGGCATGTGCCCCCCACTACCCAGTCTAACTTCATTTCTAATAAAAGGTTTGGCCTTAGAAAGAGAATACACACACACACACACACACACACACATATGTGTGTGTGTGTATGTATGTGTGTATATACATATACATGTGTGTGTGTGTGTGTGTGTGTGTGTGTGTGTGTGTAGGGAATACTTTCTTCCTAACAGAAAACATGGTTTTTCAGCGTGCCTTCTGCTTTCCCCCTTTCCCATTTCCCTTCCTTCTGTGGCAACTGTGGACTAGGAAACCTGCTGCTATCAAAGGCTACTGGGGCCAGGAGAGGGCTCAGCTCATCAAGGCCTTACCACCAAGTCTGAGGGTCTGAGTTCCATCCTGAGAGTCACATGGTGGAGAGAACCAACTCTTGGAAGCGGGTTCTTATGATTCCAGCCTGTGTATCCTTTACCACCCCCACTCAACACACAAAAGAGCGCTATGGATGACGTGAGGCAGACCTATATCCAAGACAGCCCTGACCTTGCTCTACCTTAATCTCAAGTACAGCACGTCACAGAGCCATTTGGGAAGAAAAGAGGACTATGGAGGATATATTTATCACATGGAAAAGTTTCAGATTGTTCATTAGATCCCTCAGACACCACGTTCTACAGTGTGCCTCCCTCAGACACCACGTTCTACAGTGTGCCTCCCTCAGACACCACGTTCTACAGTGTGCCTCCCTCAGACACCATGTTCTACAGTGTGCCTCCCTCAGACACCATGTTCTACAGTGTGCCTCCCTCAGACACCATGTTCTACAGTGTGCCTCCCTCAGACACCATGTTCTACAGTGTGCCTCCCTCAGACACCATGTTCTACAGTGTGCCTCCCTCAGACACCATGTTCTACAGTGTGCCTCCCTCAGACACCATGTTCTACAGTGTGCCTGGAGGCCTTGCAGACAGCAAAAGAGATTGCCTAGGAAGGTAAAACGTTAGTTGAAAGCAAACTGACCTCAGGAGACAGAAGTGGACTGAATGATGGGTAAAAAGTGGTTGCATTTTGTTTTGTCTAGTGAAGCACAAATTATTCTTGCCAGCTGACATTCAAAAAAATGTTCCCTGTGTACTATGTACTATAATTAAGAAGGCAGTAGATGCGCTGCCGTGGTAGCACACAGCTTTAATCCCAGCCCAGGGGCAGGAGGATCTCTGAGTTCAAGACCAGCACCAAGTTAGCCATAGGATCAAAAAAAAAAAAAAAAAAAAAAAAAAAAAAAGTCAATTTGAACATTGAGCATCTATCGCCACCTTGTGGTAGCCCAGATATCTGCAAGGATTCCAAAAATTAAGCCTTCTTGAAGAGGAGCTGGTTTGTGAGCTGTTTGGAACATTTGGACATAATCATCACGTGGGAGGCAGGAGGCTGAAGGCTAAATATATTAGAAATACCTCGCATATGACTGAGTTTCATACTGTTTATATTTTATATGGATGGTCTCACCTAGCCTAGGTGGCAGCTCTAGGTTCTGGGACATGGCTGATTGCATGGGGCAAGTCCTCTACTTGCTCCTGGATGGTCAAAGCCAAAGCCTGTTATGTTTTGTTAGTATTCATGTGTGCAGCCTGTTTAACTGTAGTATGAAGCATGTTACATGTGCACATAGGGTCTTGTAGAGAATTTATATTGTGAGGTATATTTCACACATAATTCCTCCAACTCTGACTAGTACTGTGTGCACAGCATCTTCTGAAGTGGTGTTAGGCAGAATTCAGTACGACTCTGGGGTCTGTTTTGCATGTATAAGGCAATGCCATCCAAGCCGACCCTTCTGTGAGACGGCTCAGTATGAGGTGCTTGCTGCCTTGCTAAAACCTTTATGGTCTAGGTTCTTTCACCTGTTTGACAACTGTACTTTATTCCTGGGTTAAGTTCAGGTGTATGTGTGCTGAGAGCCAACATTGCTCACTGTCAGACATGCCACTAAACTAGATTGAAATATTCCAAACTTTTGCAGC
The DNA here is from genome assembly GCF_000001635.26 of Mus musculus. Taxonomy (NCBI): domain Eukaryota; kingdom Metazoa; phylum Chordata; class Mammalia; order Rodentia; family Muridae; genus Mus; species Mus musculus. The sequence goes on from NC_000080.6 coordinate 31,473,345, forward strand.
CTAGTTTTACTTTGTAAAAATCTGGGGTGTGGGCTAGAGACAGGGCTCTGCAGCGCTCTGTTTGCTCTCCCAGAGACCCCAGGATCAACTACCTGCCCCCACCTGGTGGAACTATCTGTAATTCCTGTCCCATGGGGATCCAGTGCCCTCTTCTGGCCTCTGGAGCACCAGGCATGCATGTGGTGTGTAACATTAATGAAGACAAACCACCATACACATAAGCTAATTATTTTCGTTAAAAAATTAAAGAATCTTGTAATATTGTGGAACACCTTTTGGGTATATGCCCAGGAGTGGCATAGCTGAGTCTTCAGGTAGAACTATTTCCAGTTTTCTGAGGAACCACCAGACTGATTTCCAGACTGGTTGCACCAGTTTTCAATCCCACCAGCAATGGAGGAGTGTTCCTCTTTCTCCACCCTGCCAGCATCTGCTGTCATCTGAGGTTTTGATCTTAGCCATTTTGATTGGTGTGAGGTAGAATCTCAGGGTCGTTTTGATTTGCATTTCCTTGATGACTAAGGATGTTGAACATTTCTTTAAGTGCTTCTTGGCATTCAAGATTCCTCTGCTGAGAATTCTGTTTAGCTCTGTAACACCCTCCCCCTCTTTTCTTTTAAAGATTTACTTGTACGGTATTGCTGTCTTCGACACACCAGAAGAGGGTATGAGATTCCATTACAAATAGTTGTGAGCTACCATGTGGTTGCTGGGAATTGAACTCAGGACCTCTGGAAGAGGAGTCAGTGCTCTTAACCGCTGAGCCATCTCTCCATCTCCTGTACCCCATTTTTAAAATTGGGATATTTGGTTTTTTGGAGTATAACTTCTTGAGTTCTTTATATATTGTAGATATTAGCTGTAGGCATATATTTTTCACAGCTACTTTAATAAGGGTTCAACCTCCCCTCTAGCCCACCACCTGCCAAGTGATAGTGGAAAAGAAAGGTTATCAGGATATGGGGGGAGTGGACCGGTTTTAGAAATAGCTCTTTGGGGCAATTTCAACCTTCATTGTTCTCAGTCCAGTCCACTATCAAACACCAAACATGAATCAGCAGCTGCAGACCAGTCCACTCAGCAGGCACCACACACGAATCAGCAAGGGCAGTTCAATCTAAAAGAAAACAACATGAGGCTTGCCAACAGGCAGCAAGAAATTGCAGGAACCTCATGAGTTCTTTGGTGAGTTTCTTTCTATGAAGTGCCCACAAGTGAACTTCAACAACATAGTGTAAGGTGAACCAATACATGCATGCAGTCATCGAAGAATGTCGAGGTGGAGCAAAGCAAACCAATGCTTGAGCTCCTACTGCCTTTGAGATATCTACATTCCTCCTGAATAACGTGCATCCTTTCACGTGTTTGCTATAGCAAAATATTCTTTCACCTATGTGCTCTAGAGAAACATCATTTGACATAACTTTCTAAGGAAACCAGAAGTTTCCACTTCAGTTAGCTCTCTATAGGGTTAGAGAAGATCTTTCTCTAATCTGTAGGCTGCTGTTTTGTCCTATTGACGGTGTCCTTTGCCTTACAGAAGCTTTTCAGTTTCAAGAGGTCCCATTTATCAATTGTTATCTTACAGCCTGAGCCATTGGAGTTCTGTTCAGGAAAATTTTTCCTGTGCCAATGCATTCAAGGCAATTTCCCACGTTCTCTTCTATTAGATTCATTATATTTGGTTTTATGTTAAGGTCCTTGATCCACTTGGACTTGAGCTTTGTGCAAGGTGAGACGTATGGATCAATTTGCATTCTACATGCAGAAGACCAGTAGTTGGAACAGCACCATTTGTTGAAGATGCTTTCTTTTTTTCCACTGTATGGTTTTGGCTTCTTTGTCAAAGAAAAAGTGTCTATAGGTGTGTGGGTTTATTTCTTGCGTCTTTGATTCCATTCCATTGATTAGCCTGTTTGTCTCTGTGCCAATACCATGTAGTTTTTAACCACGACTTTTCTGTGGTACATCTTGAGGTCAGGGATGGTGATTCTTCCAGAAGTTCTTGTTCATAATATTCGTAATATTATTCATAATAGCCAGAAACTGGAAGCAACCCAGATAACCTTCAGCTAAAGAATGGACACAGAAAATGTGGTTCACTTACACAATGAAATACTATTTAGCTATGAAAAACAAGGACATCATGAATTTTGCAGGCAAATGGATGGAACTAGAAAATATCCTGAATGAGGCAACCCAGACCCAAAAGGACATGCATGGTATGTACTCACTGATGGACAACCATAGTACAACTCAAAGACTATATGAAGCTTAACAAGAAGGAAGGCCCAAGTAAGGATGCTTCAATCCCACTTAGAAGGGGGAACAAAATAATCATGGGAGGCAGATGGAGAGAGGGACCTGGGTAGGATGGTGGGGGGCAGGAAGGGAAAAGGGGGCAGGATTAGGTATGGAGGGGGGAGTTAAGAGAAATGATTAGAGGGCCAGGAGAATGAATGAAAATATGCAGTTGCTGTGTGTGGGGTGGAGGTAACCTCTAGAAAGTCCTAGAGACTTGGGATGGGAGGTTTCTAGGATTCAATGTGGGTAACCTTAGCCAAAGTGCCTGATAATGGGGATATGGAAGGGGCCACCTCCACTGGTTAGACAGGGCCCACAGTGGAGGTATGGGGACACCAACCCACCTTCAAATTTTTCAACCCAAAACTGTTCCTAAAAGAAATGCAGGGACAAAAAACGAAGTAGAGACTGAATGAATTGTCAACCAGTGACTGGCCCAACTTAGGATCCATCCCATGGGCGGGCACCAATCCCTGACACTATTACTGATGCTATGTTATGCTTGCAGACAGGAGCCTAGCATGGCTGTCCTCTGAGAGGTTGTACCATCAGCTGACTGACTCAGATGCAGAGTATGTGCCTAGCACTTGAGGGCCTGGGTTCTAAAACAAGACACTAAATAGCTTAGCTAGGCATGGCGGTATATGCTTTCAATCCAAGCAGAGGCCAGCCTGATCTACAGAGTGTATTCTAGGCTAACCAGGGCTAGTAGCTCTAGTGACACCCCATCTTGATAATAGCAAAATTGCTTTTAGATTTATTAATGTATATGAATATGAATTTTGCCTGCATATATGTATGTACACCACCAGTGCCTGGTACCAGACAAAGTCAGATGAAACTGTTGGGTCTCCTGGAGCTGGAGCTGCAGATGGTTGTGAGCTACCAAATGGGTGCTGGGAATTGAACTTGGGTTCTTTCCAAGATAACCTGAGGTTGACCCCCTGAAACAGAGAGCAGAGAACTAACTCCTAAAAGTTGTCTTATCACTTACATGTACTGCATCAGCTCCTGCCTTCAGGTTCCTGGCATGTTTTGAGTTCCTATCCTGACTTCCTTCAATAATGGACTATGGATGTGGAAGCTTAAACCCTTTCCTCCTACCCTGCATTTGGTCTTGGCGTCTCATCATAGTAATAGTAACCCAAATTAAGACATCAAGAAACAATGGTTTAATTATGCTAAGCTTTTAATATTTTCCTACATCATTCCCCAGCATCAAATTACTATTTCTTTAAAATTGCATTGTTAGGATGATTTTTAAAATTACTGTTTAGAGGGTCTGGAGAAATGGCTCCATCTTTAAGAGCACGGGCTGCTATTTCCCAGGACCTAGGTTTGATTCCCAGCACCCATACAGTGACTCAAGACTCAGCTGTGTCTTCAGTCCTAGGGACCTGACAACCCCCGGCCTCCGTGGAAACCACACATGAATATAGTATACAGAGATATCTGCAAACAAAATACCTATACACGCAAACTAAAATGTATTAAAGGGTTTAGTGCTTAAGGGTCAAGACACAGGACTTGGGGTCAAACTCTGAGCATCCATATAAAAGAACAGGGCACGACCCTACAGCACCAACACTGGGAAGTGGGCACTGAGGGGTTCAATGACAAGCTCCAGGTCAGCAAATGACTGTCTCCAGGATAGAAGGTGGAGAGTCAAAGAGGAAGATGCCATGTCTTCCTCAACTCATACCCACACGTTTATTCATCTCTCTCTCTCTCACACACACACACACACACACGTTCCTATTTTGTACTGCACATTGCAGACAAGCATCAATAACGCACGAAAGAACTGAAGATGAATAGCATCTGTATTGGCTAGTTTTGTGTCAACTTGACACAGCTGGGGTTATCACAGAGAAAGGAGCTTCAGTTGAGGAAATGCCTCCATGAGATCCAACTCTAAGGCATTTTCTCAATTAGTGATCAAGGGGGAAAGGCCCCTTGTGGGTGGGACCATCTCTGGGCTGGTAGTCTTGGGTTCTATAAGAGAGCAGGCTGAGCAAGCCAGGGGAGGCAAGCCAGTAAAGAACATCCCTCCATGGCCTCTGCATCAGCTCCTGCTTCCTGACCTGTTTGAGTTCCAGTCCTGACTTCCTTGGTGATGAACAGCAGTATGGAAGTGTAAGCCGAATAAACCCTTTCCTCCCCAACTTGTTTCTTGGTCATGATGTTTGTGCAGGAATAGAAACCCTGACTAAGACAGCATCCTACTGTAGGAAGATTCAACCACGATTCACTCCTTGGCCTTTTGTTTTGGAGCTGGAGTCACATGTAGCCCAGCCTGACATCAAACTTGCTATGCAGCCAGGAATGACCTTGACTTTCAGATGAAAACTTTGGAGTGGCATGGTGGTACACACCCTTAATCCCAGCCCTCAAGAAGCAGATCTCTGAGTCGGGGCCAGCCTGATCTATACAGCAAGTTCCAGGACAGTCAGGACGACACTGTCTAAAACAAACCACTCTTTTTAACACTTACTTTGTGTGTGTACATATGGGCCATGGTGCTCATATGGAGGTAACAGTCTGTAGGAACGGATTCTCTCCTTCCACAGAGTGGGCTCTAAGCATTGAACTGAGGCAGCAGGCTTCTCGGCAACTGCTTGTATCTGCTGAGCCACATTACTGGCTCTCAATTTACTTATTTTTTTTTTGTGTATTTCTATACACGATGCATGTATACACATCTTCTATGAGAGTGGACACATGAGTGTTAGGACTCAGTAGGAGGTAGGATAAGCTCTGGGGTTAGACCTTCTACTTTGCACCAGGTTATCTCTGCTCTGCGTGGTTGCATACACCTGGCTAGGTGGCCCTCATACTTCTGAGCACGTTTCTGTCCCCACCTCCCACTGCTGGGATTACAGATGTAGGCCATTCCCAGCTATGGGCAGATTCCTGGGATTCAACTTAGGTCCTCACTTGCATAATGCGCACCTGCTGTCTCCTCAGCCCCAGCACTGAACATCTTTCTGCATTTATCCTTCACGTGCTGGGGCTATGGGTGACACCACACCTGGTTAATTCAGTGCTGGGATGTAATGTCAGCAAGCGTTCTACCAACTGAGCTACAGTCAGTCTGAACACAAGACTTCATTCTTTATATAAAAACAAACACATTCACCCGGTTAGTGTGCACGTCTGCTTTAGTCTTTAATAAGTGGTCAGTCTGTATGCACACCAAAGAACTGTCTTAAATGTATCATCAGCAGATGCTTGACCTGCGACCTGTTCATGTATCTCTTGTCGGCTCCCATGCTTCCCTTTGTGGAGATGGATAATCATACAACACAACTAAGCCACAAGACTTTCCTTTCAGGACTTACAATTCTGTTTTTCTACAGTGTGCAAACAAATCCACTTTATTTACTTATTTGTGCACATGTGAGGTCAGAAAAACAATTCTCATTGGCTCTCACTCTCCACCTCTCTGAAGCCTCTCTCCTAGGTCTCCCACACCGCGTACTCCAGGCTTAGGTCTCCCACACCGTGTACTCCAGGCTGGCTGCTCCTGAGGCTTCCAGATGGTTCTTCCGTCTCTGCTTCTCATCTTGAGGTAGGAGTACTGAGGTAGGAGTACTAGGATAAACTCAAATTGCCAAACCTGGATTTTTTTCTTTTGTAATTTGGGTGTTTGCCTGCATGTATGTCTGTGCACCACTTGCAGAGGTCAGAAGAGGGCACTCAATACCCTGGGACTGGAATTACTGATGGAAGTGAGCTGCCATGTGGGTGCTGGAAACCGAACCCAGGCCCTGCCCAAGAGCAGCCAACACTCTTGATCACTGAGCCATCTCTCCTGCTCAACACAGACTGCTGATCCACCCAGGTTGCTAAGCTTGCACAGCTAGCACCTTTACCTGCTGAGCCAACTCCCCAGTCTTCACTTGTTCTCAGTACAAAAATAACACATGCAATTTTCAAAAATTCAGAATATAAAAAAAATACAAAATAGTTTAACATCCTTTTCTTCAAAGTGAAGCAGAGTCACTGGTAGGGGCTGGGTCCTTCGGAGGCTTCCGGAACTTGCTCTGAAGGAAAACTCGAGGCACACACAGGCCCTCTTTTTTATTCACTGTCTCTCGAAACACATACTCGTTCACCACTTCTTCATAACCTGCATCCACAAAGAGCTGCGCCAGGAATTCTAGAAGGCAAGCAGGATGAGCTCTGAGGACTGGAAGGTTTGTTTCCGTAATGAAAACTTCAATGCTAAATTGGACTTTGTTTTTAAACTTTTCTTCTTTGATTTTTTTCCCCTTCTGAGACAGAATCTCACTTTACATCTCTGGCTGGCCTGAACCTCTTCATGCTTCTGCCATAGCTTGCCCGGTGCTGGGACTTCAGGCCTGTGCTAGCGCGCCAGGCTTGCTTGCTTTGTTTTCATTCATTCGCTCACTCATCCACTCCTTGTTCATATTTCATTAGTCCACTCTATCTTTAAAACACACATACACACACACACACACACACACACACACACACACACACACACACACACACACACAAAATCCAAACATATTCCTATTTCTCATGGTCTTAACACCCAAACAGAAACCTCCAATTAAAGAATCAGCAAAGATGTACATCTCTTGGCTTACTCTTGTGTTAGCAAATACAGAAGTCTGACTAAAAGAAATAAAGCCCAAGCTAGCTATTGCAAAGGCCTGCATACACTCAACCTGTTTATAGAAAGGAAGGGCGTCTGCGACTAGAATGGGGGTTGGGGGAAGATTACCAGGTAGTGCTAACTTCACCCCTGCAAAACATCACACAGGTTAAGTAAACCAAACTAGTATAATAGAGGGCTGTGGAACACAAACATAGACCCCACTAAGGGCCTTACTGTGCTCTGCAGCTGTGCTCTGGAGCACTGCAGACCCCACTGGAGCCTCCTGATGACTTCTAAGGCATTTATTCAGTTGTGGCCATTTCACACACCTTACATTCATCTTCATTTCCACCTAATATGGTACATTTACTTATAAACATTTGTTTTTTTAGTTTTAATATCTAGAATAATATCAAAAAATAGAAAATGAGACAGACACTGAACTGCTATAAGGTTAAGAATAGCCTGGACTACTGGACTGTGGAGATATATATATATATATATATATATTAGAGCGAGCTGCAGACACCCAGCTCATCAGTTGAGAGCACCTGTTCTTGCAGAAGATCCAGGTTTGGTTTCCATGGCGGCTCACCACTACCCATAACTTCAGTCCCTGGAGCTCTGGCACCTCTGATGACTTTTGCACACACCAAACATGCACATTGCATACAAACACACATGCAGACAAAACATACACACATAAAATTATAATTAAAAATAAAAACAACTAACCAAACAAAAAAACCTAAGCCTAAACTAAAAGGTAAAAGATCTTGGAACACAGATTAGTGGTAGAGCACTTGGCTAGCATGCTTGAAGCCCTGGGTACAAGACTCAGCATCGCAAAAATAAATGAAACCCCTCCCCTCTAAACTAAAAAAGTGACAATCATCTTAGGTAGTCTTAAAACTAATGCTTGAAACACTTAAAAACTGCAATGATGTTTGGCATTTTCTGATCCCAAATGCCTTTTAAAGTCTTTTGCATTATTATCTTGTATGTGGAATATGTGTTAGGTAAGTGTATGCACCTGTGTGCAATAGCATGCATACATATAAAGAGGTCTCATTCTCCAAAAATATTTTTATTTCTGTTCACGGACATCTTGCCATCGTGTATGCACATGCATCAGATGCATGCTTGGCGCTCATGGCAGCCAAGAGGTGTTGGATGCCCTGAAATGAAGGAAGTTACAGGCTTCATTTGTTAGTCACCATGTGGCTGCTGGGATTCAAACCTAGGTCCTCTGGAGGTATCCTTAACAACAGAGCCATCTTTCCAGTCTTCCACCTTACTTTCTTTTGGGGGGTGATGGTGATAGCGTTTCTCTGTGTAGCACTGGCCATCTTGGAAGCTGCTCTGTAGACCATTCTGTTCACAAATTCAGAGATCTGCCTGCCTCTGCCTCCCAAGTGCTTGGCTTGACACTGCAACTCTTAACATCCATGCACCAAACACAAGGGCACACTTTTTGTTTTTTTAAGACAGGGTCCCTTTAATATAGCCCTGGCTGTCCTGGTCGACCTTACTTTTTGAGACAGGATTTCTCACCAACATGGGCCAACAAAACTAGCTGACCAGGGATCTTTCCTGTCTGCCTTCCCAGCACAGGATTACAGGTTCATGTCACCAGACCCGGCTTTTCACAGGGATGCTGAAATGCTGCAGCACACACCTTATTATTAACTGAGCCTCTTCCCAGTTATAAGCATCTAACTTTGGGACTGTTCTTCGAGACAGGGTCTCATGTAGCCCAGGAACAAGCTGAGGGTCAGAATGACCTATGGTTTAATTTAATTTCTGTGTAAGAGAGTTTCACCTGCATGAAGCATTTGCACCATGTGGATGCCTGGTGCTTACAGGGCCTGGTCAGGGGAGGTGTTTAATCCCTGGGAACTGAAGTTACAGATGGTTAAACCGCCATGTGGGTATGGGGAACGGAACCAGGCAAGTACAACGCGTGCTTTTAACTGCTGACCATCCCTGCAGATGGACTTTACTCCTGAGCTTCCTCTCTGCCTCTGGATCGCTGCTGTCAAAGCCTGGTGTATACCCACCCCAGTTTACGCAGGGCTGGGGACTGGATCCAGAAACTGAGCAATGCCAGGTCAGCACTACACCACCTGAGCCACATTCCCAGTGCTCTGTGCCAGCAAATTTAGTCAAGGAGTTTTGCCTGTGGGTCTGGAAAAGTGTCCCCAGGCCGCCATGGTGAACTCAAGGCACTTGTTTGGAAGATGTGACTTTCTGGTCCTACTTCCCCGTTTCCAGCACAGTTCCTGTTGGCATCACATGACAGATCTGAGGACTGTCTACTCTGCGGGCCTCACTCACTAGTCATGTCCCCACAGGCCAGGGCTGGGTATGTGGTGTATCAGAACTTGCTCTAAGGACTTGGGACTTGTGTGTTAGCACGGCCACACCCCTGCCCAGGCAGCACTCCACTAATGGTGCAGTCAAGTACACAGAGCAGAGAAAGACACACTCTAAGGAGACACTCCATTCCTCTTACCATCAGTAAAAAAATACGATCTGGTTCCATCTTGCCTGACATAAAAATTTTCTCCAAGTTTGCTTCCAGCTTTAAATCTAAGCATGGCGTGATCATTCAGCCCGTAGTCACGGAATAAGACACTTCTGCCTGGTTTTAATACCTACAAAAGTAATAAAGCAGGCTGTATAAACCCGGTCAACTAAAATGTAATCTGATGACATTAGGAATTAAAACACAGACCAGTGGGAGTGGTGAAAGAAGGCATACAAAATACCCTTACTATGAATGGTTGCTCTTTAAAAAACCATGTCAGGTGTGGAGTACATACCGTAATCACAGAGTTCAAGAGGGAGGCAGGAATATCACTTTGAGTTTGAGGTTAGCCGGACCTACACAGTACCTAGCCTACCTGGTTTACCTAGCAAAAGGATCCTGTCTCAAAAAACCAATAAGTAAATAAAATGCCTTAGAAGTCACTTTTTTTAGATATGATGGAGCATAAAACAGTTTCAAGCCCCACATAAAAGCAAGCACATAAGACACACTCTGCCTTGTGCACATCTCCTTCACTAGGCCGAGATATCTGCTTCTGACCACTTAACCTCTGAAGCTGGGCATGGTGGCACACGCCTTTAATCCTAGCACTTGGGAGGCAAAGGCAGGTAAATTTCTGAGTTTGAGGCCAGCCTGGTCTACAGAGTGAGTTCCAGGACAGCCAAGGCTACACAGAGAATCCCTGTCTCAAAAAACAAAACAAAACAAAACAAAAAACCAACTTACCCTTGAAGGGCTCTGTGTGAGACTCCCCACTGGGTCCCAACACTGACCTCCCCCTCCCATCCCCCACGGGCTGGGCTCTGGTCTGACGTCTGCTCACGTCTGCAGCTGTGGGAAGAGTAAGGAAAGCGATCCTTTCCTTTCCTCAGAGCCTTCTATCTGCGGTGTAGACAGTGCCACATATACACTTCAAGGGACACCTGACAGGTGTCCCACAGACCCATACCGCCAGGCCGAGCACAGAGCACTTGCTTTACAGTGAGAGAAGCCCTCTCTTGTGACAAGCTTTGCCTCCTTTGGAAAGCGTGTGGTGGCACTTGTACAGCCATATCCTCCCTCCACCCTGTTTTTTGGGAGACTCTTGTTGTATACGGGGAAGCCTGCCTGGCGCTGGCACCCTAGCATGATGGGTGGAAAGCGTATGCGGTACACTGTTCACATGGCCTTCGCCTGGGCTGCTGTCCTGTCTGCAGAGCCTGCTGATGGCTTCTCTCTCTAGTACTTTGCCAACAGAGCACACACTTTTAAATTAGCCAACCAATCACTGTGATGCAGGGAGAACGTAATCAGACTGGGCTAGGAAGTCATTGGGGCTCAGCTGACAAAGATCTCTAACGGAGATTAAAAACAGGAGGACCACCAAAATGAATGAAAGCTCAAGAAAACTTTTTACAAATGTGACATGTCATACCCACTAAAATATAGATACTATATCATTTATGACTACAATAGGTTGAGAAGAGGCTGGTCTATGAAGACAGAGTTGGGGTACTAGGACACGCAGATGCTGGAAGCACTCAGCATCTAGGTGGCCCCTCTAATGTATCCTTAAGATCAGGGCACTGATCACAGGAGTACTAAGCCTCAGGGAGAGGAAAGCCCAGACAACACACAGAGCTGTGGATTCTAAGTTGAGTCTGCTGTTCAGCCTAAGAGCTAGGTGACCCCCAATGGACCGTGACCTGCCACCAGGCTCCCAGCACCACAGATCCAGAAGGAGACAGCTGAAGCTCAGAGGGCTGTAAATCTCGTGTGGAAACTCAAGGCACGCCTTTATGTTTAGTGCTTCTCGTGGGAATGTGCCATACCTTTAATACGAAAGCTGTGGAAGTGCATTATGAAAACATCCTCATATCATCGCACAGTTCTTTTTGTAATTAAAAAATCTGTTTTAGACAGGGTCTCACAATGTTGCTGTGGCTGGCCTGAACTCATTAAAGAGACTAGCCCCAAATGACAGAGATCCGCCTGCTTCTGAACATTCAGTTCCTTTCAAGCTGTCCTCACAGAAACCTGCTGTCTATGGGCCCAGTTTCCCTCCAAGCCAGGCCGTGCTTTCTCCCGAGACTGCGTCACTCACGGACTGGCGTTCTCCTGCTGTGTCCCGTGTATCCTTCCTTTCTCCTCTCTCCTCCTCCTCTCTTTTCTTGTCATCAGACAAAATGCTTACTACCCTGTTAATCCCAGGGCTACTTTCCTACATTCTGCAAGGACTGTACCCTCTGGCTTGTCTTACTCTAAATGCCATTCTCTTTTGATTCTGGTCAATCTCAACAGACAAGTACAGTACCCTTCCAATTGTACTGGCCTTGTGCACCCCTCCCCGTCTGTGTGTTTGTATGTTGTGTATATAGACGTTCCTGTGTTTGATTGTAGGCATATGTGTGACTCAGATGGCAACTTTGAATGCTGTCCTCTCCTCCCTCTCTGCCTGAGGCAGGGTCTCTCACTGTTCACTACTGCCCACACCAAGTTAGTTGGTCTTCGATTTTCCCGTGTCTGCCTTCCATCCTACCAGAGGAGCCCTGGGACTTTACATATGCACTGCCAGCTTTACATGGGTTCTTGAGATCTGAAATGAGGTTCTCCTCATTGCACGGCAGCCATCTCCTCAGCCCCTACACTGTTTCTTTATAACGCCACCCCCAACACACTTATTTATATGAGTGTGCGTGTGCGTGGGTGCCATGATATGGGTGTGCAGGGCAGAGGGCAGCTTGAGAGTTGGTTTTCTCCTTCAGAGATAACTCAGGTCATCAGAGTCAGTGGCAAGTGTTTTTACTCACTGAGCCATTTTGCTGGCCCTCCTCTGGCCTCTCAATGACTTGAGTTCTCTGTCTTCCACCTGCGTACAGAGCACTTACTGACACAGTGCAGTTGCAATGCTCTGTCAACACTAAGTAGTATACACTCCATACACGCAGTGCCAGGCAAGCCTACCTCTCTTAGCACATTCTCTCTCTTTTTCTCATGCCCTATTTCTCATAACCTTCCACCCTCACTTGGGTCTGAATCAGGCAATACGCTCATCATTTCTTTGGGGCCTCTCTTGTGTCTAGCTTAAGTCCCATGGCCATTTGTGGGCACACTCTGAGTTCTTACCTGCTCAGACACTAGGGACAGAACAGAATTAAGGAAGAACAAGAGGAAACTTTGTGAAACTCGCAGGCAGAGATAAACCTATGATACAAGTGTACACTTTAAAATACACTACTGTGGAGGAGAATAATTCTCTAACAGTTTTCCAGTGTCTTTTATCTTTATTTAAAGCCAGCGTTAAGGGCTAGAGAAACAGCTCAGCGAGAAAGCCTGCTGCTTTCTCAGGACCTGGGTTCAATTCCTGGCACCCACACGGTGCTGCACCACCTCCCATAATTCTAGTCCCAGAGGCCCTGACACCTATGCTGACCTACTTGGGTAACAGCATGCACATGCTGCACACAGACAAAACACACACATAAAAGAAACGAACACACTGCCCAACGCACACTCTCCCATCTTTGTTCATTGCCTTGTTTGATTACTTTGTCTTTGATCTAAAAACTAACCCTATTCTCTGCAAGTACCTAGAGTGGTATAAAAGCTGACTGGAAAAAAATAAAACCCGCCCCAGCACTGGCTGGAGTCATGTTATAATGTTGTCTAATTGTCTTTTCCTTTTCAATCCTCACTCCCTCCTTTGAGACCCTGCTGACTGGCTGAGCTGGCTTGGTCCCTTGACTCACAAAGTAGGCTAGGCTGCCCTTGAAATCATAGCACCCCTCTACCGCAGTCCCAAGTACTAGGATTACAGGCATGCTACAGCGGCCTCCTAGTGGCCACAGCAGTTTGGGTCCCTGCCATGCTAACAGTAGTAACAACGGCTGGCTTTGAGGCACACTTGGCAGAGTAGAGGCACTGTGCTAGGCACCCGTCACACATCTTTTTAAATCTCTCCTAAATGCTGCTGTCTCAGAAGTATTATCCCAACACTTCTCAGGCACAGAAACAAGCTTGGAGAGGTGAAGGAACTTGCCTAAGTAGTGAGCCAGCTTAGGAGCTAGGCTTTGACCACGTTCTTGACCATTTAACTACATGTCCTCTGTTAGCATTCTGTCTAAGCTCCTCCCCACAGTTACCTGGCAACAGCTGGGTAGGCCTAGTCCAGTATAAATGGGGCTGCTTGCTCCCTCCTCCCTCTCTTGCCCCCCTTTCTTGCCTCTTGTCCCTTTGCTCCTTCTCTCTTCCCATTCCCTTCCCCCCTCTCTCCATGTGGTCATGGCCAGCCTCTACTTCTCTACTCTCTCTCTCTCTCTCTCTGACTTTCTCTGTCTCTACTACCCTCTTAACTCCTCTCCTCATGCCCTGAATAAACTCTACTCTACACTATAAGTCATGTGGCTGGTCCCTCAGGGAAAAGGGATGCCTTGGCATGGGCCCGCTGAGGCACCACCTTCCCCCATACATCACCACACCCCCACAGAAAGAACATATTCTTATATCTCTTTATCTTTTTATAAACACATCACTCTCATCTTATGGATCCCAGGAAACTCAACACCTTCCTTGCTCTGGGGCTGGCGATGCTCTGAAGAACAGCCACAGCACTGTCCAAATCCAGCGCTACAGGAGATGCTTCATGCCAGAGACTCCCTTCCCCTAGACTGGCTACAATCTACCCTCTGGATATGGGAAGGTGCTGGGAATGCAGTACACAAGCCTTGCAGTGAAGGCAGGCAAGAACAAACATCTAGTCACTAACCTTGTACACGTTTAGTAAGACAAGGCGCATCTTCTCAGGGTGCACAGCTGAGAGCACAAAGATCAATGTAACGGCATCCACAGACTCTGGTGGGACGTGGTCAAGCAGGTCGTCTCTAGTGAGGTCACACTGGAACACTTTGCATCTCTCTGCATTGTACAAAGGATGTTGCTAGAAAGGGGAAAACAGGAGCTTGTGATTTCAATCAGCCACCATGCTGATGCATGTGTGACCATGTATGACATGCTGATGCATGTGTGACCATAGAGCACTGGAGAGAGACCCTGTTTCTACTCGTTTACTGCGACACGGAATGGTCACTTGTTACTGGGAAGTAATAGTCATTACGGCTACAGGGAGCAGACAGCACTTCAGCAACCTTTTTTTTTTTTTCCCTCCGAGACAGGGTTTCTCTGTGTAGTCCTGGCTGTCCTGGAACTCACTCTGTAGACCAGGCTGGCCTCAAACTCAGAAATCCGCCTGCCTCTGCCTCCCGAGTGCTGGGATTAAAGGCGTGCGCCACCACGCCCGGCAAAAGTCAACTTTTAAGATGAAGGAAATAGACGTTGAGAGTGACTGTCCCCCAAGCCAAGTGATTGCTATTTTGGGGAGTTCAGCTACATACCATTGCAAAAGGATTAGCCCAGCTAGGCTTGCTGATTGCTAACACCTCATCAGGGAAGGGTGGGAGCTGCATACTGGATACTCACCAGAGTATCCAGCTGCTCCCCACTTTAGGGGCATGGGGCAAAGGAAGGAATGTTCCATTTAGTTGGCTAAAGGAAAACTCTCACCCTTGCTGGGTAAAGGTCTTCCAGGTGCAGCTGCTGGGGGAGCAGCACTCAGAGCTCTGCAAGCAACCCTCCCTCCCTCACCTATGCTCTGTAAGAAAGTCCAAGAAATTCATTGGTTCCCAGAGTGAACTGTGGCAGACTGTGGTTTGATATGTCATTGAGACCACAGAAGGGAGCAGTGGGCATCATTAAGGGACCCCCAAAGGAATTTCATCATTAGAAGGACATATACCACTAGACATCAAAACATACAAAATATAGTAATAAAACAATATGGTTTGAGAATGGTAGCAAACAGTTCACCAAGTCAGACGATTCCTAAATAGATCTATGTGTATGTGTGAGAATTGAGTATTTTATGACCAAAGATGGCAATTAGATAAAAAGGTCAGTGATGATAATGAACTGTGTTCTGAAAACTAGCTACTAGATTCAAAAGACCTTAGCTTAGAGATGAACACAAATGGAAAGGCATGGCTCCCATACTTACTCCCACTTAAAAAAAAAGAAGACGAAGAAGAAGAGGAAGAGGAAGAAGAGGAAGAAAAAGCCACGAGGATAGAGTAACACAAGGATCTTCAGGGAGACTCAGGCCACAAGTACTTGCTTACCTGAGGCAGAAGTCTACAGTTTGGAAAAACAAGTCTCCAGTTGAAAAATTAGCATCTGGGTGGTGGCAGTGCACAACTTTATATGAGTACACTGTAGCTACAGTGTACTCATGTACATAAAACAAATAAATTATTTAAAACACAAACACACACACACACACACACACACACACACACACCAAACCCTCCTCACCTCTCTTTTTAAAAAAACCCCAGCAAGTGCTCTGGGGAGGAGAGGGCAGTACAGGATGAAGTCACAGGGGCTGTTTCTGCTGAACTTGCTTCCACCAGTGATACTGCCAGGATCTCACAGAGGATGCTGTTCTTTCTGGGGCTAGCTTTTCCTATTAGCAAGAAAAAGTGACTATGCAGGAATAAAGTAACTTGAAGCCAGAGCCTATGGCTACCACTGAAGTACCATGGCAGCTCTGGTTAGAGGGTAGTGGGGACTTTCTCTGCCTAAACCCAAGAATATGCTCAAGATGACAGGCGGGGCATTAGATTCTCTCACAGCTGGGAGAGGTGGGCAAGGAAAACTGCCTTTTCAGACAAACAGAAAGTTCACGGGGCTAGAGGGACGACTCAGCACAGCTAGGAGCACTGGCTGCTTTTCCAAAGGACTTGGGTTTGATTCCCAGCACCTACACGGCAGCTCACAACTGTCTTCTGACCTCCATGGGCACCAGGCATGCATGTGGTGCACATACATACATGCAAGGAAAACATCCATAAACATAAAATAAAACCTGTCTAATAAAAAATGAAAAGAAAATGTACAAGTCCATACTCTGAGACATGAAGCTACTGCACTGTTCAAATCCAGAGGGGCAAGATAAGAAGGATTCTCACTCTTCACCCCAACAAAAAGCCCCCAGTAAGTACGGTTATAGCCAGGAAGAGACAGGCAAGGGACAAAGAGAAGACCTAAAGCTAAGAAGACATACAAAAGTCACCAAAGGAGTTTTAAGTGTCTGGTAGAATAAGAGTAAGTGTATCATATAATACCCAACCCTTGGTTACAAATCCGTATGAACTTCGGTATCTACTGTCCTATACTATGTGCAACTTAAACAAAAAGCATATAAGGGACACCAAGAAGTGAAAAAAAAAAGTCTGAAGAAAGAAGGCCCAGTATCAGAGCCCAACTCAAATATGGCATCGAATGAGAGACTAAGAGCTTAGGCATTTAAAATAATAATTATCAAAATGGTATAGACACTGGGGCTAGGGAGATGACTCAGTGGGTAAAGGTACTTGTTGCTAAGTCTCACTATCTAAGTCTATCCCCAGAACCCACACCATAGAGAGAATCAACTTTAGCATGTTGCCCTCTGACTTCCACACATGTGTAACGACACGTGCATGCCCACATACATGTATATTCACACACAATATAAAAACAGACAAACGGGGCTGGTGAGATGGCTCAGTGGGTAAGAGCACTGACTGCTCTTCCGAAGGTCCAGAGTTCAAATCCCAGCAACCACATGGTGGCTCACAACCATCCGTAACAAGATCTGACTCCCTCTTCTGGAGTGTCTGAAGACAGCTACAGTGTATTTACATAAAATAATAAATAAATCTTTAAAAAAAAAAAAAAAAAAACAGACAAACAATGTTTTTTAAAAAGAACACTAGGGGCTGGAGAGATGGCTCAGCAGTAAAGGCTGCTTTCTCAGAGGACCCGACTTCCACTAACCATATCAGGCAGCTGCCGATAACTCCAGCTACCGGGGATCTGCAACTTCTGACCTCTGCAGGTGTGCCGTGTTTATACGCACATGCAGGCACATACACACTATACATAATTAAAAATAGAAAAATAGCTGGGTGGTGGTGGCGCACGCCTTTAATCCCAGCACTCGGGAGGCAAAGGCAGGTGGATTTCTGAGTTCGAGACCAGCCTGATCTACAGAGTGAGTTCCAGGACAGCCAGGGCTACACAGAGAAACCCTGTCTCATAAACCCAAAATAGATAAATCTCTAAACTCTAAAAGAAAACTAAAATGGTACAGATGCAAATGCAAAAGAGTTGGCTCGGTGGTTACGAGCACCGTCTGCTTTTCCAAAGATCTGAGTCCAATCCCCAGCACCCACATGAGAGCTCACAACTCTAACTGCAGTTCTAGGGGATTGGGCCCTCTCACACACACACAAGCAGGCAGAACATAAATGTACATAAAATAAAAATAAATAGATCACTAAAAACAGGGCAATGGAAACAATAAATGATTATCTAAGTGCCAGGCGTAAAGAATTCTTACACATGAAGCCTGTTACCTCAAAAGTAAAATGCTAATAAATTTGATATGAGCTAGGAATGGTGGTGCACACATATAATTCCAGGACTCAGGAAGGCTGAGGCAAGAGGATCAACAGTTTAACCTGCCTCAGCTTGGGCTATCTCAACAACAATAACAACAACAACAAGACATAATTAAATCCTGCATTAGAAAAGGGCTACAATTAATAATATTGAAAAGGAAAAAAAGAGATGCTTGTAACATATGCATGATTAACAAACATCCTTACTATATTCTAAAATAAGAACAGAAAAATAGGCAAAAGTTATGCACAGATTAATTCTTACAACTAGCACACAGTAAGCTCTCACTAAACACACGGAGAAGAAAGGAGGTAATGGTAGAAAAAAAAAGGTATGTGTATTTACGAATTTTAGTCTTCAATATCTCTAGTAATGAGAAAAATAAAATGCTCAGACTTTTTTTTCTTAGATTGGTGAAAGAAAAGAAAAATAAACCCGAGGAAACAATTATTGGTAAAACTAAAAACCGGCATGGTCTTTTGAAAGGAAATGTAGCATTATCTATTAAAACGTAAACATTCACATCTCTATTTTTTGGGGGGGGGGGGGTTGAGACAGGGTTTCTCTGTGTAGCCCTGCCTGTCCTGGAACTCACTCCATAGACCAGGCTGGCCTGGAACTCAGAAATCTGCTTGCCTCTGCCTCCCAAGTGCTGGGATTAAAGGTGTGCACCACCACTGCACAGCCACATCCTTCTTTCTAAGGGATTCTGTTTCCTCCATTACTCATCACAGAGGACTGTGCCTGTGAGTTTTGTGAAGCATGTATACAATCCTGGTCACAGTAACCTATCTTAAAAGGGCACGCAATCAGACACCAACCTACAAAGTAAGCCATATGAATCAAGCACAGAGACTGTTTAGTAGTATCTCTGCTTTGCTTTGAATCAAATATTTTCACGTGCACAGGCAACAGAAAACGGCTTCCGTGGTGCTCATGGCTGGTGAGCTCCTGGATGAGGACACGACTAGACAAAGGCATAAGGAAACAAGCAGCGGAATACATATACGGTGCACCAACCTTCACGTAGTCAACTGCCCTTGGAGAAAAATCACAGGCATAGGCAAAGAGATTCAAGTCTTCTTCTAAAAGTGGGAATAAACAGTTCCCAACCCCACAGCCAGCCTCCAACAAAGTCAATTTTTGACCTTCATACTGAGGAATGAGAACACAGAAGTTATAACACATTGCGTTTGCATAATAAACATACCAAGCTAAAATGTTCAGTAGGCACGAGATGTCTCTGACCTCAAGAGGCAGATACTAAACAACAGAGCTAGTGAGAAAAAGTTAAACACTGGCACCTCATTTATAATCATTCGACAATGGGCAGTTAGTTCAGTGTGAAAAATAAGGCAGCCACAGCACAGTGCATACACTCTGGGCTAACCTCCTCCTCAAATCCCAACTCCTCTTTTGCCCCTGGATTCCATCCTCGGGCAACTCACTTCTATAGCTCTGTGCCTCAATCGTTTTTCCTGCAAACAGGAACAACACGAATGCACTTCAGAGAGTTGCTATGAAGCTTAACTAAGGGAACAGATGCAAAATTCTTAGAAAACAGTACAGCAAATGTTCATTAACTACCAAGCAGCTTCAATCTGTCACTAAAGTGTAGTCTGAATATTTACTATTTCTAACCTTCACATCAGCTTTAACTAAGCAGAAAGCATTAGGGGGCTGGAGAGACGGCTCAGTGGTTAGGAGAACACATGTTCAATTCCCTGCATTCATATGGCCACCTACAACTGCCTGTAATTCCAGTTCTGGTGGCCCTGACACCCTCTTCTGACTTCCACAGACACTAGACATGCATATGGTACATAGATATACATGCAAGCAAAACACCCATATGCATAATAAAATAAACAAATCTAAAAAGAAAACCTTAAAGCTCTGTTTTCTATTAAACAGCCCAGACATTGCTAAACATACTTGAAACAAATCAGAACTCTCCATAGGTACATTCTGACAGACGTCCTAATTTTCTTTAGGGTAGCTCAGTCAGTAAAGTGCTTGCCACACAACCACTAGCACTCAGGTAAAAAACTGGACGTGGTGCCGCACAGTTGGAATCTCATTCTAGGAAGGCTCCCTGGGGATTACTGGCTATCTAGCCCAAGCTAATCTGTGTGCCCCAAGTCTACTGAGAGACCCTGTTTCAAAAAACAAGACAGCTCCTGAGAAACGGCACCTAAGGGTGCCATCTGGGAGCACTCTCTACATGTAACAAAGGACCTCTCTTCTAGGCATCATAAATGAAGATGGCTCGAGCCAGGAGAAACCCCAGCCTACCTCCCTACATGATCTCAACTCCTCAAACTCTCTGGTGGTCCAGTGTCTGTCCTTGAAAAAATTGGTACTGTTTCTTTTATAAAAAAGGTCCCAGTTCTTCTGAGCCTCTTTTTCCAGTTTTTGCTGTTTAAAAGCAGACACCAAAGCTTGGTCTCTTTTCAGTTTCTCCTCTTCTTCAGTGCTAAGAATCCTTGCTTGCAGTCCTTTCCTTTGGAAAGAAGCCATTGTAGTTGCCGGAAACACATTCAATGCTGCTATAGGTCCTCTGTTCTTCAACCATCTGAACAAACGATGCTGAGATTGTAGACACTGGAGTTTCTCTGATGCAGTTTCCCCAGGTGACTTTCCAGCTCCAACAGGATACGATGCTACTTAGGAAAGAGAAAGGGGGGGAGGGGGTTGACTGATTGATTCTGACTAGTGATTCTCTAACAACCTGCCTGCTTCTCTCCCCATCCTGTTCATCTGAGCCAGGGGCTGTCCCTGAAGCCCAGCCTGTCCCTTGAATGTACTTCCTCTTGCCTCATCCTCCCAACTCGGGTGACCAGGGCCTCATCAAGCTAGATCGTTCTTTATTATTTCTAGAGCTTGGATTCTAAACGAGTCCAAGACTCGGGGAGAGGTTCCCGGAGGGCTCTTTAAGGCTCCGGGGTCAATTCACTTAACACTCCCGAGATGCTGACTCTGCCCAACACCCTGCCGGGGTCTGGAGAGGTCATAAAGACCAAGACAGTCTCTACTGCATAGAGCTTACTACACTCAGAGACCAGAACTCTCACGGACCGGACTCCCAATTCAAATCAGATGAGCCAAGTACTACAAGAAATAGGTTTACTTAGGGCAAAGGGACGCATCCACGAGTTGACTGAGAAAATGTGAGAAAAAAAAATTCTCATCAACGTTCAGTGCCCGTGGGAAACGTGACTTCAAAACAACGGCAACAACCGCCCTAACCGAAAGCGGGTAGACGATTGCCTAACAGACACGGGATCGCGGGGGGGCTAAGGAGGTGACGGAGCTGATCCGGAGAGGCCGGGGTTTCTGATCGTACCCATAAACTGAAGGAAGCGTCGTCGGCCAGGAGAACTGAAATCCTCTCATCGCAACCATGGAGCGAAGTAGGGGGAAGGGTGACTGAGGTCCCGAGAACCGTCATCGCTCTCTGAACCCTCGGATAAAGCAGGCCGCTAGGGTCTCGGGCATGTCCAGGGACACTCATACCTACATTCAAACTCGCGTCCACTCAGTTCCCCACGCTCTGAGCTCCCAGGGTCCCCAGCAAAGAACAGGTCAGGGCGCACTCACCCGTCAGTCAAGCCCAGGCGTCGGCAGCAGAATCTTCTAGCTGACCTGGGCTCCTCCTTAGACCAGAAAACTGTGGGCTGCAGCAGTCCCGGAGAACTCTCTCTCCATGGCACTGCCCCCGCTATTTCCGTTGGGGAGACGGAAGTCCCTCCCCAATGCCGGAAGTGCAGCGGCCTTACTTCCGCAGAGTCTCTCGAGACGCGGAGTAGATTGGTTTCCGGCCCCGGGTGGGCGCGGACTTGGTTCAGTGCGCGCTCCGGAGCGGTGTCCCGGGAGCGCGGTCCTGCGGGCCGCTTGCGCGGGGATCCGGGGGGACTGCGGCCGCGCGAGGAGAGCTCCAATCCGGGTGCCGGGCAAGTGCAAGGCCATGAACGGCACGGCGAACCCGCTGCTGGACCGGGAGGAACACTGTCTGCGGCTAGGGGAAAGCTTCGAGAAGCGGCCGCGGGCCTCCTTCCACACGATTCGCTGTGAGTGAGCGCCCCTCCAGGTTCACTTGGGGCTCCCTGGCCGCCACGTGCAAGCCCAGACTCCCCTGGCTAATCCCGGCTCGAAAGCGTCGCTTTCCTTACCTCTCATCCCTTAGCCTCTGGAACTTCGATCTGCTCTTTTACTTTGAAATCTCTTCTCCCAAACCAAACCTCTGATTGCTGCCAACTATTCTTTTACTTTACAGTCTCAAATACCACTTCAGAAAGTCATAGCCCCTTTATTTCAAATTCCCCTTCCCAGCCCTTAAGCCAAACTTTTCTCCTTTAGTAGCGATGCCCATTTCTCCTCCCTTGTGTCCCCGTTCTCTTTGTCGAATTCTTCCATCAGGGCTCTTGCCCTGGAAAAGTCTTCCGTTTGCTACGAGTGTCGTTTACTTCATTCCTTCCCTTGCTCCTTTCCCCTTGCTCTTGGTCTCCTCCACAGCCAGGGAACCTGCATTCTTCGTGCCACCCATAAGGTTTCTTCTTCCTCTCTGCTTATGACACTGATTTTGTTGTTGTTGCTGTTCGAGACAGTCTTACTAGTGATGCTGGCCTAGAAATTACTATATAATTCAGGCCAGCGCTGAACATGCTGCAGTCCTCCTACCTCAGCTTCTGTGGTGCTGAAAATATGGACCTGATCCACCATACCTAGCTAGATTAATGTCACCTACTTCACCTTAACTTCTGGGCCAACTCACTTGTGGGTGAAGAATAAAATTAGAGTTTGTGCATCTGGCATAAATTAAAGCCTGATCTATGTTTGGAAAATGAAGAAGGCAGCATAAGGAATGTGGAAAGAGTCATTATGTTGGGCCCTTTCCTACGTGATTATAGACTCTGAAAGGGGTATTGCCACTGTGTGTCCTGAGTCAGGACATGGCTGACCAAACCAAGCACATCCCTGTGAATCACAGGCGTCGGGTTTCCGGTAGCGTTAGTGTGGGTTAAGACCTGCTTTGTCATGGGAGCTAATCGATGTGACTCAACACACAGGCAGGGGGGTGTGTTAGATATTAAAGTCCCATCTCTGTGTGGCCTCTTGTCACATAGCTGCATCTGTGCTTTGCACCCACAGCAGACTCAGCTGTTGCAGAGAGACAGTACTGGGGAAACGATAAGATTGTCATTTCCCAGTTGACTAATTTGTTCCTCCACAGAAGAGCAGTGTAAGTTTAAGTGCAATTCTGCACATGTGCTCCTGGCCTGCAGTTTGAGTCAGGTGCGAAGTAAAATGGCTGTTCCTATTGTGTAAGTGTAATTTGCAAGAATAAGCAGGGTAATTTCTGGAGTTCGCCAGTCTGCTTCTGAACATAGCCAGACTTTTTTCCCCCACCAAAATGAGAACTTGAATGTGGCATGTTCTATTTTAGAACATTTCTGTGCAAAAAGAGGCCAACCTCATGTGGCCTGCTGTGTCTTATGTAGGATTTATAGTTAAGAATGTCTGCTGAAAGCAGGCAGAGGTGTTGCACGCCATCCCAGCACTTGGGAGGCAGAGGCAGGCAGATTTCTAAGTTCGAGGTCAGCCTGGTCTATGAGTTCCAGGACAGCCAGGGCTATACAGAGAAATCCCTGTCTCGAACCCTCCTCCCCCCCCCCCCAAAAAAAGAATGTTTGCTGTGTTGCTTTTATACACACAGTTTTTATATACACAGTTCTGGTATTACCTTATTATGGATGGTGAGATGTTAATTGTGTGCCTGACACTTGGAAGAAGGGATTGTCTTACATTAACATAAGAGAGTGTAAGTTTCAGAGAGTATATAAGTTTCAGCTCCCTGTACTAAATGATGGTATAGTTGAAGGCAGCGTATATAGAGGTGTTTCTGAGTTGATAACTATTGGGTGAGAGCATTTGGGGCTCATTATTACCGTGAATGAAGCATATGAAGTTTTCTATGACAAAGTCTTTTAGAATTGTAAATGAGAGGGCTGGGGAGTTGGTTCAGTCTGTGAAGTACTTGATATGAAAATATGAATATCCGGGTTGGAATCCACATAAAGGAGCCACAGGATAAACAGTTCCTATCTCAGTGCCAGAAATATTGAGACAGAAGGATTACTGGGGACCCACCGGCCAGCTGGCCTTGCCTGTTCAGTGAGTTCCAGGCTAATGAGAGACCCTGGTCAAAAAAACCAAGACAAATAGTACTTAAGAGATTATCTAAAGCTGTCTTCCATAGGTACCTGCAGATATTTGTACACATGTACCTGTGCATATACAGGCACATAAAGGCATTCTCAACTGCTTTTATTTAATCTGAAATTAAAATGCCCAAGAAGTCTTCATTTTCAGCCACCCAGTGGGAAATATCCATTGTTTCCTTTTAGACGATTTTAAGCCAGCATCAATAGACACTTCCTGTGAAGGAGAACTCCAGGTTGGCAAAGGAGATGAAGTCACCATTACGCTGCCACACATCCCTGTAAGTTGTTTCCAATGTTGATCTAATGTAACGACCTTGTGTTTTATTTACAGTTCAAATTTCCTTCTATTTATTTATTTATTTATTTATTTATTTTAAATGTTTAGAGAGCTAACGTAAGTAAAAAAGGAATTTAGGAGTCAGATGGGTTCTTACTCATGCGTCTTGGGACTTGGTTTAGGTAGTTCTTTGTCTCTAGTCTTTACTCCCCATCTCTGTCCAATATATAGTATAGTAGGCAAGGTTCCGTCTAGACAGTGGCCCCTTTGCTAGACATATATAACACTTATCCCAAGCAGTTCTGGAGAAAAGGGCCCTATGTGCCCTGCATAGCAATAGCAGCTCCTGAACATAGAACAGCCAGAAGGCAGGCCAGGAGCCAGAGTGACATCTCTATATTTAGTAAGGGATCCGGTGCAGGCTGATGGTCCTAGGCAGGAACCAAAGTTTGGAACACTCAGCTAATTTAGGGGTGAAGAACTCAGTTAAAAGCTGCACCAAAGACTTGGAAGAAAAGACTTTGTACTGTAAGGCTCTCTTCAGGGCAGCACTGTGAGTCTGGGGTGGTAGCTCAGTGATAGAGGTCTTGCCTTGCACGCATGAGGTCTTAGGGTCAATTCCCAGTTCAGCCAAAGGAAAACAGAAGGGAGACCTGTGTTTGCGTTCACGACACCTTGGGCTGGGGAGATGGCTTGAGGAAATGAAGTACTCAAGCAGGAGGACTGGAGTTTGGGTGCCTCAGAACCCATGTAAAAACCATGGCAGACATGGCAGCTGCTGTGAGCCCACAGTCACAGATAAGGACATGGTATCCCCTGGGCAAGCTGTCTAGCTAGACTTAGTTGGATTGAGCAAAAGAACCTGCCTCAAAAAAGAAAAGTGGAGAGTGATTGAGGAGGGAGCCTGATGTCAGCTTTGGGCTTTTAGGTGCATGTAGATACACACATGCACCTGTACCTATTTCTGCCCACACACAGAAAACACGAGAAAACACGTGTACATGCACACACACACAGAAGAAATAAACAGAAAACAGTTAGACTAGAAAAGCTCCTTAGTACGTGTCACGGCTCTGTCCTCAGACACAGCAAGTTCTGTAACTGGTGACAGAGTGCAGACTGCAGCAAACCTGGAAGCCCTGGAGCAGAGGGAACAGCCTTTTCATCTGAACTCCTGTTTCATTACATGTTGCCCATGGAAGATTACATCATCTCCCATTGGACCTGAGTTTCCCAAGTGAAAAATGAAGGGGTTAGGTACATGGTCCCTATGCACCCTTCAGACTTAAGTTTCTACTGTGCAGTTAAGGGGCTGAAGAGCCAAGCAATTTAGTTTGCTGTTGTTTTGTTTTGTGCTTCTATAAATTCTGAACAACAAGTTAAATCTTATATTTAACAAATATTAAATCAGTGTCCAGTGTAGGAGCCCATTAGTGGGCTCTAAGAATTAACTTTAAACCAAATGAGTACATTTCCTGATGTTGTGCAGCTTAGGGTCTGGAATTTAAATATAGGAATATATAGTAGCTGCTGGATACGATGCTTTCCTGTAATCCTAGCCTTTGAGAGGTGGAAGCAAGGTGGTTGAGAGTATAAGGCTAGCATGGGCTACGTGAGACCCTGTTTCAAAACCAAACCAAAATAAACACTTGTGGAAAACCAGAGAAGAGTTATTTGAACTTAACAGAAGATCGAGTAATTTACATAGTGTCAAAATATAGCAGGCAGAAGGCCAGTTTCAGCCCTGAAGCAGGAAAAAGAGCCTCTTACTTCCTAAAGACCTCAGAGCCCAGAGATGGGTGGTGGGGTCAGGCCCTGCCTTAAATTCATTATCCTTTGCCTTGCGAGCAGCATGGGAGCCATTGAAAGGCTTGGGGTGATGGCTAAGTAACATGGGCTCCACTCACTCAGCTGAAGGGCTGGCCACCCTTGGAGAAAGCTGCCTGGGTTATTTGCATGAAGGGGAAGCCCTGGGCTCTTCCATTACAAAGAAATACAAAGATCACTCCCTCCTCTAACCAGTTAGTAATAGCTCTGTGTAGTGTAGGGCAAGGTGAATTGTCCTCAGTTTGGGCATTGCTGTTCTTTGAACTATTTGCCCACATTAGTAAAGAGTTGCCTAGTAGCTTAAAGTTTTTATGTTCTATTTCTTGAATCCCTAAAACCAGGTGCTTACTATAACTGCTCCTTTCTTTTGCCTGGAAAGCTGGGGGAGTCAGACAGAGATCAGTCATCTGCCCCTTCTGCGCAGGTCTGATGATGGATTAGGGGACCGTTCGTAATTGGTGTATTTATCTTATACTTTTGTGGCAAACAGGGGTCCACGCCGCCAATGACGGTGTTCAAAGGGAACAAGCGGCCCTATCAGAAAGACTGTGTGCTCATTATTAACCACGACACTGGAGAGTATGTGCTGGAGAAGCTGAGCAGCAGCATTCAGGTCAAGAAGACAAGGTATGGCCAACCTCCGCGTTCTCCCTTCCTCTTGTACTGTAGGGATTGAAACCGGGGTCTCCTGTGCTGGCAGGTGCCCGTTCTCCTAAAGAATAGCCTTAAGTGTTTCGAAATCTTTATGGCATTCAGTCCAGTTTTATAAGAGTGTGAACATCTCCTTGCTCATTAGTGTTCAATCAGTAATATTAGCCACTCCTGTCTCAGATACATCAATAATAAAATGTACATTTTTTTCAAATACAGTAAAAAGAAATAATGCTTTTGAAAGCTAAAACATGAAGCCTTTGGGGAGAACAGGGTATTTATAATTGAGCCAATTTTGTCAGACTCATAACTGCTCTTATACTATCAAGTAGGGGATTCAGTTTATATGTATAGACTGAAAAATACAAAATAATAATTGCATGACCTTATTAAATTACTGCTTGTAAATTAGGATATATTTGATGTGCCTATACTATCAAAATGAAACGTCGTCTACTATGTATGGTGGGTCCTACTGTAAGTGCAGTACTGGAGAGTTGGCGCACCAGGATCAAGAGTTCAAGGCCCTCTACAGCTGCAGAGTGACTTTGAAGCTGGTCTGAATTGCAGGAGACCCTGTGTCAAAACAAAAACAAATAACAGTGGTCTTGCAAGATTGCTAAGTGAATAAAGGCGTTTGCCACCAAGTCTAATGACTTGAGTTCAGTCTTCAGGACTCACGTGGTAGAAGACCTAGCATAAATACAACTATAATTTTAAAAACTTAAAAACAATAACCAAAAAAAAACCTTTCCTACTTTTAAAATAGTGAACTTTTGGGTTCATTCAATATTAGAGTTTATTTGAAAGTCAATATATTCTATAACTGGAATACAATAATTATTGTAAGATAATGATTAAGGTTTTTGTCGGGGAGGGCACTAGGCATCAAATGCAGAGAGAGAGCTTTGCACATGATAGGCGAGTGCCCTCACCACTGAGCAAAATCACAAGTCCACTAAAGAGAGGGGGTTTTCTTCATTAAAATATATATATATATGTGTGTGTGTGTGTGTGTGTATATTTTTTTTTTACATCCCAGTCACAGTTCCCCTCCCTCCTCTCCTCTCAGTCCTCCCCTCCCCCTCCTTCTCACAGAACACTAATTAGATTTTAAGAGACTATTGCAGCTTGATGTCTGTTTCTGTTTTTCTTTCCCTCATTTCTCTAGAAAAGGAAACAGCCCCCATTTATTGAGATTATCGTGGGCCAGTATGTTTTAGGTGTAACACACCTAATCTTTTCCAGTAGTCGTAGAAAAGTGCTATTCTTTTGGAGACTGGGGGTTACAGAAGTTGTGATTTATCTAATTTGACTTCGAGATCTAAGCCCTCACCTCAGGCGAAGTGCCCATGGTACCCCTTTCTGTCCTTTCCTTTGTTGGTTTGTATCAAGGTCTGTTTTAAATGTGCTACTCCTGGAATACCCATTGGTGCTCCGTCCTCTATCTACTCTGTGATTGGGGACTATCACCATACCTCTAGGGTATTTGTTGTGCTCACAGAATCTCAAGACTTACTAGGTCAGACCTGCAGAGACGTCTAGGGAATTTGTGTAGATGCTTAGCTAAGAAACATTAGGCTAATTCATAATCCAGTTTATCCAGAAACTTGTATATTTATTATTACAACTTTATATTGAATTTAAGTCTGTAAAAATGCTTGATCACATTGTTTTATCTCCTTGCTGAGCTTAGATGTGGCACATCTGAAATCTTAGCTCTTGGAAGGCTGCAGCTAAAGGATCTTGAATTCTAGGGTGAGCGCCTTGCAAGCAGAGTCATTTCACCAACTCTGCATCACTGATGCATAGTTCAGTTCTGGGATGCAGTAGACATATGGACATTGAGTGCATTCTTGTGGTGAAATTAAACAATTAGATTTTCAGTCACCTGGAAAGAACATTGGTTCTGCAAACGCTGCCTGTGTGCTTGGTCATCCTGAGCAATACTGCTTTGCCTCTTGATGTGATGTCTATTTCAGAGCTGAGGGAAGCAGTAAAATCCAAGCTCGAATGGAGCAGCAGCCCGCTCGTCCCCCACAGCCGTCACAGCCACCCCCTCCACCTCCACCCATGCCGTTCCGAGCCCCAACGAAGCCTCCAGCTGGACCCAAAACTTCTCCCCTGAAGGATAACCCCTCACCTGAGCCCCAGTTGGATGACATCAAAAGAGGTAGAGATCCAGAGCCGGGCCAGCGTGTGGGGTGGGCGAGGTGATCTTGGAGCTGAGAGCTCGCTACCATACAGAGTTCTAACCGAGGTCCCTGCTCTGGAGCTTGTGAGGACTGAGACTTTATTGTGGACATCATTGGACAAGAATGAGTCCAGGTGTGGTGGCTCGAGTGTGACTGTCTTCTTAGAAACATAGGGTTTAAATAAGTGTTACTGTCAACCAAAACTTTACAGGGCTGTAGAGTCCAAAAAGAATATTCTAGGTGTGTTGCTTCTGGGCTCATCTACTGATCAGTATGTGCAAATATAAGCGCTTTACTAAGGGAACTTGCACAAGCACCAGGGTAAGATGCTCTTTTGCTGACTCTGCATGTAATCCTGAAAGGCCGAGGCCAATCGACTGAAATCTGGTCCAGAAGGACTTAGAGGTCTGCCGTGAGCCTTTTGCTCTTTTGCAAACTTCAGACAAGTTTACCTTGGTTTTTGTCTCACATGGTAGAGTGTTCTAGCCTCCAGACTCTTAGGCATTATGGGGCTAAGCATATTTCACATTTATAAGTTTAATGGAACAATTGCAATCCCTAATAGCAGAAAACAGGAGTTGAAGGTTGGTTCCTGGGAGTTTGCCTTTCTTACTCTGTAGAAATCTGCCTTCTCATAGGCACAGTCACCCTGAGTTTTAAACAGCTGTGGCACCTCTTGACTATTTTCCCTCTCTGATTCTAGAACGCTATTGTGTAAGTTTCCACTGTAGTATAACGGGAGTTAGGCCAAGAGTGGGCTGAAGCCATGTAAGGCCATGATGATGTTTGGACAGAAAAAATGTATGGCTGTATTGTTAGTCCTACATGTATTCAGGGACATTGGATTGATTAGGGAAAACATGTTTTTTTCACCTCTAGTAGACATTCACAAAGAATGCAGGACAAGCGAAGCCATGATCAAATGTGTGAGAGTCAAATAGAGGGTGTGGCATCTCACCATTTGTCTCCTGTGCCGGGGCTATTTACAGTCTTCTTTGGAAGTCGGAAAGGACTCGGGGTGACTCTGGCTGCCCAGCCTTGGCGTAGAGTCCATCGTTGACATTGATCTCGTTGTTGAGCAGCTGTGGTGTTCAGTGCTGTCAACTTGCAGGATCTGAAGCCCTTAGGGACGCGCCTCTTGGCACTCCTGTGAAGGCTCAGTTAGCCTTTGGGCATGCTCTGAGGGATTGTCTAAATTAGACTGAGGAAGATGCACACAAGCACGCAGCACCAGTCCCTGGGATTGAGTCCCTGGCACGAGCAGAAGCTTCAGCTGCCTCTGCTCAGCGTCAAGCTCCTGCCTCGGTGACGTCCCTTATAGGCTGGACCTGTAACCGTGAGCCAGAATAAATCCTTTCTTCTGCCAGAGAGAGAAACAAAGACAGGAGGATCCTCAGACTTGCAATGGCTAGATGAATGCTTTTCTATTCTTTTTCTCTTGGGGTTTTACACAATAATTCACATTTTGTTTTTTGTCTGTGACAAGATCTTGCTCTGTAGCCCAGTCTGGTCTTGAACTCAAAATCTTCCTAACTCCAGTGCCCAACTGCTAGGTTATAGCACACACCACACCCAGATCAAAGTATTTATTTAAGGGATTAATAATAATGAATAACCCTGATGTGTTTCTTACACAGAAGAGTCATTCTAAAACAGGCGTTTTGTTTATTTTGGTGAATTCAGTATTACCATCAATTCTGGAGACAGAGTAGGCATTCTTATTGGTTTGGGGGTTCATTGTGCTTCCTTGGGAAGCAGGGAGGATAGAAGTCCCCTGCGGCAGTTGGGTCATCTCAGCTGTGTCCTTGCAGAGCTGAGGGCCGAGGTGGACATTATTGAGCAGATGAGCAGCAGCAGTGGGAGCAGCTCCTCCGACTCTGAGAGCTCCTCGGGAAGTGACGACGACAGCTCCAGCAGCGCAGGCGAAGACAATGGCCCAGCCTCGCCTCCCCAGCCCTCACACCAGCAGCCCTACAACAGCAGGCCTGCGGTGGCCAATGGAACCAGCCGGCCCCAAGGAAGCTCTCAGCTCATGAACACGCTCAGTGAGTGTGCCCTCCTTTGGGGGCTGAGACAGGGAGGGCATATGCAGCTTTCTTTGCCTTGTGCCAGAACCTATCAACTATAGGCAGTGGGGCACAAGAAAGGTCTTGATGAAGACAAACTGGGGAAGCCCAAAACTCCCAGCCTTTCCTTTTTCCTCTTACTTGTGGCTATGACTTCTGCAAAATGCTTAAATTTAATTGTGTAGGCTCTTTGGTTTTCCATATACCAGGTTTAAGATATGCCTCCATTGCCTTCCTCCTGGCCTTTAAAAGTTAATTACCTTCTTTGGACACCTCCTAGGCTTTGGCAAGAGAAGAGAAGGAGTGTTGTCATATTTAGGTAGCTGTTCCTCCAATTGATATAAAACAGGAAAGCCAGAGTAGAGTTGGCTTTGTTTCAGAGTGGGGAAGCTCTGCTCTCTCCCTGGACTCTTACATGGTGAATAGTCTCCCTCCTGGTAATCTTCCTTTGAAGAACTTGGAAGGCCTGGCAGCAGAAGTGGGAATGCAGACCTGG
This sequence comes from Mus musculus, assembly GCF_000001635.26. NCBI lineage: Eukaryota > Metazoa > Chordata > Mammalia > Rodentia > Muridae > Mus > Mus musculus. Next base: position 31,505,038 of record NC_000080.6, read on the forward strand.
TTAACCCTGCATTATTGCCCAGACAGTCATTAATAGTCTCAGCACCATGGACATTCCAGGCTGGGTAGTTCCTTCCTGCCATGCAGTGCCTTGGTGTATGTGTAGGCCGTGTCTGAGCTCCACCCACTCGGGCCACTGCCGACCCCTCCAGCTGCTGACCTCAGGCACCTCGGCATTGTGCCTGGTGTGCCCTATCTGAGATACAAGTGAGGCCCGGGTAGAAAGTCTGTCCTCACAGTCACAAAGTAAGTCCTTGGGATGGGGATGGGACCTCTGGAAGGGTTCCAGGAACAGAAAAGCTAGGCTAGAAGTTAGAAATACAGACTTTCACTTTCATCCAGCTGATACCAGCTGAGGCTCTTTTGTACACATTTCTGTTTTGTGAGCTTAGTGTCGAGTCCTCTTAAATCCTAGGTACCTACATACCAAATAAGAAACTAGAGTTTCCTGAGAGCTGACAGGTTCAAACTTGAGATTTAAAGTAATATAAATGCCTTGGACAGAGATGGGCAGAGCGGACATTAGACTAGTGTACGGCAGATGTAACTAGCACTCAGCTTCCATAATGGAAGCCTCTTAGCTCTTTTGGTGTTTGGGATGGTAGTGTAGGACCAGGCTGGCCTTGAGTTTGTGATCCTCCTGCCTCAGCCTCCTTGGTGCTTAGCTTTTTTTAAAAAGAACTTAATGAAGCTGCAGAGATGGATTAGGGGTTACAAGCACTTGTCCTTCCTGAAGACCTGGGTTCAGTTCCCAGCACACACATGGCAGCTCACAACCACTCCAGTTCCAGGGGATCCAACTTCCTCTTCTTACCTCCAAGGGTACCAGACACCCACATAGTGGACAGACATGCATCCAAGCCAAACTCTGATATACATAAAATAAAATAATCTAATTATAAAATCAACTTAATGTAAACCAGTCTGACAAGTGCTGTATGTTACTTGTATTTTTTGTTATTTATTAACATATTTAAACATGTTTTGTTGCTCCTCTTCAGTACTAACAAGCAATACCAAACTGTATTTTGCACATGATAAAAATAGTGTTTCTTTCAAAAGTGCGACTGCACCAGCCTTTTCTGTGAGCCAAATAGATTTTCCTGCCTAATAAATTGGATTAGCAAAGGTTTTTTTATTTTTGTTTCCTTTTTAATTTTTAAATTATATTTATTCTTTTTATCTTTTATGTGTTTTGCCGCCTGTATGTGTTGCTCCACATGCACTTATGCCTGAGGAGGCCAGGAAGGGCACTGAACCCCCTGGAACTGGAGTTACAGATGTCTGTGCTAGGAATCGAACCTCGATCCTCTGCAAGAGCAGCAAGTACCATCTCTTACTGTGATGTGGTAGCTGAGCCAGCCAAAGAATCTTAAGGAAGTCTTGGTATTTTAAGTGAAGGCAAAATAAAGCATATTAAAGTACAGTGAGCTATGCTGCAGGTAACGCACGAGGAAGTGGAGAGGCAGCGGAGCCACGGAAGTCGCTAATGACCAGTGCCGTGCTTTCATTTTGATTTTGTTTTCTTTCCTAGGAAATGACCTGCAGCTAAGTGAGTCTGGCAGTGACAGTGATGACTAGCACCAGGCTTTTCAAATCTGCTTTCTGGAACTCAAACATGCTACAAGACCCAGCTCCATCTGCCAGGACCACATGTCACAGGAGGATGTTGCAGATCAGAGCCAATAGGAGTTAAGGCCTAGAAGCACTCAGATACTCAGTCTTTAACTTGGTGGTGGTGGGTGATTTTCTCATGTAATTTTTGAACAATCTCTTGATTCACAGTTTAAGTATATCTATAGGAGAACTAACAGAAATCTCTTTTATTTGGTTAACATTGTTAATGAAAAGCAGACCAGTGTACCCTGGTCTAGGATACTCAAAATCCATATCTTCATAGGTCAGTGATTGAGCAGCTCAGCTTGCCTGGGTGGTCTCTATCAGTAAAATACAAGTCTTTTAAGGGCATGGAAAGAAAAGAGATCTTCAAATTGTGTCATAGAAATACATTAAGACCACTTTACAGTGTTGATACTAAGTGGTAAGGAAGTTTGTGACCTAGTTTGACCAGACCATAGAAGTTGACCTTGGCAGAGTCTTTGGGTCAGTTGTGTGTGTGTGTGCTCGAGATCCAATAGCTCAGTCCAGCACAGCTAGGAAAATGGACGCACACAGCAGGGAACTGCCAGTCACTGTCCCTGGGCAAGCTTGCTCACGAATTCCTCTTTTTGAATTACACTTGCTGGCTTCAGATTCTCTGGCCTGGAACTTTCTATTGGATTCTGAAAAAACAAAAGCATTGCTGGCATTCAGCTTGGGTTCAGACTCGGGCAGTTCCAGCTGTGTGTGCGCGTTCAGCTCATCTGAGGTGTTTGCTTTTGTGCAGATCCATCCCTAGGTTCTTCATTCCCAGGATGTTAGCAGAGGGTAGAAATCAGAGGGATGTGGTGAAGAACTTCTGAGCACATTAGCCAGCAGCAAGGCTCCACAGGTGAGAATCCAGACAGGAGTTGGGCAGTATGGAACAGTCTTTAGAAGCTGTTTGCTTTGTGCTGCTGTTGGTGCCTGACTCCCAGTCTCGTGGGTTATTTTTATAGAAGAGAATCACAAGATTGCCTTTTGCTGTGTGCCATTTCCAAATAAATGTTCTTGCTGGAAACTGGTCACTAGTCAGGGTTGCACATTGAGGAAGTATGTGGTGACTTATGTGTCTGCCCATCTCTGTGGTCTGAATGAATATATCCTAGGAAATCCCTGTCTTTCTGCTTTAAGACATTAACAATGCTGTTCTTTCCTCCTGCATAGTGGAGGAAGGTGGTCTGGACCTGGTGGGGCCGTAGGTCATATAGATTAGCTTTATGGTCGACACACCATACAGATCAGCTGATCCACTCAGAGACTGAAGTGAACTGAGATGGGTGGGGCCATTGCCCAGCAGCACACCTACACGTCTCAGCACAAGCTCAGATGCAGAGTGTGCACCCATACCCTCTGCTCAGTCTCAGCCCACTGGGAGATGCTCTATGGATCCATGGCAGGTGGAACCTATTTAAAGCAAACTGATAATTGCTTTATAATTCTTTGGTAATGCTGGGTGTGGTGCCGCACGCCTTTAATCCCAGCACTCGGGAGGCAGAGGCAGGTGGATTTCTGAGTTCCAGGACAGCCAGGGCCATACAGAGAAACCCTGCCTCGAAAAACCAAAAAACAAACAAACCAACCAACCCTCTTTGGTAATGACAGCTCAGGGAAGGTGAGGGTTGTGACTGGGTGACTTGAGTTGTCACCAGATGTGGGCATTGAACTGTTTTTACTGCTCTTCGCTGTTCAGACTGTGGCAGGCTCCAGGAACTTGAACTAAAAATGCCTATTTAAGTCTCCCCTTGCCCCGCTTTTCTCCAAAAGCCTTGGTTTGTGTAGACAGAGCTGTGGTGTTGGCATTCCAGTTGGGGACTGTTGCCATAGGAAGTACTTGCATGTGGCACTGGGCTTGATAAATTGAGCTTTCTGTGCCTCAGACGATCTAGTCACCCGGCTTACCCAGCACCACAGGTCCTTCTGTAGATGGCTCCAGGTTTTGCTCTCTGCACAAATCCTCCGGTGATTCTTTCTGCTTCCCCCACTAGAGTAAGAAAGCTATTTTTGGAAATCCAGAATGTAGCCTCCCAGATGGCTTCTCAGGGGTATCCTTGTGCCAACCAAAGGACTCCTTCCTGTCGCTGTGCCTTTGCTGTCCCCTCCTCTTCACCCACTCTAAACCTCTCTCCAGAGCGCCTATTTCACAAGCTCTTCATTTCTTTCAACCTATGGGTAAGCCCTGGTATATATACAAACTACCATTCTACCTGGTCTTGGTTAGTATTAGTGCCTCAAAAGCAGGGGCTGTCATCACGGAACTAGACATGCAGGTGCTCCTACTCTGGTTGGGAAAGAGATGGAGACAACTACTAGTGAAGGGTGGAGGGTAAACTGAAACATTCCAGGCATTGAGACAAAGCTGGAAATCTGTACGCAGTGCCCATGCAGGTCTCTACCGAATCTGTCAATGACCTTTTTTTAATTTGCTCTATGCAATGTTCACTTGGGCAAGGTGGAAGGACTAATTCTACAGAGATGCCATGGCAATCTTTGAAAACCATTGGGAAAATGCAATACAGATAAACTAGAGATTCGTATAATGCCACGTGTTAGCTTGTTTCTGTAGCAGAATAACTCTCTGCGGTGACGTGCTGGAGTGAGAGGGAAACTTGAAAATTCCAAAGTCCTTCCCTCTTTTGAGAGACTGGTTGTGTGTGTGATATTTATTAATTATTTTAAGAGAGAATTGTTTTGTAGATAGATATGTATTAAGAACAGCCAAACTGGATCTTTCCACTTGGCAAGGAACAGAAACTTTTTGAAACTCAGGCCTTAACCAGTAGCTTGGAAGACCAACTCAAGTGTTAGGAACTGTGTGTTTTTGTTTCCTGTTATTTCTGTCTTAGATTCTTTGTGTCCTTTAATGATATTTAAAATCTTGTGCCTAAAAATTTATTTTGCTTAATTCTGATGTAGACATGCATGTTTACATTTATATAAAATATTTTCTGTATAGTTTACTCTCTTTCAAGATGAATATATTTAAATAAAAATGAAGGTCAGCAATATATTTAATGTCTTGTTTTATTTTAAACTGACATCTATGTGAAATAGAGTTAAGAATCCTTTATGTGGCTCTTTAAGCTTTCGCCTTTCTTACTCCCATCTCTAGCCCTCCTTCTCTCTCTCCCTCTTTCTACCTCTCTTTTTCTCCCTGCCATTCTACAATAAAGCTCTAAAACCATTAAAAAAAAAAAAAAGAATCCTTTATGCATAAGTCTAATGCATTAACTTGCTTCTTTTTCATTTTTGTGTCATGAAGTTCCCCTCAGCTTTAAGAAGATCTAACATTCTAAAGTAAAACATGAATTTTGGTTTTAAAAAGGTATGAGGATCAGGGCCCAGAACTGTTCCTGTCTAAAAGAACTGCAGTGACAAAAATGGAGAAAAGACTGAGGGAAAGGCAGTCCAGTGACCAAGCCAACCTGGGATCCATGCCAAGGGGAGGCTCCAAGGCCTGACACTATTACTGAGCTATGGTGTGCTTACAGACAGGAGCCTAGCATGGCTGTCCTCTGAGAGGCCCAACAAACATCTGAGACAGACACAGATACACCTAACCAATGGACTGAATTGAAGTCTGGGACCGTTGTGGGTGAATTAGGGGAAGGATTTAAGAAGCTGGGGAGGAGCGTGACCCCACGGGAAAACCAGTTTTGGGGTTGTATGAAGATGGTGGCTAAGTTAGTCTGGTAGTCAAGTCAGTCTCTTCCCCTATACACAACAAATTGAGCAACTAGTCACACACCAAAATGTCTTCACAGAGCTGAGAAAGTCAGGAGAGACCATGGTGCCCACAGTTACTATAACAGAACATGATCCGTCCGTGTGGGAAGGGTTGCCCACAGCAGCTGGCTCTCAACTCCAGGGAGGAATGGAGGAAGGCATGACCTACTTAAGGGAGGGAAATGCTCTAAGTCCACGCTGTAGACTTGAAACCTGTCCCCAAAGCTCCCACACCCCTGGAAAACCCAGTACACTGCAAAACCCTTTGACAATTAACTGCTGGACTAATATTTGCAGAAGAAATGTCTAAAACTAGGTTAGGTCAGGCATCAAAGAGACCTACTACTCCCTAGAGTGGCCCGAAACCCCTTTGGGAGTCAAAACAATTCATAGGAATTGCCTAAGACCATCAGAAAACACAGATTTTTTTTTTACAATACAATTCATAATAATAACAAAATTATAATTATGAAGTAACAAAAATAATTTACATGAGGAACCATGTTAAAGGACTGCAGCATTAGGAAGGTTGAAAACCACTGGAGACTCAGCAGCAGAGGCCAGGCAGAATTGACTTCACTCTGGGGAACAGGATGCCAAAACACAGGGCTTCCATGGAGCAGAAAACTGCACTGTGCAGAGGCCAAAGCTCAGCCTCAAGACCTGCTTGGGCACCAGGTGGCTTCCTGTGCACCCATAGGACAGACTTGTTTTCAGCTACATTAGGTCTTGAGTGGGAATACCTGCTCCCTCCCAAGGTGTTAAGTCATTATGACTAGACTCAGATAAGACCCAGGTTTTTGCTGGTTAAGGCACCTTTTCTACAAGCTGCCCCCAGCCCAATGGTTTCGGAGGGTGTTCTCCATTGTCTTTCACTCCACAGACTTCTATCTGAGCATGCGTGTCACCAGGAGTGACATGAGCCTTAGAGCTGGACTATGCAGGGCCTTCCTTTCTTTTTGATTTTTATTTTTTCTTACTTAAAACAATTGTTAAATTTAAATATATTTTGATCATATTTCCCCTGCCCTATATCTTTCCAGATCCTCTCCCTCTCCCTATGCACCCTACTTCAAGTTCTTTTGCAAAAACCCAATACAACCCCCACCACCCTGCCAAAAACAAAATAATGCCCAAGAAGGAAGAAACAAAACCCCACTAAATTGACCAAGCCCCTACACACACACACACACACACACACACACACACACACAAAAAGTGTGTAGTCTGTCATACATTGGTCAACTACCTAATGTGAGGCCATTCTGGAGTGGTTGAAAGACCAGTGTGTATCAACTCTATTGGAGAAAATGAATTTTCCCTCTCCCAGCAAGTATAAAGGGCAGCTCAGTTGTTAACCCTTACCCTAATAAAGTTATAACAAAATATAATAACATAAAACAAAAAAATATCACTTCAGAGTTGGACAAAACAAACCAACAGAAGGAAGGAAGCTCAGGAAAAGGCACGGGAGGGACAGGGATGGTGTGAGGACAAGATGTAGCTACTGGTGTTTCCCGGCTTATGGCAAATGTGCCAGGATTCACCACCGGAGAAATTAGCTTTAATATGGCTTACAAGATTAGGATTCTAGTTGTTGCACCCAGAGATTGAGTTACCATTGTTTCTGAACTAAGTTTGTGGGGTGTTTTTCTTCTCACAGCGATTCGACTGGGTTCCAGAGAGAAAGGTGAACCTGTAGCTAAAAGAAAAGGAAAAAGGAGAAAGGAAGGAAAGGGAAGGGGAAAGGAAAAAGGAAAGGAAAGGAAAAAGGAAAGGAAAGGAAAGGAAAGGAAAGGAAAGGAAAGGAAAGGAAAGGAAAGGAAAGGAAAATAGAAGTGTGAATCAACTGTTTTAAACATGGTATGGTAAAGTCTGCAGGAGACTCATATTCTGTCTAACATGGGCTCCACGGGAATTTTGGGTTAATATCCTGACATGACAAACTAGAAAGGCCTAAATAGGCTAAAATGTGTGTGACTTTTGGGCATTGTGGTTGTTTTATTGTTCCTCTGGGACAGAGGGCAGCTACAAGTTTTCCTGGTTATTGGCTGAAGGAGATGCTGATTTGGGGAAAAGGTTTTGTCTTTGTGTTTTTGGAAAAGGTGTTTAAGGTATTTACACCTTCCAGAGTTCTATGGATCAGATCTGATAGAGGGAGACCCCCTGAGAACTACACTCCAGAGAATCAAACAAAAATATTATCTTGATGTTTCTAAAATTTTGTTTTGAGATTTATATATTACAGAATATACAGCCTTGGTGAATGTCATTGTCAGACATGCTGAGCTGACCTGCCTAAACTCCTGATGTCTTGGTTTTTCATCCAGATCCAGTCAGGACACAGACATCAGAGACTAATGCAATCATCGGTGTGGCCTTCTTAAGGCCAACTAACTCGCCCATTTCCCTACCTTCCCTCTCCCTTCAAAAATATCTCAATGCCCATATTCAGCTTGAAGAAGTCCTAAAGAGTCGTCGTCCCAGTTCCCCAGGCTTTGGGCTGGATGGTTACTATAGGTTGCCTTTGATACTAAAAACTGTGAAGTACAGGACCCAGTCCTTCTATTGCTGTTATTATAAACCGATCTGAGGTGTTTTAGCCTGTGAGTTAAGGGCCAAATAGGGAATTCATGGCTCTGAGTTTATTGTAAGTGTGTTTTCAGTTATTTTAACTAGAAATGGCTGAGAGTAGTTAACAGAGAACAGTCTAGATTACTTCACATAGTTGGTTTTCAAAAATGTCAGAAGTTCACAAAATGTGATGTTTAATGTTATTTATTCATTTGTTGTTGAGACTAGTCTGGTCCTCACAGCTTTTCCTGTCTTGGATTCAAAGAAGAAATTGAGCATCTTTAAGTTACTCCAGTTGTGGCGAAACAGCCACTAGGCAAGAATTGCCTCATTCATCTGCAGTCATAACACTGTCCAAAGAAAAGACACAATTACAGGTTAGGACAGCTTGATTCTGCCGAGACAGAGTAGGCTAGTCCTTAATATTCCTGTTTCTCTAAGTCCGTCAGATGACCCTGGCCAGTAGGCTGAAGACCGAAGCTCCAACTGTTGAAGTAAGGGACTGTCCAGGTGATCAGCGGTCTCTAGGATTGGCTGTTTTCGAAGCTGTTTTAGACTTCTTATATATTTTCAGCTAATATCAGTCATTCTTGGATTTCTGATGGGGTTGAAAAAACTACACAGTCTCCTAGCCAACCCAGGCTTTTTACTTTGAGAGGAACAGTTTTGAGAGGATGGTTTTCAGATGGCATCCGATCTAAAGCCAAGACCTAGCCAGATGTAGAATTATAAGTCTTTTAAGTAAGGCTAGATGACAGAGGTTCTATTTAATTAACAAAGATGATGGACTGGGTGTTAGGTCTCTTGTACTTTATAGATTACAAAATAATTATAGTTATATTCAATTATATCTGAGATAAGATAGTCTTTTAATTGAACAGAAAGGGGGAAAATGTGGATAGCCCTTGGGCTAATTATATTTGATGTTAATTCTGTTCTCCTGTGAGGGGTTGAGAACAAGGAATGAGTCTGCACTCAGGTGATTTCCTGTAAATCTGCTTCCCACCTTAATTTGTAAAATAAAGGAGAGCTGATGATTGGGCAGATAAAAGGAAAGGTGGAGCAGAAGGTGGGGAGAGAGAAGGAGGAGAAATTGCAAGAGGGAGAGGACACAGAGGAGGAGGAGGAGGAGGAAGAAGAAAAGAGGAGAAAAAAAGCACATGGCCTGGAGAAACCGCAAGTTCTAAGGGGCTCATAGATGTGGAAGATGGTAGTGTAGTGGTAGATCTGCCCAATCTAGGCGCACAGCATGTATTCATATTAACTGAGTTGTGTTTTCCTTGCCTGCCCAATCTAGGCGCACAGCATGTATTCATATTAACTGAGTTGTGTTTTCAATGCCGGGCATATTTGGGTTGGAGATTTACCACAACCAGATGATGCCGGTGTTCAACTAGCTTTCTCATAGTTACATACCACAGGAGACCTGCCCATGGGATCTGTGGTACTGTCCCCATTTAGGGTGGGTCTTCCCACCTCAGTTTAACATAATCTGGAAAATCCCTCACAGACATGGCCAGTTGTCTCCAAAGTGGTTCTGAATCCTGTCAAGTTGATGATCAATTATAAACTATCACAGCCTCTTCATAGAACTAAAGCAAAATTCTAAAATGTAAATGGCATCACAAAAATCCCTAAACAGCCTAAGAAACCGTGAACAAAACGAACAGATTAGAAAACTTCAAAATATATGACAAAGCTATAGTAATCAAAACAGCCTGGCAGCTTCCACCCTAGGGAGCTTGAGGCAGGACAACCACAAGTTCAAAAACATAGTGAGAACTTGTCTCAAAAACTAAACAATATTCCCTCCCCCACCCCCAAAACCAACCCTCACCAGAATATATCAGTATAAAATAGATGCATAAGTAAGACCAGAATAGAGAGCCTACAAGGAAACCCAGCCTTCGACATATGATTGATTTCAACAGAAGGGCTGAAAACATGCTTTGGAGAAGGGGAAGAATTTTTAATAAATACTGTTGAGAAAACTGGGTCTCCACACATGTAAGAATGAAGCTAGGTTCCCCATCTCTCACTAGTTACAAAATCATCAATGACAACAGAATGTATTAAAGACTGAAATGTAAGACCTGGAAGTACTAGAAGAAAACATCAAGGAGCTAGCTTGGTGGTAAAGCCTGTAATCTCAAATGGGGTGGATGGTGCTTGTTTGTTTGTTTGTTTGTTTGTTCATTTTGACAATACCCCAAAGGCATAGGAAATGAAAGCAGAGTAATCAAACAGGACTATGCAAAGCTGTTAGGGATTTGATTTGTGCTTACATGGGAATTTAGATGTCTGCTACAGGTCAGTTGGTTTTTTGACTGGTCAATAAAGAGCCAGTGGCCAATGGCTGGGCTGGGGGATAGAGGTGGGACTTTTAGGATTCCTAGGCAAGAAATGCAGACCGGAAGAGAGATTCCACCATTAGGAGAACACAGGAAAAGGTGCAGGATTGGGCTGGAGAGATGGCTCAGCCGTTAAAGGCTAGGCTCACAACCAAAAATATAAGGAAAAGGTGCAGGAGGGAGAGAAGTGTAAAAATTGGGGAAAGTGGACCTAGGGGCCACTCCCCCATTGGGTCTGGGGTAGCAGAGATGAAATATAGATTTAGCAAGTATTAACTCAGGAATTTGAGAGGTGAATGTGTTAGCCGCATGGAGGAAGGTTCAAGAGTGGCCCAACCATTGAGCTAGCTAAGGCATATCATATTATAAAGGTCATGTGTGTGTGTGTATTGTGCGTGTGCATCGTGTGTGTCTTTCATTCGTGAATCCAGAGCTCTTGGGCAAGTGCAGAGACAGGTGCGCACCTGCCTGGAGCACAGAGCTGATTAATAATTTACTGTGTCACAAAGCTAAAAGGCTTCTAAATAGCAAAGGGAACAATCAATACTAGCAGAATATGAGAGAATATTGGCAATATATGCAGAATACACAAAGAACTCTGAGAACATTTTATTTTAAAATATTATCTAAACGGACAGTTCTCAAAAGAAGACATACAGTTAGGAGCTGGGGAGGTGGCTCAGTAAGAAAGACTTGCAGTGCAAGTATGAAGACCTGAGATAAGATCTCCAGCACCTATTTCAAAACAAGCAAGGCAGGAGTATAGTGCACATATACAAGAGTGTGTGCACACACCCTGCTTGTAATCCCAGTGGGAAGGAGGCAATGCTGGGATCCCAGGGGCAAGCTGGCTATATAGATGAGCCAGGATTGGTGAGCGCCAGGTTCACTGAGAGAGTCTGCCTCAATAAATAGGGTAGAGAGCAATAGAGGATGTTAACTTTAGGCCCCCACATACATGTGTTCATGCACATGTGAACAGATATGCATAATGCATGCCTACCATGCGTGCACACACCAGACAAAGATATTAAGATGGGTACATGAAAATATGTTCAACGTTACTATCAAGAAATCACAATCCAAGAGCCACAAAGAGATCTCTCTTCACCCTATTATGAATGACTAATGCCAAAAGACTGAAAAAACAATTGTTAGCAAGAACATGGAGAAAAAAATCCTTGCACTTTAATGATGGAAATATAATACATTCACTATATATATAAAAAAAAAAAACAATATGGGGGCTGGAGAGATGGCTCAGCAGTTAAGAGCACTGGCCAATTTTCCAGAAGTCCTGGGTTCGATTCCTAGCACCTACAAGGCAGCTCACAATTGTCTGTAATTCTAGTTCCAGGAGATCTGACACCCTCGCACCAATGTACATAAAATAAAATGAAATAATTTTTGAAAACAGTATGGAGACCCATCAAAAGTTTAAACTTAGACCTGCCACATGAGCAAGGATCCTAGTACTGTATGTGTCTGAAGGAAAGGAAGTCAGTGTGTTCAAGGGACATCTGCTTTCTCATTCCAACACTATTCTCAAGAGCTAAGAACCAGAGAGGGCCTAAGTGTTTATCAACTGATAAAGGAAATGTGTATACACACAATAGAATAATATTCAGCCATTAAAATCAACATCATTTCTTACAGAGTATTTCGAAATTTTCGCTGTGAAGAAATGGTGAATATTTGAGGACATACATGTTTAAATATTCAATTTAAATTAATTCTAATTTAAATATACAAGTTCCAGGCAAGGTGGTATTCCAACACACCAGCACTACTGACTCCAGCACCCAGGAGGTAGAGACGGGTATTAAAGGTTCAAGGCCAGCCTGGCTTGCATAGGAAGACTCTGTCAGAAATAAAATTTGTACAGGTATCACATGGCAAAGAATAAAATTCTGGAGTCCAAAATGTACACAGGCACCTGAGCCCATGATCTTGGTGTGGCAAGAGGCTTAGCATCGGACCTGAGGGTTAAGCTGGATCCCTGTATGTGTCATCCGGCCACTTTAACTCGCCCACTTCCACCTGAAATGCCTGCCACACATCTTCACACATCTGAGACATCCACTCGACAGTCAGCTGGCAGTGAGTTCGCCCTCCTGCATCGGTTCACACAACTGCTTCATCAGAGCTTGTCTCTGGCTTGAGCCCGTTGAGCTCCAAGTCAGCTCAGGAAAAGACAGGTTCAGACACAAGGCAAGACACACAGCAAAAATAACAACAGAAAACAAAAGGCAATGACATCAGGAATTGTCCTTCAGAGGTCCTTACCAAGAGAAAGTCTCTTAACAAATAATAGGCTACTCTTTTTTTTTAAAAAAGTTGCCTCCCTGAACAACCTAGATCTAGGAACCCACCAGAGATCGGGCCTCTCTGAGTTCTCTTCAGCTCGTGGAATGCCTGACATCCAAGGCTGGGCCTTTCCAAACTCTAGGCTCGGCCCCCAGTGTTGTGGGATGTCCTTATGGTTCCCTAACTCTGTTGTGCTGCCTAGACGGTGAAACCCTGTTAATGGGTGCCCAGGTGCCTGGCCTTTCCAAGTTCTTCAGATCCTCACCTCACCGGGGTGTCCTCAGGGCTCCAAGGTAGGTCAGAAGAGAAAAACACCTGTGGCTCTGGATGAGCTCTCAGTTAACCTGAAACAACCAGTGGACCAAAGTGTGTCTCCCTTTGCCCTGGACAAAAGATTGTAGGGCCTCATTAGAGCCCTTATGTTTCCAGAGCAGGATCCCCCAGAAGCAAAATTTAGAAACTTCCTGGGGGTGGGGGAAAGAAAAATGCTTGCTGTTTTCCTTTCAAGTCCAGCTGTTCACCTGGGATGTTTACAGAATAAAAGCATAGACCCACAATGAAGAGCCCAGTTTCAACCAAATTTGGGTGGTCCATCTCCGTGGGGCCTCCAATTGTTAAACCTGAAAATAGTGAGAGGAAAAAACAGTTTCTCAATTTTGAGAAAAATTTTGAATCGAACTTTAATTAATGGACTCTGGCCAAGTCCATTCTGGGGTTCCCAGGAAAAGGTGAGGAGTCATATTTTGAAGAGGTCTAAAAAGGCAATAGGGCCAGTGCATTTCCCATTAGGTCCAATCAGGGACAGGCATATATCCTGACATATTTCCCGCCTTTTAACTCTCAAACCCGAGGATAAATGGCTGAGGTGTGCCTATTTAACAGATCAAAGTGGACCTGGCTGCCAGGTGCTCCCAGTATTTTTCAGTCCTGACCTGTTACAGATTATGACTGGCATACTCTGCCCCCTACCTTAAACTCCTCCAGGCCAGAGGCTTCCCTTCCCTCAGCTGCCCTTCCCTTATAATCCAATTATTCTGGTTACCCACCCTCTTCCGGCCTCTTGGATGTTGTACTGATTGCCCTCTCTCCCCTCTCCTTCCCCCTCCCCCTCTCCTAGCTCAGAGCTATGACCACAGTGAACTCTCCCAGATATGCCTGCTTGTGGCTATGCTCTCCCTTATATCTTCAATGAACTTTCTCTTCCACCATACCTAGGGGCAGTCATGTCCTTTCCTTTCCTTTCTTCTTTACATTCACCATTCACAGCCAATCAAGCACATCTAGTGCAAACAAACTTATCTAGGCGAGCAAAAGCATCTGGCTTGTTATTTCCAAAGCACCACATCCCCCAGCGTTCCTGTTACCTGTCCTTGGACAAGTGGGGCTTGCAGGTTAACGCTGGCTTTTACAGTCTACTCTTGGAAAGAGTGCAGACATGGAGAGGACTGTTAAAAGGATCCGTCTGCCATGGCTACAGACCCCATTTCTCCACTATGGTTGAAAATAGAGGATAATAGGTCTCCAAAGCCTGTGGGGATTTGCCGTTGTGTATCGGACTCTCAGATAGGAAATCCCAGTAGGAGCAAAGTTTCCAAGATACTAACTTCTGGTTCCTGCAGAGGGCACCAACTGCAAGTGAGCAGCTCCTGTTGGTCATTTCCACACACACACACCCCTCTGATCTGTAGTTTGCTTCCTTTCCCTCCTCTTTTCTAAAAGAAACTTGATGCAGGAAAAGGATTGTTTGGCTTATGGGTTAAAGTCCATCACCCAGGGAAGCCAGGAGAGAAACTCACAGCAGGAGCTTGAAGCAGTAAGCACGGAGGAACACTTCTCCCTCCCTCTGGTTGCCTCAGCTGACTTCTCACATGGGTGAGGGCCAGCTGCTCAGGAGAACCATTACCTACAGTGGGCTGGGTCCTCCCATGCTAGTTAGCAATCAAGAAAATTCCCTCACAGACATGCCCACAGGCCAATCTGATAGAGCCAATTCCTTAATTGAGGCTCCCTCTTTCCAGGTGTGTCAAGTTGATAATTGAAGCTATGACATCTTCCTTATCCCAATGGTATTCCAGATTCCAATTACCTTAACAAGCCACCCAAAATTTAGTAGATGAAACAACCACTTTATACCATGGAATTCTTTGACTAAGGTTTGGGATCACATTTGGCTGGGCAGGTCTTCTTTTGTGGCGTCATTCACCTGTCTGGCACCTGGATGAAAAGGCTAGGAGGCATTGGTGAATATCTGGGACCATCAGGCACTGGGCCGACATGGCTTTGCACAGCCATCTTTGCACAGAGGGAAGAAGTGGCTCCCTCTGGATATATTCTGACCCATGACCTATCTATGACCTATTTATGACCTATGACCTTACCTGAGGAAGTCATAGTATTCTATTGGTCAAGGCAGGCCCTCTTCCATTCAAAAGGAGGAAGCCTAGACTTCAGAGATGTAATGGATGCATATTTAAAGCCCTGCCCCAACCCCCACTTTTCACTCACTCCTGCCTCACCTACTGTTCCCAGTTGCACCTTGGGAAATTGGAGACATCAGGGCCTTGCAAGACAAAGTGTCATAAATGACTCCACAAAAGTTAGGAGAGGTGGGACAGAACCATTGCTATTTCCCTTGAGTGGACCCTCAGATGGGAGCCGCTAAGATAAAGGCAAAGTGGACTCACTCCCTCCGTAGCTCAGTGGAGTGGGTGTTAGGTCTCAAGCCTAGGACAAGCTGCTGTGTTGACTATTTAACATATCAAAGCATACCTGGCTGATAGGTTCTCCCAGCATCCCCAGGTATACTTAGCATACCCTACCCCTTACCCTAAACTTCCCCCAGCAACCCTTTCCTAGGTAATGCAGTCATTTTGGTTGCCTGGTCTTTGGTCTACCCTTTACCCCTTCGGCCAGTCTCCTGGCCAAGGCCAGGGCTATTGGTGGGTGGCTTCCCTATCCTTCCCCCTCCCCCCAATCTGGCCCAGCTCAGTTTGGCCACATTCACTCTGGATTGTCCCAGATGTGTCTGCCTCTGGCTATGCTCTCCCTTTTATCTACGAAATAAAACAAAACAAAACAACAAAAAAAAACCTTCTTCTCTGCATACCTAGAAGTAGTCATGTCCTTTTTTATTTTTTCATTTATGAAACAAGGTCTCACTGTGTTGATCTGGGTGGCTTTGAACTTGTTATGTAGCATCAGCTGGCCTGAACTCATGGTCCTCTTGTGTTAGCCTCCAAGTCCTGGGATCATAGGTGACAACTACCACGCCCAGCTTCACTCTATGACATTTGCCAAGGAACTTTTGCTCCTGAGACCTCTTGTACACATATAATTAATGTTGAAGTGAGATCCTTGGTCAGTGGTCAAGGGCCTTGACCCAGGAGCTGATCTCACCACACAAGTGGGAGAACCGAATTTCACTGATGATTTAAACTGGCTTTCTCTACTACACAAGATGGAAGGAGTTAGATTCAGTCACTGAGGCATAGGCTGACCCAGCAATCATGATAAGCTTTGGAAGGAAGTTCTCCATCGATATGTCCAGTGTGCTCTCTGTGTTGCTCTTAGGGTGATAGATACTTGTGTGTTGCAGGAAATACTCTGTTCCACCATGGTCCCTAAGTATTGGTTCTAGGCATTCTCCAGAGGTCATATTTTGTTTACACGTACATCATGTAACTTCACAGCTGGATAGTGAGGAGCCCTAGCCTGACCTCTGACAGATTGTGTCTCTGGGAGTAAATTGGGTAGAACACAGACCTCTCTTACTGATGAAACCATCAAAAAAGGCAGTTTAGTAATGGAAGTGTAAAACCTTAGCCAAGAAGGAATCAAAGGCACGGATGCCCCTGCCATTTACCAGACTGCCTTAGTAGACACCACAAAGCCAGCTTAAAGCGACATCAACCAGCTGGCTGTTGTCACTGCAGTTTAAAGTGGCCTCTCCTCTCTGGAAAGCAGTTTCAACTTCTAGCCTAAACACAGAAGAGCCTCTCTCTCCTCTTTCTCTTCTTCTTCTTCTCCTCCTCTCTCTCCCCACTTTTTCTCTCCTCTCTCCCCTTTCCCTTCTTTCCTGTTTCATTTTCCTTCTTCTCTCTACATGTATGTGTGTGTGCAGGTACATGTGTATGCATGTTAGAGGACAACCTCTGGTGGGTGCTGTTCTTCTCCTTCTTCTTCTCCTCCTCTTCCTCCTCCTTCTTCTCCCCCCACCCCCCACACAGTGATCATCCAGGTAGCCATTATGTTTCTAGAGAATTCTCAGATAGACTAAATGTAATATTATGTGCTTTGCCAGCACGTGTTTAGGAACCCAGTTCTAATTGACTCAGCAGACATCATGTTTCTGACTGTTTAAAAACAGGCCGAGGACCCAAAACAGGCCAAGTAGTCTAAAGGCAAGATTTAACTGGAGGCTTTGAGGTTGAGAACCTGTGAATGGTAGTTTTCTATTTCTTTGAGCAGATAGAGCTTGAAGCCACACTGTAGTCAGCTCACACTAGCAGAAGAGACCCTGGCCACAGAGAGGATATGGAGAAATGAAGCAGAGCCCTTCCCTGAACTCTGCCCACCCACCACAGGACATTTCATTTGTGACTCAATAAATACCACCCTGCGGCTGGCATAACCTCGTTTGGTGGCTAATCGCATCTCTGAAGACCTACTCATAATCTCGGCCACTCATGGGACAGCCTCAGGGGCAGCTGAGGGAATCCCTTGCCATCTCTGGGGAGTGCCCTGACAGAGTTACAGAGCATCATCTACACAGACAAGCTAGTGCAGCCCTTGGCTAACTCTTCCTACTGAGGCTAGGAGGGGTGCTTCAGGAGGTGTGAACTTAGGGAGTGTCCACCCATGTTCTCACCACACTGTAGCTCCTTATCTATCTCCATTCTGGCCATCAAGTTACCTCAGGGGATATTTTAAAATTTTTTTTATTTTTTATTTTTGGTTTTTCGAGACAGGATTTCTCTGTATAGCCCTGGCTGCCCTGGAACTCACTTTGTAGACCAGGCTGGCCTTGAACTCAGAAATCCGCCTGCCTCTGCCTCCCAAGTGCTGGGATTAAAGGCGTGTGCCACCACGCCCTGCTTCTCAGGGGACATTTACCTGGCACATGTGTACTCTGTGGTTGCTTGTGAAGAGGGTCAGGCCACCCAAGACCTCAAGTGCTGCTCCCCAAGGGGTGGGATTTAGGACAGAAGACCTCTGAGTTAGATCTACAGGTGGCACTAAGTCTCCACCCATCTCAAATAGGCCCTCAAGCAGGGTTAGAGCCAGGACTGTGCTGGCAAGCCTTACTACCCTAGTGGACATCAGTTTCCTCCTGTACCCTCAAGGAAGCTGGGTGCTCTGTGAATCCAGACATCTGAACCTGAGAAGTAGAACTGAACCCAGTCTTTCCACTCCATCCAGGATTAGTAAGTACTCGCCACAGCACCCAAGGGAGAGTGGGCCACAGCCAAGAATCACCTTTATTCCTTGTTTGCCCACCCAGAAGCCCCGGAAGAGGAAGCAGGATAGATGTCTGCCTGTGAAGACAGCCTCAGGCTGATTTCTCTCACGAACTACAGTTCACAGCTCGGACTTGCTGTGTGAGAAGGTGCCGCCTGCTGAGTTCCCAAGACTTAGGCTCACTGAAGAGCTTCCAACAGCCCAGAGGCAGCCTATGTAGTGGCAAAGGCAGGTGTGCATATTGGGGAGGGGGACCAAAAGCAATGTTTTCCCCAAATAGAGTCAAACCCCATTCAGGAAATATGAGAAAGGCGGTTCTCAGATATGCAGGGTTTAGGATAAAGAATCCCAGGAAAAAGGAAGAGGTTGGGCACACAGTGAGGGAACAGGGGGTGTGCAAGTTGTGCATGGAAGAGGGTTACAAGGTCCTGCCCTCAGCCAACAAGGACTTGGCCGTGGAGCCCCAAACCAGAGAAACCAGCGTGAGGAAACACCAGCACGTGCCCTGGGGAGGGCGTGTGGGGTGAGTCTCCCACACAGGACACAGTTGTGGAGGGCACTGTCAAGACAGAGGTCAAGATGCAGAGAGAACCACAAGGTCAAGATGGCGCCCCTCAGAGAACTTCAAGAGGAGGAAAGTCTCTGTTCTGGTAGGGGTCACACACAAGTGACTCAGCCGAGTCTTCACCCTCTTCTTGGGACTAAGCTTGGATCTAGTGGCTTTCTCAGTTCCTCTGACTGATCAACATGAAATTGATCCAGGCTCTGGCCAGTTGAAGGGTCCCTCAGCAGGTCTGAAGCTGGGAGCTGCACCAAGAGAATATGCTCACCTCCTGCTTTGTGGTTCTCAAATCTTGAGAGGCCCAACAGCCTTGGATCAGATCAGCTGTGCTTGGAGGTGCAGAAGCCTGTGCAGGAGCACCCCTAAACCTGAATGAGACCAGAACAAACCACACCAGGCCTGTAGATACCTGTATGCTTAACAGTGCTAAGCCAAATCCACGGTCTGAGCCAGCGTCTTTCCAGAAGAGATAAGGCATTACAGCCAGCTGTTTAGCCAGATTCGGGGAGGGGGAACAGTTTCCAGGGTGGGCATATAGAAGGTTTCTGGTTCTTTTAATTAAGACAGGATTCAGTGGTCCAAAACTCTTCCAGTCATACTGAGTCAAAAGCATGTCGTAGCAGCAAGAATATATCCTTGTTTTGTCACATGAAGGTTAACAGGCACTGTCCCGGGAGAGGGCAAGGCCAGCTTGATGTGAAGGGTAGAGAAACAGCCACCGGTTCCATGGGCGGCAGCCCACCTGTTCCTGCAGCCTCTCACGTGAAGTAGCGGCAGGGTGTGGAGTCGATGGAGCAGTACTGGGTGCACCGAAGGTCTCCGTATGATCTGCAGGAGGCAAAGATACTGCTCAGGGCAGGGGCAGCAGACAGCACAGTGGGCAGGGGAAAGCACAGTCTAAACAATGATCCAACTGCATTGGACTACCACAGCCCTCACAAGGGCCAAAGTCGAGGAAGTCTTTGCTATTTGGGGTGTGGATCTCTGGAGTTTTCCACTTTAAGCTCTAGCAGAGGGACTAAGGTGGGAGGAATGATTAGCCCTGATGTTAACACATCCTCTAGGAGACACCCACCCCCTTCTCAAGGTCCAAGGGTGTCCCATGCTGTTTATGATATCGCTCTCTACTAATGCAAATGTCTTCTTGTGCGCATGGACTGCATCGGCTTGGTACAAGCTCACGAACTCTTGAAATTTGTCTAGTGTGACTGAAGAACTGAATTTAAAAAGTCTAATGATTTTTAAAACTGAATAGCTACATGGAATCGAGGCCGCCAAGTCAGACAGTGTAGTCTACACATCTGCAAATCCAAATGATAACCCTTAAACAGTGTCTTACCCACGCACTTTCACAACGGTCTCTGGTGTTTTCTAGAGATCAAAGTAACAGCTCTGGTGAGATAGTGAACGAGCCCCAGGTTCTATTCAGCTGTTAGCTCCCTGTCAGAGGACACTGCAGGACTCTATGCAGCTATTAAACAGCTCAGTCTGGGTAGATCGGGTAGGTGGCTGGGAGGAGACTTCCTTAGTTCAGGCAGCATTACCAGATAGAGGTAACTGCGGGAAAGGTGATGTCTACTTCCTGGCCTGCTGAAGGCTTGCCAGAGCTGCTAAGGCTGAGGATGTAGCACTCATGGGAGACTAAGAGAGGTAAATGTTCAGCTGCTGCAGGATATTTGATCACACCGTGAAGCCCCGAAATTGAGTTGTTTACTGGAAAAACCTGTTTCTAGTTGTAGTGTGGCTCAGCCCTTAGCACACACCTTTAATCCCTTTGGCTAGAATACAGACACGCCCTTAATACACACTTTTAATCCCAAACAATGGGAGTAAAGTTAGTTTGTAGAAGGAAGCACCCATGCTTGGAAATGATGTCTAATTGAGTGGCAGACAAAGTGACAAATCAGAGGAAGATTTGACAGAATGAGTCAGAGGTAGGATGTCCCCAGCTCTCAAGAGAAGAAAAGGAAAAAATTATGTGTATGTGTCTATTTGTCTAATTCTGGTTTGATCTTATCTAGATTTGTGGAGGTGGGTAGTGTGCTCTGGGAATACAGCTGGGTAGACAGATAGAGGCTGTGAAATGCCCTTATGCTTCCTGCTGTCATCTCGCCTTGTCCCCCCAGGCCACAACCCAGTCAACACTGTGGCCAGGCTGGAGGCTGCTCCTCTGCCCTGGCCCAGCATGCCACGGATGGCCTCTGGGGCACTGTGGTAACTACGGGAGACTGGACTCTACCCTACCTCAGTGTTTACAAAAAACCAGGAACACAAAGGATCCTTGAAGGGAAGCAGGGAGGGGAGATGCTGTTAGAGTGCAGGAGGCCTCCCTACCCAGGGAGATAGGTCTCGCATGTCAGGTAGCCAAAGTCAGAGCCGTCACAGTCCTCCACGCCCTGGTGCCGGTAACCGTCTCCACAGTAGGCCCGATGACAGTCTAGAGGGACAGAAAGTATAATTCTGAGAAGGAGCAGGATAGGACAGGCTACATAGTGAGGACAGGGTGGCCCAGAGAAGTCCCAACAGCACTGCACCCACTTCCAAACCAACTTCCATAAGGCCTCAGACTCACCCGAGACCAAGAGTCACACTGACATACCCTGAAGTAAGAACACTGAGATGAAGGTTCTGTATAACCAGCCTACTGGGGACAAGAACTTTCATGTCATCTGTAAAACTAAGATGGTGGCACTGCCTCCCCTTCACAGAACCACTGTGGAACATTGGTAAGGTAAGGCATAGGAGACTGGAACAGCAGAACCCAGGAAGAGAGTGTGGTGAAACCTCTGTCAGCACAGAGCTCTGGGGAGGCAAGCTACCACTAGGCTCAGCCTGGGCTCCTGAGGGACCATGGGGCCTCCACAAAGACCTTTGTTTTCCTACAAGGAAAATCCACCCACTCACCCATTCATCTATCCATCCACCCACTCACCCACCCATCTATCTATCCATCCATCCATCCACCTACCCACCCACCCATCTACCCATCCATCCAGCCATCCAGCCATCCACCCACCCATCCATCCATCCATCCACCCACCCACCAATCCACCTGCCCATCCATCCATCCATCCATCCATCCATCCATCCATCTATCCATCCATCCACCCATTCATCCATCCATCTATCCATCCACCCACCCATCTATCTATCCATTTATCCATCCATCATCCATCCATCCACCTACCCACCCACCCATCTACTCATCCATCCATCCATCCATCCACCCACCCACCCACCAATACATCCATCCATCCATCCACCCACCCATTCATCTATCCATCCACCCACTCACCCACCCATCTATCTATCCATCCATTCATCCACCTACCCACCCACCCATCTACCCATCCATCCATCCATCCACCCACCCACCAATACATCCATCTACCCACCTACCCATCCACCCATCTAGCTATTTACCCACCCATTCATCCATCCACCCATCCACCCATCTATCCACCTGCCTACCCACATACCTACCTACTATACAGGGTCTAGTTATGTAGTCCATACTGGCCTTTGATTTTTGGCGATCTTCCTGCCTCAGCTTTCCAAAAGCTGGGATTATAGGTATATGCTACAATGCCTGACCCATCCTCATTTTTAAAGGGCAAGGAGACCCCACTACTTTCTTTTGATTATGATGATGCCTGTGGAAGGGATCCTTAGGAAAGTCAGCACCCCATAGATGGCCATCCAAAAGTCGTCAAGAGGTCTGATGCAGCTACACTGAGAGAGTAACAATCTCCCCCTGCCTTTCAATCCTACTCTAGTTGGATCTTCCTCTCAGTGTCTGCCATCTGTCCCCTGAGCTCCTAGAAAGCAAGGACAGCAATGGTGTCCACACACTTCCAGTTCCGACCTCAGCAAACAGAGTCATGGATGGACATACTGACCCCAAGCAGCCTCCTCTTTATACATCAGCTGGAGGGATCTCTGAAGACATGAACCATTGCTATATAAAACCTCTCTTACGGTCAAGAGAGACATGAACTGGGAGCCAGCTGTTGAACTCCGTCCTGACTCTGAAAACTACTTCCATCTCACCTCCTGCCCTTATGTAAAAAACACACAACAATACAACACGACACAAAACAGCAAAACTCCCAGATCATTGCAAATCCTCCAGAGCCAGGTCTTAGCACTGTCCAAGAGTCTGGAGGCAGTGTTAGCCGACCCACTGCTCCGCTGACAGCTGACAGGGCTTGCACCTAGTGTTCCTTAGACAAGGAGTTCTGATTCAGCCTTGGCTTCTCCTGCCTTTCTCCCTAGTGTACAAAGTGGGGGCTATTACTTCCTCCTCCTGAGCTTGCATTATGGGTTTGCCAAGAAGTCAGGCTTGGACGAAAGAGAGCCAAGGGCAAGGGAGGCCTCTCTGGAGACATGACCCTGAACACCTCTCCTGTTGACATGCTTGGATGGGGTAAGAATTAACAGGTGGCCAGGGTCTCCACCCTCTGCCCCGGGTATATTGTCCCTTGCCTTTGCCTAAAACTATCACAGCTAGTAGCCAGGGCTTATGGGCTTATTCCCCTTCCCTCCCCCTCCCTCTACCCCTCCCTCTCCCCCTCCTTCCCCGCCCCCCTCCTCTGGCCAGGCCTCCCAGGCTGGGCCCACTCACCGATGCAGCCATCACTCACATCGGGATTACCATCATCACACTCTTCCCCAGGCTGCAGGACTCCATCCCCGCAGGTGCCAGGCTGCTTCACGGTGTAACCCACAGGGTAGAAAGGGGTGAGCTGGCCAAAGGAACACAAAAACGTTAAGGATGGTGGCATGCCTAGGCAGCCACAAGGTAGGAGAGTCTCTGGTCCTGGAGCAGATGCTCTGGGTCTAGGAGGCGTCTCTCATCTTCCTTCGGGGAGGGGCGTGAGAGAGATCATCTTTCCCAAAGGGGGTCCTGGCTCAGGGTGAGCTTCTGTTTGGGCATGGGACTGTGGAGGGCTGCCCAGAAGATGAAGGAGGGAGGATGTTCGGCCCTCTCCTACAGACACACAGCAAAAGCTCCGTCCTGCTTCGATTGTCTAGCTTTTCTTCCTTCTAGTGGGAGCATCTCTCTCCTGGCTAAGGACAGGGGGATCACAGCCTAAGTGTCCAGCCCCAGAGTACCTGGATGGGGAGCCAGCCAAGGCTATCTTTGAAGTACAAAGATCGCTGGTCTCTTCGAAAGGCAATGGCATTCTGAGTGTTCAGCCTCTCAAGCTCTTCCTGGTTGTTGACCACAAAAATCTGCCAGAGAACATAGTGGTCAGGGTCCAAGGATGCTTCCCTGCAGGACAGGGAAAGCCAGAGAAACCGACTCCCTGCCTGCTTCTCAAGGAGGAATGTCGAGCCAGTTCAGAATGTCTGAGTTGAAACCACAGCTATCCGCCTTGATTTAACATATTTAAAATGTTTTTTAAAATCAGGCTACCAAGGCTTAGAAGACGATGCGACAGACATAGGTAAGCAATTTGTCTGGAGATGACTCTTCGACAGTGATCGAATCACACAGTGATGATCATTACATCCAGTACTGTGTGTTGAGCTCAGAGCACACGAGCAAGCACTCAACCACTGAGCTCCATCCTCAGGCCAAGCACAATATAATCTCAACCACATCAAAGTTAGGCTTGAAAGTAAAGCGTGTGGAAAATGTCCCTTAATGACCTCACATTCAAAGTGACAGTTTGCCTGTTTTCCTTTGATTTTGTCCTCACTTTGCAATTTCCCATAGTGAGTGGGTAGCCATTGTAACAAAGCAAAGGGAATTTTCCCAAAGTACATCATGAAGGTCCAGGAGCAGGTTGAGAGCATCCAAGGCACCCACCCAGACCACGCCCCGAAGAGCCTTACCGCAGGAACTCGAGGGGAGCCACGCCCATACATGGAGTCCCCGTAGGAGGGGTTATTCACATTCACAGGGGGTCCGCAAAGGCATCTTCCTGGAGGCCCTGGAAATCCTCTTTCCCCTTTGAGTCCCATTACAAGTTGTCCTAGGAAGCAACAGACTGTTGTGTAACTAGAGCCAAGCAGGTCAGGTGATACGAGCAACCTGTGTAAGGAAGAGAAGTTGAGAGCTGGAGGCAGGACAGGCAGAGGGAGAGGCTCCCAGCCAAGATGTGGCAGTATAAGGGAGAACCAATCAGCGAGGAATGGGGCCTCCTCCTCAACCTACTATCGGATCCCATAGTACCCTTAGTTTGACCACTAAGAAACAACCTGTAAGAAAGATGAGGGGTTTGCGGGCCCTACAGCCCCGAGAGCAGCACCTAGAGGCTGAACCAAGCTAATAGTTCATCTGTTGATTAGCTCTAGATTTCCTTGTTGGAGGACATGTCTTATTTGTGGCCATTATTGAAAAGGTCATCTTGTAGATGGATGTGCAGTGGATGGAAAACTTTTATTGTATTTTTTTTTTAATGATTGCTATTTATTTGGGGGAGGAGGGAAGTTGTACACACCAGGGCAAATGAGGTCGTCAGAGGACGAGCTTGGGGAGTTAGGTCTCTCCTCCCACCATACAGGACCTGTAGATGGAACTCGGGCCATCAGGTGTAGCGACAAGTGCCTTTGCCCATCGAGCCATCTTGCCAGTCCAACTGACTCTGTCTTTTAAGTATCTTACATATTTACAGAGGAATGTCTGAGTGTGCGTTTCTTTTATTTCTCCTGGAAGAAAATAGAACATTTTCTCCTCCAACCCTGTCTCCATCTGGGTACTAAGAAAAGTCAAGATACATCCTGGAAGAGTGTGGTTAAGAAATTCACTCTGTAGCAAGGTCCCTGTCTATAGTTCTCACATTAACTCTGTCCCCGCCCCACCTCCTGCCCTGTGACAGGGATTCTCTGTGTAGCTCTGACTGTCCTGGAACTCACTTCGTACACCACGCTGGTCTCGAACTCAGAGATCTGCTTCCCGAGTGCTGGGATTAAAGGCGTGTGCCACCACCTGGCTTCACTTTGACCTATAACCATCATTTATTTTTTTTGATATGAAGTCTGACTAAATTGCCTAGCCTGGTCTTGAACTCTTGGATTTAAGCAATCCTCCTGCCTCAGTCTCCAAAGTGGCTGGAACTTCAGGCATGCACCTCTCTACCCAGTTTTGCCTTGACTTTTTTTTTTTTAATACAGTGTTCTCCTGAAACAGTCTGGCCTGGTAGCACAGGCTGGCCACGAACTTGCTATATAGCCCAAGCTGGTCTCCAACTGGTGGCAATTCTGTCTGTCACCCAGGTACTGGAATCACAGGCCTAAGCCATCATATCCAGACTCTTTGCCTTCCAGGTACTTCCCCTCCGCTTACAAGCCTACACATTCTGAGATTATTCTATTAAGGTCTCTCTTCCCACAGGAAGTTTGACAAGAGCAGGCCATGGCTTGACACATGTTGGAAACAGAGTATCTGGTGATTGAGTAACTAGTTAGAGAGCAAAGGTCTTTGTAGAAGTCACTTCTGTTTGACAGAAAGACGCTGAAACTGGAGTCATTTGACAGAAGAGAGAGAAAGAGAGAGAGAGAGATCTGGATAGAGCGATTGCCTGCCCCTCCTTCAGGAATACCGGGAACAGTAGGGACCATTAGGGACCACTGGAGACCAGCCTACCCTGGGTGGTAGGCAGTTCAGCTGGGGCAGCCAGGAAATGGGAACTGAGTCTGTAGATCCTAGAAGGGTGGCAAATAAAGTGAACCCAGAGTGTGATGTCTGGTCAGGGCCATAGGGAAGATGCCACATAATAGAAGGACCCAATGAAGACCCACCCCACCTGCCTTAAGCCTCCCTTAGCTGGCTTACAGGCTGGTCCAACAGCACGCCAAGCTTCAGTTCTAACAAAGAATAGGAAAAGAATTCTGTGGGAAAGCATAGCCTTGGGTTTTGATATTTTCAGAGACTCCAAAGAGACAAGGAGGAACTTGAGAGAGGCACTGGAGCAGCCTTCTGGAATGTTCTATGACCTCAGAGCTCCACCAGAACCGTAGCTCCGGAAAGAGTCAGGGCTTTTCAGATATTCAGCTAATTAGTGGTGTGGCTGATATTTGAATAACTCTGCCCCATTCAGATGACAGGCCCAAGAACACGGGTACTCCCAGGTGCCGTGTTGATTCATTCGTATCCTGTCTGAATACAGGAAAGAAGTGTTCAAAGTTATAATCGTATTACTGCAAATTACATCTTAGATTTTGCCTGTATTCCTTCCTCACTCCCATTCCCCCTTCCCCTGTAACCTGAGTAATTAAAACGTTCCTGCCCTCTCCAACACCAGCTGGTTCCATGGTGCTGAGACAGACTTGAGGTGGCCTCCGGACAGGATGTGGCAGGGAGCCTGCTGCCCCCACCGCAGTCCCCACTGCTTCCGCTTCCTCCCAGGTGTCAGAGGACATCCAGCATCCTGCCAGCTTCCTGCCATGATGCTCTGAACGGCACAGCCTGAATTTCTTCCCCCAGTGTAGCTGTCTTTACTACTTTGTGGGTTCTTCTTTCTTACATCCTTCGCCACCCCCTTTCTTCCACCCTTTTAACCCCTAATCCTAGATAAAAGAGGAAAAAGGACAGAGAGGAAAGGAGAGAGATCCCTGATTAAAGTTAGGGGTTGGAAAGAGGGGCCGACGTTATTGTTAGACTACTTCCTGCTGATATGAGGCATCAAGTTCCCTGGAGCAAGTTTGATCTTGGCTGTTTGGATATCTAATTTCTTCTTCTTTACACAAGACTACTTAACAAACTGCAACCTAGCGGAGCTCTAATACATATATGCCCTTTGAAAAGTTCCCAGAATTCCAAACACCATGAAATCACAGAAACTAGTTGCAGCTGGCAAAACCATGCCCCTGCTAGAGCACAAGACACATCATAGTCGGCTGCTGTGGACAGTCTGAAGCAGCCCCATATCCCACACCTGGGGTTAAAATGAAAACATGTTCCCATAGTTTTTTTTTTTTTTTCAAAGAAACCAAAACTCCTAAAATCTTACTACATTCCAGCCTTATGGCCATGGCCCGTTGTCCAAGGACCTCGATCTCTCTCTCTCCCAGGAACTGCCTGTGGGAAGCAGGTGAAGAGGAGAGCATGAGAAGACAGAGGAACCAGAACAAAACCCAAAGGCCCACGTGGGGCTTCAGGAACCACAGATGGAATCTGGACCTCCAGCAAGCTCTGTGGCTTTGAGGAAGTCCAAGGTTCTTAGACATAAAAGGAAGGACTGGGATAGAGCATTGGACAGAGCTCACTCTAACTTGTGTTCTCGTAAAGGAGGAGGCTTTGAGGAAAGGGCAGAGGGCACAGTTTCTTCTGGAGTTGCTTTGTGGCTTTTGGTTTGACCCTCCCCGCCCAGGCCAGCCTTGGAACTTCCTATACTCTTAAAGGGATACTGGGGTACATCACAATACCTGCAAGTTTGGGGCTTTATCAGGTTAAAATGTGGGGAGTCACTCCAGAGGCCTGCTCAAGCTCTGTATTATTATCCAAGTTAGGCACGGGGATGTCTCTTCTAAACCCCTACTCACACTCCCTGTCCCCTGATTTTCACAAAGAGCAGGGAGACTGACCCACTCTGCCCCTTTGTCCTCTTCACCCCTTCTTCTGGGTAGCTCCTCAGAAAGGAAGTCATTTGAGAGGAAGGATTAGGGAGGGAACATCAGTCTGAAGAGATGGCCAACAGTCCTGCTAGTCTGCAGGTGTAACTCAGGAGGGACAGAGTGAGTCTCTGTAGGGACCAGTCCCTGTGTGGTTGCAGCCACCAGATGCCATAGGGAATGTGATACTGACTCAGTCTTCAGGGTGGCTGGCATCCCGCGGGAAGGTGAGGCACATCTGCTGTGAGTCAGCAGGGGTAGCTTAGCATTAGAGAGTTTGTATATGAAGCCCTGGCCTGTGCTCAACACCTAGTCTCACACACACACACACACACACACACACACACACACACACACATGGAATAAAAAGGAAAGGGAGAAGGAAGGAAGGAAGGAAGGAAGGAAGGAAGGGAAGAGGGAGAGAGAAAAGGAAGTCACCAATGGTGAGAGCTATATGAGAAAGAACAGTGCCTCTTGTTGGGAGAGGATTTGGTGATAGAGAGGGAAATGGGCATACCGCCCCGCCCCCAATCCGGGAGAGAAGGAACTAGGGACCCAGGGAAGGAAAACAAAACTGCTGGCTGCTAAATCTCTGGGTTACCATTCTCAACTGACTGTACAAACATGGCTTTCTGAGAACCCGCTCACAGTCCCCAGGCCCAGGAAGGAACCTGATGGGGCCATGTTTGCAAATACACAATAGCACAAACAGGATCAGTAAAGTCTTAGTTTGCCCTCCACCTTCATATGCATATGCCCGTCTCCAATCCTCAGGGTTTTAGCCCTAATCACTCCAAGGCCCAATAAAGTTCTTCCCACAGGCAAAACCAGGCTTCCATCATGCTGTCAGTCCTAGACTGATATCTGGTGGCTCCAAGGGTTCCCTGTCTTGAGATGCTGTGATGCTCAAGCACAGCTTGAGACAATTGTCCCTAGGTATCCATGGACACCTAACTAAATAAGAGGTGGGAAAGAGTAGGCCAAAGCAGAAGGACCCGTCCCCAGTGTGCTCCTGCTACAGCTTACCAGGATCTTCATCTAACCGCTTTTGGTTTTGTTTGTTTCATAGGGTTTTTCAGTATAACAGCCCTGGCTGTCTTGGAACTCATGCTGTAGACCAGACTGGCCTTGAACTCACAGAGATCTTTCTGCCTCTGCCTTCCAAGTGCTGGGATTAAGGATATGCACCAACACCACCTGGCTCTTCACCTAACCTGTATGTGGCAATTAGAAAGGCAGGAAAGAAAAAAACTCGAGAGTTTTGAGTGAGACTTCATGGTGTCTTGACAAGATAGAGTCTCAGAGTTAACTGTCCTTTGGTTTAAGGGATCTAACAGAGCAGGACATTCCATGACAACCTCACTGTGTGGTTGTAGAAGAACCACAACCACAGTAGAATACAGTAGAAGAAAGGCATTGTGGAATTCTAAAATCTCTATTTATTAAGAGAAAAAATGTAATTACAGTTGTGATTCCTTTTGTATAGCTGAAGATTGACCTAGTAATGTCATC
Organism: Mus musculus; assembly: GCF_000001635.26. Classification (NCBI taxonomy): domain Eukaryota; kingdom Metazoa; phylum Chordata; class Mammalia; order Rodentia; family Muridae; genus Mus; species Mus musculus. The sequence continues at coordinate 31,534,725 of NC_000080.6, forward strand.
TTTATACAGGTGAGGTGCTTTAAAAGGCCTTACATTGAGCCAACAAGGGAATAAAATAAAGGATTTAGCTAATCAAATTAAATGGATAAAACAAGGTAGAAACATACATATTTCATCTTCAGCGATTGACTCTTAATTTCTTTTTAACAATTCCTTCCAATATACCCTATATACCCAAAGCAAATACACACTCTTTTACCACACTGTGTAAGACAGAAAAATCTATAATGCTTTCTGGGTTTAAGATAATGTTTGGAGGGGCTGGTGAGATGGCTCAGCGGGTAAGAGCACTGACTACTCTTCTGAATGGTCCTGAGTTCAAATCCCAGCAACCATATGGTGGCTCACAACCACCCGTAATGAGATCTGACGCCCTCTTCTGGTGCATCTGAAGTCAGCTACAGTGTACTTATGTATAATCATAAATAAATCTTTGGGCCTGAGCGAGCAGGGGCCAACTGGATCGAGCAGAGATCCTAAAAATTCAATTCCTAACAACCACATGAAGGCTCATAACCATCTGTATAGCTACAGTGTACTCACATACATAAAATAAATATATGGTTTTTTAAAGTGAAAAAGATTGTAGTTGATGAAATAGGTACCCTTTTCACTGAAAATATAAATGACATCACCAATGTAATTTACCCTCTCTTGACTTCCATTGTGTGTTTTCCAGAATGTTAAAACAAAGTTCAGTTAGCCAAATCATAGACAAATTAGGAACATATATGCAAAGGAGACTCTGGCGGTTTCTAGCAAGAAATACAATGTAGAACTCTGTTGGCATCTCCTTGTGGCTTTCCTGGGAGACAGAGTTGGGAGTGCTACTGTGTAGATCAAGTGAAGTTGCATAAGTCTTACCTGCAGATGGTGGGCCTGGGGGCCCTGGAGGACCTTGACGGCCAGGTTGACCAGAAGGCCCAGGCTTGCCTGGTGGGCCCATAATTCCACTGTCTCCCTTCTGACCCTAACAGAGAGAAAGATAGAACCCATTGTGATATCATGACATAACAAAGTTCTTCCTCCACATTGCCTCTAAGTCAGAGACCACCTTGCTTAGAAAAGCAAAAGCTTTCATGGTGGTCTCCAGCACCCTGCTCCTGCGACAAACAGAGCAAGCAACATTTGCAAGTTTGATGACCTCACTAAGTTCATTATCTGCATGAGTTAGGGAGTGGAGTTTCAGACCAGGATCTGCGCAGTGCCTAATGTTCAGGTGGCCAAGTTGGACCTATCATTTAAGCGTTTACCTACATGTTATTTTCATTCTATCAGAAGAGTTGTTTCTACCCACAGACTTCCTGTTACTATCTTGGTAGAGACCCCACTCTTTACTGAGTGCAAGAAGCTGGTCATGGCCTGAGTCAGAGGGTTTGTTGTTGGTGGTGATTTTTTTTTTTTTTTTTTGTCAAAAACACCATGATTCTTAACCCAAAATCCTCTCTCTTCAAACTCTAAGCTCTTCCTTATGCCCCTCTACCTTTAGTTTTAAGTTCTGTTGTCTCAGCTGCAAAATCTCCCCAGGCAACACTGATGTCTCCCACCAAGTTCTCTTAAAGCTTTCTTCTTCAAGCTGAGTGGTGAGGTGCATGCCTGTCATTACCACACTCAACAGGCTAAGGGCAGAGGAATGGCTACAGTTTAAAGGCAGCCTGAGATATACATGAGTTCTAATTATAAGCCACCCAGAGCTACAGTGTGAAACTCAGTCTCAGAACACACACACACACACACACACACACACAGAGAGAGAGAGAGAGAGAGAGAGAGAGACAAACATACACACAGGCATGAGCATACCCATGCACACATGCATGCATGCATGCACACATGGACATGCACAGGCATACACACACACACACACACACACACACACACACACCATGCATGGTTCTTCTAGCATTTATTTCAGATCACTGGTCATAAGTTATTGTGTGATCATTTCATCTGTCTCCCCAGGAGACATAAATTCCATGTAGGCTAGAATCTACCATGTTCATCTTCTCTCCCCAGACCAAAGGAAGGGGGAGAATGAAGTTGGCAGTGAATGTGGAGGGATTTTTGACAATCTGTCAGTCAAGATATTCTCCCTTGACTGTGAGGCCCTGGGTAACTCATGGTATTGCTTTGTGCCTTGGTTTTAGCTTCTCTAAAGCGGGGCCAGGAAATAGGCACCCACCTAGGTTCTAAGAGGTTAACAAAGATGGCAGAAGTGAAGATACGGCTTGTGAAGAATGAAGGGTGATGGGGAAACAAGCCCTAGTGGCTGGCCAGGCTTCATCTTCTCTCATGGGAGAAGGAACTCTGATTTCCTACAGCCCTTTGGAGATCCTAGTATGGAAGCACAACTACCTCCGTACTCCTGGCCAAACAATCGCCCTCTATTGGAGAAGTCATCTTCCTTATCCAATCGTGCAGCTTTGGAAGAAACTCGTGGACCAGTGAGTTCCCTCCTCAACAGCCAGACCAGTTAAACCAACCATAACGATCAACTGGATGACAGATGTCCCAGCCAAATGTCCCTCACACCCAAGACGTCCTGATTTCTTAAAGAGAGTCACACCTGTAGCTATTCTGTTTCCAATCTCCACACTGATTCAGTGAGATGCTGTCCTGCCAACGTGGCCTCTAAAGATTTTCCTATACTCGTCCCAGGGGACCCATGAGGTTGGTTTGTTTCCAATCCCACCCTCACGGAGGAGGCTGTTAATCCGCAGGCCAGGGTGAAGTATTCCGAATGGTAACCAAGATGGGTCCCAGAATGGCAAAGGAAGTCACACCAGCTTAATATAGCCAGTCAGGCTTGTTTTTCTAACAGCTAGGCCAGCTGGCTCTGAGCTCAGGAAGTACACAGCTTGAAGGAACTGGAAACACTCCTTGACTCTGACACCAGCGGCCAGCAGAGGAATCTTCTGCTTCATTGGTCACTGTGTGGAAAGTGCCATGTCTTTATGGGAGGTTTCCCTGAGCCGAGGAGGTTTCTCTTGAGGAAGTGGTTCTGTATCCTTAACAGGAGATTTTTTTTTTCCTTTTTTGTGATGCTGGAACTCAGGGTAAAAACTCTACCACTGAGCTAAATCCCCACGCCATGATGGTTTTTTCAAGTCAACAGCAGCTTTCATGGGGACAAGTCTGGTGTGAACTGAAGTTTGGGGATCCTCACTTTGGCCTTGGGGAAACAGCCAACAGAGTGGAAAAAGCATGTCCTCCCTACGGTCGGGGGTGGGGATGGGGCTCCACACAACCTATTGCTTTCTTGTCTATTAGAATATGATGCAGAATAGTATTTTTAGAAGACGTTTAAAAATTCATTAATTTCTACAATAAGCTGTACACATCATGATTTTAAGTTGTAAGGAAAAAAAAAACTACATATTGGACATAAAAGAAAAGAAATAGTTCTGAACTACATGCAACCCCAGCATGGTTGAGGGCAGAGTTTGAAGCCATCTTGGGCTACGTGAGACACTGCCTCAAAGCAACGAGAACATAATAAATGGATAAACAGATCTTAAAATGAAAGAAGAAAGAATTATGGAAGGCTATAATACCCAGATCAGGTCATAACCAACAACAGGATGGAGATAAAAAGCCAATGAGATGGGTAGAGTTGAAATATTCTCATTACAAAGAAATTGTAAAAATCGGAAGTGATAAGTATGTCTAATAACTGAATTTGGTCACTCTACAGTGTAGGTATGTACATAATTATATCACTGTCTACCCCATAAAATATGGTAACAATTAAAAATAAGAAATGTTTTATATAGGTGCTCAAAATAACATTTTTCTTCTAACATACTCAGAATCATTAAATTAAAAAGTATACATATTACAAGTACGCATATCACAAATGTAAGTATCAATTTTCAGCAACTAAGATTATTTACATAAGCTGGCTTGTATCTGAGTGTGCAAGCAGAGGTCAAAGGTTCCACACCTTATTTTAAGGCAGGGTCTCTCACTGAACCCACAGCTCGTGGGATTGTGGGATTGGCCAGAGTGGTTGGGGCTCTACTTCCCTGGTGCTTGGCTTATAGGAGCGAGCTGCCACGCTGGCCCTCTCACATGAACGCTGGGACCAAGCTCAGCTCTCGTGCTTACACGGAAAGAACTTTACCCAACTCATTGCCCCAGCCCCTAAATAAAGCTGGATTTCAATATCTATTTGGAAAAAAAAAAAAAAAGAAGAAGAAGAAAAAGGCAGTTGGGCAGTGGTAATACATGCATTTGGGAGTCAGAGGCAGGCAGATTGCTGAGGGCAAGACCAGCCTGGTCTATAGAGTATGTTCCAGGATAGCCAGGGCTACAAAAAGAAACCCTGTCTCAAAATTCAAAACAAAACAACGACGACAAAAAAGAAATAGGCAGCTGAGTTATGATAATAATAAGAAGAAAAATAATGCAGGGTTAGTGAAGTCCAAGGCCGTCCTATGTTACACAGTGAGACCCTGTCTTAAAACAAACAAACCAAAGAACCTCCCCCACCGCCACCAATCAAAAAAAGGTGACAGAGCTCATCTCTCAGAGGCATCTGTCCATGAGTCAAGGGGCTAGTTTTCCTGCGGGCACTTAGCACAGTCCTCAAGCCAGCCCTGGAATTCAATTTCCCAACTGCATAACCTGGCTTGCCCTGCTGACAAAGCGAACAACTTCCCTAAACTCCTAACAACACCAGTGAAGAGGATCACTTCTAAATTAGGGGCTTGTGCAGTGAGAACTGTCATCAGGGAAGGGCCTAGGCTGTTCTGGAGAACTCCGTCTATACCCAGCACGCTGGGCAGAAGGCAAGTTTCTGCAAAATGGCCTTGGCCTCCTCCCATTCTCAGTTGCTTCAGTTAAGATGTATGCATTCCTCTGAACAAGGTGAACTCGGGCCACTCCCACTTCTGACCTTGAGCAGAGCCTGCAACCTTGAACCATTTTGGCTTCGAGAAGCCTGAAGGTCCGTCAGTAGTGAGGCTGCTCTGTCCACCAGCCCTGAGGATGCCGGGATCCAGGGCTGTGGGATGGCTCCAGTTGACTCCTGCATGCTGCTCCACTCCCAAACCATGGGGTGTGACCTCGGTGGGAGTAAACCCTGAGGCTCTTACCTGCTTGCCTCGTTTTCCTGGTCTTCCTGTGGGGCCTCGGTGTCCTGCCAGCCCAGACTCTCCCTTTGGACCCATTTCACCCTGGGGAGAAGAGAGGCAAGTGAGAGACAGAGTAGACACATCTATGTGGGTCTCTCCTATCACTGGCTGCCAGCGCCTCCTCTTCATACTGTACCCTCCCCAGGTAGGGCTGTCCCTGGGAGTGTGGGAGACTGATGAGCTCATATTAATAGGAAAGAAAGAAGGAAGGCAACCCGAGTGTGACTTAGTGCTCTAGAGCCATAGGTGCTCTGGTGGTCAAACGGAAGAGACAACCTGGTCCACAGTGGTCAGGGTGACTCCTGCCTCTCAGTTGCACGTGAGCCCGTGTCACTCCTGACTGGGGAAAAGACTTTCTTGTCTAATTGAACAATTACATTTTTAGTACAAGCTCACAGGTGTGAGTTGGGTGTTTTTGATGTTTGGGAACCGTCTTTTCTGATGTAATGCTGGGTATGCTTCGGGCATGCTTCTGATTCTTGTTGAGATTGTATAACTCCCCACTTTTTTTTTTTTTTTTTTTTTTTGTAGATAGTGTCTCACTACATAGCTCTGGCTGGCCTGAAATTTGATATGTAGGCCAGGCTAGCCTTCCTAGACATCCACCTGCCTCTGCCCCCCTGCTTACTGGGATTAAAGCGTAGTTGGGTTCATCACTTCTTCACAAACCGGTAAGTATTATTTTGAGTTTCAGCTCACTTCTCCCTAAAAATCTTTCTGAGCTAGGATCTTCTGTAGCCCAGGCTGGCCTCTACCCATCTACATAGCTGAGGATGCCCCCGAAATCCCCTTGCCTCTGTCTCCCAAGTGCAGGAGTTACAGATATGTGCCACTCTGTCCAACTCACATGAAAACCCTTTTTGTGAGAAAAGATGCTTCAAGTATTTGTTCAAATAGTCACCACAGAAATATTATTAAAATATGGAAAACAATGTAAATTACATTCCTAATTAAAAATAACTCTTTCATAGTTCAAAGCCAACCTTTTGCAAAAGGTATTTTTCAGACTATCAAAAGGGCTTTGTGGGAAAAGCCACTCCCTGCTGAGCCTAAAGACCGGGTAGAAGAGAAGCAGCGCCATCAGTTGAACTCTGACATCCACACTTGCACTTTGGCATGTATAGCACTCATACACACACACACACACACACACACACACATACACATTTACACACACACTCACACACACCCATGTTCATGTACACACACACACTCACACACACTCACTCACACACACACTCCTGTGTGCATGTACACACACACACATGCACTTCTATGTGCATGTACACACACATACACACGCACACACATGCACACACACACATGCATTCCGTGTGCGTGTACCTCTGGGGATTATGGACCCACGGGCACAACACTTGTACTTTAAACAGTTGCCCTGCATCCCAAACTGTGCCCCCAACATAGCCAGTGTAGCAGTTGCTACCAGGGAAGTTTCTGTTTATCAATTGCTAGTGCTCATGAAGGGCCATCCTAGCCACTCAGAGAGAGCAATAGATACCCAGGCTCCTTGTCATGTGATTTTCTCTAACACAATGGGGAATTCCAGAGACCAGTAGCTGGTGAGGACCAGGGCCAAGCTGACCTGTCAGCTTAGCAACAGGATGAACCTGTCCCCCTCCAACTCACTCAGCAGTTAAGAGCGTTTACTGGCTTTCCAGAGGATCCAAGCTCAGTTCCCAGCACTATATCAGGTGGCTCACATGGCCTGTAACTCCAGGCAGTTGTGAATGATCACAAAATTTTAACCCCGGGAGGATCTAAGACCTCCCACCTTCACAGGCACACATACATGAAGACACACACACATACACACATACTCGGGCACACACACACACACTTAAAAATGAAACCTTTAAGAAAGCATTTTCCTTAAGTCCATGTTAGGGTCAATGATTCCACATGGCAATGGAGGAACCATTAACCTGGTTTTCACACACACACACACACACACACACACACCCCTGGGCTGTTTAGAGGGGCCCAGGGAATATCTTGTTTAGCCAGGAGAAAGCATCAACATAAAAAATATGAATTTTAAAAAAGAGGTCTTTGGAAGGAAGTGTGGCTCTTCTCTTTACCAGCTGGAAGCAGCTAGGGATTTCTTGATCTAATTCCTCTCCTAAGACCTAATTACAGTTATCACATCAGCCCGGTCCCAAAGCAGCCTGCCACGAAAGGGGGAAGACGGCGCTCTCTATGCCAAGCCTGGTAAATGGCGCACAAGCCAGAGAACCTGTCAAATTTAATTTTATAGTGACCAATGAGTCTTTGATGATTACTGTTGCAGGGAATGAGAATCTAGACAAAACATCTTAAGGTACTTTCTTCTCTTTTGAAGTTTGCCTTAATTTGTTTATATGATTCATCTATTTTTAAAATGTAGCATCCTACCTAGGGTAGCAGGAACTGAGTTTCTGACAGGCTAAGGTAAGGATAAGTTATAGTGACTTGCATAAAGACCCATGGCTGTATACCACCGGATAAAAATGCTTTACTTTAGAAAGTAACACTTTAAAGTGAATGGGTTTAAAAATTATAGACATTGAGAAAACGTTTGTTTGCATATTTGAAGCATTCCAGTTTATGACCTAGGTAGAGATAACAATTTCCAGTGTCAAAGACTTACAACACGAGGATCCAGCATTGGCCATGTTAGCGTGTGTGGTGGCTTGAGTGAGAACAACCCCCATGGGCTCATGTATTTGATTGGTTGGTCACCACTTGGTGGGACTGTTTGGGAAGGATTAGGAGTTGTGCTCTTGGAGGAGGTGTGTCAATGGGGGTGGGCTTTGAGGTCTCAAAAGCCTGTGCCATGTCCAATGTGTCCTTCTCTGTCTCTCTCTCCCCTCCCTCCCTCCCTCCCTCCCTCCCTCTCTCCCTCCCTCCGTCCCTCCCTCCCTCCCTCCCTCCCTCCCTCCCTCCCTCCCTCCCTCCCTCTCTTTTCTCCCTCCCTCCCTCCCTCCCTCCCTCCCTCCCTCCAAAGTGTGGATCTAGATGGAAGCTCTTAGCTCTTCCTGATGTTGTGCCTTTCCTCCTCTGTCATGGACTCTAAGCTTCTGAAACACACACACACACACACACACACACACACACGAAACTTGTCTTGGTCATGATATCTTTTAACAGCAATAGAAAAGCAACCATGTTATCTCAGGAGCTGTCTTGGCATGATCAGTATCTTATAGCATTGAGGACCCAGCATTCCATGTCAGCTTAGGGACTGTCCTACATGGTCATTTATGCAAGTCTTCCTTTATGCTGTGACATCTTCCCTTGTCTAACACCTAACCTTACTCCATATCCTCAATCTAAGTAAAAACTTTCCCAAATCTCCCTGTCTATTGCCATCTTCGCATTTTTTGTTATATCAATTCATCACCCCATGGTTATTTACTGAATAATTTTTCTTTAATAACTAAACCTGTCTCCTTTTAAAATTAGGCCTGTCCCAAGTGTGAAAATAAATATCTCACTATTTCAATAAAATTGTTGCCATCCATTTAAAATAATGCCGTGTTCCTCCAACAGTGTCTGCCACCCTTGAAGATGGTGTTGAGTGTTTAGGAAGCAGTGACACTAAACTAAACTCATCCGTCAGGGTCTGAGGGATAAGAGGGTCATTGACCATTGTGGCTCCGATAGGAGATAGGAGTTGATCCTTACAGAACTTTCAGCTATTTAATTCTGCCCTGGAGCTTCAAGAAGTAGGAGAAGCAATGTGGGCCTCTCTCCCAGGTGGGGGTTGACTTCAGATCTTCCTGCTGCCTTCTCCCCAGTATTCCTCATCTCAAACTGGAACTTCCCACAATTAAAATCAGTTTCTCTGCCTGAAGGGCAAAGAGGAGGGGCTCTGTTTGCTATGTCTGGAGGGCTTGAGGTCCAGTCTCTCTACTTCTAGATACTCACTTTCTGCCCCAGCATTCCAGGAAACCCAGGGAAACCCTGTGAAGAGAACAAATATCATGACTGTCCTGAAATACCACTTGGAAGAGCTGTGGGTAGATTTGATCAGCCATTTCCAAGATGGCTGCCCATCGGTCCATAGGCCAAGGGAGCCGGATCTGACACTTCTATTGAAGCCTATCAGTTGTACAGATTTGCCATTACCTTTTCTCCTTTGGGACCCAAGTCACCCCTTTCACCTCTGGATCCCTAGGAGAAAAACAAAAGAGAGGGTCAATGGTCTCATATCGCATTGTGTTGGGGTTTGGGGTGTGGCGGGTAGTGATAGGAACATTTCAAACTGAAAAACTCCCTAAGCAAACACCCTCACTTTTGTAAAGCTCTAGGCTCTTATATTAGGTGGCTTGCCCAGTAAAGAAATGCTTTCTGTTTAGACCCGCAGAGACCTCCTAACATTAGTACAGGGAAACTCACAGAAAGTTCTGGGCCTCCAGTCCTCTCATCTGGCAGGTGCCGGCTGGTGTTTGGTTTGGGCGGGTGAGAAGGCGTGTAGTAAAAACCTGGCCCGAGGACAAATCCTCTTCTACTGCCCCTTTGCTCGCTGACTGACCAAAGACTTGCCTGCCTGCTAGCTCTCATCTGTTCCCCTGCTCCCTGCGTGAGGCAGGGCGTGAGGTCACTGGGAGCTTTACCAGAAGTGTCCTGTCTCGGGAGGTCTTTATCCTCCCTCAGCCTACACAGGACGAGGACAGAGGGATAGCTGGGAAGAAGAGCTGCAGCTGATGACTGACAGAAGGCTGGACTTGTGTGCCACCCACCACCCACCCAGAGCGGCATCCAGCCCAGGATCGGGATGGCTGGAGAGAGGGACTGACCTTTTCCCCTCTGGATCCAGGGAAACCCTAAAAGAAAGCAGGCAGATGTTTACAGTGAGCCTCGAGGACAGCCGGGGCTGAGGGGATGGGAGGGGTCCCTGATGTGGTGCTGAGGCTCGGCACTGTACTGTGAGTCCTAAGGGACACACATCAGTAAACACAAAGATATCCAAGAGGCGTGTGCTTATAGCAGGCTCCCAGATGCCTAATCCGGATGCCGTTACCCCCAGTAGCGGAAGAGAACGGGAACATGACCCCAGTGTCCCCGCACCTCAGGGCATGATTTCCCCAGCACAGCGACAGTGTCCCAGAGCCACCCTCCCCATCTCTGTAGACAGCTGCTGCTCTTCAGTGTTAGTGAAGAGACCCAGGGATGGCTGTCTGCACCATGCACTGACCTTAGAGCCCATCGGTCCTCTTGACCCCGGCAGGCCCATCATACCCAGGTCACCTTTTTCACCCTGTGGCAATTAGAAGAAGGAAAAGAAGACCCACAGTGATGTTTCTCAGAGAAGCAGAAGCAGGAGTTGTGGGGGAAGCTGGGACGGAACCAGGGTATTGGGGCTGGGTTGGGAACGTGAGTTCCATCTGCCCCTTTGCCTCCTCCCAGGGTTCTACTTTCCACCTGTCACTGTGGTCCTTGAGATTAAATAGAGAAAAAAAATGCCCACGGTGGACAGACCACCAAACTAAATACTCACTAAGATGTTGTAAATGGTGATGTTTGGTCTTTTCCTGGAAAGGGTTGTGAGAGGCCAGGGGAGACAGCATGAGGGCCTCAGAAGATATGGTATCCCACAAGTAAATTCTTTACCTGCTTTGCTTTGTGCACAGGGAGGGTCTTTCAGACATCTCATTACACTCTCACCCTCAGTCGGAAGGCAAGTAGAGGGAAAATCAGCCTCGGGGCATATACAGCAGAGGAAAGTGGTTGCTGTGTAGGGTGTACTTATTGTCTCTATTACAAAATTGTATGCCACCTCCAACTTGTAGAAATATAAAGTCAACTGTATGCTATTGGGGGGATTAATTTGTGGTGTTTATTTTGGCTTTGGCTTTTGTTTGTTTGGTTGGTTTGGGTGTTTGCTTGTTTGTTTTGTTTTGATTTTTAGGCAGAGTCTCATGTAGCCCTTGACGTTACATGAGAACTCAGGTGATGACAATGCCCTTCAACTGATTATGTTCCTCTCTGCCTCTGAGCTCGAGGATTGTAGGAAATATTATCACTACACCTGTCTTCACATTCATTCTGAATTGCAAGTTCTTTTATAAGTATATCAAACGGGGCTGGAGAGATGGCTCAGTGGTTCCAGAGGTCCTGAGTTCAATTCCCAGCATTCACATGGTAGCTCATAACCACCTGCTATGGGATCTGAGTCCCTCTTCTGGTGTCCATGAAGACAGATCACTCATATACATAAAGCACATACATGAATAAATATTTAAAAAGAAATTACGTTAAATGTAAAACTAAGCTAGTGAAATTAATTTTGCCAGTGTTTTACTTTCATTTAGTCAATTGTCACTTCAACACATAATCATGATACAATAAGATTTTAAAATTACATTTTATTTACTCTGTGTGTGTGTGCGTATGTGAGAGCACTCACGTGCATGCGTGCAACCCACAATACACATGCGGAGGTCAGAGGACAACTTGTGGGAGTCAGTTCTCTCCTTTCACATGTGGGTTCCAGGGATGGAACTCAGGCTGTCAGGCTTGGTGGCAAACAGCTTTACTGACTGATATCTCCCCAGCCCTGAACAGTTGACATTCAGTTATATTAGTCGCATTTCAAGGGTTTCACAACTATGTGTGGTTCGCCATGATGGACAGCTTAGCTCTCTGTAGCGGGAATTTTGTTTTGTTTGAATCAGGATCTTAAGCGCAGGCTGACCTGGAATGCACTTTGTAGCCCAGGCTGGCCTCTAACTCACAGCGATCCTACTTTAGCCTTCTGAGAACTGGATTTGTGAGTATGAGATGCCATGCCTGGCAATACAGTAAATTGAAAATTGCCTGCATGTGCGCATGTGCACACCTGGCATCCACAGAGGATGGAAGAGGGCACTGGATGCCCTGGAAGTGGAGATACAGATGGTTGTGAGCCACAGTGGAGGTGCTGGGAACTGACCACAAGTCCTCTGCAAAAACAACAATCGCTGCTGACTGTGAGCCATCTCTCCAGCCCAAGTTATGGTGGTTCTTTGAAGGGAAATTTCCTTGGGACTTTTTTTGTATTGCCAGTGCAGCCAGTAAGGCAGAGCAGCAGGGGGTAGTCGCTTGCCTTGCCCTGGCTCCTGCTGGTCAAATCTTCAAGTCATGGCCTCGGCACCCTGCAGTCTGTGACAGGCGGCAGGAACATAAGACAAAAGAGGACAGGGGTGCGTTTGCTTTGTGTACTCTCTGAGGAGTTGAATCTGCATCCTTCCAGCCTGCCTATAGTCCTGGACTTTCCACGCCAGATTATCGGCACAGCTGAGAGCTTCCCAGACCCAAGTTTCCTCTGGGTCATCTCAGAGACTAGAACACTCATTCTCAGGACCAAGGGGAAATGGGCATCCTAGGGAAGAAGGGAGCAGCCCCCACTTATCCACAGGAGCAGAGTCAGAGCACTGACCACGGTCTGCAGGCCACATGAAGGAGAAGCACCTGGGGGCTAAAAGCTGCATTCCAGCTATTTCCCTCTGAAGGAAGTGATGTGCTCCACTGCTCCAGGACCCAGGGTAGCCATCTTCCCCCTTGTATTCTAATACTACATGAGCCCCAAACACATATGACACTTACCCTGGGTCCTTCAGGGCCTGGCCAGCCAACGGGCCCAGGCATGCCAGGAACACCTGGGGGTCCAGGTCTACCCTTCAAAGACCAAGAACAAAAGTCAAGATACCTCGGTATGCTTCCCTCCACCCAAGAATATCTGGGGTCTTGATAAGAGTATGAGGCTGCTGTACATGGGCCCCTGTACCTTCATCCCTACCCTACAAAGAATGAGGGTTTAAAAACCCATGTCAAGCAGACATGAGTTAGATTTTTAGTGTTATGCTACCAAACAACGCTTTATTTTACTTAAGAAATAGAGAACATTGGCAGATTAGGGATTCTAAACTTCTTGATCTCTCAAATTTCATTACCTCTATTGAGTGTACCCACTGTCCCTTGCTTCCTGTGGGCTCTCTACAGGTTGTTTTGTGGCATGAGCTGAGACTATGCTGGGAGCAGCAGCTGATGCTGTTGGAACTCCCTCAAGGGCATTTTGCCTGCCTGCTGCACTATCCCTCAGAGGCTATACTATTGGCTTCTATAAAAGCCTGCATCCATGAAACTCACTATGGGGCACTGGGGCTTCCCAGTAACTTATGAACCTTCCCTTTCTATACCCAACATCCCAGATCTCTTACTTCAAGGCATCAAGGAAGGACAAACAGACAGGCTCTCCACACATCCCAGTTCAGGCTGCTGGAGTTGGACTTCCCCTGTGCACACTCTCATGACATTCTTCTCCCCTCTTTACAGGTTCCTCCTGCCAGTGTTCCTTCATAATCTATTCACTTGCACATGTCTCTGCTTCCAGAGAACCCCATCTCAGCTATGGGTTATAGAAGAATGGCCTTTGTGAACAAGGGTGAGAACATAGACTTGGGGGTGAGGGTGGGGGATCTCTCTTGAGCTCTACACTCGGTGGCTCACTTCAGAGTTAGCTGGGGACTCAAAAGACTCAGCCAAGAGCCCAAAGATGCCAGATGCTGGCGTGTACACTCTACTTTTGCCTTCCATGCTCATGGCAGACATTACTAATTGACCCAGACCTTGATGCTTCAGAGCATGGGACCACCACAGGCCTTTCTCCAGGACAGCATTCAACACAGTCACTGAGCTGTGTCTGGTCTTGCTATTTGGACCATACAAAGGTCTGTTTGTGGCTTCTGTTGCTAATAAAGCCACTAGCATCCTTTAGGATGGATTTGCTCTGTCTTCAATCCCAGTCAAGTCCTAGAACTTAAGAGCCACCACCCACTCTGACTTCAGCAATGTTGCCTGCTGGCTCTTTCTCTGACACTAATGATGGCGTGTGGCTGGTTTACTCAGAGCCACTGTAATGTCCAAAGCAAAACTATTCACTCCTGTCTACTTGAGCACTTTATTCCAGTTTAATGAAGGTCATTTTGTGTCACTGGCTGGGGACCTGAAGAGTCCCCATTGGGTGGCAGGATGAAGTTGGGAAAGTGTGGCCAGGCTCAGCAGCCTCTGGAAGGAGTCAGCCAGATGCTAGCAGCCACAGGATCCAGCTCTTAACCAAAGTGTTGGCAGAAAGGGCAAACATGCTGGCATCATCAGCGGGGTGCCAGCACCAGAGTTCTGCCAGGGAATTGGTGCCCACCAAACACACTTGCATGTACATGCAGCGCAGTTACCCGACAGAACAGCATGGGTCCTACCTTCCTTCCTGGGCGGCCAAGGTCCCCCTGTGCATAGAGAAAACAGAAAAAGCTTGTTTGAAAGAGAAGTTCTAGGATCAGAGAACTTAATAGGGCTGAGGCCTAGGCATGCTGTGGCTCTCAGTTGGTCACTTGACCAGTTATAGCACGCCTGCCATGCCAGTGGACCGAAGCAGGACACACCAATAGCACCCACTACTATAGCTGCATCTATTCATTGCATCACTCCCTGCTTCATCTGCTAAGACAGAATGAGCACGTATTTTGAAGTCCCAACCAGAACATTCTCAGGGGCACGGCCAGAAAGCAAGCAGTGACTGTCAAGATGAGGCAGGAGTAAGAAAGCAGCGGCTCATACCTTTTCTCCCTTTGGTCCTGTCTTGCCAGGAAGCCCAGGTGGACCCTACACAATGGAGAGAAAAGGTGAAGAAAACATACCTAAACAAGGAGAGACTGCAGGGGAGGGGTTTAGTGGGAGACTGCAGAACTGGACCTTTACAGAGCGGGCTGACTCTGTGTGTGTGTGTGTGTCTGTGTGTGTGTGCGCGTGCGTGTGCGTGTGTGGTGGTGGTGGTGGGGGAGCTGGGGGCTGGGAGCTGGGGGGAGGGCTCCAGGGATGCCTGCAGGGGCCTCTCGGCCCTGCGGCCCACTCTCCTCACCATCCCTCTTCCTCGTTTCTCAGCACTGTATCTTGGCACCATTGGTGTCACTCACTGGACTTTCATTTTCTCCCTAGAACCTTCAGTGTTTAATAAGAGCAGCCTCAGAGTCCTGGAGAAGCCCCACTACTGAGACCGTGATGTTTCTTGGCCTCAGGGATCCTTCACTACGCTGGCTACAGTTCTCTGAGGCCCTGGCAGGAAGGAGAGTTGAGTTCTGCACGGAGAGCAGCTGATTCTGATGTCCCCAGGGAGGAGCTGGGCATGGTGGCCCACTCCTGTAATCTCAGAACTCAGGAACTATAGGCAGGAGGATCAGGAATTCAAGGCCAGCCTTGGCTGCCCAGCAACTTCATGGCTAGCCTGGACTACATGAGATCCTGTCTTATAGATAACAAACAAAACAAAAGAAAAAAAAAAAAGATGTCCCACAAATGATCTGTGGGTTTCAGGTGGGGAATACTCTCCTCCCAGAAACTTTCATTAATGGAAGGAAAAAAAAACGAATGTTTACAATGGATCTCATTGAGAGACTCCAGCAGACATTGTAAAAGAAAACCTCCAGTTTTGTACATTCACTGCTAGAAGTGCCTGCCTTCTGCTCACATATCTCTGGAAAGCTCATGACTTCCAAATTCCTGAGGTTAGCAGAGAGGGATCCACCCAAATCCCTTGGCCTCCATACCTCTACTGTCTGCAAGTGATCAACATGACAGCCTGTTGGAAGTGTGGTTTCTCCAAAACTTGTCCAAATGACTCCAGGATCCCCAGGATTTTTGGAAAAAACAAAAAAACAAAAACCAAAAAAAAACCAAAGCTCAGGCCACACCCAGACCAATCACATGACCATCTGGGGAGGTGGGAGTCAGAGAGCTTTGAGAGTGTTTGAGTTCCCCAGCGATCCTCAGGTGAAGATACAGTTGGGAGGAACCACCTTGGGTTATCTGCCTTCTGATTTAGGAGGTAAAGGCTGGGAAGTTGCTTTCTATTTCCAAGCCTTTTCTTTCTTGAAATGGTTACAACTGTTTTTACAAGATCATTGAGCTTAGCACACACCAAGCAAATATAGATTCTGATCGAATGGAGGTGTGTGTGTGTGTGTGTGTGTGTGTGTGTGTATCCCTCCCTTCCTTCCTTCCTTCCTTCCGTCCTTCCTTCCTTCCTTCTTTTCTCCCTTCCTGTGATAGAAGTCTTACCCTGGTTGGCCTGGTACTCATGACTAACTCAAGGCAGTCTTCTTGCCTCCACCCGCTGAGTGCTGGGATCATAGGCCTAAATCAATGCACCCAGTGAGACTGCATGTCTAACCAGTTCCCATATGATGCTACTTAGAGATCTCACATTGCACAGACTCCATGGGTGCGCAGCGGAGCCTCTGTGTGACTCAGACTTGCAGGAGCTCAGAGGTACACTAGTATGAATGGAACTGCCATTCTGAGGTGACCAGAGGATCCCCTCCTTCCATGTGCTCAGTTGGTTCTCATCCACATCAAGACCCATCAGGGGAGAGTGCTGAATGGGGGAGCCCACCTTAGAGTACTCTCACCTGGCCTTTCTGCAGACATCCCAGCCTCTTTATGACGGTGTCTGACTTCTGAGCTCAAGGTCCCATATTCATTATAACATCTAATAGATGATTTTATTGTTTGTTTCCTTATTTATTTATTTATTTATTTATTTATTTTTGAGATAGGGTCTCTTATTAGGCAGTCCAGGCTAGTCTTAAATTCAGAGCCCTCCTGCTTCAGCCTCCCAAGTGCTGGGATTACAATTATGTAATTATACACCTGGGTCAATAAATATGTATGGAGAACAGGCTAGTTATAGCCCACAGGTTCCTAGACTAGGAAGTGGACACTATCCCTGTTCCTGTACAAGGGAGCAGGACTTTTCCTCTACAAAGCCAGAGAGTGATTTAAAAGAATCACTTGGAGGACCACATCTGTCAGACTCCTCACCTCGATGGTCTGCAAAAAGCCACAGACAGTAAAACTGTAGTTACAAAAACAGGTGAGGCTGGATTCAAAGCCATAGTCTTAGACTTGGTAATCGTGAAAGGCATTCCTCCCCCCGCCCCCCGGCCCCTCTTCTCCTTTCTCTTCCTCTCCCCTTTCTTCCCCTCCTCTGCTCTCCGAGATAGGGTTTCATTCTGTATCCTGAGCAGTCTTGGAACTCATACAGTGAGTTCCAGACTGGTCTCAAACTTATAGTAATCCTCCTGTCTCAGCCTCCTCTGAGTGCTGGCGTCAGTGCTATGTGTCACCATGCTTAGCTGAGAAAGGTATCTCTAGGGAGGGGACATGGAAACCAGCCTCTGAGAGACCAGGAGGAGCAAGTCAAAACTTAAGCAGGGCCCTGGAGTGCACCAGCCCAAGGCTGAGGCAAGCTTGCTGTACGTGAAAAAGAGAGGCAGACATCGTAGCTAAGTTCAAGGTGGAGGTTTACAAGCTGATGAGCACTCCAAACCACTCATGGGACTTTGCCTTCCAGGTCAGGAAGTTTGGCTTTTAGCTCCCTAACACTATGACATGATAAGAGGTTCACATAGCTGAGTGGTGACTTCAGTGCCTCCTGTCTAGGATGGCACTCGGGACCTACAAGCTCCTGGCACCCTCTTCCTCCTCCCTATGGAGCCCCAGAGCAGTTGAAAAGCCCTCATGGCAGCAGATCAGCCTGGGATGGGGGTCTCTGGAGTGCAAAAGCTCTTTCTCTAGCTGCTTGCCTATTCCTCGATCTTCTCTTATACCTCGCTTGGGGGCTGCTTATGCTTGTAGTAACCCAGAGCCCAGGAAACCTAAGGTAAGTGGTTCCTCTGACGGCCACGTTCCTGAATTGAGCACAAGCCGTCTGGTCCACAGGTGGGGTGGATGGTCATGGTCCTATTTGCTGGCAATAACAACAGCCCACTACCATACAAGCAGCATCCTCAAATGCGATATGAAACCTTCAAATCTGTCGTGTCAGGGGTTGCACAGGCGAGGCCAGTTCACCCAGAGACTCTTCAGGATGCTGAGGCTGGAGAGAAGCTACAGAAAGAAAACCAGCCACACAGCACATGGGAGGGCAGGCACTGTAAGGCTCTGTCCATTGGTTTATGGGAGGACACAGGAGGGGACCTGGAAGGGTGAACTCACCTGGGGCCCAGGGGGCCCAGGAGAGCCGAGCGAGCCTTGAATGCAGGGTGATGGTGACGCCTCAAGTTCCAGAAGGTTCTTCATGTCTGGGGAGAGAAGCTTCGGATGACAGTGACAATGGGTTAGAGGTCAGACCAATGAAATAGCTGCCTCCTTGGCTCACCCCTGCTCTGTTTCTATGCAGTGGGAACTTCTGCGCTCTTTTCCCCCTAGGTTTTCTTTTCTTTTCTTTTCTTTTCTTTTCTTTTCTTTTCTTTTCTTTTCTTTTCTTTTCTTTTCTTTCCTTTCCTTTTCTTTTCTTTTCTTTTAAATCGACAACATGTTGTAAGAGACTGTAGGCATCCAAAGGCCTCACATTTAACCGTATTTTGGTATCTGTTACCTAGCATCTCTCTAGCCTGCTTCTCTCTCTCCATCCTCCACATCCCATTTCCCTCTTCCTTTCTTCCACCCTTGCCCCCACTGCAGGGATTTCATGAATACTTGATTAAAACAAAAAACAAAAATAAAATAGGGAATTCTGTAGCTGGTGGGGATTTGGAAGCTATGAGAGCACCTTAGTGTTTTCAAAAAGGTGAGCCATCTTGCTGCCAAAGCTGACCCCACTTAACTCCCTGACAAGGAAAACCTCCCTTCTTCACAGACCGAGCACGGCAAGGGAGCAGATGTGTGAATGGATTGGCACAGGTGGCACAGGTGGCCCAATGCCCACTCCAGGCCTCTGTCCTTGAGTGACATTAGAGCTGCCCCTCTTCAATGGGATCCTGAGGTGGCCATGCTGGGCCAGGTATGGAGCTGGCATGGAAGAGTCTGGAGATTTTTCACTCACCCAAGTCCGGAGTACTCACCGGGCTCCGGCTGCCTCTGAAGAACGGCGGTGGGAAGAGTGGGGGCGGTGGGGGCATGAGTAGGCAGCATGCTTTGTGGCTGCCCCGCTTCTTCTGATCCAGGCCAGGAAGGGCTGTTCAGAGAAAACTGCTGTTCCTTAGCATGGAGTTAGGATGACGATCTGTGACATGCCCACTGTGCCCAAGGGATGCGGACACGGTCACCTGAGATTGGAGCAGGCCCCTGTGTGTTGCCTTGAGGCAACGAAGACACACGGAGACCCTCTCTTGCCTCTGCTGAAGGGAAATGGCCCAGACGCTGTGTGTGTCCTTTCCTCCTTCAGAGACTACCTCTGTAGGTGTGGCCATGGTTTGAAATGACCCTATGTACTCATGTGGTTGTTCAGCCTGCTAACAAGTCCCACTTAAATGGCTCAGTGTGTAGGTGACCAGATCCACAGCATGGAGAGGTGAATGGACCACTGGACTTCTATGGCTTTGATTTTCACAGTCTTATCTATGTTTGGCCTTAATACATGGCCAGTGTTAAGTTATGTAAAATGATACAGATCCCACACTACAGCACAATAGAGTTCTACAAAGAGAACAGACCCTAGATGACAGCACCTAAGAGCTAGAAAACACCTACTGGCCGCAGAGGCCGGTAAACTCTAGTCTCCGTGCTCCCCACACACCACTGGGTCCTAACACCAGGGATGCATGATGAGGACATTTCTATTTTATGCAAATTGAATCTCACAACATGAATTCCTATGTCTGGCTTCTCTTTCTTAACACAGCATTTGGGGGAATGGGACAGGCTGTAATACCAGTTCGTACAGAGTTCTGCTGTGTGGCTGGACCATAATGTTCTTAGCCACTCTGCGAGCATCATGGGTGTGCATGAGGTGATATAGATGCACACATACCAGAGTGACTACTATAAAAAGGACAGGAGGGCTGGTGAGATGGCTCAGTGGGTAAGAGCACCCGACTGCTCTTCCGAAGGTCCAGAGTTCAAATCCCAGCAACCACATGGTGGCTCACAACCATCCGTAATGAGATCTGACTCCCTCTTCTGGAGTGTCTGAAGACAGCTACAGTGTACTTACATATAATCAATAAATAAATCTTTAATAAATAAATAAATAAATAAATAAATAAAAAGGACAGGAGAAAAATACGACAAGGAGCGGGGACAACCAGAACTGTTATCCTGTTCTAACAGGCTGGTGTGGTCTTTGGGAAATTGTGTGGTGTTTGCTAATGAAGCTGAGTGTAGACATACGGCACAGCTCAGCAATTTCATTTCTAGGAATCCACCAACAGAAGGGGCGGGTGCACTAGGATGCTTGTAGCACTGATATCAAGGAAAGCAGTGTTTTTCCGGTTCCTAGCTTGGGCCTCAGATTCCTGGATCTCTGCTCTCACAAGCAGAGTGGGGCCTGGGTGGGGCCTCCCTACACCTCTCACCCCTGAGCTCCATCTGTGCATGACGTGCATGCAGTGTTTGAGATGGCCCGAAGAGGGCGTCTCCTGGAACCTCCACATAGGTGCTGGGATTTGAACCCTGGTCCTCTCTGGAAGAGCAGCCAGCACTCCTAACTACAGAGCCATCTCTTCAGTCTCCGCTGTTCTCTTTCTTGGTTTGATAGTTACGTTTTCAAGCTTTACTCTGTCACCAGCTTTTTTTTTGTTTGTTTGTTTGGTTTTGGTTTTGGTTTTTCGAGACAGGGTTTCTCTGTGTAGCCCTGGCTGTCCTGGAACTCACTCTGTAGACCAGGCTGGCCTCGAACTCAGAAATCCGCCTGCCTCTGCCTCCCAAGTGCTGGGATTAAAGTGTCACCAGCTCTTGGCCAGCGTTGAGAAGTCAGGAGTGGACAACTTTGGCTTCTCCATGCTATGCTGGCCTATTGAAGAGGGTGGCAGGTCCGCACTAGCCGCCGAAGCCTGTTAGACTGCCCTCCAGATCCATTTTTCCCTTGTCTTCCTTTTGCCTCAGGAGACAACAACAATCCAAAGCCCTCCTCGAAGGTATACCTGGGAGCTTGGCAGGCCATGTGGCTAGTTTGCACCATGGTTTTCAAAGCCCTCTACAGTCTCCAACGTTGCCTGTCCGGCACCCTGTAAGCATCCCTAGTGAAAGATCTTGGATGTCCCAAGGCAATCACTTCTCTCACTTCTTCCTGGAAACTGGAGACATCTTCAGGGAACATAAATTATCAGCTGCTTTTGCTGCCAAAGCGGCTGCCTTTACGCTACCCCCTCGCCTGCACCCCTTCCTCCCCCTTGACCTACTTTATGCCAGCAGGTGTGGGCCGTCGGTTTCCACCCCTCCCCCAGCCCCAGGGGCTGTTTGTTTTTAGCACAGTCTGGTTTATTTACAGCTCATTCCAGCACTGAGTATTTCCATCAGGTGGATGGGTCTGCGAGCAGCTTCCCCTCAGCACTCTCCCCGTCAGCTAAGCCAGGGCTTCTCGGGTCTATTTTGGGGCTGAATGGCCCCGTGCATCTCTCCCAGGCTGGTGCTGTCTCCACTGGAACAGTACCTAAGCTCAGGGCCCAGCCTGGAAGAGTCCCAGAAGGCTCCGTTGTAATGGAAACTGTTGGGTGTGTAGCACGTGGTGCCTGTCGTGGCCCGGTGTACCACATGCAATGGCTCGGCCCCAGGCAGCTGCCTTGGCACTGCCAAGGGACTCCAGGACCACCAGCCTTCACGTGATGACACTAATGCCATTGTATCTGTGGGTGTTTCTCTACAGAAGTATAGTCAGCTGTCTGATGAAGGTTTTGGCAAGCGTTTGGTTTTTTTTCCCCTCATGGGAAAGGAAACTTCTCCCTGCTTTGTTTTGGGAAACTGAGGTACATTCTTGGAAAGTGATCCATGCCAGTGGACCCTTGGGATTACAGGAACTTGCATCTAAGAGTTTGAGTCTGAGGTGCATGTGGCCCCATGATACAGTACAGTCACTTCCTCAACCCAAGCACTCAGTTTCCTCGGCTGTGTCACCAAGAGTTTGGCCCACACACCCCCAATGACAGGTTTTAAGGTAAGTATGACCCCATTATCACCACTGGGTCTTTCTTTTTCCCTACAAGTCCATCAGCAGACCACCGGGTCCCTGCTCCAGCTTCCCACAACAAGTGGCGCCCCTCAGGGTGAGCCAGTGTGTACCAAAAGCCAGCAAAGGAAGAAGCAAGGGAACAAAGCATCCCGCCTTAGCCTGGGAAACACCTAGAGCAGCCATATGCTAATAGCCCCGTTCCTGCCTGCGCTTAGGGTGGGAGCTTTCACGTCTCCCCACCCTGTTGGGGTGGCATTAGAAGGAAACCCCAGAGGAAGTGACACAGTGAAAGACGTATGTTCCATGGTGTCTCCGGGTGCCCCCATGGTAGGCTGCAATGCCCAGTATCCATGACATTCACACACTAGCTGGCTACAGTTTGACCAAAGTTGTCCACACTTCACAGTTCCAAAGAAGCCTGCCTTTTGGAACTTTACATCAGCCCCATGCACAAACCATACAGCCTTGAAAAGCAAGTTCTGATCCTCAAGGTAACAGCAGCTTGACAGTCTTTGAAAAAAGGCCACGGTGAAGGTGCACCTGAGTGTGCTTGGGCAGCAAGGGAGGACACACCTGCCAAGAAAGTGATCTGGTGGTTTGGTGGCTGCTGTCTTTGAGCCTCGTTACCCAAGCCAGTTGGCCCGGAATGATGGCGAGCATCCCGGCCACCTGATGCCACGGGGATCTGTGGACCACAGAGCACGGTTTTACTGCAGAGTCAAAGGGACAGCAGCTGCCAGCCACTCTGGAGTCAAGGTCACAAGAGGGACTACAAACAACTTCACAGGGGTAAGCATGCGTGCAAGGCCCCCAGTGAGTTCTTCCCTCCCTTCACCCTGCCATCTTAACACTGACTGAGAAGTTTCAAATTCTGCTGATGCTCCCAGGACAAGCCTACTTTTCAAGTTTTATTTAAAAAATAATGCATACACATATATTCTCTCTCTCTCTCTCTCTCTCTCTCTCTCACACACACACACACACACACACACACACACACACACTTACCCAAGTAGCCAGCTGAGTGACAGAGAAGTCCCGAAATGATGAGGAGAAGATGAGTGAATGATGGACCCGTCATCATGTGGCAAAGCCCAAGGCAGACTGGCCCGGGAACACAAGCTAGAGACAGGCTGAGATTTGTCACGCCCCCGAGTGCTGCCCGCGCCTGGCCTGCTTGGCATTTGTGGTGGGAGTCGGCCAATCCCTGCTTTGATGTTGCTTCTGCCCTAGATGCCAGGCTTTCAGGGGCCAGTCCAGAGCTCCAGGGAGCTGGGATGGGTAGGCAGCTCTAGCTACTCACAGATGCTTCTGTAGGGCAGCCATGAAGACACAGGACCCTCTCTACCCAGGGAGGCTGGGAGCTCTGTACAATGATCACCTCAGACGCCACAAGGAGGAGACAGCACAATCTATCAACCAGGAGGCTTTTCATTTGCCTCAAAACGGCCTCATCAATACTGTTCCGGCATGCATCAGAGTCACACCCCACAGAGGGTGTCCAAGGAGCCTCTGCCCTCTTCTGCTTCAGGGAAGATCTGCGTGGCTCAGTGTTTGCTATATTGCTGCCAATAAAGTCACACTCAAAATAACAAAACACAAACTCTACATATTGTGTGTGTGTAGCTATGTAGTCTTCTACATATGTAAATATACATATGCATATACACATACATAGATGTGTATATTTCCAAAGACCATGAGGGTTGAACCCAGACCTCATGCATGCTAAGCATGTAGTCTACCACGGAGCTGCATCCACAGTCTCAAATCTTTTTTACAGGAACCTTGTCTATAAAAGAACAAAGTGGCCCGTGCCAGATACACACTGCAATCTGCCTGAGACCTTACTATATGCCCAAAGCATGAACACACATAATATTCTAAACCATAAAAGATAAGGTTATTGGTACTTAGCAATAAGCACTGACTTAAGCAGCTCGGTGAGGAGCTTCAATAACAAGAGTAGCAGACTCAGTCTACACAGGACCGGTAGGAAATGTTTTAGGATTCATGAGCTACATAGTCTGTGTCAAAGAGCTTTGCTCTAAAGCATAAAGGCAGTCATGGACAATACCTAAATATAAGTGTGACCAGGTTCTGATAAAACTGTATTTATAAAAATACGAGGGGTGCTGGATTTGGCCCCCAGGATGTAGTCTACCAACACTAAAGCACCCAAGGAAAGCTCAGTGAGCAGACCTAGCCACTCAATAGCTATTGCCTGTGAACCGGATCCTTTTGTCTGAGCCTCAGCTTTCTCACCTGTAAAATGGGTGTTGCATAAGTTACTTTGCTACTCAGCTGGAAGGATTAGAGCCAAGGCTTTTCCATTTCTGGCACAGAAGAGGGCTCTTTATCAACCTATTTTCAGATAAATTGGTCAGGATGAAAGAGAAGAGTGTAGGCTTAAGGATGTCTGGAGAGAATTACGGGAGGAAGAGATAGTTGGAGAGAGAATGAAATGAGTAGTTAGAACAGGCTTCCTGGAAGAGGTGGCATTTGAGATAAGCCTTAAAAGCTGAGATTTTTCTGCACAAAGTGGGGAGGAGGGAGAAAGGAAGGCTTGGGCTCTGTTCCTCTGGGAACTAGGTCTAAGACATCAGAGCCAGCAGCTGCAAGGAAACGGCACGCTTAGTTCAGAGGTCAACAGTTGGACAATAGCACCCACACCATCTCCCCCAGTTTTCCTGTGTGGTCAAAGCTCCCGTGGTGGTTTGAATGAGAATGCGACTCCACTCCACTCCCCCTACCCCCAGGCTCATCTGCTTGGTCCCCAGTTGATGGGTTGGTTTGGGGAGGATTAGATTAGCTTTGTTGGAGGAGGTGCATCACTGGGGTTAGGTGGGCAGGCTTTGAGGTTCCAAAAGACCTTCACCATCCCCAGTGTGTTCCTTCTGCCTCTTGCTTTCCCTGATGTGAGTTCCCAGCTGGTCCTGCCACCACCTCTCTGCTCTGCCAGCGTGGATCTAACCCTCTGAAACCAAGGGCAAATTAAATGCTTTCTTCTGTAAGGTCATGGTGTTTTGTCACAGCAACAGAAAAGTAACTAAGACAGTCCCATTGTGGTCCTTCCTCCTCCTCCTCCTCCTCCCCCTCCTCCTCCTCCTCTTCCTCCTCCTCCTCCTCTTTCTCCTCCTCCTTCTCCTCCTAGTCATCTTCATTTTTTTGAAGAAGTCTCATTCTGTAACCCAGGGTATCCTAAGACTCACTGTGTAGTTTACTATTTCAAGTAATTCCCCTGTCCCGTGCTCCCTGGTGCTGGGATAACAGGCATGTGCCACCACAGCTGATCAGGTCTTCATCCCCCACCCCCTTACTCCCCAGCATCATGGGTGTTTCTCAGCCCTTGGATGTTTTGCCACTTTCACAGCAAAACCTTTCTGTTTTTCTTAACCATGTAGCATCACACTTAAAAAAGGAAAGTATTCATTTTATTTTATTTTATGTATGAGTGTTTTGCTTGCATATGTTTATGCATACCACGTGTGTAATTGGTGCCCTCAAAGCTAAGAAGAAAGCCTCAGATCTCCTTGAACT
This sequence comes from Mus musculus, assembly GCF_000001635.26. Lineage (NCBI taxonomy): Eukaryota > Metazoa > Chordata > Mammalia > Rodentia > Muridae > Mus > Mus musculus. The sequence goes on from NC_000080.6 coordinate 31,560,324, forward strand.
GGAGTTATGGATGGTTGTGAACCACCATGTGGGTGCAGGGAATAGAACCTGGGTCCCCTGCAAAAACAACATGTGCTTTTAACTGCTGAGCTGTCTCTCCAGACCTCGACATCAGACTTTAAAAAAAAAAAGATTTACTCATGTAGCCAGCTCAGCTCAGTCACTCCTGTGAAAGCAAGGCAAGTGGCTTCTACAATCAACGGGCCCTGGCCAACTCCAAAGTTCTATTTGATCTTAATAACCAGCTGTGAGTCTGTGACCTGCATCTTTCTGTGTATATGTCTTTCGGCAGCTCCTTTTCTTCTGTCTTTTTGCACTTTACCCTACTGCCTTTGGCCTCTGTCTTCCTGGCACCAACAGTGGCATTTCCTGAAGTCAAACACCTATGCATATAACCCACATTTCTGCTGCTCGACAAGCTCCTAGCCAGCCTGGGACTTAGGCTCCCTGGTCAGTATCCCTGACAGGAAATTGCTGTTTAAATGTGAAGGACTTATTTCCCCTGCATGTGAAAGGGCATCTGCCAGGTGAGCTCTGAGCTCTCTCCAGCTTCCCTCTACAGAGGCTGTGCTTCCTGGACAAGGGAACCCTCTCTAGGGTTCTAGATAGCTAGAGGTGAGGCCCTCCTCCCTGATATCAAGCCTTGCCCTTAGCTTCACTCCTTTGTGTGGGCCCAGGCCCGGCTTACTCCTGATGAGCTGCCAGCAAAGCCACATTCCTAATCAGTTTCTGGGCCACCCTGCCGCTGTCAACAGGTGTCACATTCACAGTGCTTGTGGCTCTGGGATTTATCAACCAGGCCAGAAGACCACTTCTGGAACGTTGCCTCCTTGGGCACGATTCCAGACCTTCCAGTCCCCACTGTTGCACAGCCCAGATGGATTCTGTCACAGCGTCTGCCTCCACTGGCTCTCCTGCCACTGCTGCACAGAGAGATTGATATCTGTGACCCAGCTACTTCTAGCACCTGACCCCAGGGACCCAGAGTTCTTACATGAGGCAAAGCTGTCTATACTTGAGCCAGATATGGTGGTGAAAAACTATGATTCTGTAATCCTAGCACTCCAGAGACCGAGGAAGGAGCATTGTGAGTCAGCCTGGGCTACATAATGAGACCCTATTTCACAGTTCAGGGAAAAGAGGCAGTGAGATGTCTCAGTGATTTAGGCACTTGTCACCAACACTGACGATGTAAGTTCAGTCCCAGGACACCACATGGTGGAAGAGAACTCCTACAAGCTGACCCTTGATCTCTACATGCATGTCACACACATGCACGTGTGAGCATTCATACACACACACACACACACACACACACACACACACATTTTCAAAAGTCTACATATTAGGGAGCAGAGTGTAGGATCCCACCAGTCCTAGAGCACTTCAAATCTATAGTCCCATCTTCAGACTTTGATGGGTGGACCGAAGAAGCATACCAGCAAAGACTGCCCCCTCCCCTTGACCAAAGTTTGGTCAAACTTTACTGCCTCCCTTTCTTGACTAAGACTCCAGCTTGAATTTGGATTTCTGCATCTCACAGTTGTAGCTGCCCCTGATTCCCCCAGTTAATCACTCTAAAGGAATTCCTAATCCTTGACATCAGGTCAAGTCCTCATGGCCACCCGTGACATCGGATGGCTCTGGCCTGCTTTTGACAAAATCCCATGAGCTGGTTCTGCCGGAATCCCCCCAACCCTCGTCTCTTCTTAGCACCTTTCCGTCCACCCATTCACTGGTTCCGTGGCTGTATGTCCCTACTCGTCCTTGTAGCTGATCTAGACCTTTGCTTCCCTCTGAGCAATGGCAACGGCAAAAGCTTTGAGTTATATTATTCTCTCCAGATCCACTGCCTTTGCTGTCTTGGGATAGCCCTACATTCTACTGAAGTCTGCAAATATTTCTTGAATGTCTGTGTCTTTTCTATACTAAGATAATGGTGGTCTGGATTAGCGCTTTGCACACATTTTGTTCGTCCTCTTGGCTAACCGTCTCCATTTGACAAAGGGGAAAATGACTCTTGTTGAAGCCATGTTACTAGGTCTGGGCTACAGAGCTAGAACCGACTTGGAAAAGAAGTGTGTAAGGAACTTTGCAGAGCCTTGTGTGGAGGTGGCCTCCCATAGCCATCTTAGCCAGGCTTGGGGGACATCTCATTTGACCCCAGCCACTTGCACCCTTCCTGTTCTTCCCACTGCTTCTGTGGGGCTCACAGCTTCCCTCCATTCTGATCAATCTCTAGCCAGCTGGCTATCTCTCTCTCAGCCACTGTCTATCCATCTCAGGATTGTCTAGGAGTTGTGCTGTACAGAGATGGTTGGTATTTACCACAAAGATGTGTTCAACCACTCCACAGGCCAGAGCAACCCTGGGAGAACTGGGACATGTGACCATTCTTGCCAATAGTTCTGAGTGCAGGGGATTTCAGCCCTGAGGGATGGCAGAGACATAATATGGAAAAGACCCATAGCCTGAGTGACAGCCTGGGGATGAGTCATGCCCTACCAGCGATACTGCACTGTAATCAGATTTTTTTATTCTCTAGATAAGGTCTACGTAGCAGTGGCTGACCTGGAACTTACTACGTAGACCAGACTGGGGACATAGTGCTCAGTGCTACCCAAAGAATGAACACCCAAAGAGGCCAGAGGTTGTACCGCAAAATCTGACCGGAGCTATAGCTATTTGCCAATACTAGAGATCTGCCTACTTTTATTTTATTTTTAGTTAGTGTATAAAATAATAGGTGTCATGTGATCACATCTCACATATATGTCATCACTCCTTGCTCTTATTTGACCCTCCCCTCTCTCTATCACTTCAACAATTTTCTTATGCATCCATTATATATATACATATATATATAATATATGTATATATGTATACATATATATACATATAATATATGTATATATGTATACATATATATATTCTACATATAAAAAGACATGAATATATTCTTTTTACCCCATCATTAACTTCTCTTGTTCTCCTCTCCCCACTTCCTTTATATTCCTTTCTCTCCCTTTATAGGCTATGTTCTACTTCCATATATATATATATATATATATACATACATACACACACATATAGTTTTATATGTATAGTATATATAATGTATTATATGTATATTATATATATAATAGTTACATATGTGATTATCCTATTTATAAAATTCTACCTTTCTTTTTTTTAAAGTCTTTTTTATTATTTATCTTATTTATGTGCATCATGTGTGCCCACATGCCATGCATGTATGTGGAGGTCAGAACAACTTGTAGGAGTGGTTCTCTCCTACCAGGTGTGTCACAGGCATTGAACTCAAGAAATCAGGCTTGGCAGCATGTGCCCTACCTGCTGAGCTGTCTCTCCATCCCCAATCCTGTCTTTGTAATGAAGTTTTATGATCCTTCATCCTTGGGCAGACATCTTGATTGTCCTTCTGACTCCAGTTACAGCCAGAGCTCAATTGAACATGTTGGCTGGTAAGCTTTATCAAACACATTTACCTTCTCTAGGCTACTCTTCAAAGTAGACCAAGTTTTCAGGTCACTTTAAAAATCTACCAAAACAGTTAACATGAAGAAGGCAGATGGCTGAACGGACAATAGAGTGACCATGGCCAAGTGCTGACTGACAAGAATCAGTTGTGTCCTGAGGTACCTCAGACCAGGTGGCTTCATTGACACTCACTCATTCCTCACAGGTCTGGTCACCAGAAGTCCAAAGTCAACATGCTGATGGCTTAGATTTTCCTGTGCCCTTCCTCATTGGCTCAGGGGCAACTGGGTGTGCCCCTCCATGCCTCTCCTTTGTGGCTGTGCCCCTGGTCTCTCTTTGTATGTCCAAGCCTAGTCTTTCATAAGGCCACTGGTCAGAATGGATTAGGGTTCACCCTAGGGCCTTGTTTAACTCAGTTGCTTCTTTAAAGACCCCATGGCCTCAACAGTTCCATTCCAATGTATGGGGGCAGGGCCAGGGTGAGGAATCTTGAGGGGGTACCATTTAGCCCAGAGCAATGAGCTGAATCCTAGTGGCTCTCGAATGATTCTTTTCACAATTTCTTTTGAATGTTTGAAAATATTTATAATAATAAAAAGAGAAAACAAGCTACTTAGAACCACAATATAAAGGTTGAGGCAGGTCAGCCTGAGCCTCTGTTGACCAATCTGGGGAACCTGAGGCTACATAGAACTTAGGTGTCAATGCTTTGGGGAGCTTGCAGCCACTCATCATGAGGACAAAACCCCACACCCCAGACACACCCCTGCCCCAAACACACAAACACTCACAGAGACACCTTGAGAGGAGCTACAAGGATAGAAGAGAGCCACCTCCTGGTTGCCATGATTTTAGTCAAGCCACACATTAACAGTGCCTTCTTTGCCACAAGAACAAAAGAAAACAAACCCCTCCCCCTTCCCTCCACAGGGGAATTGTTTTGGATCTTATCTAAAGGAAGGCATCTGCTTCTTTGAGTTCATCTTCTAATTTGACCAAATGGCCTATGGTGGATGGGGAGGGAGGAGGAGAGACAATGTTATTAGGAGACCAGGGAACATCAAGTGGCCTCCTGGAGGCTGGCTGCGCCTTGGCTCAGAATTGGATTACAGCAGCCGGCATCAATCAACAGGCACTATTAAATCTTCGGCTGGGCTTGACAGGGAAGGCCAAGTTTGTGGAATTATTCAGGAAATCTGGCCACAGGTCAGCTGCTCTGGGCCTACAGGGCGAGCTATTTCCAACACCTGCTGACAGCTGCGGCCCGCTGGAAAGACCCTGCACTTCCATGCCTTGTTTTTTCAGCAGTGACACTGCACTATGGAAACTTGAAATACAAAACTCTGTGGCTCCCTTAACCCCTTCCCCTAAATGCTTTTTCTGTCTCCACTTGCTGTGTGAATTGTCTGGAGTTTCACAACAAGGAGGAAGGAGAGAAGCTGGATTCTTGGGAGCCTCTGGCTGCCCAAGGCCCAGAGAGTTATCTTGCCAACTCACCAAATCCCTGTTCTCCAGAAATTGGGGGGACACAGGGCTGCCTCTTTGGACTCTGCTGAGCAACAATGGTTCAATGGAGCAAGTTGTCAAAATAAAGCCAAGGCTTTTTGTAACCTTGTAATTGCAGAAATCCTCCTGCCTTAGCTTCTTAATGATTGAGATCACTTTTGTATGTCACCATGTCCGTTCTTTTAGCCCCTTTATAGATATCCAGAGGATTATTCTCTCTCCTTGTGTTGTAGGGGGCACTGAGGTCTCTGTGCTCACAGTCAGCACTAGGGGAGCCTGGAATGTTAAACACAGTGTTGCTCCTTCAAGGGAAGGAATGTGTAACCTGTTATCTGTCCAGAAAGCTGTGAGCAGACATGGTTAATAAGTAGCCTGGTGACCTTTACATCATCTGTGTGACAGAGACCACACTGGACCCTCCCCCAGACCTTATTATAAGCCAGCTTCCCCCTCCCCCAGGCAATCTGTAGCACCGATCTTTACGAACTTTACAAGGAGGTTTGATGTAGTCACATCCGATCTGTATTTAGCTTATTTTGTATCTCTGAGAGATTTATGTATGCTTTGTTGTGCACACAGGATTGAGTTAATTAACACCAGGATAAGTTTTCACTAAATTGTGCAGTGCTTAAGTATACCTAAAATGAGCGGCTCGAGGTCAGACTCCAGAAGTCTGAGCAAACACTGGCTAGTGACGTTGAACCACACTACCTTCTCCCCGCCTGTGGATCACTACGCTGCTGGCTGAGGATTGCAGAGGCTCCCACACAGTATAAAATGCACCTGCATTCTTTTATACAGCTTCATAATACTTCTTCAGTCTGAAGAACCAAAATATGTTTGCTCTTTTCCTTTTGATGTGCAATGGGGTGGCTGGCAAACACTCATGGCGTGTACCTGATGCCACAGACCCACCCTCTGCTTCTTCACTTGCTCTGTATGAGAGAATTTACATCACTCAGGGCATGGGTTTTACATATGCTGTCTGCTTCACTCCACACAGCCTCAGCAGCCAATCCTCTTACCTAGGAGCAGGGGATGGAAGTGTCTGTCTGTCTGTCTGTCTTGATGCTGTCACAGACAGCCCACTGCCATAGCTATGAGAGGTGAGGCATAGCATGCTCCTATGGCTCTCATTTATGTCTCTGTTATAGTGGATGACACTGTCACATGCTGCAGAGCTCTCAGGCCTTCTTCAGGGGGGCTGCTGGACTAATTCTTTCTTCTTATCAATAAGGAGAGTTATGCCCATTATATGACTATTCTCCTCCTCTTCCTCTTCCTCCTTTTCCTCTTTGTCTCCTTCCTTCCTTTTCTCCCAGTTTGTTTAGGCCTAAAACTTTTTTTTCTTTTTCTTTTTTAGTTTTTCGAGACAGGGTTTCACTGTGTAGTCTTGGCTGTCCTAGAACTCCTCTTTAGACCAGGCTGTCTTTGAACCAGGAACTTTGAATCCCTGCCTCTGCCTCCAGCGTGTTGCGATAAAAGGCATGTGCCACTACTGCCCAGCTATAATTTTTTTATTTTGTGTTCATAGTGTTTGGACTGCATGTATGAGGGTGCAAGAGCCCTGGAACTGGAGTCATGGGCACTTGTGAGTTACCATGGGGGTGCCAGGAATTGAACCTGGGTCCTTGGGAAGAGTGACAAGTGCTCTTAACCACTGAGTCATTTCTCCAGCCCCCAAACACATTTTTAGTGGAGTGGAATTTAACCATTTCTTTTCTAATTTTTGCTCTACCCCACCACTTCAGTTATTTATAAAGAAAACTCCAAAGCTTTCTTTTAGCAATTTTACAGTTCCTATTTTATATTTAAAATACATTTATCCTTATATTTTATATTTAACTAGTTTGTAATTAATTATAAGATGTAAATTTGTTTACTTTTTAGAGGATAAATTTTTCTTTTTTATTAATTTTTAAGTTAGTATACAAAATAATGGGGTTTTAACATGTTTGACATATATATGTATATATATAATTAATTTTACTCATATGTGCCTGCCCTTGCCATTCCTTGTCCCCCTTCTTACTCTTGTTGGTTTCCTGCTTGGTCTTATGTGAGTGTGTGTGTGTGTGTGTGTGTGTGTTCCACACATGAGTGAGAGAATACACAGAACTCTATTCCTATAAGCTGGGAGGGCACAGGCCCTAGCGGGGAGCCTTGTACTGTTGTTTTGCTAAATGGTCATGCAGCAAACTGCCCTTGAATGTTTCCGTTTGTATCCACAGGTTTGGAGGAGCTGTCTCTCCTAGCGGTTAATGCAGAGGCTCAAAACTGGCCAAAGTGCTGAGAGTAAGTGACTGTCAGCCATAATCGGGCCATTTGCACACCCGCACAAATATCAGGGAAACCATGGAAGAGTTGGTGGCTGGGGGTGCTGTGGAGTTGACATGGCTGCTGCACTCCTAAGCTCGCTGCAGCTATGAGAACCTGCACACAACCACACTGCACATAAATAGAGACTCAGCATATGAGAGATTATCTTCTGTCTTTCTTCCTTGCTACCCTGTCTTATTTTTCCCTCCATTAGGTATTTCCTCCCTCCATATAGGTTCCTTCCTATTTCATATATATAGACATATGTGTACAATAAATGTTTTAATAATTATACACATAATTATAAATAGATATATCTCTGCATTTATAAATAGTGTCTAGAGTCCTTTTATGAGAGAAACATGATATTTGTCTAAATCTAGTTTATTTTGCTTCACACGATGATCTCCAGTTGCGGTTTCCTGAAAATGGTGTAATTTTGTTCTTTGCAGCTGAGGAAACACCCCACTGTGTTTACCCGCCACCTTTTCCTTATCCTTGCATCTGTAGATGGACATCTAGCCAGCTTCCATATCTTGGCCTCTGTGACTAGGGCTATAATAAACACGGGTGTGCTGGCATCTCTGAAGAGCGCTGACACGGAGTCCTTCTGGGTGGGCTCAGGAGTGGTGCAGCCGGGCCGCACAGTGGCTCTCTCCTGTTTGCTGAAGCTCTCCACACTGTCCAAAGCTTCATGAGTTTTGCTTTGCTGCCACCTGTATGTAGGATTCCACCCCCCCCCCCCCCCGCCCGACCCGTGGCAGCATTTGCTTCCTTTTCCTTTTCAGTTCTTTGAGGTAAGGTCTCAGTCTGTAGCCCAGGTTGGCCTCCAATTCATTGCAGTCCTCCTGCCTCAGCCTCCCTGGTGCTGGATCACAGGGGCAGGTCACCATGCCCAGCTTGTTATCCCAGGACAGCCATTCTGACTAGGATGAAAGAATCAGCGCAGCTTTGATTAGCTTGTCCCTGATGGCTAAGGATGTGGAACATTTTTCCATATATTCATTGGCCATTCTTGCCTCCTCTGAGAACTGTCCATTACTTCATCCACTGGGCCTGACTCTCTCCTTGAGCCAACTCAGGCAGTTTACTGCTGCTTCCCACAGAAATCCCACTAGTGAGGGAGTATGTCAGCCAACCCAATATGGTTCTCACAAGGCCCTGCTGCCTTCCAGATCCCGGAGTCTTTACCCCTCCAAACATTAGCTCTCCATGTTGAGACTTTGGTTTCTGTCTGATCATGGGGCATCTGGAAGCTTCTAGGGACCGCCATGAGATCTACCCTAATAAAGATGCTGGTGGAAGATTGGCCCTGTATGGACACAAAGTGGTACACCAACCAGCTTTGACCTCTCCCGACAGTGAAACCCTGCAGGCTCTTCACATAAGGCACACGTTCACCGCTGGTCTGAACTAGGGTAGACCCAACAGGGGTGCTCCAGTTGAGTACGCAGGTTTCTGTAAGTAGGATGGCTGTGGTCACCTATCTCTGAGTTTTACCCTCTGCCTGAAGTTGGGCAGGCCTCCCAGGAGCACGAGTCCCAGAGGGAAGTCCCTGAAGCAAGAAGACAGCTGATGGGGGGGGGGGTTCCCAAACTCTTCAAAAGAAGACAGCTGAGGGATGAGCAGAGGAGGGTGCAGGGAAGTCCAAACGGGGAGGCAGAAGGGGGAGGCCGGAAAGGGAGGGGCTTGCGCGGTTCATTCATGCTCTTTCCTCTTTTCAGTCCTTATCCCAGCAGTTGACTGAAAGACCACACCAGCCACCAGCTTCCTTCAGCTGTTCCCAGCTCTCAAACAAGCAGCTCCCCCCATGTTTTCATTGGTTGCCATGGGGAGATGAGCATGGATGTGAATCGGGAAATGCCTGGGGCTCACACATGGACAAGTGCCAGGGTATATTTTTAAGACATCAGGGGAAGCCCGTCACTAGGGAAGGAGAGCCTTCTTGCCTGATTAGCTGCCCAGCACCAGCTTTCCTTAAGGCCTAGTTTGCAAACAAAAAGTGGTAGAAATATGAACTTCTTGCTTTAATTCACTAAGTGTTTTAAGCAAAAAGTTATTTCAGTTTTTGGTTGGGTGCAACAAATGGTAGTGACCGGCACTGAAATGTTCACAACAATCCTCCTCAATCCTGACCAAGTGTTTGTGGCTTAGATCCTTTTAGCCCCATGAGAGCAATTAGCCTATAGTCACACCACTATAAAAACCGAAACCCCAGGGAGCAGAGTGTTGGAAGTGTTACTCCTGATGTCACAGGAGAAGAGAAAGCTTGGTCCCCAAGACTTGGCTTGTAACTATCCCAGATCCCTGTCTTCCTGGGATGCCCAGTAGTATTGAAACCCAGTGACCCATGTGGTGACTAGTTCAGGAAAACACCTCACAGGGACATCAAGTTTCATTTTCTTCACGGTGAAGAGACTGAGGTAGCAGAATAAACTCCATTTTGCTTTTAAGACTCCATTCTAAGTTAACTTGCCCTGAGAGAGGCATGGGCCCCACCCTTGAGGTCTGAGAAAAAGCATGAAATGTCCCTGGCAGTTGCAAAATAGACAAGCATCTGCAGCTGGCTGATAACACCAGAGTGGGCTAAGAAAACCTAAGTCGTTCCCAGGTCCAGGTGCTCCCTTTTGATGTGTGCTCCCTCCCTGCCATTTAACCAGGTGCTGTAAACCAGTTAGCTTAAAGGCCAGTGCTCCTTTACCCTCTCATGTAACACCGAGGCTTGGAAACCCCCACCTGTGTTTTTTTCCTGTGTAAACCCCTTTCCCCTAGACCTGGGGGCTGCCCTCCTATCTTGCTCCATCATCAGAAAGGTTTGTGGCCCAGGCTCAACAGCCTGAATAAAGACTCTCATGTACTTGCATCAGAGTTGTGGTTCCTGGTGGTCTCTTTGGGGTTTTTTGAGATCTGATGAACTGCTGGTAGCCACACTCCTGTCTGCTTCAAATCCCATAGCATCTAAACAAAGCATGAGGTAAGTGTGGTCCACCAAACGGCTCCTATTGGTATCTAGAGCTGAGCTTTGGTGGTTGTAAATGCTATCTTCTGTGTGAATGGGGCATTGTGGGTAACTAAGACACTTAAAATGAGGAAACAATCCTGGCTTATCTGGGTTCCTAAATGTAATCGCAAGTGTCCTTCTAAGAGCCAGGCAGAGGCTGGGGATGTCGCTCCATGTTAAAGTGCTTGCCTAAAATGTACAAGCCCCTGGATTCACACCACAAACAAACACAACAGACTGATAAGGGGGCTTGAGAAGCGATATGTAGCATGGCTGTGTGTGGACACAGGAGAGAAAGCTGGGAACCAAAGAATCTGAGAAGCACAGCTTAGATCTAGAAAAGATGAGGGAACTAAGTCTCCCTTGGGCCCTTGGCCCCCACCCAGGGGAAATTATTTCAGACTGTGGTCCTCTGGAACTGTTGGAAAGTTGGAGGTGGTTCATGTTCACAGGAAGATAATGAAGTAACTTTGCAGTGAGCTACAGCAGTGGTTTTCAAAGTGTGGACTGTGGGCCTGGAGCCTGGAGGCACCTGAAGCATTGCAGAGATGCAGGTGCTTAGGCCCACTCTAGAACCCTCAGAATAAGGACCTCTTAGAGGGTTCCGGGGCCTTTGTTTTAGCGAGCCCCTCACTGATTCTGATTTTGGGTATAGTACAATGGTTAGCAACAGCTAAACCTTCTGATCACCAGGGGAACTTGAAATGCTGCCCATGCTAGGGGACTTAGCACCTAGAACCCAGCCTAGACTATGTTATGGGGGTTACTGCTGTGGACTGCTGCCCTCCAGTTCAGCTGTGCAGACCTTTGGAAACCTAGAAAAGCTGGAGGCTGCAAAGGGAGGGAAAGGCCAGCTGGGCTTCTAGCTCCGGGGCTTACAGTCACATGCCCAGAGGGGCCCAAAGAAGCAGATATAATTAAAAGAATGAAGCAGGTGTGAGGCAGGTGCGAGGCAGGTGTGAGGCAGGTAAGAGGCAGGTGTGAGGCAGGTGCAAGGCAGGTGTGAGGCAGGTGTGAGGCAGGAGGAAATGGAGACTCTGGATGATCGGGAGCAGATTCTACACATGGTCGATGTGCCATCCCAAAAGGAGGGATCAGGACTACCAGGTCGGTCAGCATCCCAAGAGATTTGTTTTGAAAAGATGCCAGACATATATTAAAATATAAAACCATCCACATTTTAATCATTATCAATTAAAGCAATTTAACCCTGTTCTCTCCATGGTCCAAAGCATGAAGGCAGTCACCAGCAGTGACGAGCAGTGACCAGCAAGTCATCCAGGAGAAGTTCTCACAGATGGCTGACAGAAGCTTCCTTTGGGTGGGATAATTGTGTCTGTGTAGGCACATGGTTGACTCTCACTGGAATTTAGTTGAATGAATACATTCTCCCAGAGTATGTCTGTGGGACAGAGACTGCTCTGCCCATTTTACAGACAGGAATTTGAGGCTCACCCCAGTGAAGTCCACTCCCATCACAGCTCAGTTCATAACCATGATGGTCAGAGCTCAAACCCAGGACCCTTCACTGTGGGGGATGCTGTAAAGAGCAGGTACTGTTGTAGCTCTCGGAGAACTCTGTAATAGAGAGGTCTGGGACATGGGCATTGGTAACAGTCATGGGCAGTACTCATGGGCATTAGAAGCACTTAAGGAAGGCCAGTCACCAGCATCTTGTGTGTCACATGGAAGTCAGAGACTCTCAGTCTCCAAAGCAGTTCTGTTGCTTTGTGTGATTATGCACCAGAGGAAGGCAGGCCTGGGTATCCCGAAAGGTAATGGAGAGGGGTAGAGGGGGAGGTCAGGATAGCCAAAGGAGAGCCTTCCACCTCCCAGGGCAGACATGTTTTTATAGAGCTGGGGAGTGAGAAGGCCCCTGCTTCTATAGAGGTTTGGGATGGGGGTGGCAGATGCCTGAGACCTCCTAGAGAGCCCTGTAACTTAAGAACGCTCTCTGATATTATTATCGAGAGGAAATATGGGAAGCTAAATGAGAGGAGATGGCTTGCAAGTGCATTATGGGACATTAAACAATAGCTGATCAGCATCAGACACAGATAAATGACCTGTGATCTAGTGCCAAAAATCTGGACGGTCCCCAAATGGTGGTCTGGCTGACTTCCAGGCAGCAGGGTGTATATAGCTGGACATTGTATAGACCACAGAAGTAACAGCGAGGATTCCAGCACCCACACAGAATCACATCCTTCCGTGTGGCCACACTCTACTGTGACAGATTTGTGTCTATTCCTGATCTGGATTCTGAAATTTGGATCCACAATTGCTCTGGAGAGTTCCTGCTTGCCTTCCTGCCTGGCTGGGAAACGCTTTATGGAAGAGGAACATATGTCCATGTAGGCAGAGGGTAGGATGGCTCACGGGCCTGAAAAGGTTTGTGGAAGTTGCCTTGGTTACAAGGAGGTTCCCATCCTCCAAAACACCCTGACTCATTCTGACTTTTAGGTTCCCAGTAACAAAAATATCAGCGAGATCAAGCCGTGGCTGGGGAAGTCATGCACACACTTATGCAGCAATGCCGAGCTGAGCATAGAGGGGTGTGTCTGGAATCCTAGCACATGGGCAAGAAGGCTAAGATAGGGTGGTGACATACCTAGGCCACTCTGTGCTGGGTAGTGAGTTCAAGGCTGCATGGACAATTTAAGGAGATCAAAAGCCAACAGCAGTAATAACCACCTAAGTCAGTATTCAATTGTTTGTTGCAACTCTGGGTACTGACCACTAGAGGACAAGGTGGGAGGGAAGGGACGATGAAGAACATAGAGGAGAGTTTCCATAGATGGAGGGCGGCCTTGCAGTTCTGAAAAGTCCACTTATACATTTATCCAGGCCTGAAGCAGATTCCGTTTACATTGCTAGAAGCCCTGGACTTAGAGCCAGGATTCCAGTCTCCAGATCTCCCACAACCCAGCTATGTGGCCTTGGGTGAGTTATCTAACTAATCTCTCTGTGCCTAGGAATCTTTTTCAAAGAAGCAAGAGTGTTGCTCCACTCCCACCCCAGGTGTGTGACTATCACATACATCACATACATCTGTTCCTCCAGAAATATTGCCTATGGGTCTATGTTTTATCCTTCTAGAAGCCGCAACTATTGAATTCTAACCATAAGTGGACACCAGCACCAAGTCGGGCTATAGACCCAGACAGAGCGCAGACAGGGTCAGCCCATAGCATATCAGATGAGGTGACCTTTAGGTGACCCACAGAACATGAACTTCAGCAATAAATGATTCTAGCTTTAAGTGTTGGAGGGTAAGTTTATTCCCCAGCGAACGGCTACGGCGAGGCACTCTAAGCTCCTGGCACTTTTACCAGAAACCGTTCTGAGTTGTATCTGTCACTTTGCTACCTTTGGAAGCTCAACAGTTCTTCAGTGTTCACTGGACCGTTAGTGATCATCATGGCGAGAAACAGTTCCTCTCATTCCCCTCAGCCACTCTTTGTGGTCTCAAAATCATTCCACAGTTCTTTACCATATTACGTCACAAGTTTGGCCTCTTTGGTGCTTTCTGCTCCCTGCCAGGCTCTCTCCTCTGCTGCCCTGGAGGCTGTCAGGTAATATACACCTGAGTCAGAGGTGGGGGCTACTGGTGGTTCAGGAGTGGGGTCCTTCCTGAAGAAAAGGAAGGGCCATCCCCCACATCTGTTCCCCCCTGTTCCATGTTGTGCCCACCCCCCATGTGGGCAAGCTCTTCCTGCATGCCTTTTAGAGACCTTGCTCCACCAAAATCCTGGAGGACTCCGAGCCAGCACAATCCTCCAGAACAGGGGCTGCATCCTACTTGCCCCAGCGAAACCCTGAAGCACTTTATACCCCGCCAGGCACACACAGTCAGGCACACAGCAGACTCTCTTAAGGTCCAGTAGGCTGTGAGAAATGGTTTTCCTGGTGGCTGTGTTTCGGCATCTGCACGGCTTACCTTCTTCAAAATGGTGAGAATCCACAAAGCTTAGAGTAGAGGAGGTCAGATGGAATCAGATTGTTGGTAAGTATTTAAAGGACCCCTATGGTCCTGACTCAGGGAACAGCTTCATTCCAAGGCCTGAATTCATTTCAGATGATGCTTTTGGATGTGGGGACAAAGTGAAGTGACTCCCACAGGAAACCCCAGACTGGTAATGGTTTCTCTGGTTGACCCCACTGTTTGGCCAAATGCCCAAAGCCTACATTCCCAATCACCAGATCCAGGGTTAGTGATGCATCTAGAGGGCCTTGTGTGGCTGGGGTGTAGCTCTGTGATGAAGTACTTGCATGACTTGTTCAAGGCCCTAGTCCCATGAACAGGAAACCCCAGTACACGGGAGGCCTACCCATCGATCCCACGGTCTGCTTCAAGGAGCTCCATACTACAAGGCTTTGGCTTGGGGTTGGGTTTGGCCAGTGGGAGGCTCTACAATAGGTGGTTGTGATGGGAGGAAAGAGGTCGGAGAGTTCCCGCCTCCCTGCTCTGGGTCCCTGTGTGACATCACTTATGCTTGCAGTCCTCTCCTGCAGGCCACCAAGGCTCGGGGGATCTATTTTCCCCCACTTCCTTTTCCCGCCTTCTCAAGCATAGAGGGGTAAAGTCTTTCTCCAGTCAGAAATCCCTGTGTCCCTCGACATCACAGTTGTCCTTGACCCCGCGCCTCTGAAAGTGAGCCCTTCACTCAAGTCTTTACATTGGGCACATCTAAGCTGCATCCTGTCACTGTGGTGCCCAGACCAGTACGACCTTCAAAAACCCTTCTCTAAGAGAGGTCTACATCGTGCAGGTTCTCTCCTGAGCGAGCATGTGGATGCCCCGCCCACCCACACACACTCTACAGATGCAAAGGTTTTTTTTGTTCTTTTACTCAAGAAGTAGCTACTGAGCATCTACAGATCCAGCACTGTCTGACACTGGAAACATCTAGAGTGACAGGCACACAAGATGACACGATCCCTGCCCCCATGGTGCACGCACGGTCTATACCCAATGGTCTCCAGGAAGTCGGACTGCTCATTAGAGGCAGAGCTGAAACCAGAGAAGCAAGTTTCCCTAATTCTTTCGAGTCTTCAGCAGATTCCCAAAGAAATCTATAACCCAAATATAACACAGAAGCATACACTAGGTCAGACCAAATTAGCTACCAAGTCCTGTTGGGATTTTTGAAACAGGGGCTCACTATGTAACCCAGGTCAGTCTTAAACACACCACCCTGCCTCAGCGTCCCAAGAACAGTCCCAGGCGGGTGACACCGTGCTCGGCTACCAAACTTCCCAGTGGGTCAGAGAATAATGACCCTCAGACTAGATGACCTCGTGAGAGACGTGCTGCTGACACACACTCTTGGCGATACAACCACCTGCTTCTTCTGCCTCCCCTGGTACTCTCTCTGGCTCTCTCTTCTTCATGTCTCTTCCCTGCTTCTTCTGTTTCTCACACTTTTATAATTAGCCTCACAGCAATCTCCCTGCCACTCCCTTAGGGCCTGCAGTTTGGCAGCACGGCTTGCCCGGGAGCTGTTTTTTATGAATGGAGAGAGGTGGGTGGTGAGTCTGGAGAAATGCTCTCTCTGGGTTTCATAGGCAAAGACACAGAATCAGCTTCGGTGCTTAGAAAATAAGGACTAAGGGTGCCTTAGAGCAGGGGCTGAGATGAACTGAGGAGGGTGTGAAGGAAGTAGCAAGCCCTGGGGTCTGCTTGCTTCCTCAGACCCTCTGGAGATATTTAGATTTCCTCAGAAAGGTTTGAAAAGGCTATGTCAGTAACCCAATACTTCCCCTGTACCAGGTCAGGCAGGACAAGGGCAACAGCCCGGTGGTGCCTGCAGAAAATGTTGCCTGGCTGGCCAACTAGGCAAGGCTTCTTCAATCTCCCAGCCCTGCACTCAGCAAGCAAGACACATCTGGTTCCAGGTCCACTGACCCTCTGGAAGCCCTCATCATTCCTTTAGCACCTCTAGATGGGTTGTCAGAGCTGAAGAGAAGAGAGCCCAACACGAGAGCAACCAGGGCTGAGGAAACAGCAAGCCCTGCTGACAGTGGCCAGGCAGAATCCCCTGCCCTTCAGCAAGGTTGACAGAGCAATATTTGCTTCACAGCATCCTGAGGTACGCCACACAGGGAGGAGGTTAGAGACAGATTTATAGAAACACCTTACAGAAGTTCTCACTTCTCTAGAACTTAGACTTTTCCATCCCCAGCTCCCAATTCCCTGACCAAAATGATTCATGCAGTAAATGAGCAGCAGAGACAGGGACACAGAAGCAACGGCTCAGAGTCTGGCTTTGAGCAGCTGAGTAGTGACGGTTGGAAGGAGGACAGAAGGGCCTTTGGAGACAAGCTCGGGTGACAGGAAGCACCTTGGGGGACAGACCATCGCCCCAGAGCCTTCCTCTGCTAACAGCAGATTGGCAAAAAGATCAGGACATATTGCAAGACCATCTTGAGTCCCCCACCCCCCTTCTGCCCCTGCAGACGGAAGCGAGGAAAGTCTCGGTCATCAGTTACCTGCTGAGATTGGGACCACACTGTTGATGAAAGTTGGCTGAGACACGATGGAGCAGAAGAAGAGTTGGAGATAAATTCCCAAAGTCATTGGATTCAGGACCACCATGCTGGCCAGGTCTGGTTAATATCAAGTCAGAGGGCAAGGCTGCTGGGAGCCTCTCCTAGCTCAGCTTTGTCCTGACTGCCAGCTCTCTCTCTCTCTCTCTCTCTCTCTCTCTCTCTCTCTCTCTCTCTCTCTCTCTCTCTCCCTCCCTCTCTCTCTCCTCGACTTCCTCCTTGCTTGCCTCCCTCCCTCTCTCCCTCCCTCTCTTTTCTCCATGCCTTTATCAAGAAAGAATGCCAGCCATGTCCCATTAAACCTTCTCTGTACTCCACAGGGTTATATTTATCTCAGGCACTGGGTCAAATGCCCACATTAAAATTAAGATGTCAGAATTTTTTTTTTTTTTGAGACTAAGGTAAGCAGCTATGGAACAGATGAGAAAGAGGACAGCCAAGTCTCCGAAGTTTACCTGTCACCACCCTCAAGGGCAGATGGGTCTCTTGCTCTATTACCCACCATCAGCAGTAGACTTGGAACACAGGTGTCCTGCCCTAGCACTAATCAAGTCTCTGGTATAAACTGCCCTCCCGGAGGACAAGCTCCTGGCTTGGGACAGTCTCACCCACCAGAAAAAAGTGCAAGTCGAGCTGGGACTTTCTGCTGGGGAACTTGCAATTCCAAACAGCTGTTGCTATGAAAAGATCCCCTACTCCAGCCCCCACCCCCACCTCCACCCCCACCCCCAGAAACTGCAACCCTTTAACCTCATGCAAAAGAAAGCAGATGGGAGCAGTAAAAGCACATTCGAGTGGACCATTCAATATGGGATTTTTCTCGGAGCAACAGCATCATCAACTTAATCTCCGTTAGACAAAATCTCCTGAGACAAAAATAATTCCAGGGGCTGGAGATGTCTTGGCAGTTAGGAGCATGTCCAGGCAAAAGTTTAGTCCCAGCACCCGTGCTGTGTAGCTCACAACTGCCTGTGGCTCCCGCTCAGAAGATCTGATGTGTCTGGTCTCCAGAGCACCTGCACTCATGTGAACGTACCCCACCCCCATACCCTAGCCCCCCATAGACATAATTGTAAAATTAAGTTAAAAACCCAAAAATATTCTTAAAAGAGTTTGTAAAGACTCTTATAGTGATCATTAGCTTTAAAAAAATCAGGCAATTAAAATTCTACTCCATAGAGTTGTTTGATTAGCTTTAATTTATGTAAGAGACTCATTGGGAAGGTTTCACAGATCTGGTGAGTCCTGGTGCTCCTCTTAGGCAAGGTGAATTGAGGCTGGGGCAGAGAGTATGACGATACCACACTCTGCAGCTCAGAATTAGACTTGGCCCTGATCCAGCTCCAAGTGGCAGAAGACAAATTGTCTGACCCCCGTACGCCTTTGCTGTATCATCTGAGAGACAGAGAGAATTCCCTCTGCAGGGTTGTTGGAAAGGTTAAAAGAGATAGTGTGGAATGAATTGTACTCAAACTTGAACTTAGAGACAGCATCATGGAATCCACAGAGCTGTGGATGGTGGGTACAAAGATACCCACCCAAATACCTTACACCGCCAGGTGTGTGTGTCACTCATGTGCCAGAAAAAGATGCAGAAATAGCTAACTGATATGATTGATAAAAAGATGATGCAGTCACCACCAGAACAGCTGCCCTTTGGGGCCCCACAGAGACGTGCCTACAAGCCTGAACTCTTTAAGGAATTCTTAGGGAATTTCCAGTGTATTTTATGAGCCTCTTTTTAATGGTGATATCCCAACTAACCAAGGCAGAAATAATCATCTTATTCAGACCCTCCTAGAAGGACGGACTCCTGCAGAATCTAGGAATTGAGGCTCTGTGTCCATAAGGAAGTCACCTAGCATTTGAGAAAGGCTCACATCAACGAAGCCAATCAGAGCCTGCCTCTTATAGGTTTCAGGTAGGAATGTTGGCTGGAGAATAACTCCTGTTAAACACAGGTATCACCTGACTGAGGAACTGTCAGAAACAGCCAACTGCTCAGTGGTCTAGGTTCAAGAATATACATTGTTCCTCAGAATGGAAACAATAGCCCATGGTATGCAATCATTGAAAAAGAATCTAGGATGGAAATATACCTCAGTGGCAGAGCACTCTAGCATAGAAAAAAAAATTGTGAAAGTCTTTGTACCAAGTGGTGCTAGAAAAAAGATGGAACTTCAACATACAAAACAGAAACAAAGATGAACCCTTTCTTACTTTATCCTACTCATAAGAATTAGTTCAGGAGTTTGGGGTTTGAATATGCTTGGCCCGAGGAGTGGCACGATTAGGATGTGTGACCTTGTTGGAGTAGGTGTGTCACTGTGGGCATGGGCTTAAGACCCTCATCCTAGCTGCCTGGAAGCCAGTATTCTCCTAGCAGCCTTCAGATGAAGATGTAGAACTCTCAGTTCCTCCTGCACCATGCCTGCCTGGATGCTACCATGCTCCCACCTTGATGATAATGGACTGAACCTCTGAACTTGTAAGTCAGCCCCAATTAAATGTTGTTCTTATAAGACTTGCCTTGGTTATTGTGTCTGCTCACAACAGTAAAACCCTAACTAAGACAAGGAGATAGACAGAAGGCTCAGTAAGGTGCTCTAACGTGAATCCTCAGAACCTATGTAAAAACCAGACCGGGTGACACACACATGTAAATCTAGGGCTGGGAGTGGTGGATCTCAGGGGCTTGCAAGCCAACAGTGTAGCCAATGCGATGAGATCTGGGTTCAGTGAGAGACTCTTTCTAAAAAGACTAAGATGGAAAGGTGAGGAAGACAGTGTCAACCTCTGACTCCACATGTGCCTGTGTACACCCTGCCATGTTCCCACCAGACACATGCACACATACACAAATAACACACACAATAAATGAATAAATAGGGGTTGGAGAGATGGTATACTGGTTAAGAGTATTGACTGCCCTTCCAGAGTCCCAGCAACCACATGGTGGCTCACAACCATCTGTAATGGGATCTGATGCCCTCTTCTGATACGTTTGAAGAGAGTGGTAGTGTACTCACATGTATAATAAAATAAATAAATAGATCTTTAAAAAATAAATGAATAACTAACTATAATAAAAAATAATTAGTTCAAGTGGACATGCCTATAATCACAGTTCTTGGAAGGCTGGACAGGAGGATCACAGGCTATGGTTAGCAAGACTAATATTAAAATATCAGTTCAAAATAAACTACAGACATAAATATAGGAATTAAAGTCGTTATCGAGACGAACCTTAGTGCATTACTTTCCTGCTTTCCTTGTTGCTGTGATAAATACTTGACAGAAGCAGCTTAAAGAGGCTCATTGTGGCTCACCATTTGATGGTACAGTTCACCATGGGGAAGGCACGGCAGTTGGAGCATGAGGTCACACGGCATCGGCTGTCAGGAAGCAGAGAGAGATGGATGCTGGTCCTCTAGGGGTTTCTCCTTTATATTCAGTGCAGGACCCCAGCCAGTGCATGGAGGCCCTCACAAGGTGAGGAACTAAACACCCTGGAACTACTCTCATAAACACGTTCAGAGATGTATCTCTTAGTTGACTCTAAATCCCATCAATTAACAATTAAGATTAACCTTAAATTATGATTAGAAGCACAAATCATGCATAACAACAGACAGGAAGACATGTTGCAGCCATGAGATGGCTAGGTGGGTAAGGTCTCTTGCCACCAAGCCTGATGACCTGAGTTTGATTCCTAGGATCCACAGGGTGAAAGGAGACAACCATCTCCCAAAAGGTTGTTCTCTCACTTCCTTATGTGTGCTGTGGCACACCCACACTCATGCACGTGCCCACACACATGCATGCTCACACACATGTCCACCCACTCACACACACGCGCACACACATGCACATACATGCACACTCACATACATGCACGCTCAAACACATGTGCACCCACTCACACACATACATGCACATACATGCACACTCACATACATGTGTACATATTCACACACATGCACACTCACACACATATGCACCCACTCACACACACGCACACACATGCACATACATGCACACTCACATACATGCACGCTCACACAATGCACGCTCACACACATGCATGCTCACACACATGCACGCTCACACACATGTGCACCCACTCACACACACACACACACACATGCACATACATGCACACTCACATACATGCATGCTCACACACATGCACGCTCACACACATGCATGCTCACACACATGTGTACCCACTCAAACACACACATGCACATACATGCACACTCACATGCACGCTCACACACATGTGTACCCACTCACACACACACATGCACATACATGCACACTCACATACATGCACGCTCACACACATGCACGCTCACACACATGTGTACCCACTCTCACACACACACATGCACATACATGCACACTCACATACATGCATGCTCACACACATGCACGCTCACACACATGTGTACCCACTCACACACACACATGCACATACATGCACACTCACATACATGCACTCTCACACACATGCACACTCACACACATGTGTACACACACATGCACATACATGCACATTCACATACATGTGCACATATTCACACACATGCACGCACACTCATACATGTGCATATACTCATGCACAGACATACTCACACACATGCACACAGAATAAATACCTAGGTAAGTCAATACATATTTTTAAGAATCTAGTTCAGATCCGAGTGCTGACATGAGAGGCCGTCCGTGGACCGTTGTGGAGTCTAACAGGTTGTAGCAGCATGCCTTACTCTCTTCTCCATATGCCATACACTCTTTTCAGCCATTCCTTCAACTACTGAACAGTCGGGAAAACTTTATTATTTATATATGCAAATAGAAAGATCTAGAATGTTACACATCTCACTAGAGACTTCCTTTTTAATCTTATAAACAGTTGTATTATGTAAAGTTTTTACAAAAAAAAATTTTTGTTTCAGTTTTTTGGGATAGGGTTTCTCTGTGTAATAGCACTGGCTATCCTGGAACTCACTCTGTAGATCAGACTAGCCTTGAACTTACAAATATCCACCTGCCTCTACCTCCAGAATGCTGGGATTAAAGGCTCCACTACCTGGTGGTTTTTTGTTTTTGTTTGTTTGTTTGTTTTTGTTTTTTGTTTGTTTTTTGACATTATTTTATTTGTGCATTTGTGTGCTTTGCCTGAATGTATGTCTGTGCACCACATGCATGCCTGGTGCCTAAGGAAGTAGTGAGCCTCTGCATGTGGGTGCTGGGAATGGAAGCCAGGTCCCTTGCGAGACCACTGAGTCAACTCTCCAGCCCAAAGTCTTACAAAATTTTAAACTTCCATTTTAAATTAAGCAATTAAAGTCTATCCAACTGAGGAGTAAAGAAGAAAGAAAAACAGCATTTCTTCTGCATGTCTCAAGTCGTTCGTCTACACGCCACAGGGACAGACAAAGTTAGTGATCGGCACTGGCATATACACACAGCTCCAAGGCTAGTCTTTCTGGCTCACAATTAACAGCGGTTCAGTTCCACAGAGGTCCCAGCGACCTCTGTCAGTGCACCAGCAGGCAAGACACGGAACTGGGCAGTGAGAAGCCTCAGGAAGCCTCAGTCTGTCCTCTGGAAACTTCATCTTAAATCAAGTCCAGAACTATATAGGATGGAGCCTCCTAACATAAAGGGCTGTTTGGTTGGAAAGCCCGGGAGCTCAGACAAAATCAAACACATGCAGGCCGCTGCCGCCTGCAGTTACAGCTGAGGAGGAGGAGAAGGGGGAGGGGGAGGAGGAGGGGGAGGGGAGGGGGAGGGGGAGGGGGAGGGGAGGGGGAGGGGGAGGGGAGGGGGAGGGGAGGGGGAGGGGGAGGGGAGGGGGAGGGGAGGGGGAGGGGGAGGGGGAGGGGGAGGAGGAGGAGGAGGAGGAGGAGGAGGAGGAGGAGGAGGAGGAGGAAGAGGTCAGTTCCCCCCCCCCCCCCCCCGGGGGGAAGATTCACACCACCGGAGCTCAGTCACAACAGTACCAACGCTCTTCCCCAGTACTGTATTTCCTAGGCTGTGCTGGGTGGGAACTCATTCTAAAAGATGCCGTTTAAGAGGCAGAGGAGGGCCAGCAAGATGGCTCAGCAAGTTAAGCATTTGTTACACAAACGCAATCCCCAAGTTCCTCAAACTCCACAGAGAAGTGGAAGGAGAGAATCAGCGCCACCAAGAATGTGTCCTCTGACCTCCACGTGCACCCGTGACCTGCAGACACCTATATATTGTGTTGCACTGGTGTATATGTACGTGGATATGTATCTACCTACCTATACATCATGTACTACACAATCATAAAAACTTTAAAATGATAATAAAGTAAAAAAGCAGAGGCGTTCTCACATTGAGAATCGCTGCCTGTCCTATGCCCTCAGAAGGAGAACTCCTGCAGTAAAGATGCCTTCTGACCACCTATACCTCTAAATGTATCTGTCACTCAAACCCGTTTTTATTTAGTTCTATGCCTTCACTACCATGATGGACTGGACCTTCACTGTGTAAGCCAGAAAAACCCCAGCAATGGCGGCTGAGAGTCAAGTCTGTGTGTGGCAGGCACAGCGATTCTGGAGAGCCTAGCTCCTGAGGTCTGCCTAATACAGCCTTGCTTTCCGGTCTTCTGAAGTACACGTTGGAGCCATGAAACATGGATAAACCTTTACTAGAAACCAGATTCAGAAGTGCTGAGAGCCCAGGAATGGTTCTGTTCTGGAGATGGAGGACTGCATCCGGGTAGGGATGTAGGAATGTCACAGGAGATCCTGAATGGTTTATAACATCTGGGACTGATGATTCTGACCTTTGACCCCTGCTTTACCCCAACTTTCTCCCCACTCCAGTCTCTCCTTCCAAGAGCTCATTCCCCTTGTGTTTCAAGCGACTGGGTGATGTAGGGAAAATCCATTTAGTTTAACTTGTCCCAAGGTCACTTTCAAATCGTAGCTCAAGAGCATGTGGTTGCATTTGGCAAAGCCTTAGAACTTCTGTTCCTAAACCATGGAAAGTTTGATGGTGATCCAGACCCCACAAGGCAGAACGGTAAAGGGCCCTGCCTGCCCTTGTCACCTGTAATTTCACATACTGTGATCCTGGCTGTGAGAAAGGAGAGCCTGACCAACACTGAGAAACAGTCACTGAAGACACAGAAAATGTCATAAACCTGTCAGCCCATGCTGCCTTTCCAGGGGTTCTGTAATCCCTGGGGCTCCCACCCTGTAGACTCTGGTGGAATGAGTCTGCAAACCTCAGGCTCAATATGGCCAGCATTTCATCCGTTGTTTTAGGCTTTGAAGTGTTTGAGAACACGTAGCCTACAGGGCAAAGTTTCTCCCCAATGATAATACACACACACACACACACACACACACACACACACACAAATACGCACACACACACAAATACACACACACACAAATACACACACACAAATATGCACACACACACAAATATACACACACACACAAATACGCACACACACACAAATATGCACACACACACACACAAATCTGGAGCAAGAGAAGCAGATGCCCTTTTTGAAAACTTTGGATTGATGAAAAAATTCCATTTAATTACACAGATTGTGCAATAACTTGTTTCCTTGCATACAGAATTATTCTAAGTAACTGATATTTTTAAAGCACCACTTAGTGGGGTTCTATTTCCAGAACCCACAGTGGGGAGGTGGGGTTCTGGCTCACAACTGATTCTAACTCCAGCTCTGGGTGGCTGACGCCACCTACTACCTGCACACCGGCAGCATATGTGTGCATTAAGATAGGCAAAACAAACCAAAAATCCTTCCAGTCAGGAGTAGACTAAGTTGAAAATGGGGAAAAAGGCATAAAGTAAGAGATTAGAGGTCATAGGCTTCGTTTATTAACCTGTTCTTTAGTAATTAATTTAACAATACACTCTCTCTGTACTAGCTGGTTTGGGGTGTCAACTTGACACAGGCTGGAGTTATCACAGAGAAAGGAGCTTCAGTTGGGGAGATGCCTCCATGAGATCCAACTGTAAGGCATTTTCTCAATTAGTGATCAAGGAGGAAAGGCCCCTGGTGGGTGGGACCATCTCTGGGCTGGTAGTCTTGGGTTCTATAAGAGAGCAGGCTGAGCAAGCCAGAGGAGGCAAGCCAGTAAAGAACATCCCTCCATGGCCTCTGCATCAGCTCCTGCTTCCTGACCTGCTTGAGTTCCAGTCCTTATTTCCCTTGGTGATGAACAGCAGTATGGAAGTATAAGCTGAATAAACCCTTTCCTCTCCAACTTGCTTCTTGGTCATGATATTTGTGCAGGAATAGAAACCCTGATTAAGGCACTCTCTAAAGGGCTAGATCTGGGAGCTCACATGCTAAGAGGGTCTCAGAACAGAAGCACACAGAACAGGCCAGCAGCATCCAGAGTAATGCAGAGTTGTGGAGTGAAGGATTAGAGTGGGCCACCCTGATGCAGAAGCGTTTACATAGAGACCTGCGGGAATGTACCACCGATCTGGGAGGAAAGCAGTGGGCTTTCGAAAGCCATGTGCCATTGCTTCACCACAGTGCTGGTGACTTGTCCTCTGCTGCTCCAGCCACCATGCCTGCCTGCCCCCTGCTCTCCCTTCACCACAGTGATGGTGACTTATCCACTGGAACTGCAAGCCACAGTAAACCCTTCCTTCTATCCATTACTTTGCTCATGGTATTTAATCACAGCGACAGAAAATAACTACTATGGTAGACGTAGGACCATCTTTACGTTGTAGCAGAAGAAATGGAAGCTGATGACGACAGCACAACCACCTTCCTAAGGCTGCAGAGCTAGAGAACAAAACTGACTAAGTGCCTGAAACCTGTGTTCCTTACGCCACACTAGTATTCCCCGAGGCCAGATACCAAGGGTAAATGGAGAGGCGGATATGGCCCTGCTCCCTGTGCAGGCTGAGCTTAGAGCCCGCAGGAGTGCCTCTTCGCTAGAAATCTCAGAGAGCAACTCTGAACTAAGATCGTCGGAAGGTAGATGGCAGGCAGATTTTGGTGGCTTACCATATTGGAAGGTCACTTCTAAGTTTGTTTTGTTTTGTTTTTGGAGACAGGGTTTCTCTGTGTAGCCCTGGCTGTCCTGGAACTCACTCCATAGACCAGACTGGCCTCAAACTCAGAAATTCACCTGCCTCTGCCTCCCAAGTGCTGGGATTAAAGGCATGCGCCCACTTCTAAGTTTAAGCAACCGGCAATGGCGGCTCACTTAATTTGACCCAGTGAATCTCAGTGCTTACTCCTGACAGGAGCTGCCTGCAGAGTTGTTAGCCGGTACTTTCCACAGTCTGACAGCCCATTTCAGAGCCACTTACAGAGCCTTGCCAACCCTACTCTGCCACGATCAAATCCTCCTTGTTCCCAGATCTAACTGCTCCACCCCACCCCCAGCAGAGCCTTTGCCAAGAGGAGTACGGTCACGCTTGGTTCATCACTAGCGCTGGTGGCAAGAACACCATGGTTTCAGCAGATAGCCCTCGGTTTGAACACTGGCTCTGCCAGGAACAAGTTGAGCAAGTGTGTCAGGGTTCAGAAAAGCTCGTGTTGCCTTCCGAGGTTCTAATG
Source organism: Mus musculus (assembly GCF_000001635.26). Classification (NCBI taxonomy): domain Eukaryota; kingdom Metazoa; phylum Chordata; class Mammalia; order Rodentia; family Muridae; genus Mus; species Mus musculus. The sequence continues at coordinate 31,586,807 of NC_000080.6, forward strand.
ATGTATCCAAGACTATCATGGAGCCCCTTGAATGGGGATCATCAGATCTCAGCACCCAGACATCCCTGCTGCATTTAGGCTTCCTGCAGCTCAGCTCTTTGTAGACCTCATCAGCCTGTGGAGGTGAGAAGACAGCCTGTTACTTATGGTAAAAACCAGACAGGTTCTGCCAGATGATGAGATGGGGATGAGGCCGAGGAAGTGGAGGCTCCAGGGAAGAGCAGGAGAGTTGGCAGAGCCCAGATCTGGGTGAGCAACAGGTCTCTATTTGAGTGGCAGTCCCTTGGTTGACTGGTGGTTTTCAAAGTGACTCCTGCCCATAAATAAAGTGGCTCAGGTGGTGTTCTGATCCATCAAGAGAGTGGATCTATTTATTTTTGCTGAAGGAATTGGCATGGATCTTGATGGGGTAACCCAAGATAGACATATGAGGAAAAAGGTCTCTTCACCAGCGGCATGGATTTGGAAGACTGTGCTAAAATGCCTTAACATTCAGAAACGTGTGTGTGTATGTGTGTGTGTGTGTGTGTGTGTGTGTGTGTTGTGTGTGTATGTATGTGTGTGAAAGAGAGAGATGGGGTTGGGGGAGGGAAAGAGGAGGAGGAAGAGGGAGGGGTGGCTGTCAAGTTGCTGAATGGCTCTAGTCAATGCCTTCAATCTGGTAATACACTCCTTCTAGTATGTCTGGGTTACAATGGTACAATACCACAGACAGGCGGCTTGTCAGGAACCAGTCTCTCTTACAGGTCTGGAGGCCAGAAGCTGAAGACCAAGACAAAGGCAGATTCAGCTTATTTTCTGGGTCACGAATGTCTGTCTTGTTGCTGTGTTCCCAATGAGTAGAGAGAGTCTGGGATCTCTCTGGGGCCTCTTTTACAAACACGCTCACCCCATTGGTGACAGCTTAATCTCCACAGCTAACCATCAGTCCGAGGTCCTATCTCTGCACACTGTCACCTCAGGTCAGGTCCAAATCTGAATTTAAAGGGGGCATAAATCTTTGGTCTATAGCAAAGTAGTAGTTAGATATGTGTTTTCTTCCTCTGAATAGATTGCTAACTCACTGAGCAGGAAGCCCAACAGGAAAAAAAGCATTACCTGTGTATAGGGGGATTCTTACTAGACTTACAATAAATATTTCAGAAAAACCACATTAAACTTTTTAAAAGTTAACCATTAGAAACAAAACAGAGAATACAATGCCATATTTAATTATGAAAACAAAACCAAAACAAATAAAGCAAAACAAAAATCCACTAGGTACACTACACTCATCAAAACTATCTCCAGATCTGAGAGAGAAACAAAATTTTTTCCAAAGGAGCAGAAATTGAGGCACTTTTATTACTGCCAGACTAGTTCTCGGGGAAATACATTAGAAATAAAAATTTAGGGCCCAGGGTCAGACTAATTTACATTGTGAATTCCAGACCATGTGGTCCCAGTGTCCCTAAGGCAAGGTGGGAGGAGCAGACTGGAGGAGAACTTCTGAGGGGAGAAGGGCAGGAGAGGAGGGAAAGAGGAGGGTGTGTACAGCAGAAAAAGGGAGATGCTGGCTCCCAGATGTTGTCCCGTGGTCTCTACCAGCTCCTCACTCGCTCCTTACCCCACCACATTAAACTGCTTAAAAGTTAACCATTAGAAATAGAATTATAAGCCAGATGGTGGTGGCCTACACTTCTAATCCCAGCACTCAGGAGGCAGGCAGAGTTTGAAGCCATCCTGATTGAGAGACAGAGAGAGAGAGACAAAGAGAGACAGAGACAGACAGAGACAGAGACAGAGATAAAGTATAAGCCAGGCTTGGTGCACGTTTTTTAATTCCAACACTCAAGAGGCAGAGGCAGGCAGATCTCTGAGTTCAAAGTTCTTGGTCTACAGAGTTTCAGGACAACCAGGGATACACTGAGAAATCCTGTCTCAAAAAAACAAAACAAACAAACAAACAAAAAAAAAAACAAAAAAACCCAAAACCAAAGAAAATTAAAGTGTAATAACTACCATAATGGATACACACACACCAATGTACACATATACACCTTACTAGATGAACGAACACTACAAAACAAAAAATGAAGGGAGTATACATAATAAATAAACAATAAGAAAGAAGAAAGGAATAACACTAACAACCACGACACAAGGCTGGGTGTGGGGCACACACCCTTAGTACCTGTACTTGGGGGACAGAGGCAAGTGAATCTCTGTGAACTCAAGGCCAGTCTGATTTACATTGTGAGTTCCAGGCAAGCTAGGGCTGCATCCTGAGACCCAATCTAAAAAATAACAAAAGCTTTAAGACCTAAAAGTAAGAGAAATACTGAAATGGAAGGAACTCTGCTGACTTCTTTCTGCAGCCAGTGTTATTCACGCCAAAACAGACACACACGCAAAAGCAAACTATACATCCATATCTTTGATGACCATAGATGTAAAACTTCCCAATAAAGCCCTAGCAAGCTGAATGTAGTAACGGCACATCCAGAAGATCATACAACAAGGTCAGGTAGGATTCGTCCATGGGCTCCACACAGATGCTCCAACAGAAACACACAATGAGTGTGACATATGAGGAGGGTGAAGGGGAAAGTACAACATGGCATGAAGAACAACAATTCAGTAGGTCAAGTTAGAAGGAAAATCACACACACACACACACACACACACACACACACAGAGAGAGAGAGAGGCAGTATCAGACAAACAGGGGTGAGGTGGGGGGAGCTGAAAGCATTTCCTCTAAGATGTGGAATATGGCAAGGATATCCACTCTCACCGCTCTTATTTAATAAAGTACTGGGAGTTTTAACAACAGCAATTAATCAAGAGAAACACATGGCGTCCAAATTGGAAAGGAAGAACTTTAATTATCCATGTTTACAGATGACATGATTCTATCCATAGGAAGGACCAAGTACGCAATCAAAAAAGTTCGGATTTATAAGCATATTTAGATATTTAGCAAAGCTGGAGGATATAAAGGCAGCATATAAAAACAGTAATAGTTTATGCACAAATAGTGAACCTCATAAAGAGAAAATAAGAAAATGATTTCATTCACATTATCCATAAAAAAATTTTATGAACAAACTTTACAAGGAAATAAAAGATCTCTACAATAAAAATTATAAAATACTGATGAAAGAAATTATATAGGGCATGCCCAGAAGAAATGGAACAATACATTCTAGTTCGTAAATAGGAAAAATTGGTACTATTAAAATAACCATATTATAAGAAAAATCTATAGTTTTGATGCAATTGCATCAAAATACCAACAACTTTTTTTTTTTCACAGAAATAAAAAACAATTCCTGGTTAATGTGGAACCTTAAAAACAAAACAAATCAAAACAAAACTGGAATAGCCAAAGAAATTCTGAACAGGGCCAAAATAAAGAGGAGGTGGGAGGTCAGAAAAACAGCACTGCTCAGCTCAGCATGCTGAAGTCTTAACGTTTTACCCCAGCACTGTCAAAAAGCAAATGAACAAGCAAGAAAACACTGTCTTGGGAACCTGGAAGCATCACAGCATCTATTTTCAAACACAATACAAAGCTATAGTCACTAGGACAGCATGATACTAGTATAAAAACAGACACACACGACAATGGAACAGACCAGAAAACCATAAACTGATCCTCAGTCACACAGCTGGCTTATTTTTTTCCAAAGGCATAAAGAACATATATCTGAGAAAAGACAGTCCACGCCACTAAATGGTGCTGGCAAAACTGGATCTGCATATGCAGAAGTTAAAACTAGATTCTCTAGAGATAGGACGCAGAAATCAACCCCAAATATATCACAGGCCTAAATCTTAAACCTGAAACTGAAGTTACTACAAGAAAACGTAAGGGGCACCCTTATAGGTGTGTCCACCCCAAGATCTTTGGTCTGCATAGACCCCAAGATCAATGCAGCCTAACAGAAAATCATACATTATTAAGACATGTTGAGATTTCTGTGCGTTTTGTTTTTGTAACTCTATTGGGAAGGTCTTAATATGAACTCACTGGATGACAATGTCAAGTTGCAATGTCAAAAGGTCACATAAGGCCGGCTGTAGGCAATGATAATTTAGGTAGGACCAGAGGCACAGGTAATGGGATTATGTCAGACTATATTATATACAAGAAACTCCTGCACAGGAAAGGAAATAATCGACAGAGCTAAGAGACGACCTACAAAACTGGAGAGTATATTTGTGAATTATTCATCTTATAAGAGATGATGCCCAGAAATCCTAAAGCACTCAAAAAATGAATGCCAAAAAAATTTAAATTAGGCTAAAGAACTAGGAACTTCTCAAAAGAAGGCACATGCAAGTACATGAAGACAATGCCCAGTTTCACTGATTGCCAGAGAAATGCAGATCAGAACCCAGTGAGCCATGCTGCTACTCAGCGTTGCCCTCTGAGCTGCCCCATCCTCATGAGCTCAGCTATGCCCACCTGCAATAGTCCATCATAAATGGGCAGGGGGACTCCCTTGATATGCCGGCCACTCCTTCTGGCCATTTGCGTGCAGTTCCACACAAGGCCCTGGGCTGTGGGGAGGGGCTAGAGTGTGTATTGGGGAAGAGTAGATAAAGGGGCTCTGTGAGGTCATGGAGGTGCTGGGTGAAGAAAGTGTCTGTAGAGCAACTGTTTGGGGTTACCTGTGCTCCATCAGTCTCCTCATTCATGTTCTCTAAGTGAACCCAATAAATTGGTTTTCCATTAAGAACTGTGGTGGGATCTTACTTTGCTCTTCTTTAGGACCTTAGGGGTAGGGGAAGACTTTGTTCACATCTCTAGGGAAGGACGTTTCTTATTTCTCCCACATGGAATGGCCATTACAGGGTCCTGGGGAGATAGCTTAGTTGCGGAAATGCTTGTAGCATAAGCAGATTCCAAATTCGTCTCCAATACTCACATGAAAAGCCAGACATTCACAGCCATCACAGCACTGCAGAGGGAGAGACAGGAGCCCTGCCCAGCTCCTAACTGGTCTGGCTGACCAGCCTTAGTCTAAACAGACAGCCCCAGGTCCCGGTGGGAGACCTATCTATCTCAAAAAGCAAGAGTGTAAAGCTGAGAAATGGCTCAGTAAGTCAAAAGTCCCTTAGCAGTCATGAACTCATGAGTGGGATCCCTCCAAGCCCACATTAAAAATGGGCAGTGCAGCCCAGAACAGCAGTGCTGGCCTGTAACTCCTCAGTGGGGTGGGTAGAGGATGGACGATCTCTGGGAGTTTGATTCAGTCAGTCTAGTCAAATGACAAGCTCCAAGTTCAGTGAAGAAACCCTGCCCCAAAAGTTTTGATGGACACCCATAGGGGAAAACAGCCAAAGTCAACCTCTGTTCCCTACATGTATGCATTCACACACACCCAAGTGCACACATGTGTACATGCCACATACACACAGGGATGCTATCATAAAAAAGACAGAAAACTAGCACTCAATAGATCATCATGATGTCACAATGAATCATTGGGTGGTCATGATGTGTCACTGTCCCATCACAAAGGTGCATCGCAGCATCATTGAGGGGCATTGTGCATCGTGAAGACCTACATCAGCTCTGGGGTAACCCAAGGGAACATTCTGATGGCAGAGAAGAGAGCATCGTGATGTGATACCACAATTCACCTTCTAATGACACAATGGCGAATCTTGACATTATAATTTAGCATAGTGATGTCATAGTGGTGTACTGAACCATCACAATTTACATCTGTGATGTCACAGAGTAGTGTGATGTCATCGTTGAGATACTGTGGGTGTCACAATGGGGCATGACACAGTAAAGAATTTTGATACCACATTCACACTGGGATATAAAAACAGTGCAGCAGATCTCTCTCTGATGGCTGGGTGTTCTATGCACTGCTGTCTCCCCCATGCGCTCAACCTCAGAGGAGGAGGGAACAGGAGAGGAAAGAAGCAAGTCTCTTAAATTTTTATTGCTGTAACAAAAATACTTGAGAAAAAAATTAAGAAGGAAATGTTTGTTTGGTTCATGATTTCAGGTTTCAACCCTTAGTTGGCAGGATCCATGCCTTGGGTGGGAGGTGACTCAGCATATCAGAGCTAGTGGGAGCTGTGGTGGGCTGTTGACCTTCTGATACAAAGAAGAAAGGGGAGGGGAGGGGAGGGGAGGGGAGAGAAGGGAAGGGAAGGGAAAAGAAGGGACAGGGAGGAGAAAGGTGGGAAGGGAAAGAACAGAGAGAGAGAAAGAAAGGGAGAGAGAGAGAAGGGAAAAAGGGAGGAAGAGAGGAAGGAGGGAGAGAAGGAAGAGAAGGAGGGAGGGAGGAAGGGAGAGAGAGAGCAAAGAAAAAAGAACATTCAAGTCCATGTTGTATCTAAGTCCTATCTCCTAGTTTTTACCACTTCCACATAAAACTGTCGAATTATGAACCCATCAGTGGCTTAGCCTACTAAGGCAGAGCCCTCATGATCTGACCACTTCCCTAAAGACTCTTCTCTGAATACTGACTGGAAACCAAACCTTAGACACATGGGCCTTTTTGGAGGACACTTCATAGTCAAGCATAACGCTAAGATAGACTAAGCACTTAAAAGAGACCTAAGTTTTGGGGGCTGCTGAGATGGCTTAGCTGTTAGAGTACTGCCTGCTCTTCCAGAGAATCTGGGTTCCCAGGACCCACGTGGTGGCTCACAAGTCTGTAATCCAGGGGATTGAATGCCATTGTATTAGTCAGGGTTCTCTTAAGGAACAGAACTGATACAATGAATCCCCCCCCACACACACACACACACGTATATAGGATTTATTCACATGGCTTAAAGTCTGTGGTCAGATCAATCCAGCAATGGCCATCTCCCAACAAAAAGGTCAGGCACATGTTAGTTGTTCAGTCCATAAAACTGGATGTCTCAGCAGTTCCAATCTAGTGCTGTAGCTAGAATCTGGGACTTCCCGGGGAAGTCCTAGAGAGCTGCTTCTGGTTTTCAGTTTGTTGGAATTCCAAGGAAGTAGGTTTTAACACAAAAGTAAGAATGTTTCAGTAACAGGGTAAACGAACTTTCCAGCAAGACTGAGGGCAAGCAGGCGAAACGGCTTCTGTCTTAGTTACTTTTCCGTTTCTGTGATAAAACACCATGGCCAAAGCAACTTATAAAAAGAAAGCATTTAATTTGGCTTATGGTTTCAGGAGGTTCAAGCCCACGATGGTAGAGAGAAGGAACAGCCAAGAGTTCACATCTTAATCCACAACCATGAGGCAGAGAGAGAGAGAGAGAGAGAGAGAGAGAGAGAGAGAGAGAGAGAGAGAGCGAGCGAATGGGAATTATGTCTTTTGAAACTTAAAAGCCTGTCCCTAGTAACACACCTCCTCCAGCAGAGCCACACCTCCTAATCCTTCCCCAACAGTTCCACCTTCCACCAACTGGGATCAAGTATTCAAATACAAGCGTCCGTGTGGGTCATTCTCCTCCACATCACCACAGCCCACTTCTGACCTCCCAGAGTACCAGCCACACACACTGTACACAGACACAAAACTTCCATATACATAAAATAAAAGAAATTTAAAAGAAATGGAAATAAATCATGATTTCTTCGAGGTCATTTTGTCCCTGTGATTAGAAGGAGGAAGCTTTGAAACCACCTTTTACCTGTCCTTAAACCATGAGGCACACTGGACACTTAGCAAGGGTGGGAGCTTTAACCAATATGGCTGTGTGGGTCCCACCTGACAGATGCCAGTATGCTTGATCAGGATTATCTGAAGGCCCTCGCTGGGTTTCAGTGCTGATGTGGGCCGTGGACTCCACTTCCCACACATGAACAGACACAGCCCCATGCTTGCACAGGGCTTGCTAAACATCCATTCATCGACTGCAGCCAATTTTCTCTGATGTGCCCTAATAGGAGGGAGCTGTGGCATGGGTAATAGCAACCAACAAATAATTTAAAACTAATTTCTCCTTGGTTTGGGAATGCAGCATGTGACTTCCTGGCTGCCGACTGCCTGGCTAATTCAGTTTGCCTCAGATGAATGGGCCTTTACTGAGCTAACAGTACAGCTCAGCCCTGTGCTGAGGTGTGGAAGGAAGACTGCCAAGTGAAATGTGCCCTCCCCAAACTGTCAGACACGGTCACCGGGTGGTTGTGGGGACTTTGCTCACCAAAGGGTTACAAGGGGCCAGCATGTGAACAGAGGTTGGAGTGGGAGGCTGCTCTGCTGGCTGCTAAGCATTTCTGGGAGCAGTACATATACCACACAACTCAAAGCTCAGTTTTTCTATCACCCTCCCTAGAGAGAAGAGAAAGTGAGGCTCCCAGAGGCTGAAACCTACCAAAGCAGAAACAGTCTGGGCACAAGCTCATCATGTGCAAAGCCTTTCCCCACCAGATACTATCTGTCCAAAATGGCAGACCTGTCTTGCAGAATGAATTCTGTACACACACATACAAACACACACACACACACACACACACACACACACACACACACACACACTCACACATACTCACATACACACACACACACTCACACACACATACTCGCACACTTACACACACTCACACACACTCACAACATACATACTCACACACACACCTGTCCCCTAAATGCAAGGAGACCTCAAGACTATGCCGGGGGCAGCCTAGAGACTCCTTCCAGGATGCACAGCTGAAACCAGAGCCCCAGCTGCCACTGTGAGATCTGCCACACCTATTTGTACCAAGGCCACACCTTCCAGGTATTGTGTTATTCACCACAATGAGTCCAGCAAGGATGAGAAGGTGGCCCTGTTCCCAGAGACCTGAGAACTCTCTGGGAGAAGCTTGGTTCCATTTTCCTTAACTTCTTGAAACGTGGACTCTTCATCTGAGCCTTCCCTCTGGGGTCCCACCTCCACCATTGCCTGACAGTTTAGCCAACCTTTTCAAAAGTCCCCAGGTGGTGTCACTGGCCTCCCAAGAGGACCTTGGCTAAGTTAATGCATTATCATTGGTCTCCCAAGAGGACCCTGGCTAAGTCAATGCATTATCATTGGTCTCCCAAGAGGACCTGCACTACAATGGCCTTCTTTACTTGTGTTTCCTATATGGGAAAGGGAGGTAAAATTACCACCCTGGCAAATTTACCAGATGAAACTGGCCAAGATTTTTAAAGATTAAGACCACACAACAAAAAACAAGAACAAACAAAACAAAGTAAAACAATCAACTACAGCTGTTTCAGTGTTTGTCGTTATCACTGGCCTCAATGACTGGAAGGAAGGCAGTTCAGGAAAAAGTAACCGATCAGCAATGTTAGAAATCCACTCCCAGTGTTGTTAATACCTTAGGGGCAGACATTTGATAGTCAGCTTTTTCGCTGCCGTACTAAAATACCTGAGAAAATCAACTTAACAAAAGAAACAACATCTCAGCTAATGGTTTCTCAGTTTGTATTGGTAGGCCCCACTGGGGACTGTGGCAAGGTAGGATGCTGTGTTAGGGAGCATATATATAATAGAGCAAAGATGATGGCCTTGTGGCGACTAGGAAGCAAAAATAGGGGAAGGGTCGGGGTTTAATACACCTTCAAGAACAAACTTCCTTCAACTAGGCCCCACGCCCCAACAATGCCACAGACATTTAGCATATGGGCTCTTGGAGAACATTTAAAATCTATACTGTAACAATAAGAAAACACTGCAGGCTCAGGAAACGCTCACTGGAGGCTTCCCATCATCCTTTGCTTCTGAAGGACGGAGGTAAGGGATGTGCTGAGTGTCAGACCTCTAGAAGCACAGCTGTTTGCCAGTACACTGACCGTTGCTTTTCGAGAACTAGCTTCTGGGTGAGAAAGGAGAAGTCTCTGAGAGTCCCTCAGGACTGAGGCTGTAGATCAGTTGGCAGAGAGCTTGCATAACACGCACAAAGCCCTGGGTTCCATCCCCAGCAGTGAGTAAATGGGACACAGTCATGTGTGCTGTAACCCCAGCTCTTAGACGGTCAAGGAAGTAGGATCAGAAGTTCACGGTCATCAGCTGCATAGTGAATTCGAGGTCAACTAGAGTTACAGGAAATGTCATCTCAAGAAAATATTCATTAGGTATAGAATCCACACACAAAATATGCAAACATTAAACATAAAATACAGTGGAAGTTGAAAACATATTTACATTGACAATGAAACAGATATGTGTCCAGAAACAAATTTAACAAAAGTTCTGTAATGTCAGTATCATAAAACCTTAAAAACCTTGCTGAAGGACAAACACCAACAAGCAAACAAAACAAAACTTCAGGAAACTGAAAGATGCTATTCTCTAATAGAATACCCAGCGGTGGTGGCGCACGCCTTTGATCCCAGCACTTGGAGACAGAGGCAGGAGGATCTCTGCCTTCAAAGACAGCCTGGTCTACAGAGAGAGCTCTGGGACAGCCTGGGCTACAGAGAAACCCTATCTTAAAAAAAAAAACAGACAAACAAACAAAAACAAATGAAGCTTAAAAAATAACAACAAAACACAAAACAAACAAAAAGAAGTAACAAATAAGACACAAAATTTCTCAGATGTCGTTTCCTACTGACTTGACCACTTAGGGACACTGTTTCAACCACAGCTTTTCCTCCTGTATGGAGGGATGCGCTGACCCTGGGGGTTTGCCCCTCCTGGTGGGATGCTCTGGTCCCAGTGAAGTCAAACTTCACCAGCAGTGGCTGTCAGCTCACTTTTCATGCGTAAACCAACCAATCCCAGGCTGAGCACCCCAGTTTTCCCCTTTGTGGTCCACATTTATCTGCTCTCCATTCTGGATCCTCCTGCCCTAAGTTTGTCAGTGCTACTTGGAGTCAACTGGGGACAGCCCCACACTACCCAAGACCTGCCCTGATCGGGTTTCCCCATCTTCGCCTTTTTCTTCTGTCAATGACTCAGTAATGCTCTCTGCTTGAGTGTTGCCTCATGAATCTCTGTGGGATGTGGTACATCTCCTATTCTCCCTTGCCTCTTCTCTCATACATTACATTCTGACCAGTTTCCCCTCCCTCCGCTCCTTCTAGGCCCTCCTTCTCCCCAGATCCACTCCTCCCATTTTCTTTCAGAAAAGGGTAGAACTCCTAATGTTATCAACCAGCCATGCCATATCAAGTTGCAGTAAGACTAGGCAACTGCCCTCATATTAAGGCTGGACAAGGCAACCCAGTAGGAGGACAGGGGTTCCAAAAGCAAGCAAAAGAAATCAGCTCCCGCTCTCACTGTTAGACTCCCACAAGAACACCAAGCTACACGACTGTAACATATATGCAGAAGACCTAGGTCAGAGCCATACAGGCTCCATGGTTGTTGTTTCAGTCTCTGAGAGACCCTATGAGCCCAGCTTAGTTGATTCTGTGGGTTTTCTTGTGGTGTCCTTGACCCCTCTGGCTCCTACAATCCTTCCTCCCCCTCTTCTGCAGGAATCTTCCAGCTCTGCCTAAGGTTTGGCTGTGGGTCTCTGCATTTGTTTCCATCAGTTGCTGGATCGTATCCCTGATGAGGATTAGGGTAGGCTCCCATCTACAAGTACAGCAGAATATCAATAGTAATCATTTCTTTGACTTTGGGGAGTTGGGGTGGCCCAACTAACCTGGGCTCATAGTTGCCTGATCAGAGAAGATGGTCAGTTCAGACTCTCTAGTCCCCATTGTTAGTACTTTTCACTAGGGTTACCCTTGTAGACTCCGTGGAGTTTCCATTACACTAGGTCTCTACATCATTTCCCAAATGCCCTCCAACTCCAATCATCTCTCCCTGTACTCTCTCGCTCCAATCTTTTCCCTCCTGTTCCCACCCCCATCCTCAGTCCACTGGTGAAATCTATTCTATTTCCCCTTCCCAGGGAGATCCATGCATACCACTTGAGCTCTCCTTGTTACTTAGTGTCTTAGTGTTTCCATTGCTGAGAAGAGATATCATGACCAAGGCAACTCTCATAGAGGACAACATTTAATTGGGGCTGGCTTACAGTTTCAGAGGTTCAGTTCATTATCATGATGGCGGGCAGTATGGCAGTGTGCAGGCAGACATGGTGCTGGAGAAGGAGTTGAGAGTTCTACATCTTGGTCAGAAGTCAGGGAGAAGACTATCTTCCAGGCAGCTAGGAGGAGGGTCTTGAAGCCCACCCCCACATTGACACACTTCCTCCAACAAGGCCACATCTACTTCAACAGGTTCAACAGGGCCACACCTCCTAACAGTGCCACCTCCTGGGCCAAGCATATTCAAACCACTACAGTTAGCTTCTATGGCTCTGTGGATTATAGTATGAATATCCTTTACTTATAAGGGAGTATATACCATGTTTGTCTTCCAGGGTCCGGGTTCCTCACTCAGGATGATCTTTTCTAGTTCCATCCATTTGGCAAATTTCATGATATTGTTTTTAATAGAGGAGTAGTATCCCATTGTTTAAATGAACCACATTTTCTTTATCCATTCTTCAGTCAAGGGACATCTGGGTTGTTTTCAGCTTCTGGCTATTACTAATAAAGCTGCCGTGAGCATAGTTGAGTAAGTGTCCTTGTGGGATGGAGGGAGGTGCACTTAAATGGGGGAACTATTTTGGCTCATGGATTCAGAGGTTCCAACCCAGGATGAGCTAAGAATCATGGCAGTTAGGTCGGGCGTGGTGGCGCACGCCTTTAATCCCAGCACTCAGGAGGCAGAGGCAGGCAGATTTCTGAGTTTGAGGCCAGCCTGGTCTACAAAGTGAGTTCCAGGACAGCCAGGGCTATACAAAGAAACCCTGTCTCGAAAAACCAAAACAAACAAAAACAAAAACAAAACAAAACAAAAAGAAGAATCATGGCAGTTAGTGTGCAAGGCAGCTCACCTGTGGCAGACAGGAAGCAGGAAGACCTGAGGAAGAAACAGAGGACATAATACAGGTCTCCTGCACATCCTAGTGACCTCCTCCTTCCAGCTATGCCCCACCTACTTTTGACCACATTCCAGCAAGAGCACATATCATGACTCTGTCATGGATTAATTAACTCCTTGATTAGGTCAGCCCCCTCAGACCTAATAGCTTCACCAAATCCCATTAGCCAGCAATTAAGCCCAGATGTGTAAGCTTCCTATTCAAACCATACTGCTCCACCATTAGCCTGCAAACCCTCATCTCCACTGTATAACCTAAGCTGCATTTAGTACAGTGGCTTTCCTCCTTCCTAATGCTGTGGCCCTTCATGGTGTTATGGTGACCCCCAACCATAACATTATTTCATTGCTACTTCATAACTGTGATTTTTTTCACTGTTATGAATTGTAATGTAAATATCTGATAGATATGAGATCCCCGTAAAAGGGTCCTTTGACCCAAGGGGTGGCGACCCACGGGTTGAGAACCATTCATTTAGTGCATCTTAAATGCCTTAACTGTTAAATGTTAAATGTCTTAACTGTTCTGGCACAGATGAGAAGTCCAAATTCAGCCTCTTCTGAGACTCAAGGTTAAGCTGTGAACCTCATAAAATTAAACAGCAAGTTCCACACTTCCAGATGCAAGTCCAGAGTAAGCATTCCCACTCTAAAAGAGAGGAGCGGGGTATAGAAGACTGGGGTTAAGGCAGGCCAAAACCCAGCAGAGAAACATCACATCTTGCAGCTCTGTGTCTGGCATCTAGGTGCACGGTGTGGTGTGAGACTCAGAGGGCTTAGGTAGACCCACATCGATGGCCTTGCGGTTTGCAGCCCACAGGGTTCTCTCTAAGGCTGGTGTGTGCGCACTGCCCAGACCTTTACTTGGCAGATGGTTCCTGAGGTCTCCACTACCCTCACATCTTTGCACACAAGCCTCTCAGGGACTGCCCGCTGGCATTGCAAGTCTGTCCAGCCTTCTAGTCTGGGTGGACCTCCATGATGTAGTAACATGTGGACTCTGCATGTCTGCATAACCAGCATCATACAGACCAGGGCGATGTTTTCCTTATAGCAGGAAACTCTTGGTTCTAGGAAGATGCAGGGACCTCATAGTGCTTAATCGATGATTGTGGAAACATTTCCCAACGTGGTCTTGTGTGAGCTCTCCTCTCCAAGCAAACTCTGAGTTGAGTTAAAACCTTTGCCCCTGATCACCTGAGGTAGGCTAAGTCCCATTCCCAAGCCCCCGAGGTGGGTACAGTCTCATTCCCACGCCCCTGAGGTGGGTACAGACTCAGTCCTAATACGCAATCTAGGCGTCTTTCCCATCTCCTGGGTATAAACCACTTGCCTTGCTTTTGACAGCCCCAACCTCTTCAACAGCCACACTTTCCTCAACCTTAACGTTACATGGACTTTTTTTTCTGGGAAAACTCCGTTTTTCTAACTTTTCAACTATGCTTTTTGCTCTCAAGCCTTATTTTAAAACTGTATAAAAGCCTCCAGCAATAATTATGCAACAGTCTCCGTGCTGCGATACCTTGAAACTTCCTGTAAAATTAGTTCATTTAAAAAAATCAGTTTTAGGGCTGGAGAGATGGCTCAGTGGTTAAGAGCACTGACTATTCTTCCAGAGATCCTGAGTTCAAATCCCAGCAACCACATGGTGGCTCACAACCCTCTGTAATAGGATCAGATGCCCTCTTCTGGTGTGTCTGAAAAGAGCTACAGTGTTCTCGTATCCATTAAATAAATAAGTAAATCTTTTTTTTTTTAAATCAGTTTCAAAATGTAGAGCATGGGAAATATTTTTCTTAGCTAGAATTTCACACGAGTTGCTTCAATTTTAGTCTCAACAGAGCCCTCATGGGTACTCTCTACTGGTCATATTATCAAGATTCTGGTCCCCTGGTCTCCCACCAGAACCCTGTTTTATTCTTCTAAGCCTTCTTCTGGCCTGCTTCTTCACATTTATTATTTAAACCAGTTTAAAAAGAAAACTCTACAGGAAGTACACGGTCAGGTGGTTACAGCAATGCCGTCAGTTCTCAGTACCACCTTGTCTGAATGAATCAATCTTTTGTCACTATGACCAACTACTTAAAGGAGGGAAGATTTTTGGTTCATGGTTTCAGCCCGTGGTTGGTTGTCGCCATGGCTTTGAGGCCCATTGGAAGGTTGAAATGTCATGGAAGGAGGGCGGGTGGGGAAGCAGCTGCAGTCGTGGCAGTCAGGGAGCAGAAGAGAGGATGGATACGCACCAACAGGCGTCATTCTCTCTCTGAGAAGCTTTTAAAAGGGATTCAAAATTGCACTTATGTGTGTGTGCGCGCGCGCACACACATGAGCATGCATGCTACAGTGTGTGTGAGGGCAGAGAGCAGCTCGCAGGAGTTGGTTGTCTCTGTCTCCCATGTGGGTTCCAGGGCTCAAGCGCGTCAGGTGCGATAGGACACGCCTGTCCCAGCTGAGCCGGTGTCCTTTATTCCTCCCAGCCTATGTGACAGTGCCACCCACACTCAGGGTGAGTTTTCTTCCCTTCATTAATACTCTCTGAAATATTCTCGCTCACACAGACAGCCAAAATGTTTTTTAGAAACATTACAAACATTTACTCATCTTTTACTAAACATCTCTCCATTCAATCCAATCAAGTTGACAAGATTGATCATCACAATTAACAAGTTAAAAAAAACCCAAAAAAACAAAAAAACAAAACAAACAAACCCTGAGTACAAAGAATCACCAAAAAAAAAAAAAAAAAAAAAAAAAAAGAACAAAACAAAAAACCAACAACCTGTGTGAGAGGAGCAGGGTGGCAGGGTGGGGGAAGGGTGGCGAAGCTGATGGAGACTGTGGACACAGGAATGGTAGAACAGGCTTTTGTTTTTTTGGGTTTTTTTTTGGTTGTTGTTGTTGTTTTGTAAAAATGAATATTGTAGGCATAAAATCCAGAAGTTAGCCCTCAAATGTGACAGAAATATTTATTATCACAAATGAACTTAAAATTTGAACTCTATTTTGCCAAGATAGAAACCTAAACTTCAGTTTACTGGGGGCCTCGCCTCCCTCAGCCTCTGTCCCTAGCACTGAGGGGTTTATCAATACCCAGGCATTAGGGCAGGTTTCTGGTCCTTAGAAGATAAGTCCTCAGCCGAGCGTGGTGGCACACGCCTTTAATCCCAGCACTTGGGAGGCAGAAGCAGGCAAATTTCTGAGTTCGAGGCCAACCTGGTCTACAGAGTGAGTTCCAGGATAGCCAGGGCTACACAGAGAAACCCTGTTTCGAAAAAACCAAACCAAACCAAACAAACAAATAAAAAAACCAACCAAACAAACAAAGATGACAGGTCCTCTATCACCTGTGTACTTGTTTAAAAATCTGCTGTGGTTTCCGGGATATATGTCTCCTGAGTTTCTTCCTCCCCGGGATAGTGCTACTCTGTTGCTGTTTGCCTGGTGTAAGTCACCATGGAGCTGACCAAACAGGGGCAAGAGGATGCAGGTCTAGAGGATGGGGGAGGTGACCTGGGTCACACAGGTGCTCACCAACATGGAGTGATGGGAGTTAACTTACCATGACTACTGTGTCCCAGAGATGCTACAGTGTAACAGAGGCGCTAGAAGGGAGGCAGCTTTGCAGAAGTACTGTGGATAGAATGGGTGTGGGTACACAACGCACTACTGCAAGAATAGCAGGAGCTAAGCTGGAGCTGGGGAGAGACCATACCCAGGCCGCCATCAGGAACACTTGGGGACCGAGAGAATAAGTCTTGGGAGAAGAAAACCACATGGCTGGAGATTAACCACACCACAGAGCCAGCTCCAATGACAGTAGGAAAGAAACGATGGATCTTGCACCTCTGTGGGCTATTTCTATGCTATGGGGCAACCTTGCAAGCTTCCCTTCCTACTCTGAAACTGGAGACATTGGAATTTCTAGGTGTGTCTTCCTTTGCTCCTTAACTGGAGGGGTAGTGCACCATCCAAATTTGCTGTGGGGTTTGTTGACCAGGTATCCTTTTTTTTTTTTTCTGGATAGAAAGGCCTTGAGGAGGAGGGAAGATGGAAGATTGTCCAGTGGAAGTCTCATGTAGAGGCAGTGGTGCCTATCAGAGCTGAATCCCTGGCGGTCTTTAGTGTTCTCTCTCGGGCAGGGCAAGGTAGGCCATCAGCTGCTCTCTTCCTCATGATTCAGTTTTAGCTTAGCACCTTCAACCTCCCTCAGCATGAACTCCACCCCTTCTACATCAGGCAGGGCAGGTTTCTCGGCTTTCTGCCAAATCCCCAACTAGAGTTTAACTGGTTTTCAGGCATCTAAATACACTCATATGGTGCTCTAGGGTAGTCTAAGTTTGCATGTATTTCAGGACCTTCTTCATAGCAATGCAGTATTTCCCACACTTAAAAATTACCCAGCTCTTGGGAGGTGGAGGCAGGATTGTGAGTTTGAAGCCAGCCTGAACTACATACTGAGTTCCAGGACAGCTTGGCTAATGGCTGGCAGGGTCTTGCCAAAGCCATTAGGGATGGAAGGGTAAGTAATTATCTTCACTGTTGATTTGTTTTTCCTTTAGTGTGCAAGGGTTATCGTTTCCTTGTAATGGACTTGAGATTTTTCCCTAAGGGGAGGACAAATCTACTGACTTCATTTAATGTCCACAGAACCGCTTTTTACTATGAGCTCTCATACAACTCTTATTTAGCGAACCCCTGCAGACACGGTGACCCACTTTCCTGAAAATATCTACTGTATTTGGGAGGAAGAACCACTTACTTCAAAAATAAACCACTGTGCTTCACCCTGAATCACTGTTAGTTTCCATCTTGTGTTCTCTGCTAAGGGCCCACCTTTCCTAACGACAGTGCATTCATTCTGTATGCCAGGCAAGGCGCTATGGCTTTGGGTAGCTTTTGGGCTCCCCAAATAACCCCATGAAATATGACCAAGCACATCAGTAAAGAAACTGACCTAAGAGATAACATTTGAGTTATTACCAGGACTGTGTAAGCATGGATGTTATTCAGCTATAAGATGAAAATACTTAAGGCTTTGTCTTTGAGACAGGGTCTTGATATGTAGCGCTGGCTGACCTGTAAACCAAGACTCGGTCTCAGAGAAGTCTGCCTGCCTCTGCTTCCCTGGGTGCAGATGGAAGGGGTGTGCTACCATGCTAAACATTATTTATGATTTTGATCATTAACAAACCGATTCATATTAAAGGAGCTTTGGTTTTTGAGACAAAGGGTCTTACTGTGTAGTTCAGGCCAACCTCAAATTTAAGACTCTAATGGTCTATCCTCCTGAGTCCTGGGATTACGATACATACAACTAGAGAGAATTTCTCATATTTCACCCTTCTGAGAAGTAACTCCTATGATAAAACTAACTACAAGGTTGTTTTACAAAATAAGCTGGGAGTAGATGATCAGGTATGGCGTTCTTGGATTGATCTGGGCTGACCTCTGCTGGCCACACTATTAACCAGCCAACATTTTTTTCTTCTTATAAGGATAACACAGTTAGAAAAGGGGGCATTTATCCCTAATAATATCTAGCTAGAGTAATACAGTTCAACTTAAAAATATTAAGCCCGCCACATAATCTGTGTCAAAACTTTGTATTACATTTGGCCGTCAGGCAGGTGTCCATGGGCGGAGGCAATTACCGAGATCATGTGGGCTATCTAAGTTAAATGCTCCTCTGCGATTCCTCCTGCGCAGTTTGGGCTTGGATCAGGGCCCTGTGAGAGCCGTACACTGCTCACTGCAAAACTCTTCCGGGTTCTCATCTAGAGCTAGAAACTTCCCACACAGAGGTGGTCTCTTATGCTACAACTCAGCCAATGCAGACAAATCTAGTGTAATGTTTATATGCTGAATTTTGATATAAAGCCTTGTGCTCTGATTCATGAAAAAAATGCAAAAATAACAGGTACATCCACTTCTAATATTTTAGTTCTAGTCGTCGTCGTCGTCGTCTTTGTTGTTATGATTGAGTGCCTGCGTTTATCTATGTGTACAATGGGTATGCCTGGTTCCTGGAAGGCCAGCAGAGGGCAGTGGATCCCCTGAACTGGAGTTAGAGGCAGTTGTGAGCCTCTATGTGGGGGCTGGGAACTCAACTGGGAGAAATTACCTCTGAGCCATCTCTCCAGCCTCCTATTCTAATATCTTAAAATACAGTTCTGATTTTTTAAAAATGTTTACTTTTAGCTAGAAAGATAGGTTAAAAAAATAAGACTCTTTGCTTAGCATGTACAAAGCCTTAGATTCAATTCCCAGCAACTGCAAAAACACTTTCAATATTTTCTTTTTGTTGTTGTTGGGCATTTATTGATTGATTGATCTATCTATCTTTGTTTTTTTGTTGTTGTTGTTTTGTTTTGTTTTGTTTTCCGAGACAGGGTTCTTCTGTATAGCTCTGGCTGTCCTGGAACTTGCTCTGTAGACCAGGCTGGCCTTGAACTCACAAAGATCTGGCTATCTGCATCCTGAGTGCTAGGATTAAAATCATATGCCACCACTACCTGACTCACTTTTAATATTTCCCAGGAGACAAAAACGACATAAAAATACTTCCATTACTATGTTGCATTAAGTGAAACCCGGGTTAAAATCCTGAAGTTCCAAGCAATATTGCTTGTCGTTTTCCCATAGTTGTGTAAACCCAGTTTGGGTGCACAACCTTATGCCACAACTCTGTCTTTAAAAACTTTTACTTGTGTGTGAGTGCATGCACATATGTGGGTGTGGGTGTGTGCTACAGCCAAAGTGTAGAGTTCAGAGGTCAACTTTGTAGTCTTGGTTCCCCCTTATCTACATTTCTGTAGGTTTTAAGAGATCAGGCTCTGCAAGAGCGCTTTTACACTCTAAATCATTTGCCTGATTTCTTTCTCTTCAATTATTTATTTCTCTATTTATTGGTGGTGCTAAGGATATTAAACTCAGGCTTGGAGTGTTCAAGACAAGTGACCTACTTGAGCCAAATCTCCAGCCTCACTTTTTTATTTTTTATTTTTTTTTGGGGGACAGTCTCTCCATAAGCAGCTCAGCTCACCTTGAGCTCTCAGTGTAACTCAAGCTGGTGAGGGAAACTTTTTAGCTCCCTTATAATTGTAAGGCAACACTATCATTGTGTGGCCTGTCAATGACCAAAATTTTCTTACACAACACATGATAATAAACCATGGATGACTTCCTGGGTCTCAGTGTGGTATGCCTACACGAAGTAGCTAATCTACAGGGGTTAGTATGGAGGTGGTGTGACTTCTCTGGATCAGTGAGTCCTTTCCAGGAAAAACATTCAAGTATATATAGGGCAAGTTCCACAACAACTGAGATTAGACCCAAGTCTTCAAAAATAAAATACAGAATAGACTGAGTTTACACTCTGCGGCAGAGAGGTGCTCTCGGGATGCTGGATGCTGCATCATTTATACAGCTTTTATGTCTTTCTCCAATGCTGGTATTTGGCTATTTATGTGGTAGGATACTGTTAGTCAATCTCCATTCCTTGACAAAGTACTGGGGAAAATCAATTTAAAAGGAAGAAATATTTATTTTGGTTAATAGCCTTTAAGCTTCATTTTATTTTAAATTGTGTGTATATTTGCAACTGTGTGCAGGTGTACGCATGAGAATGTAGCCAAAGGAAGCTGAAGGCATTAAATCCCTCCCCCCCCCCCCAGTCCCTGGAGTTGCAATTACAGGCAGTTGTGAATCACTCACTGTTGCTAAGAACCAAACTCACATCTTCTGCAAGAGTAGTTTGTGCTCTTAACTGTGGAGTCGTCTCTGCAGCCCTCGCTCAGTGGTGGACGTGCCAGTCCATGGTCACTTCGCCCTTTTGTCCATCATGACAGGGGCTCATGAAAGGGCTTGCTCAGCCCAGGGGATGTGGGCTTGAGGAGTGGCATCACGCTGGGAGCTAGTCCCCAGTGACCTCACTCCACCGTCCAAAGTGCCAGGAGCTTCTGACCAAGCCTTTACCACATACCACAAGCCTTTAGATCCAAAATCATGGGGGCTTAGTGGTTAAGAGCGTTGTCTGCTCTTTAAGAGAACCCGGGTTCAATTTCCTGCATGGCAGCTCACCACTGTCTGTAACTTCAGTTCCAGGGGATCTGACACACTCACACTTGAATATACGCACGCAGAACATCAATGCACAATAAAAAACAAAACAAAACCAAAGTTATAACAAATGTCTGGCTTTAGTCAATTTCTTTACTATAAAATACAATTTAAAGTGTATTTTTAAATACAATTTTAGCACTATGGTAATTTTGCTATGAAAAGTAAATTCTACCTTGCGGGAAAGAGAAAATTCCTCATAACCATCAAGTAGTTTATTCACATGTTAGAACGGGTGAGCCAGTGAAAATCCTAGAGGAAAAAAAGACAGCATTGAGGCAGAAGCAATGGCCACATTACACTGTATCCTCACTGTAATCACTTTAAGGACTATACAATATATAGAAGAACTATACAATGGTGGTGAAAGAAGGTTTGTGTTTGGTCTAGTCAAAAAGAGCTGAAAAGTAATTAGTGAGACCAGTTCACTAAGACTGCCTTCCCCACTAGGCCCAGACGCAGGTTACTAGAGAGACTTAGATATTCCTGCAGAAAGCGGGAAGCAGCCAGCCACTGTGACTCAATGGTGAACACTGACAGACAAACATTCAATAAAAGAATAACAGCTTGGAGATGAAACTATGTTAGAATCCCATTGGAACAAAGATAAAAAATGTTAAAGTATTTCATATAGGGATAATCCTACAGAATTACAAATGGCAGTGATAATTTCTACTTCTCCAAAATATGCAAATGCAGTTCATAGGAAGCTGTAGATCAGATGTTGAAGCAGATATTTAAGGGACTGGGAGGATCCCTGCCAATGCCACCGCTCGTTCCCTCCCGACCTACTCTGTCTGTCTGCATGGCTGGCAGGTGCTATGCTGAGCATCTTTTCTCTGCTCTCATGTAAATTCCGAGGTCTCCCATGTCTGCCTGTACACAAGCAGACTCTCAGCAGAATTCTATATATCTGACAGTTTCCAAATTCGTTGCTGTATATTTTATTGATTGCTCAAGTATCTGCTCATAAGAACCAAGAGAGAGGGACTAGAAAGATGGCTTTGTGGACAAAGTGCTTGCTGGCAAGCATAAGGATTGGGGTTCAGACTCCTGGCACCCCAATATAAACACATGTGACCTCAGAGCTTGGGAGGGGAAGTTGAGGTTCCCTCTGGGGTGAGTTCTGGGTTTAGGAAGAGATCCTGGCTCAGTAAATGAGAAAGTGAAAGACAATTGAGGCAGACATCTGATTTCAGCTTCTGGCTTACGTACTCACTGCACACATGTTCACCCACATATGTGAACACACGTGCTCATAGACCACATATATACACACATGCTGGGGCGGGGACGAATAATTGAGTAGATTTCCGCTCTGAAGAGTAGACTCATGGAAGACAGGTATGTAAGCACAAGCAGGCAGAAGGTCCACAGTACACAGATTAAAAATGAAAATCAGCGTACTCTAAGATGGAAGGCGACATCACATGGCACACTTTGACATTTATCTCACTACTGTGGCTACTGCATCAATACCCATTAGAGGTTACAGGGACTAAGTTGACTGCAATTGCATAGATCCATTGGCTGCACACACCACTGGCTGCACACACCACTGGCTGCACTCACCACTGGCTGCACTCACCACTGGCTGCACACACCACTGGCTGCACTCACCACTGGCTGCACTCACCACTGGCTGCACTCACCACTGGCTGCACATATCACTGGCTGCACTCACCACTGGCTGCACTCACCACTGGCTGCACTCACCACTGGCTGCACTCACCACTGGCTGCACTCACCACTGGCTGCACTCACCACTGGCTGCACACACCACTGGCTGCACTCACCACTGGCTGCACACACCACTGGCTGCACACACCACTGGCTGCAGATTCATCTACACAGTGCTCACTGTACTTGGTTTTCCTACAGCTCCTCCAACTGGCCGGCTGCCTCTTGACACAGAGCCCTGGACCCCTTTCCACCCCATCTCTGCTAAGTCATCACTGATTGCAGTTCAAGCACTACTACCAATGAGATTTCCTATAACAACAATGTGTTTCTTCACTTATAGCTGGTCACCGTGCTCTGTCATGTAGCACGGAGTTGTGAGGTAGCCTACTGTCCACGTCCCCTGCTACTGTAAGCTCTGTGGGATGAGGACAGCCTAGGTTTGCTTACCCCTTACTCAAAACAACACACATAGCAACATCTCAACAAATATTTAGTTGAATAAGCAAACAAAGCTGCCAAACTCAGACACAGACTTAGGCGGAACTCTGGACTGTGGTGGGCTCGCCTTTCAGGAAGGAGTCCTGAGAGAATATACATTCTTGTCCTCTGTTTAGCAACGGAACCTACCTGGGCCTTGCGCGTACTTTGTGGCTCAATCATAATGTTGAGAAGGCAGGGTTTACTTGTGTCTTGCAGAGCCTGCCTCAGCGAGTGTTGGAGCTCTTCTGGTGTTCGTACAAAATACCCTTTGCCTCCAAATGCAGTCATGACCTGCTCATAATGCGAGTTTGGCAAGAGGCACATTGGAGGGACACTGAAAAGCAAGTTGTAAGACGGCAAAATTAAAAATCTTTAAGCTTCTAGAAACAAAGAATCTCCCAAGATTATCTGCAAAAAATTGAAGCTGACCCACGAGGCATACTTTTTCTTTTTCCAGCACAGCTCTGTCTAGCAGCAGTACGTAACACAAATGTCCTGGTTCCCATCCTTCCTCTGCTCCACCTCAGGAGTTTCAGGCACCTTGGGTGAGCTAGCTGAACTCCAGGCCTCTTATTACTAAAGAAACTGCAGCTCTATCAGCCAGTGACAATAGCCTCAACAGTCAATGCAACAATAACCGACAGTTTACTGCCCGGCTAGTGAGGGCAGGTACCACCATTCTTTTTTTTTGTTTTTTGTTTTTTGGTTTTTTGGGACAGGGTTTCTCTGTGTAGCCCTGGCTGTCCTGGAACTCACTCTGTAGACCAGACTGGCCTAGAACTCAGAAATACGCCTGCCTCTGTCTCCCAAGTGCTAGGATTAAAGGCGTGCGCCACTATGCCCGGCCCTCATAGATTTTTTTTTTAAATATAGTTCTTTTCATCTTTAGAGCAAAACCAACCAACCAAACCAAACCAAACCAAACCAAACCAACAATCAGTTGGCCACTGGACTCTAGCCTTAAAGACAATACCCAACAACTTTAGGACAGCACTTTAAACAGCCATCTGCATTGTAACTGTTGGATGTGAGTATACCCTTCAATGTGAAAGTCTTTAACTTTGCAGTCATTAACTGTCTCAACTTTTTGAAGGAGTTTCAGCTTTGCGAAGGCTTTGGTTCCATGACCCGAACTTGTCAGTGGCTCCATGAGATTCAGACAGATATGTGCATTTCTCAAAGTGTGTACTGAGTCACCTGGCTGCAGGCTGTGGTGTGGTGTGTGTGGTCATTCATGAAAGTCATCAGGGTACTAACTGGCAATGTTATAGAGCAGTCTGGCCCATGTTTCTTTTTTTTTAATTTATTATTGTATGTATATGAATATACTGTAGCTGTCTTCAGACACACCAGAATAGGGCACCAGATCCCATCACAGATGTCTGTAAGCCACCATATGGTTGCTGGGAATTGAACTTGAGACCTCTGGAAGAGCAGTCAATGCTCTTAACCACTGACCCATCTCTCCAGCTGCTGGCCCATGTTTCTTGCCCTCTGGTACAGCTGGCTATTCGCCACACAAAATCAGCAGAGGGCACGGTGTGGAGATAGTGCCATCAAAGCCGAGATGTCAGTACATGAAAATGCATCCCCCCTCCTTACTTTTGCTTGTTTTGGGTCAGGGCCTTGCTATGTAGCAGAGTAACCTAGAACTCAGTACATAGCTCAGGCTGGTGGCCTCAACTCTGAATCCTCCTGCCTCAGCCCATATTTTCTACTGAATCTTTGTGTGTGTGTTTGTGATGGAGCCTTGACGTATCTTGGACTCGTCAGCTTGAGTGGTCCTCTTGCCTCAGCCTCCAGAAAGAGTCGGTAGACAACACGTGTGTGTTAGTACATGTTGCTTCTTGTATTTTTATTGATTATATTGCAATGTCTAAGAGAACTTTCTGTAATGACAGAGGTGACTTACAGTATGCTGGCCACACATTACCTGTTAGTATGAGTACTTGAAATTTAACTAAACCAAGAAACTGGATTTTTTAAAAATATTTTTGCATTGATTGATTGAGACAGGGTTTTTCTGTGTAGCCCTGACTGTCCTAGAACTCACTCTGTAGACCAGGCTGGCTAGTCTCAAACTCAGAGATCCACCTGCTTCTGCTTCTCAAGCACTGGGATTAAAGACGGGTGCCAACATGCTTGGCAACAAAGGATTTACTTTTATTTTATACATATGGGTGTTATACTGGCATGTTATCTGGGTACCGCTTGTGTGCAGTGCACAAGGAAGCCAGAAGAGGGCGTCAGATCATCTGCCACGGAGCCATCAACTCTCAACAACTTCTTAGCTTAAGATGAGGGGAACTGAATGTCTTTTCTTTTAAAATAAGAAACAGGGTTTTGTGTAATTCAAGCTGGCCTAGACTTGCTGTGGTGGTTTGAATATGCACTATTAGGAAATGTGTCCTTGTTGGAGTAGATTGGCCTGATTGGAGGAAGTGTTTGTCACTGTAGGGGTGGGCTTTGAGAGCTCCCTCTGAACTGCACGAGGATGCCAGTGTCTTCCTGGTTACCCTTCAGATGAAGATGCGGAACTCTCAGCTCCTCTAGCACCATGCCTGCCTGGATGCTGTCGTGTTTCCTGATGTGATGAGAATGGACTGAACCTCTGAACCTGTAAGCCAGCCCCAATCAAATGCTGTCCTTTATAAGAGCTGCCCTGGTGACACTGTCTGTTCACAGCAGTGAAACCATAACTAAGATACTTGCTATGCAGCTAAGGATGACCTTGAATCTGCTCTTCTTGTCTTTAATGATAGGATTACAGGTGTGCCCAGCATATCCAAGATAAGAAATACTGAGGCTCAAACTCAGGGTGTTGTGCATAAAAGGCAAACACTCTATCACCTGAACCATATCCTCAGTCTAGAAACTTTCTACTTTATTTATTTCTAACTAAAGTTAAGTAGTAACATGGGACCAGGAGCTACTACACCTTTCAGCACAGTCTGTATTATCAACTATAATGAAGGCAAAAGAAAAGGCATGGATGGTGTGGTGGTTAGAATGAAAATGGCTGCCACAGGCTCACATGTTTGAATACTTGGTCCCCAGTAGGTGGAACTATTTGGGAAGGATTATGAGGCGTGGCCTTCTTGGAGGAGGTTTATTACTTAGGGCAGACTTTGAGGTTTCAAACGACGATGCCATCCCCAGTGTGCTCTGTGTCCCCTGCTTGTGGTTCACGGTGTGGGCTCTCAGGGCTGCCCCAGTCCACGTTTTCACTCCACTATCGGAAACTCTAACCCCCAGCACTGTAAGCCCCATTAAACTTTTTTTTTCATAAGTTGCCTTAGTTGTGGTATTTTATCAATGCAATGAAATAAGTAATACAAATGGTTATGTAAAAACAACCATGAAAGCATACATAAATGAAAACACTACTTTTCTCTATCCTTGGCTGAGATAAAATAAACTGTTATTTGTATACCCAGGACCAGTTCTAACAGTCTTTGACTCTGCCATCAGATAATGAAGGTTTAGCTTTGTGGGAAAAGAAAGGAAGATCTTTAAAGTATACGTAACTCACCAGCCCCTGTGACGGCTAAGCTCGGCTCACCTTGTCTATGTCTGGAATCAACCAAAACCCAAGCATGTGGGCACACCTAGGAGAGATTTCTCTTGACTGGATCATTTTAGGTGGGAAGACCCACCCTCAACCTGGGCCACCCCTGAAGGTGCCTATGCAAAAGGATGTGGGAGGAGGGGGCCTTTGTTTTTTTTCTGCTTGCTCTCCCTCTTGCTGGCAAGTCCATCTATTCTGCTGCTGAGGCATTCCTTCACTGGTATTGGACCCTGCTTCATCAGGACTAAAGGCCAGCCTTGTGGACTGAACAACTATTTCGTTCTTCTATTGGAAGATAGCCATTGTAGGACGAGCCAGAGAAACCACAAACTGTAAACCAGGCCAATACATTCCCTTATGCTGACTCTTATATACGTTCATGAGCTCTGTTCCTTGAGAGAACCTTGAGTAATACAGCATCAACAGTGTCAGTAATTGCTAGCACTACTGTTACCTAACTGTACACATCACAGAGTTTGCTGAGTCGACAGTGGTTCCCTGATTTCAACAGTCAACAGTCATGGGTAGCTGTATATAAAGGAACCGTGAAGAGATGGCTTTAAAGGGCCTGAGGAACTAACTAAGTGTATGATATGGAGGCGCATTCCAACCCAGCAAACTTTTAAAAGACAAACCAAATACCTGGCATAATATAATTACGCACTGTTCTGAGTCACTCACGTTGTAGCAGCTTCTTGAAAATGTAGCATTTTTTCCCAGGTGTCAGCGTCAAAACCTTGGTAAATTCCATTATTGTTTACTACCAAGAGTATGATTGGCAAGTTGTACCTGAAGTGAAAATAATCTATGAGGATATCATTCTTTCTAAACGTCTTCTCTTAAAACTGAAATTTTTACTTAAAAGTGGATGTTTTCTATAAGAAAATTTAAATATCAGAGAGAAAATCAAGCATTTATTATCCCAATTTAAAAAAATACCAAACCACTGATAGAAATATCACAGTAGTGGAATGTGTTCAAGACTCGGGGCTGGTAATCTGCTTAGCTTTGAACCCTGGGTAAATCATTGAACTTTTCCAGTTGGGTACAAGAAAAAACACCTCCCCCACTCCTCTGAGGCCTGTTTCTAGACGGTTCCTAGGCACACTGAAGTCTCAGTCTACTACTGACTGCCTCAATGACAACCAGCCTGCGCTGGCTGCTGTGAGAGACAGACAACTAACACCCAGTCTGCACCATCAATCAAAACGGCAAACCGTGACTGGTGCAGAGGAAGAACATCCATCAATGTCTTCAACAGTAGAGCAAAGACAAGAAACTGAAAAGCTGAAAGAGAATGTGGGCTTTGTTTTCTAAACGTATATAATTTCTGAGGGCTTGGAGTCATGACAGAACTAAGTAAATGAATGTGGTAACTTTGTTTTCTGTGCAACAAGGGAGTTATCACCCTCTAGAAAGCTAAATGCTCTCCATACATCATCTTTTTTGGCATATGTCAATTGCTTGCTAATGGGTTCACATAGTCTAGGCTGACCTTGAACTTGTTATGCAGCGGAGGATAACCCTGAACTCCAGATCCTTCTGTCTCCACTGCTACCTCAGGACTACAGAGTGCATTGCCAAACCTAGTTTTCTTGATCTCGACAGTCTTATATATCAAAGCTCTGAAAGTCCCAAAACGTGATTCACAGAACCGTACTAAGAGCTCTAAGTAGAACATTTTATTGTAGCTTAAATGCAGCTGGGTAGGCAGAGTCCTCACTGACGTGGTGGGGGTTTCTCCACGAGAGCTTAGACAGCGCTGTCCAGGACAGCTGCTTGTGAAGCAAGCCCTTCTTGCACGGTTTCCTAGGTGTGAGCATGAAATAATGTTTTTTACCTGCAGATGGTCTCCACTTCCATGCCAGAAAATCCGAAGGCACTGTCACCTTCCACACAGATGACCCGCTGCCCAGGACTTCTGTCTTTAGCCACTAGAGCGGCTGCAATGGCAAATCCCAGGCCAACCCCCATTGTTCCAAAAGAACCTGCATCAAGCCTGTTAAGGAACAGAGCTGAAGTCAAACTCTCTACACAGATCATGCAGTGTAGTGTTAACACAATCTTTCAGTCTTTGTTTATGTGGTTTGTGGAGAAAAATTAATAAACATTTTTCTTTAATATAAAATCTTTAGGACATAAGGAACTAATTTGTCAAGGATAAGCAGCATAAAAGAAACCAGCCACGCATGCTTGCTTGGATAAATATCCTCTCAGGACACTGACTATATGAATTCTCATACTATACCAAGGACTAGGAAGCATAAAAACTATAAAGCTATAAAATCTCACTTGAGAACATACTTATGAGCCAGGCAGTGGTGGTGCACACATTTGATCCCAGCACTCGGGAGGCAGAGGCAGGCGGATCTCTGTGTTCAAGGCCAGCCTGGTCTACAGAGTGAGTTACAGGACATCCAGGACTACATAGAGAAACCCTGTCTCGGAAAACCAAACCAAAACCAAAACCAAAAACCACTTATGTGTGGCTGGAGAGATGGCTCGGAGGTTAGGAGCACTTGTTGCTTTGACAGAAGACCTGAGTTTATTCCTAACACCCACATGGCAGTTTACAACAGGCTGTAACTCCAGTTCCAGGGGATCCCAAAGCCCCTTTCTTACCTCTGAGGGCACCAGGCAGACATGTGGTACACATACATACACACAGGCAAATCACATACATAAAGTAAATGAAATAAATCTGAAGAAAAATTTAAAATACATTTATGAAATGCATTCCTATACAGTAGAAATGTACAGTTTTCAAATATTATTCATAATCCGCTTCACTGGGGCTTCAAATGAGACCCGCTGTCATTTCCTCCTCGGAGTCTCACCTGTGGCGAGGAAGGCAGTTCTGAAGCATAGTCCGTCCGATGTCCATGGTGTTTGCCCCCTCACTCACTATGAAAGAGTCTCGGGGCAACTGTTCTTGAACGTGGTAGAACACTGTGTAATAATTCATAGGGAGGGACTTTTGGGAAGCCAGTTCCTAAAATAGCAGAGGCGAGTATACAATAAATTATATTGGGACATCATGAAAGTTACTGTGACAGTAAGCTATTACGATAGTTATTTTAGAACAGTGTAATACCATCAATAAGCTACAAGATTCCCAAATGGCTGCATAGCAGCTACTCTTTCAACTGTGAACTATCCAGAACCATGCCAACACCAATGTGCCCTACAGTGCCAGCTGGGACACAATGAATACGCCGCGGAATCCCCCGTGTCCTGGGGAGTCGATGCACCTTACCACATCAAACACCTGCAGAAGTTGTACAGTAAAGATGGCTGAGTAACACTGGCTTCAACTAAACAGAACAGTCTTATGGTACACTCTTAGAAAAACACTGTCTTTCAGTCCAGCATGTCCACAGCTTACAACCACACGTGACTCTTATGGGGGACGGCAGCTTACGTGAGGACGTCACGTGGGCTGTGGGGACTCCTTTTGATCAGGGTAGCAAATTGGGGATGAAAAGTTTGACCCTTTTCTCTTTCCAGGCTTCCCCCTCGCAGTTTTCAGTAACCGCCTCTTGAACCAGTGCATGAATTATAGCAGCCAGGTGTCTCCGTGCTGCTTTCTGATCACAGTACTGCACTGTGTGTAAATACATGTTTCTATTAAAAAAAAAAAAACATTGTCTTACGTATTTTTCAGAATATTTTTTATCTGAAATATGGCCCTAAGTTTAAAACTAAGATATTAGGATTACAGAAGATTATCTGAAAACCTGGCTCTTCTCTCACACATTGTAAAGCAGCTATTTTAGAAGTCTCTGAGTGAAGATATATATATATATATCTCCAGACAGCCACAGGCCTGCTAGCGCCGGGAGGAGCCACTGGGTTTCATCAGTACCGGTCCCATCTGGTCCCGGCACTGCAGCCTCGCCTGTGCCAACCCTCCTGCTGGAGATGATGTTCCCGAGATGCTGGAGAGTCTGCACGCCGCTACAGTGGACAGAGGACAAACCCTGAGGGCATCCTGGGGTATTTATGATAACTTAGAGAACAGAACTGAGCCTGGCTCCTGACAGTAGAAATAGTCCCGGTGGAGTTAGGCACATAAATTCTGCTGTGTTTGGTTGAAAATACAAACTTATTCTATGATGACAGATACATTAGGAGATGAAAATGCCTTGCTCAGATTTCAAATTTTCAAATGTATCATTCCATCAGGAGGAAATCCTAGGTCAGGCTGGAAAGGTAGGTCACTAGTCAAGGGCACTTGTCCGCTCCTGCTGAGGACCCAGGTTGGGTTCCCTGCACACACATGGTAGTTCACAACTATTCATAACTCCAGTTCCATCTGACCTCTGAGGGTACTAGGCACACATTAGTGTACATACATATATACACACACACACACACACTTATGTATCCCCCCCAAAATAAACTACTTAACAAGAAGAAACCCTAGGTGTAGACTGAACACTTCACCCAGCTGAATCAAGAAACATACGAGTACACAAAACACTACAACTTAAAAAGCCAGCATCCCCCCTGACAATCAAGGAGGAAGAATTGTGCATATAAAGACTTTGAACAGAAGTCACCAAACATTGCAGAAGTTATCCACTGTAGTGCTTGCTAGGAAGGCTTAGTGGTCATTTCAAAACACATCTCCAAATCCTTCACTAGCAGGCAAAACCGCAAGGCCAGACGTGAAAGCCACAAGAGTTTCCAGCAGTGACATAAGAGTTAAATGGCAGTGTGTGTGTGTGTGTGTGTGTGTGTGTGTGTGTGTGTGCATGTAAGGGGAGGCAGATTATACATTGATCAAATTTTCCATCTGGAAGAAGGAACCAGCTATCACACTCACGTGCCTTGAAGGAAAGGCATCTTAAGGGCAGATGGCCATCTCCTAACATGCCCTGGATATACTGGATATTCTGCACTAGATCAAACTGACAGCTTTCCAAGGTCAGACTGCTTTTCTTCTACCAGTTCACAGCACTCTCAAACGGCGACTCTTCAGACGCTCAACCTGCAGGAGCCTGAGGCCCCTTCCAGGTAAAGCACACACTAACTACACCACAAGTACACACACAGGGGCGTGCACAGGTTACAAGTACACACACAGGGGCGTGCACAGGTGTTTTTTTTCTTATTTACATAGTTAAAAACTCACCTTTTAGGGGGGCATTCTTCAAGATTTGAAACAGGTTTGCTCTGTATAGCCCTGGCTAGGCCCAAACTCTGCCTGCCTCTGCCTCCCGAGTGCTGTGATTAAAGGCGTGTGCCCTATGACTGGCTTCACTGCCATTTTTTACTAGTTCTTACTCCACTTTCTGGTTTGTAGACCTTGTGAGAAGCGTGTCCTGGTTTTTTGATCCCTAGGCTGACAGAGTGCAGTGCTTCCTGACTGTCTACATCCTATTACGGAAGGACTAAGCGACCCATCAACCTGAGGGATTTTGAATTTCCGCTGGCCCCACGTTACCTTGGAGATGGCTTCATTGCTCTTCATTTTCTCCCTCAGAGTCTTCCACCACTGGCTGTCTGGGGGGCACTGCCACGGAGTTTTATCAAACTGTTCTAAAAGCTAAAAATATAACAAAACAAATTTTTCTTTTCTTTCTGAAAATAAACTTGAGGCGCATGAACATAAAAATTTTCCTAAAGAAGGCTCTCAGCACACTGGAGGAGGCTGGTGATACACTGCAGTTGGCTCGTGACACACTGCCCTTCCCACCGCACCCTCTGCCTGCAGTGAAAGACTGACAGCAGGTCAGTGGGTAGCGCCATGAGCCACGTGACACAGACCAAGGGCTGCAAATTACCCAAGTGACTGCACACAGGACAGGGATAGCATCTGCATCTCAACATGACAATTACACAAAATCAAGTGACAAAGGTGACCATGTCGGACCTCCTGCCACAATGAAATGTATAAATTACATACAAATAGGAAGTCTGCCAAGTCACTGATAACAACTTGAAGAGTAAAAATGTCCTTATTACCTGAAAATATACTGTTAGATTTCCTGCTGTGTAATAAGTCAATTTCAATTCCTTTAAAAGCTATACTGTAATTTTTTTTTCTCAGAAAGCTAAATTCTACTTAACTGAATTCTGGTTTGAATGACTTTATGTTTTTAAATGCTAAGTTAACATTCTACAATGCTAACTTCCACCAATATGACCATGTAGTAAGCCGAATTTACCAAGTTCAAAAGTTGCAGTTGGTTTTCTATTATAAACTTAGTGTAAAATGACTAGACATGCCACCAAGTAAATCAAAAGGAGCCTTGTCCAGAATTGACTGCTTTAGGGGCCAATCCGCAGAAGCTAAAACCCAGAGAAAGGCTCGTACCTGTTTAGAGACAGCATCTATATCTCCTAGCAAAATCACAGAAGGCCTGACATTATTCCCCAGTTCTTCTGCACAGATATCAATCTACAAAAAGAGAAAAACCCGAGAACAAGCAATGTTTAGTCATTTTTGTTTTGAAAAAACATTCAGAACAAAATCTTTTTTATTTTATGTGTGTGTGTGTGTGTGTGTGTGTGTGTGTGTGTGTGTGTGTTTTGTCTGCAAGTATGTTATTTGTATGCCTGGTATCCAACGAGGACAGAAGAAGGCATCAATTACTCTAGGGCTGGAGTGACATATCATTGTGGGATGCCATGTGAGAGCTGGGAATTGAACCTGGGTCCTGTGGAAGAGCAGCCAGCTCTCCAGCCCACTATGTTTGCTCTTAAAATCCTTTAGGAAGAGCTGTTGAGATGCCCCAGTGGGTAGAAGCATCTCCACCAAGCCTGATGACCAACTCCCATAGGCTGTCCTCTGGCCTCAGCACATGTACTGACACGCAAGTACACATATATGTGCACATATGCACATGGACACACACTAAGTAAATGCAGTCAAGAAAAATAATAAGCAGTGGTATTACAAAAAGACTTTTAGAAGTTAAGAGCCTCAGCTGCTCTTCTAGAGGACCTCGGTTTGATCCTCAGCACCCACACAGAAGCTATCATCAGTAACTCTAGTTCCAGGGTGTCTGATGCCATCATGTGGCCTCAGGAGCACACACAGAGTCATAGGAGAGGTTACAGGACTTTCCAGGGACTCAGTCTAATGGCAGGCGAAAGCAAAGTCATTTAGAGATTTCTAAAGGTTGACAGTTTCGTCACCTAAAAGACATCGTCACCCCTAACAAGGCAGAGGGTGTCTCTCCAACCTACCCTCTACATAAGCCTCTTTCCCTATCTTTAAATACAGTGGAGCGGTGAAGAGGCAAATTATCCTTTTCAAACTATTCAAAACTTGACTTTGAAAGCTCTTCTGGTTAGAATTAGCACAGGATACCTTGTAGGCTTGAAAGGGCAGCTTAACTCTGGTACCTGTTAATTATGTTAGATAATTTGTAAAATCTATTTTTGTCAGAAGACAAAGGGTTCTTTACAAAAGCCGAGAAGAAAGCAGAGCTTACAATGGCTGAGAGGGAGAACAACCCTCTCTGAGTACCTGAATAAACTTCACGTCTGCCTGGTATCTTGGAGGCAGTCCAAAATGTAAGATCCAGTTTAGTCTCGCACCAAATAACACAATCACGTCAGCGGACTGCAAAGCCCTGTTGAAGAAGAAAAGGAGGAGGTTTAACAAGGGCTCAATGACACTTTTTACTTGAGCTCTTCTCAACTTTTTAAAATATTTTCCAAGTCTAAAATTTGGAGCTTCTAGAGTGAATCTGATCTTTCAGATTAAGGTGAGTTTTGGAAAGCTGGGAAGATGGCTCAGTGGGCAAAACGCTTGCCATGCAAGCATGAGAACCCAAGGAGGTCGGATCCACAGCACCCACGTAGGGGCTGACTGCTGTGGTGCACATCTGTGCTGAGCCCGGGGGGAGGGGCTTGGGGGGAGAGGGGAGGACCGGTGGACGTAGGTGGATCCTGGAAGCCAGGCGCCTAGTCAGACAGGCAAGCTGCAGGTTCAGTAAGAGAGACCCTGCCTCGAAACTAAGGAGAACATGAAGGAGAAAGCAAGAAAGCTGGGCTCAACTGTGACATGCACACGTGCATGTGTGTGTCTCACTCCCAACACACACTCCATCTCACCCCCCCCACACACACACACAAGGACATGATGTGTTAATTTTGTTCTGTTTTGAAGATTGGGTATTGCTTTTTTAACTAATGCTGGCTTCAAACTTGTGATCTTTCCCCCTGGCCTCCCAAAGGCTGGGGTTACAGTATGTATCACTACGCCTGGATATGTTTTCTAGGAGCACCTATTTATAAACATTATTCATATTCCAGATTTTTCTCCCCCCCAAACCCCGCCCAAGACATGGTCTCATGTAGCCCAGATTGGCCTCAAATTCCTTATGTAGGATTATGACTTTGAACTTCCAGTTTCCTTGTATCCAGTAATAGGATTAAAGACACATGTCCCCATGCCCAATTCCTGAGTGCAGGACTTCACACCTTCTAGGTAAGCACTCTCCCAGCAGAGACGTCCTCAGCCTGGAATTACTTTCTAAAATACACTACGCATTACCTAATGCCCAAATAACTGAGACCAGGCTGTGTTTTCACAAATTTTCAGTAACTTGACCATCTAAATTCTGGTCCGTTGCTTTGTGAAAATTCCAAGGAGGCTACAGATGGTACTGTACGTACAGATGCACACCACTAGGTAGGTGCCAGAGGGCAGGAATTGTGCTAGTGTGATTCCAACCTGGAAACTGAGTAAGAGTCCAAATAACTTCCTCTCCCGAGTGAAGCCATCCAGGCACACACGCATCCAAGGCTCCCAGTGCCGTGCCCGTGCCCTTCCATTTCTTCCAGTGAAGCCAAACGGCGTATGCTCATTCCAGACTCCGCCATACCCCGTTCCCCCATCCTGTCAATCCATTAGCCCCCCCCTTCCTTTCCTCTCATACTCCTCTCCCCTCCCTCCTTCCACTGAAGCAGAGCAGCATGCTACAGTCCACGGCCTCCAATGGTCCTGCTTCCCAGCTACATTCCTTCTTCATCCCTCCCTAGGGTTTCACTACGCTGGCCACTAATCCAGCCTTAAGGAATACAAACATGTGCTTCTCCACCTAGCTAAGAGAACTCTTGAAAGTATTAGAGATAATGAGAGACAGGTAACTGAGGGGTTTCCTCTAAAAACCATAAGGGCCAGGAGAAAATAAATATTATCTTTACAAAAATGGAAATGTTCAAAACAGGTATGTTTAGAATTACATGAACTTTTTAGAGCTCCTCTCTCAATTCATCAAGGTCACACACACACACAAATTTAATCCAGTCTAAAATCTGCCAAGCCATTGTACGTAAAACCTGGAACGCCACGCACCTGGATCTGGCCGCGCCTACACAGTTGGGATGATTGTCAGGGACAACCCCCTTCCCCATAGGCGTAGGCAAAAATGGCAAACTGCACTGCTCCACCAGCTTCCTGATGCTGTCCTCTGCGTGGGAATAGGCAGCGCCTTTGAGAAATGCAAATCACGAGATGACACAGTTACACTCAGCACTGGGAACCTCAAACCTCAAACGTGTCACAGGAATTTGCTTTTAGATCCCAAATCCTCCTCCTGCGTAAAACACCAGCCTGAAAGCAAAATGAATGGTGGCAGATGTTCAGGAGAAATACCTCGAAATAAAAACCTGTATCTGTGCCTCTGACTGCAGTCAACTTTCCTGCCTCACGCTCTGGGCCTACTAAACTACTACCCACAATTCCCTGAACATAGGTGGATAGGGAAGACCTCTGCCCTGAAAGATAAAAACTGAGGAAACGCTGATCTACATTACCAGTAAACTCCTTCGAAGTCTGCTGTGCAGGACGTATGTATGTATGCATGTATGCATGTATGTATGTATGTATGTATGTATGTACTGTGCAGGATGTATGAGTCTCTACGTCTCTACAACGCTGCGGCTGTAACAGGGCTAGTCTGAGCAGGCACCTATCTGTTTTTACAACTATATGCTGCAGGATAAAACATGCCCTCAATGACCCTGAAAACAACTTCCTGCCTCGACATATAGAATAGTTTTGTTTCTGAAGACATCATGCCCACGATTGTTTTTAGCTACTTAGTTTTATATTCTTTAGTGCTAATAGCATAGTATCTATATCTATGAATCCTAGTAAGTAATATAGTGTATGTTCAGACTCACTATCACATTCTGCACTAAAAGACCATCTTATAATTCTCTATTATACGTATGTGATGAAAATAGTCTTATTTCAGTCAATACGTTTTCTTTTCTTTCTTTTCTTGTTTTTTTTTTTTTCTGCTTATTTATTTTGTTTGGTTTTTGGAGACAGGGTTTCTCTATGCAGCCCTGGCTGTCTGGAACTCACTCTGTAGAGCAGGCTGGTCCCTTGAACAGAGATTGGGATGCCTCTGCCTCCTGAGTGCTGGTAATGGTGCGCACCACCACTGCCCAGCTCCAGAAATGCTCTTATTTTCTTTCTTATTTTAGTGTCTTTCTTCACGCAGTCCATTTTTTTCCTTCACAGCCTCTGTTCCCCTTGTCTACTGGAAGACTACTAATTTTTCATTGCACAGCTGTGGTGTCATCTCCTCTGGACCCTCTTCCACATCACCTAGGCAGAACCTCCCTTCCTAAACTCTGCCTCACTTTCCCTGTGCATACTGTACTATAACAGGAGCTATGAGGACGAGGAGGTGGCTCTGTCGGTAAGGTGCTTGTGGTGCCTGCATGAGGCTGAGTTTAAACCCAGGCATGGTGGCACACCTCGGTAACCCTAGCACTGAGGAGAGTAGACAGGTGGATCTCAGGAGCTCACTGGCCACACAGTCTTAGTCAAATAGGTGAGTTCTGGGTTCAGTAAGAGACTGTGTAAAAAATATAAGTAGGAAAACACCTGATGTCAGTTTTTGGTATCCACATATGCGCATACATGAAAATGTACACACATATACACCATACAACAAAGAATTTAAAAGTGCACTACTTTAATCCTAGCACTCATGAGCAGAGGCAGATAGATCTCTGTGAGTTCAAAGCCAGCCTGATCTACAC
Organism: Mus musculus; assembly: GCF_000001635.26. Taxonomy (NCBI): domain Eukaryota; kingdom Metazoa; phylum Chordata; class Mammalia; order Rodentia; family Muridae; genus Mus; species Mus musculus. The sequence goes on from NC_000080.6 coordinate 31,624,542, forward strand.
AGTGAGTTCCCAGACAGCCAGGACTGTCTCAAACCAAACCAAACCAAACAACAAACAGTAATAATAAAAGCATCAAGAGTTTAGTAGCCCAGCATGATGGTGCACATGTTTAATCCCAACACTCAAGAGGCAGAGGCAGGTGGATCTCTGTGATTTTGATGCCAGTGTGGTCTACCCAGTAAGTTCTAGGCCAGTGAAGACTATATTGAGAGACTTTGCCTCAACCAAACCAAAACAAACAGAACACCGGCCTACTATATTTATTATCAAGTGTGTTTTCCTTTGGATGGAAATTATTATTTCACTGTATTCTTCATGAATACTATGATTGCTGCCACATTGTAAGCATCCATCAGTAAATGCTTGTTCAAGGAGGAATGACAACTAGAACCACGGAGAGCTTTCCACACTCATTGCTGCTTAATTACATCCCATTTGGGTGGCTGCTATCCTTCCTATGTCAGGTGATTTATTTGCCAATCAAAAAAATCAACGCATCGTACAAAGCACTGAGCGCAGCACGGAGCTTAAGGTTTTTCCTTCATTGCCTCCCCTGGATTAGAACCCAGGATTTCAAACCAAACATTCTAGCCCCGAGCTACATCCTCAGCACCACCACCTTCCTTAAAACTGTCTTCAGTTTGTCTACAGTTGGCTCCTAAGCAGCTGAAACGGATGCGCACGCTCACAGGCAGTCCTAACAGTTCTAGGGTAGCAAGCAGATACAACAACAGTGTTCCAGCCAGCCATGAGCCTGGGGTACATGTAAGCTTGAGGCAAACCTAGGCTATATAGGAGATCCTGTATCAAAAAAAAAGAACACAAAATAAAAGAAAAAACAATAATACATTAACAGGCATATAAATGGTTTTGTATGACACCTAAGGGGTAAGCAATTTGAACACTGGACCAAAAGCCTTCCGGATCCATACCTTTTAATTTAGTTAATTTTCCTCTGGGGCACCACCATAAATCCTAACTATGGAAAAACCTTCATATAAGAATGTTTATCACAGCCGGGTGTGGTGGCGCACACCTTTAATCCCAGCACTCAGAGGCAGAGGCAGGCGGATTTCTGAGTTCGAGGCCAGCCTGGTCTACAGAGTGAGTTCCAGGACAGCCAGGGCTACACAGAGAAACCCTGTCTCGAAAAACCACACACACACACACACACACACACACACAAAAGAATGTTTATCACAGCTGTCAAATATTTGACAGCAAGTGTCAATGCATATGAGTCAATGCTAAAATTGTATTTAGGAAATAATTTTAAGAAAAATATTTCTTCCAGGGGTGGTGGTGGTGGTGATGGTGATGGTGGCCTTTAATCCCAGCACTCTGGAAGCAGAGGCAGGTGGATGTCTGTGAGTTCAAGGACAGCCTGGTTCTAGGATAGCCAGGACAGAGAAACTAAGTCTCAAAAGAAAAAAAAAAACTATAAAAAGCTTAAAAACGTAAAGCTGCCTATATAACATGATCACAGTATGTAAAATAGACATTAAAAATAAAATTCTGAAGGCTAAGACTGGTTCCCCAGATGGAGAGGTCTGTTCTAAAACTTTTGTACATTTTCCAAAGTCTTTTGTAAAGAAGAAATACATTTACTTCTAAGTCAAGGAGTGAAACTTTTTCTTGTAAAAGTGAGGTCCCTGGGCCACTGAGGGTAGGCTCTATGATCTGAAAGCGGATGAAAAGAGCACTTGTCCCGATCACGAGCAGAGAGCACACAACAAAGAGCAATGAAGACAGTTGGCAGAGGCAGCCTTCCCAGCCTGGAGTTAGCAGCTCTGGCTACCTTTCCCGATGATAAGCAGGGGTTGCTTGGCATCCCGAAGAACAGAGGCTGCTGCGCACACAGCAGAGGTTTCTGCCATGCTAACTGGAGGTGGCATGCAGCACTCCTTGTATCTGAAAGAAAAATGGTGTTATAATAATTAAAAGAGGCTAAGGAGATGGGAGACAGCCCAGCAAGCAAGATGGCACCAAGCCTGATGGCTTGAGGACCTGAGATGAACCTCTAGATTGGTGAAAGGAGAGAGTGGATTCCAGCAAATTGTCCTTTGGCTACTACACATGCACACGCGCACACACACAAATAAATGCCTTAGGCTGAGTGGTGGCTCACACCTCTAATCCCAGCACTCAAGAGGCAGAAGCAGGTAGGTCTCAGTGAGTTTGAGGCCAGTCTGGTCTACATGGTGAGTTCTAGGACAGTCAGAGCTTTTTAAAAAATTATTTGCCAGGTGGTGGCGCACGCCTTTAATCCCAGCACTCAGGAGGCAGAGGCAGGTGGATTTCTGAGTTCAAGGCCAGCCTGGTCTACAAAGTGAGTTCCAGGACAGCCAGGGCTAAACAGAGAAACCCTGTCTCGAAAAAACAAAACAAACAAACAAAAAAAAAAACCAAAAAAAATTATTTGGGGGGCTGGAGAGGTGGCTCAGTGGTTAAAGCGCTGGCTGCTAGTCCAGAGTTCAATTCACAGCCACCACACAGTGGCCCCTAACCATCTGTAATGGGAGTACAGTCGTGCAGGCACATAGAGCACGCATGTACATAAAATAAACAAATACATCTTTAAAAACAAAGAGGCTAATTTTAAAATTTCTTACTGTGAAAATTTCGAAGTTTACATAAAAAAGTAGAAAACAGGCTAACACATTCTACGGCCTTGGCCAGCATGGTGATATAACCTTTAATTCCAGTACTCAGGAGCACAGAAAGAAAACTATGAGTCTGAGGCCAATCTGGTCTAGACAGATAGTCTGGGATACACAGACCCTACCAATGAAAAGAAATTGCACAAACTCAATTAAAATATTCAATGAGAATGTCATTTTACATTGGTATCAGTCGCACACATACATATGCACACATACATAGAGCCCCTCCCCCTTGAATCTTGAACTTCCCTGCAGGAATCAGACCTTTTATTCTTAAAAACTTACAAATGCAGCTCTAAAGATAAGGACCCACTTTTATACAACTATAAAGTCCCCAGACATAGTAAGAGTTGGTTCTTAATATCCGCTAATAGCCAGTCAGATGAGCAAACAACTGACAGAAAGTCTGGGCCCAGGGCACCCCAGCAGGAATAGTAGACCAGAAATCAGTGGCAGTTGACATAGAAATGAGCTAATATGGAAGGCTAGGTGCTATCTATTCTCAGTTGACTTTCAAAACAACAGGTGAAGGGTTACTGTTGTCTCCTTCGCACTGGGTTCCAGCTGGCAGAGATGCACTGTGCGAGTGTTCTGTCGCAGAGGTCCCTCACCATTCCTGATTCCACTCACACGTAAAATCAAATCACACTAGTAAGATAAAGTTAGTAAGACATCACCACGGCCCTTACTAAGAACCATTAAAGCTGCCAGAGTTAGCGATCTCTGAGTAAAAGCTCCTCACAGTGCCCATCCAATCTCACAAAAAACATGGAAGGTTACAGATTTTTAATTATGAAAGGCTCACTGTCCTTCATCCCTCCGCATTACTGTGATTGTCATATTCTGATGAATACTCAAGAGATGTTCTTGTGTTGCATTCTCAAAGACAGAAATTTCCCCAGTATATCAGATATACAGACCACTGTCTGTAACCATTAGAGAACCATTTCCATAACAGCAAGGCCCTCAAAAGGTGCATTTAAGAAATAACTTTAGAGCTGGCGAGATGGCTCAGTGGGTAAGAACACTGACTGCTCTTATGAAGGTCCTGAGTTCAAATCCCAGCAACCACAGTGTGGCTCACAACCACCCATAAAGAGATCTGACACCTTCTTCTGGTGTGTCTGAAGACAGCAACAGTGTACTCATTTATAATAATAAATAAATCTTAAAAAAAAAAAGAAATAACTTTAAAACAATGGACCATGCTGGGTGTAGAACACCTTTAACCCCAGCACTTGGGAGGCAGAGACACAAGGGTTTCTATGAGTTTGAGGCCAGCCTGGTCTACACAGAGAGTTCCAGGACAGTTTAAACTGCAGTGAGACTCTCTTTCTTTCTTTCTTTCTTTCTTTCTTTCTTTCTTTCTTTCTTTCTTTCTTTCTTTCTTTCTTTCTTTCTTTCTTTCTTCCTTCCTTCCTTCCTTCCTTTCTTCCTTTCTTTCTCTCTCTTTCTCGCTCTCTCTCTTTCTTTCTCTCTCTCTCTCTCACACACACATGCACACACACATGCACACACACATGCACACACACACAATTAAAACAGTAATGAAGCATGCTGTGGTGTTTAATAGACCACAGCAGGAATGAATGTGACATATATAACATGCATGATGCTCAGGACAGTGGTGACACCTGCAATCCCAACACTTGGGAAGTGAACTGAAGGCTCAGAGTCTGAAACCAACCCGGACTACACAATAGATCCAGCCTCAGAAACCTCTCAAGACAAAATTTAGCACACTGACTAAGTCTGAATGATAAAAAGGAAGGCATGGCCCTAAGTGCTAAAAATGCTAGATAAAATGATTTCTTCGGGGTTGGAGAGAAGGCTCAGTGGTCAAGACCTGATTTGTCTTCCCAGCACCCACAAGGCTTACAATTGCCTGCAATTTCAGCTCCAGGGGACCTGACGGTTTCTCTGGCCTCCACAGACTCCCACACACATGCAGCATACAGTGTCTCTCTTTCTCTCTCTCTCTCTCTCTCACACACACACACACAAATAAATAAATAAATAAATAAATAAATAAATAAATAAATAAATAAAACATTTAAAAAAAGAATTATTTCTACACTTCTGGATCTTTCTAAAAATGTTATTTAAAAAAAGTGTTATTTTATTCCTAACACTAAAGAAATATCACTTAGAGGACTGACAGACTACAGCAGCATCTTTTTTTTTTTCCCTGAGACAGGGTTTCTCTGTATCGTCCTGGCTGTCCTGGAACTCACTTTGTAGACCAGGCTGGCCTCAAACTCAGAAATCTGCCTGCCTCTGCCTCCCGAGTGCTGGGATTAAAGGTGTGCGCCACCACCGCCTGGCCAGTAGCATCTTTATCAAGACGAATGATACCGAGTGTGTGGTTTTTAGACCTCTTTTCAATCGGAGTGTATTTAAGAAATGCATGTAGAGGACAAACCCTCGACACACTTCAGAACATCGTTTCTAGGATCAGCTAGACAGATGCCTTCTCTGCTGGGTTTCTCAACAGCTGTCTGCCTTACCTCTAGGCTTGCATGAAGATGCCTGTCAATATCCCATACATTAATGCAGATATATATCTGAAGTTCCTGGATGAATAACTTCAACTGAGGAATTCACAAAGCTCCAAGAATTAGATTTAGTAATTAAATCCACAAACAGTTGTTAGGTAATACTATTTTAATTAAGAGAACTAAGCCTTTTGGCTAGGATTCAGTTTAGTTACAAAATCATCAAAAAACTATTGAGACACATGGAAATTAGCTGATGAACTGCTAGATAATTCTTTTTTAAAAGTAAGTATGATAACATAAAATTTAGGAGGAATTGTGACTAATTCTTACTTTATAGAAGTCACGTTCGCCTGGAGGGTCACAAAATCTGCAGGAATGTCAATGTAACAAGCTCCCGGGCGACCATAGATACTGCTCCTCACTGCCTGTGTTTGTCACAAACAAAAGACTTTTAATGTCTCAATTATCATATTCTTCTTGAAATTAATTTAAAAGTATAAAATGAACACTAATTTTTCCTAAGGTATTCTTAGTTGGAGAAAAAAATTATAGTTAAAACAGAAATGTCCTTCATTATCTATATTTTGAAAAATATTTTCATCTTAAAGGAGATAAAGAATTCCTGTAGGGCTCTGAAGTGCACACTCTGTTACCCTTGAAGAGTACCTAGAGCCCTGCTTGCTGCTGATGCTGGAACACGGACTCTCACCTACTTCTTAACCTTAATCACTTCGTAGAGACTTCAGAAACCGTGACAGTCTGTGTCAAATCAACCTTGTAACTCGTGGTTTTGAAATAGCTCAAACTTAATTTCACATAAAGTCCTTGACAGCTAACATCAATTCACAACATGCTTTAATTAAAAGATGGTTGATTTTTTTTTTCAAGAAAGATGATCTTACATGCAGTTGTTGCAAGATTTTTGCAAATGCTGAAGAGATCACAATCCAGGAGCTTATCATACATTTATCTTTACTTTGCTTTAAATAAGAAGATAATTCAAGAAACTAACATACAAGAGAATGTTATTCCTAGAATAACTTACTTTACCTCTGTCTCAATAATTAATGCAACAGCAGTGAGCATTAGAACGTAAATAGCCGTTTAACAATGCTCTTTCTCACAGTCTGGGTGTACTCTCATCTTTCCATTAAGAACAATAGCAGTGCTGGAGGCGTGGCTCTGTAGAGCAGCCTGTGCTCAGCATGTATAAGACCCTGCATCCAATGCCGGGAAGAGCTTTTCAGTAATACTGCACCTTTTCAATAATAAACGGAATGAGCTCTATGGTGCTTGGCCGGGCCGAGAACTTGGTATACAATCTGCAAGCTTCAACCTACACAGAAAATGAAAATTATTCAAAGTCATCTCACAGTCTTATTGTTCTCATACAGGAAGACAAAATGTTTAAATCATTGCTTCTTATTACATTTAGAGGCAAGAGAGAAAAGAAATGTGGTTTTTGTTGTAATATCAAGAAAAAAATATTGAGATCACAATCAAATTTCTTCCTCAGGATAATTCTGGAAACAATTCAAAACAACACACTGCATTCAACTCTCAGGTTGGCAAAAATGAAGATAACACACACCATGCACCGTGTACCACAGAACCACAACACAGGAGCACAGGCACTGTCCCTAACTGCTGAGGGAGCAGACAGAAGGCACGCCCACCAGGCCCCGCTGAGGACACGGGTGCCTAAGATGGGACTCGTTCACTTCTACTGCTTTCCTGCTCTTGCATCTGTTGCTCTGCTGTTGGGAACATTGGAGTTGGGGCTCTACCTCTGCCTTGGCTAATGCACTCTGAGGCTCGTGGGGAAGCTTTCTCTACACACTTCCAGTATGGAGTCTACGGAAAGGACGGCAGCCTCAGATGCGCAGGCTTGAGAGAACCACGGTCAGCCTTCAGGTTCCAGATGCCTATGTCCATGTCCTTCAGCTTTAAGAACTTCCAATAAGAAAAAGATATTTGAATTTTAAATCAATCTGTTTTAATTTTTAACTTAATCTAATAAACTATTAGGACTTTTAGGAAACTATAACAGTTGACATTAATGCTCTGCTTCCTGCTTCCTGCTTCCTATCAACGTAATTTTTGTAGTAACTTCAAATTTTCTTTAAAATAATTTTTATACTCATTTATTTCTTCTCTGTGTGTGGTGGTTTGAATGGAAACGGCCCCCATGGGTCCCACAGGGAAGGCACCGTAGTGAAATGTGGCCTTGTTGGAGTAGCTGTGGGGGAGGTACGTCACTGGGGGTCAGCTTTAAAGTTTCAAATGCTCGAGCCAGGTCCAGTGTCTCTCTCTCTCTTCCTGCTACCTGAGGATCAGACTAAAACTCTCAGCTCCTTCTCCAGTTCCATGTCTGCCTGCCCGCCACCATGCTTCACACCATGATGATAATGGACTGAACCTCTGAAAGCCAGCACCAATTAAAGTTTTGCTTCATAAGAGTTGTCTTGGTCATGGTGTTTCCTCACAGCAATGATACCCTAACTGAGACACTGTGTATGTAGAGTGAGGAGGTGACAGGACATGAGGGAGTTTTGTCTCTCTGTCCACCATGTGGGTTCTGAGTGCTAACCTCAGGTTGTCGGGCTTGATAGCACACATGGAGGTCAGAGAGCAGCTTGTGAGATTCAATCCCTCTCCTCCTCCACGCATGTTCTAAGGATAGTGCACTAGTGTGCAGGCAGACTTGCAGAAAGGAGCCTTTGCCCACAGAACCATCTTGCCTGCTTTTATTTATTTATTTTTACAGATTTTAGAAGTTGTGTCTTAGTTTTTCATCAAATTGACACAAGCTAGAGTTATTTGAGAAGAACCTCAATTGAGAAAATGCCTCCATTCGATTGCCTCTAGGCAAGTCTGTAGGGCATTTCCTTGATTGACAATGGTTATGGGTGGGCCCAGCCTACAGGGAGGGCAATGCTGCCCCTGGGCAGGCAGTCCTGAGCATATGAGAAAGCAGGCTGAGGGAGCCCGAGGCAACAGGTGAGTAAACAGTGTCCTTCCATGGCCTGGGCTTCAGGCCCTTCCCGACTTCCCTGGATGATAAAATAAACCCTTTCCTCCCCAGGTTGCTCTTGGTCAGCGTGTGTCATCACAGCAACAGAAACCCCAACTAAGATAGCGTTTTACTTTAGTGGGACTTGCTCGTGGCTTGGAGGTTAGCGGGAATGGATACCTGTGGAAACTCCTGGAAGGCTCCCATAGCTTCTTGATTTCTTTCAGAAGAACCACCAATCACAATCAAGGGCCTAAAATAGTAAGGTTTTTTTTTAAAGAAATATTATTACAAGTGAGAACATATAGGGCTAGAGAGATAGCTCAGCAGTTAAGAGTACCGACTGTTCTTCCAGAGGACCCAGGTTCAATTCCCAGCTCACAACTCTCTGTAACTCCAAGATCTGACACCCTCACCCAGACATGCAGGCAGAATACCAATGCACATGAAAATATCGTTAAAGAGAATATATAAAGCATCCATCAGTGTCCAACACACAATGAACAATAATTCTGTGTGACTGAGACAGAAAGCTACATTTCCCTTGAAAAGCTGGAGGCTAAAACAATTTAAGATGCAATCTGATGTGAGAGACACTGTCCTCAAGTTCATAAGATGGAAAGTGTATGGTAGAGGTTCTCAACCTGTGGGTCACAACCACTTTGGCAAACCTCTACATCCAAAGATATTTACATTACAATTCATGTCAGTAGCAAAATTATAGTTATGAAGTAGCAACAAAAAGAATTTTATAGTTGGGGGGGTCACAACATGAGGCAGTGTATTAAAGGGTTACAGCCTTAGGAAGACTGAGAAGCACTCTGTGTGTGTGTGTGTGTGTGTGTGTGTGTGTGTGTGTGTGTCTGAGTATGTGTCGGTATGTATATGTATCTGTGTGTATGTATGTGTGTATGTATGTGTGTACGTGCATGTGTGTGTTTCGAATGCTTTTTCTTACATCAGCTTGTAGATGCTTAGGCTTCCAGGTTGAGGGACAGAAAATGAATTTTATGTTTACTATTCCTGAGATGGAGAAAAGATATTTTATATTTTCCTACATAAGTCTATTTGAAAATGGCAAGATGAGTGATAGTTGTATTTTATGTCTCAAGGTTTACAAAAAAAACATATTTAAATTTAAAGTTATTTTAAAATAAACCCTAAGATAGATTTTTTTTAAAAAGGCAAGGAAAGAAGACAGAAGCGCCCCTAATCTACTCTTCCAAGCAAGTTTCTCCTATTTAGTGCAATGCTGTTAACTACTGTCCTCACGCAGAACATTGAATGAACGTTTGCACCGTTCCGCCCCTTCTTCCTGACGGCCAGACCACTTCCCAGTTAATTACCCTCTTCTCTATTTCTAAGCCTCACAAGGTGGATTTTTTTTCCTCTCCCCAACTCTTTCCACCCTAGATCAGTTCTACTTGGTTAAATTATGCAAAGACACATTAAGAAGTGTTTTCAGCAAGAATTATTTCATTACCAACAGTTCATGTTTGCATTTGCCATGCCGCCCAAGGCGTGGATGAGACCGGGACCAGAAACAACAAGGCACACTCCTGGCCTAGAGGCAAAGCAGAGGTCATGGATCAGGCTTAACAGCTGGGGGGGGGGGGGGGACGACATGTAGACACCAGCAATCTCAGCTCGGAATAGCTCGGAATTACCAACTACCAATTCATCGTATGTTAGGGTTTCCATGGACACTTCTTGGTCATCAAAGGAAAGACATGTAGGTCTCTACTATAATTGCTAAACAATTAATAGAATATTTTAATTAAAAAAGAGTAACATCAAGTTTCTTATAAGATATAATGTACACTATTACTTCCCCACTGTATTTTACTAACCTCCTCACATTTTGCTCTATATTTGGGTTACAACAAGCTGACTGATTATAGAGGCAAATTTTGACAGCCACATATATCTCCTATGATTTTTTTTATTTCCTAACAAAAACATATGATATACTAAATCTTTGTGAGAAACACGATTCTAAGTGCATGGTTTTCCTCTAAGTCTTTCTGAGTGCTTTCTCTTGACATAACTTGCTGAGCTTAAAGTACTCAATGATAAAGAGTCAACTGTATCATTAAATTTACCACTTTTCAGTTCTAACCTAATAATCTTTTAGCCTTTAAATAACATTAACACAAGTCTCACCAGAGATTAAACACCCAGAACAGCACCACTCAGTAGAAAGTTCTACAGTAGTCATTATAGTCCCTGTGCAGTTAGACATGATATGGACTCTATACACAAACACTTAAAACTGTGGCCAGTCCAAACGAGGAGCTCTGGCTAAAATGTTACTTATTTTGAATTAAATGTAAACAGTCACCCATTGCTGCAATACTAGTCAGTATAACTCTAAAGTTCTCAAAATAAAATTTTCAAAATTAACCTTTAGCTTGTTAAAATAGTTATCAGTCTAGAATCACTTAAGGCATAAATGGCTGTAATTTAAATGGTTTCCAGGGTCAGCAAAAAAATTGAAATATTGTTTACATGTAAATAAAGCAACAGAAGTAATCCAGAGACTGTTTTAGATGACCTCGTTTTCCTCAGGATTATGTTCAAAAGGTCATCATTAAAAAGGAAGGATTGTGAAATCTTGCTTGATTATATTTCTTAGTATTTAATTATTAACTTCAGTTTTAAATTTTTTTAAAAGCTTATGTAAGTGGCAAAAAAGTATAATACAAATTTTCCAAATTCCACCCAAAAACTGTGAATGTAGAAAAAAGTTGAATATATGAAAAATCTTAATGGTTGTGGAATTATCCTTATATATTTTCTAAAATGGTTACTTTTAAAAAGAATTAATTTCTAATAAAGATGGAGGGGTAACTGGCTAGCACAAGTAAACTGGAAGATGCTCTGGTAACCTCGTTTTGGAGCCAAGCCGTTGTACAAAGTTCTCACTTCTTATTAATACCATCTTCTATAAGACAACTAGGCTTTCGGGTGAAATATATATTTCTACCCCAAACACTTGCTGTATGCAAATGAAGCAGACTTTATTTACCTGCCTGTCAGGTATCCAACTGCAGAGGCAGCATAACAAGCCTATGAAGAAAGGACAGTAGGTCTTAATTAGACACACAGGACTCCTGGGCATAAATACAAGAAAAACATATTGCTAAGAGAGAAGATGAGCTGGCATGGCGGTGGGCGCACACCTTTAGACCCAGCACTCACTCGGGAGCAGAGGCAGGTGGATCTCTAAGTCTGAGGCCAGCCTGGTCTATTGAGTGAGTTCTAGGAAAGCCAGGGCTACACAGAGAAACCCTGTCTGGTGGGGAGGGGTGGGGATGAGAATTCACGTGGTAAAGGAAAGGAAGAATTGGAGCACTACTCATTTTCATGAGATGTGATAGCCATAAACTTCAAGGCCTGACTTCAGCATCTAGGTGTCTAAATGTTAGTTTTTCAAGAGATTGTGATTACTCTCTATGCTGTCCACATTACCAACTCATAACTGCTCCAGGATCTTGAGAATCAATAGGAGTTGATTTCTTACAGCTCATGTATGTCTTCTCTCACTCTTCTCTGAAGGGTTAACTTCTTTGTTTAGAGCCTGGTCTCATTACCTCGTAGCCCATGGTGACTCTCATGTCTGGGGCTTCCAAGTCCTGGCACCATTAGGTTTTTTGTTTTTCTGTATTGTTTCCTACTTCCCTAGTGTCTGCCTATGCATTCATTACTTAATGTCTTTCCTTGAGTTTGATTTGCCTTTCCTTTCCTGGTGTCTTGAAAAAAAAACAAAAAACAAAACAAACAAACAAACAAAAACCTGACAGCATTGGTTTGAAATCTTTACTAACAGATTCACTTCAGCTACTTCGTCTAAAAGGTATTTTATCTTACGAATTACATTTTTTTTTAAAGATTTATTTATTTATTATATGTAAGTACACTGTAGCTGTCTTCAGACACACCAGAAGAGGGCATCAGATCTCTGTTACAGGTGGTTGTGAGCCACCATGTGGTCGCTGGGATTTGAACTTTGGACCTTTGGAAGAGCAGTCGGGTGCTCTTACCCCCTGAGCCATCTCACCAGCCCACGAATTACATTTGATACTCATTTCATTGTCATTGATTTTAAAAAGTCTCCATTTTCCACTGTGATTTCTTCAGCCCATTTACACATTAGGGTCTGTAACGATGTTCGTATTTTCATTCCTCACACTGATAATCTATGTTTTCTCTTATCCCTCATCAGTTTGGCTTGATGTCTGCAGATAATTATATGGGCCAGTGAGTGTGGCTCCATTTTAAATGGGATTTTTCAGTTATCCCTGTTTCTGAGTGTGCTCCCACACAGTCAGGTTACACATTACTGTATGTCTTCAATTCTTAGCAAGCGAGCTGGTGACTTTTTTTTTTTTTTTTTTTTTTTTTTTTACTGCTGACATGGTTTTTTGTTTGTTTTGAGACAGGCTCTCATTCTGTAGCCCAGGCTGCCCTTGACTGCACCTCTTCAGCCTCGTGAGCTCTGGCATCCATCCGGGAGTCACCATGCCTGGCTGTTTTTCACCAAACTGTACTTCCCTCAGCTTACAAGGAACAGGGGAAACTCTAAGTTAAAGGAAATACAAGATGCCCAAGAAGAACACTGAGGGCACTTTAAAATTATTCTTTGTCTAGAACATTATAGACATTACTTGTTTTCTTTTTAAAAACAAGAGTAAACTGCATAAAAGGTTTGCTAAAATTAATATACTTAATCATATATTGGGAATAATTTTTCGCTTATAGTAGTAAAATACAAAACATGCAGAAAGAATACTCCTCTGGCATATGCCAAGCGATGAGAAATAACAGATTGCTGTTGTTGGTTTGGTTTTGTTGTTGTCGTTTGAGACAGGGTTTCTCTGTGTAGCCCTGGCTGTCCTAGAACTTGATAGGTAGACCAGGCTGGCCTTGAACTCAGAGATTCACCTGCCTCTGCCTCCCATGTGCTAGGATTACAGTTCAGGTATGAACTTCACTGCCTTATGAAAAATAACAAACTTTATTACCACTAAAAAAAAAAAAAAAAAAAAAAAAAACCCTCTACTTTTCTATCAAATTACATCCCCTCAGCACACATAGTTCTCAAGATAGATCTGGAGTCAAAGTGCTCTGACTCAGAGCCTAGTTCTCCTACATTCTACTGTGTGATTTTGAGAAATTACTCTGCACATTGGCTTTTTCATCTACAAAATGAATATAATTCAGAGCACCCCAAAGAGGACAAGGTCAGCAATCCCAGACATGTAAAATACTTAGAATATAGCTAAATCCCTGATAACCTCCTAGCTTCTGGCCACACGAATGTCTTGACTACTCTAAAAACCTGACAGACAACATATAAAGCAATCGCCAAGTGCACCTTTCTCTTTAGCACAAACCTGTGCCTGAGTCTTTCTGAGCACTTTTGAGTATTCCCTTTGAAAACTCCATCGTTATACCTGCCATCTTCCCTTGTAAATGGTCCTCCTCTCTCTATTCTAAGCCTCAGTCAGTAGCCATATCATCTAGTCATGTAAGCCGCTAACCTAGGGGTCACCTCTAGAAGAGCTAACCTTTCCCTTCCTAACAGGCCATGCCTACTCTTTCTTCAAGATAGCTCCCTTATCATCCTCTGTGGGATGCTCTCTCAGAAGACTGTATGGATTTGTCTGTTTATTCAAGTCTGTTGTCTTTGTACCAGGGAAACCCAGAGCACTGGACATGTTAGACAAGTACTCTACCACTGAAAGATAACCCAAGCCCTCCATGGTCTCAGCTGACCAGGTTGGCTCCAAACCTGAAATCTTCTGTTTCAGCTGAGTAGCTACAGGGACTGCAGTTGTGAGCTGCAGATTTTCCATCACCATCCTTTGGCCTAACTACCCACTCTCACAGTTTGCCATGCCTTTAAGTTATACTGATGCAGCAAGGACAAGCCATCACCTCTATGAGCAATCTTTCCTGTCCCAGTGAGGACAGCCAGTCACACACTGTGTGTGACTACTCTCCCTTTTATGGATTCCTTTTTGAGGAGCTAAATTATTTCAGACTGTCTTTTTGTGTCTTACCCTCATTTCCCCCAACTCATCAACTTGGAGGTGAAAAATAAACCTTATATCTTCTTTATATCCCTCTCTTCTGCCGCGTATACAGTCCACATCATGCATACAGTACATACTTAGTGCATGTCTACTGCATGAAGAAGAAACAACGGGCAAACATACTCAAGAAAAATAGTAAAATACAGATCAGCACCTATCCTTTCTCATGCAGGTAAAAGAATAGAAGGTTATTCCACATAGGAAAACTGAGAGGTAAGGGTACAGCTCAGTGGCAGAGTGCTTGCTTTAGTGTGCACAAGGGCCTGGGTTCAATTCCCAGCACTGGAAAAAACAAAGAGGTAAGGGAATAAAAGTGTAAACAACACAAATTAATACCTACCAGTTTTCTGATTAAAAACACTCCCTATAACTTTCAAGCCTTATTGATAAAGGTCTTTCAATTAGCAAATAGTGTAGTACACACCTAGATTACATAGAGACCTCAAGTCAAGTCAGTACTGTGGGGATTTGAAAGCAAATGAGCCACACCCAATGGAACTCACATCGGATGGCAGAGAAAAGGGGTCAAGAGCGTGGATCAGGACAGCAGTGACGGCAGCAGAAGGGACAGCTGTGTGTGTGTGGGGGGGGGGTGTGAATCGTGTGTGCCACCCATGAAGGTCAGAAGAAATCGTTAGATCCTTTGGAACCAGAGTTATGGGAGGTCGGGAGCCACCACGTGGATGCCAGAAATCAAATCCTGGTCTCTGAAAGAGCAACAAGTACTATGAACTGCTGAGCTAAGTCTTCAGCCCCAATTCTTAATCTTTTAAATTATTTGTGTGTGTGTGTGTGTGTGTGTGTGAGAGAGAGAGAGAGAGAGAGACAGAGAGACAGAGAGACAGAGAGACAGAGAGACAGAGAGAGAGAGCGCCTGTCTGTGTGTGTGTGTAGGTCCAAAACAATTTAACTCAGCCTGTGTGTGTGTGTGTAGGTCCAAGGACAACATGAATCATAAATCAGAAACCGCCTTCATTTTTCCATACAGGCCCTGGAGATTACACTCAGGTTATGAGGTTACGTGGCTTTGTAGAACTTCACTGAACCACTTCATCTGCACCAGATACTTGATATTTTTGCCTGGATTGCTAAGAGAGGGTAATCCTGGGCTGCCAGAGAAAATACTTTAAGTGGGTTCATAAAATGTCCTTTGGTTTTCCCTCTCCCAGGTAAGACCCCAAAGGAGGGAGGCATAATGCTGAGGGAAAGCACCAAACTGGGGTTTGAGAGCCCTGAGTTCCAATGACGGCACTGCCGTCTATAATGTCTTCCACTTTATGTTGCATGAGTCCTGGCCTTCAATCACTAATCACTCTCTGACACCTGTCATGTACAGGAACTACATCAGATGCTGGCAATACACTTACCTAGCGATGAATCAATATGCCTTCTCTGCTAGAACTAACAGTCTAGTAGTGAAGTAAGACTACCCCTTTCGATTCTGATATTTGGATGTGGCAGAGTACACTACGGTAGAAAGGTATAAGCATAGCTCCAAACTCAGAATACCTGAGTTCAAATGCCACTACCAAATGACTCGCGTTGGGCAAGTTTAACTTAGTCTCTCTCTTCTCATTTTCCTGTCAAGGAGGATTAACAGTGGTACGTGCAATGCTTTAGAAACGATGGGACGCTGTGTGCATCGAATGGCTGCCATTTGGTCCCTGTGTCAAGACTCACCGCTTGCTCATTCCGCATCCCAATGTACTTGATGCCCAGTTCCTGGGCAGCAAGGGCGATTTCGGTCACGGGGATGCCTACGACACCGAACATGTACTCCACATCCTGAGGGTAGGAGGGAAAAGGGGCAACAAACAACTATCATCAGGTGACCCAGCCTTCTTGCCCTCCCGGGGGGTCCAAAGGAAAGACCTACAGGACCCCCGCCCCCGCCTCCTTGCCCTCCGTCTCTAGGACAACGCGAGGTCCCCGTCTGCTTCTGTAGAGCCTTTCACACCCGAGGGATCCATCGTACTTGAGTTTTTAGAGCCTGGGCGATGACTTTAGCACCAGACACCTGCTCCTCGCTTCTGTCGCTACCCTCTGCGGAGTTACTTTCTGGCATCTTCCACCTAAAGTTACTTCAAGGCACTCTCGCAGCTCACAGCTTCACTAGCCTAAGAGTTGTTGTTGGTGACACCCGCTTCTGACAGACAGGAGGGCAGCCCAACGGATTTAAGCAAAGGGGAGAAGGGGCGGGACAAGAAGTCAGTCCTTGGTGAGGCGATCATGTAAGCACGCCCATTCTCCAGTCAGTCTTTTCCGGACTCCGCCATCAGCAGGAGGCGGGACGAGCCGGAGGCCGCGTCCTATGCGAAGCAGGTAAGAAACCCAATCTCTGAGGATGCTCGCCTTGGTTTTGTCCTCCACTAGGGTAGCGATACAGCTCAGTCCGGTATGGAGGGGATGGCACATCTGGAGGGTGACTGCAGAGACCAGGCGAGGAGGGGGCGTGGCCCCACCGCGCCTCCCCGCCCTCGCCGGGGCTTCCCGCTGATTGGAGGCAAGCTACGCAAAGGCTGCTGGGACGCGGGTAACTTGGAGAGTGTAAAGTTGGAAAAAAAACAGGCTTTTGGGTACAGTGTCGTGCTCCTGTGCCCTCTGATTTTATAACTCTGTGGTTTTGCACCCCACATCATGTGCACGTTCCAGAAGTCTGTGAGCAGAGGTGTATTCTTAATCAGAGATGACACCAAAATTGCTCAAGAGATAAACTTATTAACACCGTAGCTGCTCCTGCCCTCTGCCTGGTTTATATTTACTTATTTTGTTCCAGTTGGGTATCACTAAGGTCTGTTAGAGCCATTGCTTAATAATTAATGTATGATTGCTTAACTTTTACCAAAGTAATAGTGTTGGTTTTCTACTTACTGGTTCATGGATTAGCCTGCTTGACCCCTGGCATCGCGTGCTTTGTAGACATTAGTGGATTCTTGGCCCCTTAACACCGATTGCTTTCTCAGAATTACTGGCAGAACACTTTATGAAGGGCAAACTGGACCCTGATGGGAACAAATCACTGTGATTCAGATCGAATGGGCTTTTGTTTGTTTGTTTGTTGGTTGGTTGGTTGGTTGGTTTATATTTATTAAGGATCAGTCTTCAACTGGCCATTTTTGCCATTTGGCAAAGAGAAAACTCATTGAGCTGGTTATTGCCTTCGCCTAGCAGTTCAAGGTACAGCGGGCCTTGCTTCCCTTGCCTGTAGAGATTAAGCAGAAGTGACGTGACTGTCTTCCAAGTGCAAAGTCACTGCTGTTCCATCCAACTTCAGTGTAAGGATCCCAGGCGCTGTAATTTATACAGAGCACTCTGTGTGGACTTGGAATATGTTAATCATACTCCCTGTTATTTTTGTTGGCAGTATGCTTAAAATGTTATTTGTTATTTTGGTGAGATTTGGCATCGTAGCGCCAGATGTGGTGGCTCACATCTGTAATCCCAGCACTTGGAGGCAGGAGCATGTCGACTTCTGCGAGTCTGAGACCAGCCTGGGCTACCTAGTGAGTTTCAGGATAGCCAGGGCTATGTAGAGAGACCATGTCTTTTAATTACTCAAAGAAAGAATAAGTCATAAAAGCAATACTAGTGACTGACCCTAGGACTTTGCACATATTAGTCAAGCACTCTACCACCGAATTATATCTCAGGCCCTAAATTTTAACTTTCTTAAAAATCAGACGGCAGGGGTTGGAGAGATGTGTTTAAGAGCAGTGACTTCTTCCAGATGACCTGATTTCCAGCAACCACATAGTGTCTTACAACCATCTGTAATTCCAGTTCTGGCAAAGCCAATGCCCTCTTCTGGCCTCTGAGAGCACCAGGCACACACGTATTATGTAGACATACATGCAGGCAAATAAGCCATAAACATGAAAAATAATAATTAATAAAGCCTTAATAATTAAATTAATTAATAATAATTAATAGCATTAGTGACCTGTTCTCCACAGAGCAAATCCAGGCCTCAGAGTCCAGATAGTGATTGCTTTAGGGATCTAGCTCTGGGATGGTGAGGAGTTGCTTGACAACTTTCTTCCAAGTGGGTGAAGATAACCTCAAAGTAGCTGGATGATCTAGAAAGAGTTGTAAGACGGGTGTGGTGAGGCCGACCTATGGGACCCGTACTCAAGGAAGCTAAGACAGGATCTCACGTTTGAAGCCAGCCTGGGCAACAGTAAGACCCTGTCTCAAAAATAAATCATATTTTAAAAAGAGTTGTAATATGCATAGGGAAGATGAACTTTCAAAAGAAGGCAGCTGCTATAGGCAGTGACTCCGTGGGCCCCCAAATTCTGACTTTTATCTCAGTCCGTTCACAAGAACACTAGGGATCCTGTGCTCGTTTTTAAACCTAACCTAACTGAACCTGTGAAAACCAGTGCACGCTTTGCCAAAATGTAGTGCTTGGTCATTAAAGAAAGAAAGAATCAGGGTTATTTGTCCTCCCAGCTTCATTTTGTCGTTATGGAGAATACCAGGAGTAAACGCATGCTAGGGAGCAGAAGTTTATTTTTTCTTACACTGCCAGGTCACAGACCATCTTTGTGAGACAGTTGTCAGGGCAGGAACTGAAGGCAGGAACCACAGAAGAACCTAGTTGCTGGCACACTCTCTGGCTTCTCCCAGACTCATGCTTAGCCAGCTTTCTCATACGGCCCAGGACACCTGTCTTGTGGCTAGGCCCTTCTGCATTGGTTAACATTCCTCTTGGTTTGGCCCTCGCAGACCTGCCCACGGACCAACCTGGTAACGTGAGTTTCTCTATGAAGCCTCTTTTCTCAGGTGATTTTAGGCTGTGTCAAGTTGTAGAATGGCTAAAAATGAAATTGGTTGACAATTAATAGAAAATGGAAATTGAATACATGTCTTCTGTTATGTGGATTGAACCAGCATCTTGTGCATGCTAGGCAGCTACTACTATACCACCATAGTATTACTATGTATTTCCAGCAACCATATGATGTGTATAGTATTATAGTGTAGTATACCAACTATAATATACTATACTATACCACTATAGTATTACTATATAGTATTATAGTATACAATACCACTATAGTATTAATGGATTATGAAGTCTGATTTAACCCTGACCAATGCTAATTTTCTTATCTATACCTCTATAGTAACTGCCCAGTAGCTTAGTAAAGTAGCTTGCCTTCTTACATTAAGACAAGGTTTCTTTAAGCTATCCAGTCTTCCTGGCTCGGCCTTCGGAGTACCTGAGATTACAGCACTATGCCACCTGCGATCAAAAGGCCAGGAATAAAAATAAAAAAGGAGGAGCTGGAGAGATGGCTCAGTGGTTAAGAGCACCGACTGCTCTTCTGAAGGTCCGAAGTTCAAATCCCAGCAACCACATGGTGGCTCACAACCATCCGTAATGAGATCTGATGCCCTCTTCTGGTGTGTCTGAAGACAGCTACAGTGTACTTAGATATAATAATAAATAAAAATCTTTAATAAAAATAAAAAGGAAACTTATATAAAGCACTATCTTTCAAAACAACACTTAAAAGTATACCGCAGGCAGTTTGCTGAAGGAAACATGCCAACAGAGGCTGAACAGGCAGAAAATGATGTAATAACGTGGGCCGTTGAGTAAAACTGACTGAGTTGATTTTGTTTGCTTCTCAAAAGATTTATGAACTGTACAGAAGCAAGGCTTAGAGCTAGGCTTGAAGCAACAACAACAACAAAAATAAAAACAGGTTTATATTCTGGAGCTGTCAGGGACAGCTTTTATATAACTCAGCAGTAAGAGTTGAAAGGCCCTGAGCAGGCTTCCCTGGTAGCCTCTGACCTAGAGAACGCTGGATTCCTGCCCAAGGCCTCAACTTTGCTTTGCAGTTTAATGTCCCCATGACCTAGCACTGAAGCAATGAGCACTATGGAAAGAAAATAGAAAGAGTCTGGTTTCCCTGTTTTATCTGTTTTTTTTTTTCCCCTCTGTGAAGTTGAGAGAGTTTCACATTAGCAATAACCCACCACAGTGATTTTCTTTTTTGTATATAAAACGGTGACAATTCTAGGTGTGACATGAAGGCGTGGTATGGCTTAGCAACAGAGTGTTTCTCCTTGGAATAAAACTGCAAAGTTCCCAGAGTGTGGGGTTGGACTGGGAATATTTCATAATGAAAGACTTAAGTCCATAAACTTGTTTCTTCATCATAACCTTTGAGCTCCTTCTTGGGGCTTACTGATTTATTATAGTTAATATTTATGATATCTCTCAGACACATGGAAGGATGAGAAGTTACTACATACCATAAACCAGCAGCTAGTCAGTCCATAAATACACAAATGGCCTCCTTTGTGCCCCTCCCTGACTGCATCTCCCTTCCCATCCTACAGAGGGAGCCATTGCTTTGAATGTAATGTTTCTGGTACCCGCATTATCCACTTTCCATAGGATCTTAATCTATTTCTGTTGTGAGAGAGTACACGAGAGTAGCAGTTATTTATTTGCTCTGTGGTGCTGGGAAGGCAGTTGCTCTATCACTGAACCAGATCTCTGACCTTTCCCCTGTTTTGTACTTTGAGACAGGGTCTGTGAGTTTGTAGCCCAGGCAGGCCTTGAACTGGTGATCTTTTTGCTTTAGCTTCCCAAGCAGCTGGGGATTATGAAGTCTGCTCTACCAACCTTGGCCAATGCTAAGTAATTCATAAAGACGCTTATTTCACCCATTTGTCTAGCAGCTCAGAAGTCTAGGAGCCCATTGCTAGCATCTGGTTTTGATGAGGGCCTCAGAGCAGAAAGGCCAGCAGCAGATATATGAAGAAGAGAGAAACAGCAGGCCAAGCTAGAGATGGCTAACTTCTCTCTACACCAAACGCATTCGTGTGGATGGATAACTCAGACACCTCCCAGCATGGCTGTGTTGAGCGCGTTCAAACAGTAGCAGATGTTCACGTTACCTTTTCAGGGTATGAGTAGTGTTCTCTGAAAGTATCTTTGTCACCCATGTGAGAGTTTCTATGTATAATATGGGCATGGGGGGAGGGGGGTCATTTTCAGTTTTATCAGAAGTTGTCAAATTATTCTCCAAAGCTGTAAGAACTTCGTTTCATCATTACGTGAGAACTGCCATTTTCTCTCAGTTGGAAACGACATGCTGTTGTTTGTTTTGTTTGTTTTTGTCATCACTCTAGCTCCGCTCACTCATGGGGCCATGTCATTTGCTTGTCAACTAGATGACTCTTACACCGATAGCTGGCAAACAAGTTTGCCGTCCTGGGCACTTGGCATCTCACCATCCAGACAACTTGTTTCTTCATGCAAGAACAAGACCTATTGTGTACGCCTTTGTATGTGTGGTAATGTCCCATGAGACACAAGTGACATGGCTGGACTTAGACCAGACTCTGAGTTAAATTACATTATGAGGAAATAGAGAGGTAACTGACGGAATGCTTTTCATCATAGTCCATTTGTCATAATAGTTGTTCAAACGCCATTTGTAACAGCTCATTCTTTTCCCTTTAGGTACATCTGATCACTTTAGATACGTACCGGATTTCATGTGTATTACTTTTCTGTTGCTGTATCTGATAAGGTTATGTAACAAAAAGTGACTTCAAAAAGAAAGAGCATTTACAGTTCCGGAGGGATAGAGGCCAGGGTGGTAGGGTGGCAGGACCAGGAAGCTGGCTGATGGCTGATCACATTTCGAACAATGCAGAAAGGGCAATGGGGGGGAGAAAAGGGGGTTACCATATGCAGGAAGTGGAGTGAGGCTCTTAGCCCTTAAAGCCACCCCCAGTGACATCATCCTTCTGTCCAGAAGCCTCCACCTCCTAAAGGTGCTATAACCTCCCCAAATAGTGCCATCAACAGGGGTCAAGTGTGCACATACATGAGCCTATGAGGTACATTCCCAATGAAAATCAGCATATGTGTGTGTGTGTGTGTGTGTGTGTGTGTGTGTGTGTGTGTACACATACATATATTTGGTCTATTTCCACATATGTATTCCATGTATAATATATATACACCAAATAAAACTTCCAATTATTTTCCTCATCTAATACTTATACAATTGTATTTGTCTTGACAATGTCTTCATAGTTTTGTTTGCTTTGTTAAGATTTCTCTATGTAGCTGAGGTGGGCCTGGAACTTACAGTCTTCCTGACTTAGCCTCCTAGGTGGTGGGATTACAGATCTGAGCCACTATGCCTGGCTTCTGCTTGATTTGTGCGTGTGTGTGTGTGTGTGTGTGTGTGTGTGTGTGTGTGTGTATGCATATGTGTGTATGCATATGTGTGTGTGTCTGTGTGTGTTGCATACACTTGTGTGGACTCTGCAGTTGTGTGTTGAGGTAGATGTTGAATGTCTTTCTCAATTGCTCTCCACCTTGTTTTTCAAGATTTCGTCTCTCCCTGAACCTGGAACTCATCAATTTGGCTAGCTTGTGTATTGTCTCCCTTTTTCCCCAGTGGGGGGATTACACCATTCACCCCTACACCCCACAGTCGCTGAAGATCAGCTCTCAGGTCTGTGTGATTGCGTGGCAGGCACTTGACAGACCAAGTTGTCTCCTGAGAACATCGTCTTTGTTAGTTTTAGGAAAATAGAGAGGGAAGAAGAACCTATAGACTAAAGCCACATACAAGATCTCATTTTTCTCAAATGACTAAATTTCAAAAACCAAAATTAATCTACAGTGGCTAACAAAACTATTTCTAAAAATATAGAAGTGGTGCTTTTAAAAGTCCGGGTTGAGGCTGGAGAGATGGCTCAGTGGTTAAGAGCACCAACTGCTCTTCCAGAGATCCTGAGTTCAATTCCCAGCAACCACATGGTGGCTCACAACCATCTGTAATGAGATCTGATGCCCTCTTCTGGTGTGTCTGAAGAGAGCAATGGTGAATACATAAAATAAATAAATACATCTTTTAAAAAAATAAAAAAGCCAGGGTTACAATTGCATGAGCATTTATGTGTAAGGTTTGTCAGATTTAACAAAGCAAAAGCAAAACCTGGACTTTAGCTTTTGACTAGCAGTGGGGAAAAGTTTAGCATAAAGACACTCTTGACACTTGTTATGAGAAATTCAGTCCTAACTGGGCTTCCTATATCTGGCAAAACCATGATTTTATTCAAAGATGGCAAAGTAGTTTACCTTGGCCAGCTTTCCTTGTAACTGAAGAGGTTGCCAGGCAGGGTGTTGGGGGTAAAGTGGGTGGTACCGGAAAATACCAGCCTGCTGCTGTACTACGTGGTACCTAGAGTCAGAGCTGCAGCCTTGATACCACAAGGTAATCCTGCAGATGGAAGACATGTGTCCAGGACGACGATGCGGAGAGAGAAGGCTCTGGGTCTTAGTGAAATCCCTCATGAAATAAAAAGTTCTACTGTATCCCGGGAGGCTCCCAGCAGCATCCGGATGCTTGGTTGCTTCATAGAATCCCTCGGGAAAATGTCTGTCCTATTTTGAGATTGGAAGATGAGGGTTTGGTGGGGGGGCAGGGATGGCAGGACCATGACGAGCTGCGGGCAGTGCTTGTTTCATAACTGTTGTTGTTTCTGTGATTCTTGCCTTATTCTAAGTTTTTTCTCTATCTGGATTTTGAGTGTCGTGTGTGTGTGTGTGTGTGTGTGTGTGTGTGTGTGAGAGAGAGAGAGAGCGAGAGAGAGAGAGAGAGAGAGAGAGAGAGAGAGAGAGAGAGAGAGAGTGTTGTAGGTTTTTTGTTTTTGTTTTTTCTGGGAAGGACCTTACTGTGCAGGTATAACCCAGGCTGCTCTGGAACTCACTACCTAGCCACCCATGTTGACCCGGAACTCACGGCAATTATCCTGCCTTCTTTTAAAGGGTTTTAGACTAGGTGCATCTAGGATGTCTCTTTTGAATTGATGAGCAGAGAGTTCAGTTGCACATTGAAGTCAAAGTTTCATTGTCAGCTAGAAGCATTTCTAATCCTTGAACATTTCTGTTGTTTACTTTATTTACAATATCATCTTAGTCCCTTTGACTGTTTCTATATTGGGAGAAGAGGGGACGAAGTACAGGCCATGTGTGGAGGCCAGAGGTAGACATTAGGCATGTCAGCTATCTGCCACCACTATTGCTACCCATAATCTCTTGCCGATCCCGGAACTTGCAGATTCAGCTAGACTGGCTGGCCGGGAAGCTCCTGGAATTGGCCTGTCTCCACCCATCAGCACTGGGTTACAGGTGCATATCCACAATCTCTTAGGTGGGTGCTGGGATCTGAACTCAGATCTCAGGCTTGCACAAAGCCACTGTCAGTCCTACCATGGTCTTCTCTAACCTTATCTTTTTTCCTACTTCTTTTTAAATTAGCTTACATTTCTGCTCTGTTCCTTCCTTTCCCTTTTCTTCCTCAGTCTCTTCTTCCTTCCCCTCTTCCCTTTAATGCTTTCATCTCTTGTCTGTTTTGTGCTGTTTTGTTTTGTTTTTTGTTTTTGTTTTTAACAAACAAGAAATTGTTACTCTGTCTTGATTCCAGGCAGTATTTAGTTACAGTTCTTAGGGCTTAAGGACATTTTCTGATGAGTAATCTTCAATTTCTTTTCTTACAGTGTTTTTCAAAAATATCTCTGGCCTTTTGTTTACTCCTCTTGGAGTGAGTGAGCCCCTGCTGTGCTGTTTGGGTTGGTTGGAAGGGTTTCTGTGGGAGGTAGACAAGGCTGTGCTGAGAATTCCTTTCTCTCAGCACTCTGAAGACAGCTCCCTTCTTTCTCTGGTATTGAGAAGTTTACTATGATTTGGATCACTGTAAAAAAAAAAAAAATCACTGCATCATTTTTTCAGATTAAAAGATGCTGTGGGGTGTGGACATTCCGAGAACATCCCCCTGAGGTTGGTCCTCTCCTTCCACCTTTAATTGAGATTTGTGAAGTGAACTTGGGTTGCCAAAGCTTTTCCCTGTTGAGCCATCTGGGCGATCCCAAATAACTGCATCCTTAAAGATCATTGTTTTCCCACGGTGGCTTCCCCGTTTCCTTCTTAAAACCTTTAGAGAGCCACAGTTTCACAACACTGTGTCTAGCTGTGTTCTTCTTCCTTATGCTAGATTTATTATCTTGCATTTCATTATCAAACTTGAGGCTATTATTCCCGTGTATTATCACTTTCCGAATTTACTGCTCCTTAGGAATATTGTAGGACATCGTATGGACTGTCCCTGTCTCCCACCCTTAGCCTTTGTTTCTGTCATTTTGGTGCTACATAGTTTTTTTTTTTTTAATTTAAAGATTTATTTATTTATTTATTTATCTATTTATTTATTTAATTGAGCCACACAGATGCAGCTGGGCCCTGCACTTTGTTTTTCAAGACAGGGTTTCTCTGTGTAGTCCTAGCTGTCCTGGAATCTGGTCTGTAGATCATACCGGTCTCAAACTCAGAGATCCACCAAGCAAAGATTTTGTTTTTCTTTTTAAAGATTTATTTATTATATGTAAGCACACTGTAGTTGTCTTCAGATACTTCTTGCTTGGCCCAAAGATTGCTATATTTATTATATGTAAGTACACTGAAGCTGTCTTCAGACACACCAGAAGAGGGCGTCAGATCTCCTTTCGGATGATTGTGAGCCACCATGTGGTTGGTGGGATTTTAACTCAGGACCTTCAGAAGAGCAGTCAGTGCTCTTAACTGCTGAGCCATCTCTCCAGCCTGCTAAAGATTTGTTTTTTAAATTTTATTTTTATGTGTATTTTGCCTGAATATGTGCCTTGTGCATGCAATACCCAAGGAGGCCAGAAGAGGGCATCAGATCCTCTGAAACTGGAGTTACAGATGGTTAGCAGCCACCTGGGTGCTGGGAGCCAAGTCCAAGTCCTCTGCAAGAGCAACAAGAGCTCTTGACCGCTGAGAGCCTCTCTAGCCCCTTGTGCTGTTTTAAGCAATATTTGTTGGCAGCTGAAATTCTCATATTTTAGGGACCTCTCCATCTGACTTTATTTGCTCTTTGGTCCACTTTAGTGCCCACTGGTACTACTTTAGCTGTCATTAATGAACTTGGCCATTTCCACTTACATTACAGTCATCTGAATTCCTTGGTCCCCATTTTGCTGGGGTTTTTTTTTCCCTCTTAACCCATGAGTAATAATTTCTTTGTGTGTTTTATAATTTTGAACATTTTGTTGGCTCTCGTTGGGTTGCCTGAGTGGCCTGGGTCAAGAGTTCCTATAGAGGGGATGTAGACTGGCTTTTCCAGGCATCTTGGGTCCACGAACATCTTCAGCACTTGGTACTCCTTTATCCAGTTACCTGGGTCATGCGTACTGTAAGGATTTGAATTCTAAAGTCAATATAAACAATAGCTCTGGTTATAATGTCTCTAGAGTGTGGTGCCCACTGCCCAACTTTGCTAAGGCACATGGACAGGCTGCCAATGGACAGAAGACAATACTCAGACACAAGGTTCATTGAAAGTTATTAACAAGGAGAGTCTGGTGATGGAGGGGTTATCTTCCCAGAAGGTGCAGTGCTGGCAGCCTAGAAGCCACGGGCACACATCCCCTCTACAGCGCTTCCTCACACTGCGTACACCACGAAAGGGACTGGAGGTTGGCTGACTAAGCATTGATCTGTCTTGTTAGATGTCCTTGGTTACTGTGTGGTCAGCATCCCATGGTCAGGTTGCCGTTAGAGGCCGCATAGGAAAAGGAGTCTCTCTGCTTCTCACAGATGACAGCCCTGGTCTGTTGGTTCCCAGCTGCCTGTCAGTGTTCCTCCTAAAAGCACTCATGGGGCATCCGGTCCAGTCCCTCCCTCATTATCCATGCTAGGGTCAGAGTCAGGTTAATTCTGAGGGATCAGATTGGGAGATGATCTCCCCTTCTTGGGGGTGGGATGGGGCGCCGGTGGTGTTTGTTTTCCTACTCAGAATCCAGCATGAGATAAGAGAGCCTCCAGGTCCAGGCAGATCCTTCTCCAGCCAGGCGAGTGCTTGTTCTCCATCTTTGCAGGGAAGGAATAATTCCTCAAGCTATATACACAGATCTCACTACAACCCTAAGATTCTTCTCTAAGACTGTCTCTCACTATTTAATAAAAATCAAACTTCTTAGATACCAAGACTAGGAAATGTCCCAGTCTTACCTCACCATTCTGGTTTCTAATTTCTAGCTTATTTTATATTTCAAAGACTATAAGAGAATCTCTAAGGGCTGGAGAGATGGCTCAGCAGTTAAGAGCACTGACTGCTCTTCCGAAGGTCCTGAGTTCAAATTCCAGTAACCACATGGTGGCTCACAACCATCTGTAAGGAGATCTGACGCCCTCTTCTAGCGTGTCTGAAGACAGCTACAGTGTACTTATGTATAATAAATAAATAAATCTTTTTAAAAAAGAGAGAGAATCTCTAGGCTCGTAGTAAAATAGAGCAGAAAAACAGTTACCCTGCCCCCACTGTCCTGATTCATGTACAGTCTGCTCATTATCAGCATCCGGACCAGAGTGTGTGCACAGGGAACAGCTGATGAGCCTGCATCGGCCTCTCCTCTCCTCCAGAGCCTGCAGTTCACACTAGGATGTGCTCTGTCTTGGCATCTGCAGACCCTCGTTGGTAACAGAGGCTGTGCTTATGGGCAATCATACAGGAAGGAAAAGGCTATGGAAGTCCAGCAGTCCATCCAACCTAGACCCAGGGCCCAGGCCCAGCTCACCTGGCTTCAGGTCCACCTAGCAGTGAGTGAGGCTGCTCTTGAGGCCGAGCAGCTGTCCAGGCTCTGCTGTGACCCAGAGGTGACAGGGCTGACTTGTCACCATAAGGCAGGCCACCGACTGCTGCATAGGCTCCCTGCTGTCTAAACACAGCTACTGGGCACTGAGCTCTCTCTCTATCCAGCTGTGTAGGACTTACTTTTCTGTTGCTGTGATTAAACAATAATAACAACAACAACAACAACAACAAAATACCAAAGCAATAACCAAAGTTATTTTGGCTCTCAGTTTTCAAGAGTTAGAGTCCATAATGATGGGCTGGCTGGGAAGCAGACTATAGTTTCTATAGGCAGACAAGGGTGAGAGACTCTCTCCTCAGCCACATCTGTTCTACTGATGAGCATGGAAGGGACTCTTCATTTTTGTTACAGTAGGGTTTTTTTTGTTTGTTTGTTTTAATTTCATCACTTCTTAAATACGTTCTTAGAATTTCCCTCTTTTGCTTATATTACCCATCTGTTTTCCCCAGTGTCTGTTTTCTGCCCAGTAGAGAGAGCCCTTAGCATGGCCATCATAGGCATAAGTGCTATTCTGATATTTGCTGTCTCTTCAAGCTTTGGTTTTCCTCTTTAATATCCTGTAATCTGTCGTCGTTGTTGCTGTTGAGAGATGACATTGGCTTCTGCTAACGCAAGCAGGCACAGTGACCAGGCATTTAGCAAGCAGGTGATGTTATAGGGAGCCCTCCAGAAAAAACCCCTCACTCGATCACATCGGCAGCCGGCTGGGACTACACTCAGGTATTCGGGACCCAACTGTAGTGGCAAGTGTTTGGAGAACTGGGCTTTTAAAGGCAAAGACCACGTGCTAATCTCTCTCTTCAGCAGTTGCAGGGGGAGGTTTTGTCCCAGCAAACCGTTTAGGAGAAGATAAGATATATGGTTAGCTGGAGGGGGAATGTTTCCACAAACAGGCAGTTAAACAGAAGCTAACTTAGTTATCAGCAGCATCCTGACCTAGGGTTCCTAGAATAGGGTTGGGTCATTTCCCACAGGGCTTACCATCAAGAACATCAAATTCGAGCAAAATCTGAAGTGCCCATAGCAAGACTACAATGTGGAAGAGCTCCTGCACTGCCTTGTCACGGCACCAAGATGGGTGCCCTAGAGGTCACAGTTACACCGAGGACAATCTGTGTCCTTGTGCCTTTGACCTTGAACTGAGGGCTTCATCTGTGCATGGGGCTCTCCCGCCAGGTGAGGTGGGGACTGTCCCTCTCCCATGGGGATGCTGGAGAGGGCTGGCTGAAGTTCGCTTGTCTCTTCTCCAAGTCAGTTAGGTTCAGCTAAAACCTTCCCAGGTTACTCTCTGATAAAGTGACTTCTTACCAGGGTGGGCCTGCTGAAGAGCAGAGCCTCTGGCTACTTTCCCCCTGGCCCTGGCAGGGGAGGCAGGGAATTCTCCAGTCTTTGGGGAAATCAGTAGAACTCCTAGAAGGCAGACTCCCGCCGGCCCCTGGGTCTGACCATCCCAGCCTCATCATGCTGAGCCTCCTGCAGGCCTCAGTGATGGGTTAGTCTTCCTGACAGGTTCTGGGGGCCAAGGAGCTTTCTGCTCATCAGCTTCTTGAGGCAATGGTCGGCTGCAGGGGTTCAGTTCTCTGCCAGAGCTGAAGAGAAACCCTGGTTCCCAGCTTGTCCGGCTCTGGTTAGGATAGAGCCACGGTATCTGTGCTTTCTGTGGGCCAAACTAGAAACTTGAACTCTTTGGTATTTTTTAAATGGTTTTGATTTATTAGAAAAATCGTGTAGCACTGAAGAGAACAATCTTTTTTTTAAAAAAAAGATAGTCTCTCTCTATGTAGATCAGGCTGACTTCAAAATCATGGTGCCTACCTGCCTCTGCCACCCCAGTGCTGGGATTAAATGAAGTCTTTTTCAAAATTCTTGTTTTTCAAGACAGGGTCTCTCTTTATAGCCCAAGCTGTCCTGGAACTCACTATGTAGACCAGGCTAGCCTCAGAACTTACAGAGATGCAGCCGCCTCATCCCTGCTGTTGGGACTAAAGGCATGCACCTTAGAGCTGTCTTGATGTCTGTATTTTGCACATAGATTGTATCAGTTTGTCCTTCCATCATTTTAACTGCTTCGCTGCTTAGACATTTGTTCCGTATACCTGATGCCCAATTCCACTTTATGATCTGTTAACTCCAAGTTGGGAGTGATCTCTTTGTACGGGTCACAGGGTGTTTGAGCTCATTTCCAAATTGTTATTTGGTCATCCTCGGTTTGCTTATTCAGTCAACCTTTCCTCCATTTTTTGCGTATGGCATAGAAAGACTGTGTAGGCTTTTTCAGAGACAGATGTGGGTGAAATCCTGCCTGTGGCATAAGTCCCTCTCTAGTTAAAGGGTAATCTCTCCAACCAAGGAACTAGAGTGCCCGCCTCAGCTCTGTAGTAATGCTAAGCAGTGCAGAGGGTAACACTTTCCTGGGGGAGACCAAACCCTCCCTTCCAGCCTTAGCCCCAGTACCCTTGGCATGCCCCGGGTCTGGAGGACCTGAGCCCTCACGCTTGGTAAAGCAGCAGGATTTGGGAGGACTGGCCACATGCCCATCCCGCTGAGATTCTAGGAAGCACAGGACAGTGGGACTTGTACTGGGATGTGGCTGCAGTTGTAGCTGAGCCGGGACCTATACTACAGAGAAAGAAGGTGCCCACATAATTCCTGACTTAACCACATCAGACCAGGCAGAAATGCTAGTGCCTCGCAGGCTGAGGTGCAGGTACCACGTGCTACTCGAAGCTCTATACTACTGACCAGTTAAATAGGCCTGGGCAGGGCAGGGTGGGGGAAGGAGGTGGGGGGATGGAGCTGCCATTTCTATCACACTCTGTTCTCTGACTGAACACCAACAGCCTCTCTCAAGGTGGTGTGCCTGTGCCCAAACAATGCCACAAACAATGTCACATGTCTCCTCTTCCTGATCAGGGTCCCTGAGTGTCTGTCGCCTCTGGCTGAATGAACATAGCTAGCTACCTTTCCAATATGTCCCCGTCAGCTTTGCAGTGGAGAAGGGGCCTTTGCATGTGGCCTGTCGGCCTCTTGCTTCCATGTTGGTTGTTCTGTCTCTTCCACACCCCCTGCCATCGCTCTGGTAGTGAAGGACATCGTGTGGATATGAGGGACAGGAGGTGACGTTGGCCCTGTCACCCACTGCCTGCTTCTGCATCTTCATTCCTCGCTTCCGAGGATCAGCAGGCAGGAGCACGGGTGTCTGACGAGAGCAGGCGCTTGGTTCTACCCGACAGACCTAGAGAGCTTGCGTCCATTGTTCACGTAGGGATTGGTGCCCAACATGCATTTAAAAGGAAAGGTCGGCCTTGGTGTTGTCTGTCTTCTGAGTTCATCTTCCCAGACCAGGTCAGCAGGGGGCTCTAAGCCCACTGTGTTGTTCTTTTAGAGGGTGGTCCTTATGACTCCAATTTTAATTAGCTCAACAGGAAAATGAAGGGGAAATTTATAACACACTCCCAAAACAATTCCCTATTGAGGGTCACTTCAAATAATTTTATTTAAAATGAATTCTCAGAATATTGCCCAGGTTGGTCTTGAATGAGATTATCCTCTTGGGCAGCCTCCTGATGGCTGGGCTCATATAACACTCTTCCTGGCATTTGGTGGATTCGATGATGGCTCTTGGGAGCTGTGAGCTTTACAGAAGAGGAAACTACCTGGAGATGCCGCCCTGTGGGCTCTCCTCACGGCTCAGCCACGGTTGTGTTTTCCTGTGAACTCTGATGTGGCGTGAAAAGTGCATTATGCTTTGTAGAATAAGGCTGGGTGACTTCTCAGAGAATTCAGTATACTCTGCTGCCCTGTTTTGTTTGTTTTAAGTCGGTGACTGGAGGGAAAGCTGTAGCATTGGTTATCTAAGGTGTTCCTGGTCTGGCTAAGGTGAGCACCAAGTCTGTTAACCAGCTGCCTTTATTTCACATCTGTGGCTGCTAAGACAACCTGACCCAAAGTAACATGGGGCAGGAAGCGGTGTGTCTGGCTTACAGTTCCAGGTCGCAGTTCGTTATAGCCGACAGGTAAGGCAGGAGCGTCAGTCACACCCACCATCTAAAGCTGAGAGAGAAGGGTGACTGCTCCTGGCTCCTCCTGTCTTAGTCTCTGCCCATCCATTAGCCGCACACACACATACCTGCAGGCCAGCCCAGGTAATCCCTCAGTGACCTCTCTTCCTAGGAGACGCTAGGTGTGTCCCACCACATCAGCCAAATGTTGCCAAACTGTTGGCAGGAAGTTCTCATCACTGAAAACACTTTGAAATCTATTCACATCCTATCAGGGCCTAAGGAAAAGCATCTGAGAAATAAAGGTGATGCTTTTGAGTTCTGGCCTAGGAAGAATGAATCTTAAAACAGCCAAATGTTTCAGTATTTTCATTATTAAGTAGATGGGCAAGATATTAGAAGTGGAAAGAGAAGGGGAAAACCAAAACCCATTGCTACTGCCCGAGTCTGTCGCCCACTGGTGTTATTCTCAGTTTGTCCACCAGGTGGAAGTCACACCTGCAAAATCAGTCAGCTGGGTGTTTCCCTCCATACATTGGTACACACAAAGACCCTCCTTACCTTAAACTTAAACCCTGTGGCACCACAGGAAGATACTTAAAGTAGTGAGCCTGGACCTAGAGCCCTGCACATGCTGCCCAGTGCTGTACCATGGAGCTACACCCTTAGTCCGGGAGATTTTATTCTATTTAAATTGTGAAGGCATTCCCCATTTGAGAGAGAGAGAGAGAGAGAGAGAGAAAGAGAGAGAGAGAGAGAGAGAGAGAGAGAGAGAGAGAGAGAGAGAGAGAGAGAGAAAGACAACATTTAGGTTAACATGTCGCAATTGTTGGATATCTTGTTTAGTTTAAGATACATTGTTCTAGTTAGTAAAGCAGAACTTGGCCCCCGTCCAAGCACAGTGCAGTTATTTCTGCCTGTCATTGTTAAAGGGAAAAGGTGAAGCCACAGTTTACAGATGTACCTGGGAGGACTGGACCCTTTATGTTCCTTGTGGGTTCAGCCATGAATTGCTACCAACACTGGTTGTCACATTGTGTTTATTTACACAGGACCTTTTCAGATGGCTTGCAGACTGTCATCCAGATAACTCAACAATGGCTGTCTCACAGTAGAAAGGGCAAGAATCAGGTCGTCATCCAGCCCATGAGGGTGGCTGTCTCTGCAGTCCCAGTCTGAGGCTGGGTTCCTAGAGGATTCCTGGACTGTTGCTGGTTTTCAGTCTACACTGTCCTGAAGAAGATGGATTTAACTCCATCAGCAACAGGACAGGTGAACCAGCCAGTGAGAGTGAGGGCCTCAGGGAAACGGCAAAGTTTCCGTCTTCCACATCCCTGTATGTGAGCTGCCATCAGGAGGTGGGACCCAGATACAGGGCAGATCTTCCAGCTTCAACACTAAGAGAATCCCTCCAAGGAAGGAGTGTCTAGGAGTGTCTAGCAGCTTGGGTTTTAGTTGATTCCAGATGTAGTCAAGTTGACAACCCAAATTAGTCATAACAAGTCCACCCCTTGTCAACGTGACACGCGATGACATCTCTTTCTGTCATGGTTCATTTCCAAATTCAAACAGTGACCAGGTCATAGCTCTGCCTAACACTTGTAATGAGATGTGGCTGGAGGGCTTCAGGCCAGTGACTTGACACAGTGACTTGAGGGTCTTCCTGCAGTCCCACTGGCCACCGCTTCCCACCTGCCTCCCGTGCTCCAGCCACACTGCTTCTCTGGCTGTTTCTCCTGCCTCAGGCCCTCGGCATGGATGCTCCTCTTCCCCCTCCTGGTCCCATGGTCAGGTCTCTGCATGGCCTCACCGGCCTCACCTTCACTCTCACCCCCCTTCCCCACACTGTTGGAATGATCCCCACTCCCAGTGCCTGGCTCTCTTACATGGATCCATGGATAGCTCTGTATCCATGGCCTCCTGTGCGCCGTGGAGGAGCTCCAAGAGACCCTGTTTGCTCATGGCTGCATTCCAGACATGTGCCTGGGTCTGGCTCAGTTGGCTAGTATATGGATGTCTGCGGTGAGTATCTTCCTAGAAGAGGGGTAGCTTGGAGGCAGACCCTGTCTCAGAGCAGAGCACACCCACAGAAGGCAGATACTGTGTTTCTACAGCTGGTATTGGCCCAGGTTCCGCTTCAGTCTCTCACGTCACTTCAGTAAAAGGATGACTCTGTTACCATGATGTTGGGCCAGATACTTACTTCTCATTATTTTCTTTAGGGTCAAGGTCCTGACCATCTCCAAAGATGGGTTACTTTATGGGTTTCCAAGAACAACTTGGCCCCAGAGTCCCCTTGTTCCAAGGGACCCCTGTGTCCTTGTATCCCTGTTCATACGGTCATGAGCCGGCACCTAGAAACTGCCTCATCTACACATATCTGAAAGTTCTGACTCCACCAATCCTTCCCTTCCTCCCTTCTTCCCCTCCTCCCTCCCCCTTTCCTCCCCTCCTCCCTCCCTCATTCACATAGCTGGCCTTTGGCTCCTCTGTTGGGTGACCTTGAATTTCCTTTGGGTTTTAGTGTGGTATATACAGATGCATGTGCCCATATGTGTGTCTTGGTGGCCAGAGGTCAACATCTGGAGTCTTCCTCTATCATTCTCTACTCTCTTTTATTTTATTTTATTTTATTTTATTTTTGGACAGGGTTTCTCACTGAACCTGAGTTCAGGGCTAGACTAGCTGACTGTTGAGTCCTTAAGATCCACCTATCCCACCCCACACAGTGCTGGGGTTGCAGGTGTGCCACCATGCCCAGCTTTTCTGTGGGTGCCAGGGATCAGAATTTAGGTCTACTTTACTGCTTACCAAGCTATCTCCCCAGACCAATGGCCTTGAACTAATGATTCTCCCAGATCACCCGAGGATTGTTAGCTATGCAGTACCAGACCTGTTTTTTGTTGTTGTTGTTGTGTTGTTTTGTTTTGCAGTGTTAAGGTCAAAGCCAGGGCTCTATGCACGCTAGGCAAACACTCTGAGCTGAGCGACCTTCCTAGTCCCCGGGCCTGTCACTTTAAGATCGAGCACCCCTTCTGCTGCTGCTGAGCCCTTCAGTGTCCTTGCTCAGTCTTGTTAAGTTGTTCCTGAGACTGTCTGTGAGACAGACGCCAAGTGCAGAGGGGAAGCCAGCCTCACAGCCTTAATGACATGTCTCCTGCTTCACCGCTGTTTGGGAAGGGCAAACTCGTGCAGCTATTTTTATTACAGTTACTCATTCTCTCCTACCTCGTTAAGCCTGGATCTTTCAAGCATGAATATCTGGTTAAATATGCAGTGTCTAATTATTGATGCACACACACGCATACACACACACACACACACACACACACACACACACACACAGATGATTGCCACTTAGAGCTTTCCTACTGGACTCCTTCCACAAATAATACAAATTTTATTTTTCTGAAAATAGAAAGGAATGTGGTTTCTTGCTGGCTCTGCAGTTTCCTTGTTTGGCTGGATTACATGTTCTTAGAGTTAGGTGTTCTGTATCCCAGGGCGGGGCTAAGGCTCTGTGGTAGTGGCTGGTCCATGTGAGACCCTGAGTCTTATCCCATCCCTGGTGTACATGCAGAGCCCCATGTCCCCACATCTGTTATGCAGATACCACGAATGCCCTTCCTAGCCCAAGAGTTCTGACTTGCTCCCACCAAGGCCTGCCTCGTGTGTCTCTACCTCAGCTCTTCAAGAGGCCATCGACCTGGGCTTTAAAAGTGTTATCACTGTGACCGTGATGTCACTCAAACTACCCCATTATCATCCTTTCAAAATGGGATATAAAGTAGATTATTTGAGTCATTTAAAATTATTCCTTGGTATCTTTAGAGACAAAGTTCCAATAAGAAAGCTTATCAATTATACTTTTGTTTCCAGTCCAAAACTCATGACTGCTGGCTCAAAGGCCCCTTGTTCTTACCACAGAACATTGCTTACAGTGTAGATGAGTGGCACCAAGCCCTGGCCTTTGTGTGGTACATTTATCCCCTAGGGAAACAAGAAGCAGTTTGAGATGAGGGGTGGGAGGGAGCCCCTGCCCCCGGAGGCGCATTTGCTGTTGACTGGTTCTGAATGAGGAGCTCTAGGTCTCTTCTGTCGCTGAAATAATTACGGGTTGTTTCTGGGACTTTTTAGCTAAATAATGCACAGAACTAGTGGCCTGTGGTGTTTATTTGGGAATGCAAACTCTAAGAGTCCCGGCTTGAGGTTTGGACAGATGTTATTTTTGGGTAGGGTGCTAGTTTCTTCTTCAAGAACAGCAGTGGGATTCCTTGGTTTGTCAGTTACCTTAGTATTGAACCGGGATTCTTGGGCAGTTGTCAGCCCCTGTCTGTCTCCACAGGGCAGCTGTCTGGCTGAGGTAAACTGCCTGATCAGTTTCTGTGCCAGGGGAGGGGCTTTAGTCAGGAGGCCAGGGTGACTTTCAGAATGGCTTTGATTCTAGCCCTGCAAAAACCAGGCATGGTGGTGCAGAGCTGTAATCCCAGTTAGTAACACACACACAATTATGCCGAGCAAATGTTCTATTTTCCAGAGGTGTGGGGGGGGGGGGGTACAGAAATGTAATACAGAAGTCTAATTTACTTGTGTCCACTTTGTCATGGTAAGTAGAGACTACTCACTACAAAATTCCAATGTATTTTCTAGAAAATCACATGTTATGACTGTGAGAAGGATTTTCTTTCCAACCCGGTGTGATTTTTTTGTTTTTTGTTTGTTTGTTTTTGTTTTTTGAGACAGGGTTTCTCTGTGTAGTCTTGGCTGTCCTGGAACTCACTTTGTAGACCAGGTTGGCCTTGAACTCAGAAATCTGCCTGCCTCTGCCTCCCAAGTGCTGGGATTAAAGGCGTGCACCACTACGCCCCGCTTGAATCTGGTGTGTTCTTAAGCAAGTGATTTGGAGTAGCAGACAAAACAGAAAACAGTGGAGGCTCACTCGGATTCCAGGTGAAAGCCACACGGGACTCTGACAGGGAGAGAGTCCTTTATGGCTGCCCTATGGGTGACACAGCAGAAGCTAGGACTCCAGACCGTCCCCAAATAAAGACTGAAGAATATCAGCTACGAAGCTGCCCTGTGTTCGGGAACTTCGGGACCATCACGGCTGTCCTAGAGGGCTGACCTGCCATGCTGAGTAAGAAGTCTCAGCGTCAAATATATCGCAGAATTGTGTCCAAAATTCAGCCGCGCTCCTGCAGTGCGCTGTGTAGCAAGGCTACTGCGTGGCTAGCAAGGCAGCGGCGCACTGCAGGCTTCCTGCCCGCCGCGTTAGAAAACCGAGGCAAACACCGAGTCTGTTTTGGAAATGTTCTGAAGCTCAGTCTATTAACACAGCGAGCCGTTTGAAACGCAGCTCTACGTGTTTGGAGAGAAACACACGGGCTTTTATTAGGGACATGAAACAAACTCTTTGAGCCCCGGCCTCGCTGCGGGCGAGTGTAATTGCCAGGATTAATAAATCACAGCTGCGAAAGTTCAGTCCTTGGCAGCTTTCCTTATTCAGCTCTTCTCTCCTGCCGGTTCGTTTCAGATTTATGGTCTGCATTATGTCTGGAGCCCGCACTGCGCCTGCTCTCTTCTTCCTCGGCTGTTCTGCGCTTGCGTTGGGCGTCAGCTCGGCCTCCCAGGAGCACCGCGAGGCTGAGTACTACGTGGCTGCTGTGTACGAGCATCCATCGGTCCTGAGCCCAAACCCCCTGGAGCTCGTTAGCCGCCAGGAGGCCCTGGAGCTCATGAAGCAGAACCTCGACGTCTATGAACAGCAAGTGATGGCTGCAGCCCAGAAGGCAAGAGCAGCTTTCTGCTCCTGACCTGGGCTCAGGGCTCCCAGAGCCAGCTGCTCTGAGTGAGGAAAAAACCCCAGGTTCCCGAGGTCCTCCTGAGAAGTCGGGTCAGCTTGCAGATTCCGAGTTGACTTGACTGCTTGTTAAATCAGGCCCCACCCCTGGCCTCCAGAGCCAGGACTGGCATGTGTCCCCAGGGAGTGTTTTGCCCAAGCTGGAGAAGCAGTGCCTAGGTCACTGATTCATGTGCCTGTGCCGGGAATCAGCGAATTGTAAACAAGAGCTGGGGTGTGGGGCTGGGACTGTGGCCAACTGGTCCAGAATGGATGCAGTTTGGGCAGTGGGAATTTTCAAAGCCCGTCCCTGGGTGATGCTAATATTCAGAAAAACAAACAAATAACCTTGAAAACCCTTAAGGACAGTGAACTCCGTGCACTGAAAGGCATTCAAAGCTTGTCAGAGCCCACAAAACAAGGGCTGTCTGTGCTTTGTCTGTGTCGCACTTCATCCAGATGGGAGCCCTGCGTCCAGACAGACTAGGACCCCAGCCCTTCCTAAGGGCTTCCTGCTTGACTGTCTTTCTTCTCCTGCCATCCAGGAAGGGTGGGGCTACTGAGGCTAGGCTCCCCTGGGACAGGACAGGAAGTGGCTTTTCTAAGAAGCTGTGGGGTTAGGAAGCCTGGGACCAAGGGAGTCTGGGCTTCATCCCTGTAGGTGGGGCCGCTAAGCCTGCTGCTTGTGGAAGGCCTACTGTGGCCAAATGGCAAGGGAGCCAATCTTCTTTGCTGCTGGCTTAGAGCTGGCTTTGCCAGTAGGTCCCCTTACGCCCATGCCCTCATCACATGACCTGAAACGACTTGGCTATCTCTTGTTGGTGCTTTTTAAAGTCCTGACTTAGTCAGTGTGTATGGTCCAGCACTCCTGATGGACGGCACACCTCTCTTGGCTACCTTCAGAAGCTCAGAGCACAGTTTCCCAGGTCCTTGTGTTCCATGTAACTGTGGGAAGGGCTGTTTGTTTGTTTTACCGTAGTTCTGACCTTGAGCTCAGAAAAGTAGCTGCGTTCCATCTTTGGCGCACCCAGAAAAAGTGTTGTAGTCCCAGGAAGAGCCTTCGCTTCCAGGCCTCTTCGGGCTCTCCAGACTTCGTGCTTAGAACTGTATGGCCCACAATCCAGCTGCTGTGTGACCAGGGTTGGGGGCAAGCTTCTCTCAGCTCTCTTACTCCAGATGTCGTTCCCAGGACACTTCTGGCAATGCCATCACACTGCGTTTCCATGGCACTTGTGACTCCTGTTCCTTTACACACACAGCCACATGCTGCCCTGCTGCACTTGGGCAGATAACTTGAGCAAGGCTTCCCACCTGCGCTGCTCACTGGTCAGCCTCGTGGGCTATGTAGGGCTCTTCACTGGCATCCACATAGCATCCACACATTTGATACTTATCCTGTTTATGTCCCTGCTGAAGTTTGTGTAAAATGAATCCCAGCTGCACCTTCAGGTCTCCTACCAGCACTGACCCAAACAAGGGCAGGTCCTGTGGTGAAGGTGTTTAACGGCACAGTGCCACCTCGGTCCCCTCAGCTTTTCCTCCTCTGCCTTCTCCGTCTGTCCACGGTGCCTAACCAAATCCCCTGTTTGGAGCTTGCATAGGTGCTTCTGGGAGTCATGGCAGCTGCTCACAGGGGTGCTTCTGTGCTGTCAGGTGACACAGCACCTCTGCTGTGTCTGTGGGCACCAGAGTGTTCCATCAGATTCACTTAGGAACCTCACATGCCCGGTGAGACTCACTTGGGACAGGAACCCCTCACATGCCTGGTAAAGCGCTGTCCCCCTGGCACAGAGGGAAAATGATTTACAGAGCCCATTCCCGGGGTTGGCGAGCTCCATTCTTCAGGAGTTCTTGATCTCCTGCCAGACCACTGCTGAAGCACCGTGGTCGATGTGTAGACGTAACTGAAGTGGCAGGCTCTATAAGATGCCCTTCAAGGTTTTT
Organism: Mus musculus; assembly: GCF_000001635.26. NCBI lineage: Eukaryota > Metazoa > Chordata > Mammalia > Rodentia > Muridae > Mus > Mus musculus. Next base: position 31,664,320 of record NC_000080.6, read on the forward strand.
ATTTTCCTGAAGAGAGGAAAAGCTCTCTCCAGATATAATTTTCAGGAAGTTAAAAGTGTGACTCATGCAAATACAGAATGAGTACAGTTTTTTTTATTTATTTAATGCATTAGATAACGGTGGGAATTTAAGGAGTCAGCCCAGCACTGGCTCAGTGAATTCGTTGCTAGCTAAAGAACTGGCTAATGTCCCACGAGGCACAGATGTAGTCTCTAGTGTGAAGACCTTTGTTTTTAACTTGGTTTTGAAACAGGGTCTCATCTGTTAGCTAGTGTGGCTTCGAGCTCGGGATCCTTCTGTCTCTACCTCCCAGGCTAATCTGCTGAGTAACAGTCCAACAGAGGCCCGTTATGTACACAGTCAAACTGCCCAACTGAAGCAGCCCGCTAATCTGGAACCGCTAATCTGCTGCATCTTTTTATTGCAGAGGTTGGATTCAGATAATCAGTGGAGAAGAAACAGTAGTGTCTCACATAGGGGGTGGCCATTACAGACGGTATGTCTGGATGCTCTCTATGAGAAAGACGAGTGCTACCCAGCTTATCATCTCGTGCATACCCAGCTGCACAGAGAGAAAAGGATGAGGAGAATATTAACAAGAGCACCTTTGTGTTAGAGGATGTGAGAGAGTGCGTGTGCACACACACACACACACACACACACACACACACACGAGGGGGGGAGTTCGGAGCTTTTATAACCAGAAGGGGGGGAAAAACCCTAAAGTTGCATTGCACTGAGGAAGTAGGCACCGTTGTCGACAATGACACGCCTTCACTGCCTGCTGCCTCCACCCTCTGCATTGGGACAGCGTTCTAGGTTTGACACTTTAATCCACAGAACTGGAGAGCGCCAGGAGGGTGAGATGCTAAGGGAGAGCAGAGGGCAGTCCTGTTTCTTTCTTCTCTTGCCCTAGGATGCTGTAGATGGCACAGGGAGCCCAGTGTGGGGAGAAGCCTATAGCACAGCCAGAGCCCCTAAAGCGACTCTCTTAGTTCAGTGCACTTGCTGCTGCCCATCCTCGGCCCCCAGAGTCACAGCTGGGACTGCTCAGCAGAGTCATCTTTAAACAAATCCTGCAGCCAGGACTCACCCACATTCCAGCCAGCCGTTTTATGGATGGGGCCCACATCAGTGTTTTTCCCAAAGTACCCCAACTGACTTAGATATGGGAGAGGGGGTGAAATCCTCTGGAATAATGATGATTCATCTGTGCATAGATTTAAGTGCTTCACGATGGCTCTGGCTTCCACTGTTCACCAGTGAGAGCGAGCCCAGCCTAACATTCACTCAATGAGCTCTGTCCTTGGGCCTTCAGCAATGCTGCCCACTCCTCCATCCAACCACACATGCTCATGGTTCTTCCTAGAGAACACGGAAACATGTGGGGGCCATTGTCCTGCACTCGGGGAGTCAGCTGATTGCCTGAGAACAAGCCTTTCCATTCAAGCTGAGTCAGGCTAGCATCTTTAAAGCCCTGGTCAGCCAGCCTGCTGATGTCTGGCAGTGAGGGACACTCTCTCCCCTTACCTCATGGCACTCTCTTGTCTTTTTGCTTCCAGGGTGTGCAGATTATAGTGTTCCCAGAAGATGGTATCCACGGATTCAACTTTACAAGAACATCCATTTACCCGTTCTTGGATTTTATGCCGTCTCCCAAGCTGGTCAGGTGGAACCCGTGTCTGGAGCCCTTTCGGTTCAATGACACGGAGGTAGGTGAGGAGTCCAGCAGACTGAGCCAAAAGCCACAGTGTGCTGCCTGAGGTTTGAAGGAGGCTCTGGGATCCAAACCACCGAGCCTAAACTCCCCAAGCCCCGTGCTGATACGGGACATTACGCAGATACGGATCTTTTCATTGGTGAATTTCACAAGACCCACACTAATCGAAACATATTAAACAAGTCAAGTTGTAAAAAATACTCTAAAAGTTCCTCACCACCACTGCCTGGTCTCTTCCCACTCCCGAGGCGATGCTGTGCCGTGCCTTGTTTCTTTTTTTCCTACCGTCACCAGCATCCTGTCTAGTAGGAGACATGCTACCATCTTTTTAACTCTTTCTATTTTTAGCACTGTTTTAATGAGTATCCTGTACGTATATTTTTATAAGCATGTTCGAGGTTTCCCGTAAAACCCTTGGCAATGGAATTTCTCAAAGGCTATACATATTTTAGTATATTTTTAAATGCTAAATTTAGAAAGAGTCGTCACTATTGAGTCTACTGGTCCAGGTGCTTCGTATATCTGTCCTGTGAGTCACCTGTGTATCTCCTTTGAATGTTCTCAGAAGCTTTTTCTCACAGACCTATGAGAGCTGCTTACGTATTATAGACATAGTATAGGGACTTTTTTTTTTAAATAGAAATTGCTCCCCACAAAAGGTAGAATTTAAACTTGCCTATTGCATTTATTACCCTCCCCAGGTCCTCCAGCGCCTGAGTTGTATGGCCATC